>NC_059408.1:8224507-8849507 GCF_905220565.1 Melitaea cinxia | reverse complement strand
CTCCTCCATATCTGATGACATATCATTAGGTCTTCCAAATTTTGTTGTCTCATTCATTCCTTTCAAATGTCTCCGTAATGTAGGTTTTGGTATATTATGTCTTCTACAAGCTTCATTAAAACTGATTTCACCTTTCCGATGCTTCTCTAAAGTTTCGTTCATATCTTCCCACTTCCAACTATTAATAAAGATTAAAAAAATTAAGTAAATTATGTTAAACACACAATTTTCTGAATGCCTAAGTCGTACCGGTACGAGTAAAGAATTCTGCACAGGTACGACTTATGCAGTGAGGTATTCTAAGTTTCAAAACAAAATTATTGTTATAACCTAAAAAAAATCTATTGTTTAGCTGTACCTAAACGACTGCCAAATTATCATTAAAAATAGACATAAACAAAAAAATAAGTTAAAAATTACATTCCTTTTATAAAAAACTTACGAATGAGCTAAAAATTTTATTGAAAACTGTTGAAAAAACTTACTTTTTGATTATTTTTGCTCCGCAACACGGCCGGCCGTCCGATTGTTTGCACGTGCTTGCTTAGCTATTTAGTTCAGATCGACCTCACCACATGACAATTTTTATACGCGACAGCTGGGATATCACCGAGGTACGACTTAGGCGGTAGTACGACTTGAGCAACCTTACCCTATTTAGTGTTCTTATGTTTACGCGAATTTCACACATTATATATAATATAATGAAACAACTTATTAACCGCGATAAAATTCGTAAAAGTTGTTTCATTAGGTTTATATAGGTATTTAGTGATTAATTTCAAATCAAAGTTTTGACATCCGCTACCGTGTCCACTATTAATTGAATCAAAATAAACCCATCAATCAATCAATTAATTGAATCAATCGCAATTTTCTACTGAAACACCTGACCTTATTTTCTCGAATTAAACATCAATTGTTAAGATTTTCACAGATTTTTAATACACAACCGTTCGGTACAAATGTCGAGAATAGACCAAAATACATTACTTTTTAAACGTCAGCAACATTCATTTGTTCGTTCCTGTTTTGCTGTATATAAATAATTAATTTATTGTATTACTAACAAACTGAAACTTACTAAATCTAATATTGATGTAAGTTGTGATAATACACTACGGTTCACTGTTTGATCTTTTTATTGTACTTAAATTTCTACAAAAGGAGGTTATTCATTTGAAATATTAACATCAATAGCATATAAATTTACCTACAATATTTTTATTATTTGCATACTTACTGTATATTAACTGAGGTAGGACAAAACAGGAAATATCCTTGTCAGAATCTGAAGCAGCCTGACTCGTATCATCGTATCTCTAGAAGATCATAGCTAAATAGCATTGCTTTCGATCAGTGTTGTGTTTCTGTGGTGAGTAAGATGACCAGAGCTCATGGCTTTGTGGTAAGTGTCACAGGCGTCTATAAACTACGGTAATCGCTTACCATCAGGTGAGCCGTACTCTTGTTAGCCAACTTAGTTGCATAATATATAATAAAAAATATAAGGTTATAACAATTTTAGACATTAGAAAACTTTCATTTTGTAAATCATATTAACTTTATAACTTAACTTTATAAATTCCCTTGTCGTAGTTTAACGAGAATACCTTTTCCTCGACATTAAGGAAAACATTTATATTTCCTGCCTACACTTTTAATTAAACAAGTTTTAATTGAACAGACTCGACAACCAATAGCATTAATTTTTATTTTTCGCTATCCTTGTTTAATAAATATAAATTATAAATTAAAATTTTATTCATAATCTCACAAACTTGTTATTGAAATACAATAATGTACATTATACATAAATATCCGCCAAGCCGCATTGGAGCAGCGTGGTGGATTAAGCTCTGATCCTTCTCCTGCATGGGGAAAAATATCACGCTATAAAAAAGTCCATATAAGAATTTAATGTTTTTTGCTTCAGCCTGTATTATCCCACTACTGGGCATGGGCCTCTTTTCCCATTTAGGTAAAAAATAGGTTATTGTAGTTATGTTCAGGATAAAAAGGATCTTGACTTATATGTCAAAATAAATAATACACCTGACAGACTTAAATTATATCTTGTGCTGCATCTATTTTACTGATTTTTTTATTACCGATAAATTAAAATTGTATGTAGTAAATATCCATCCTGCACATAAAATTTTGTATCTTATTGTTGTAGTGTGGAAGCGGTCAATGCTACCCTCTCCTCTGTAAAGATCCCTGATGAGCCACAAAAGCAATGTGGCCTCGATACCACTCGAAACGGTTTTTTATAATTGCCGATTTACATACATATACCTACGCAGGAAGAGTGCTTCTTCTGAATAATATTATTAGAATATTCATAGAAATCAAACGACTGCTAATGATTGATTAGTATACACAACTAACAAACTGACTAATTGAATAAAACCTAAATTATTTAACATATCTCATAATCATCGCATCCAATTCATTAATTACTAGTTAGTTTCATGGCGATTCTCGAATTAAATCTCTATAAGAATTTATATATACGTATATTATCACGGTATGAATAAGTTAAGTTTAAATATTTATATATATTAAGTGTTTAATATAGAGTTGACGCTATTTTACACTTTAGTAGTCGTCTACAAGCTGTCTGCAGCAGTTACAAATTAAACGTCAAACTTTCTAGTAACACAAGTAATACAAGTTAGCACCTCATTATTACTTACATCTTTCTCTACACCCTAAATAATATGTAATTTAATATCTTTATAGCACGATAAAAATGAAAATATACTCCACATTTTGAAGTGGTCCTTTGAATTTATTGTAACCAATATTTTTTTTCTACAAAGCTATTTCATAATAATGGGAAACATTCAGTTTGTTTTTTTACACGTTTAAGCAATTCAGAAATTTTTTCCCTTCAGATTTTCACTCACACATTTGACAACAAAAAATAAATGGTCTCGATGGAACATCCGAATAATGTAACCTATTAAAATTTCCATTGTGCGTAATTCATGGTTTGTAAACAAGATTTATGAAGGTTATTAGCTATAATGTGAAATATTTGTTAAGTAAATTTAAAAAAAATATGACGTTTGTTTTTTGTGTTTCTTTTAGTTAAATAACATAAAAGTTATAGAATAACAATAAAATATTATTTTGAATAAATAAAATAGAAAACAATGCAAAAATATATTGTATAATTAAATAAATCTCATTGTATGCCATCGAAACTTTAAGGATGTCGTTAACAGGTTATTTACAGTTTTAGAAATCTAACGTTTGTAACTGTTACTGTGTTATGCAATATAAATTATTATTATATTTATTAGATACAATTATAATATGTATTATATATTTATTTTACTGTATTTAGAAATAATATAAAAACGTATAAATTTAATCATCAAATAGTATACATATATATATACTTTTAATATTATTTTTTACTGGCTGTACTCGCAACTTCGTCCGCGTGGAATTTAATAAATAAGCTATTTTTCAGTTCGCAGAGTTATAAATAAATTTCTATAATAAAAGTAGCCTATGTTGCTCCTTATTATATCGGCTATCTGCCAGCGAAAGACCCATGAAATCGGTCTAGCCGTTTAAGAGATTAGCTGGAACAAAAGACAGATAGACAAAAATAGTAAAAAATATGTATACATCCATATGCATTTAGTAAAAAGCGGTTAGTTTACTATTACAAACAAACACTCCAATTTTATTTATTTGTATAGATAATCAATATAAGGTGTATTACTGCCAAGAAACCCTAATTTCAACAAGGATTTAGAGTATACCTTAGATTTAGAGTACCTTCTCTCCACATCCTAAACTTGACGTGATATTAAATTTCGTGTTTGTCGGCTTTTAGATAGGTAGGTATGTGTTTACTCTCAGTCTGTTTCTATAAGGCTCACAAATTTGTTATGAAATTTCAAATGATGTATAATAAGTAATTAGTAATAATTAAACTATTATCATACAAATCACGACGATTCATCATTTATTGTTTTGATAATAAAATAAAAAATTACAAAAACGATTCATTGATTATAACAATAATTAAATCTTAATAATACTAATAGATACTACTTTACAGTAAAACAAATAAAAAGTATGGCGTTCTTGGTAATACAAATAAAAGGTATGGCAGTGTCCTAATTTGCGAAAAACTTTTACACCAACTTTATCATCTGTTCCTTAAAGTCATAAAAAATTTAGTTTCTTTCTTAAGTTTAATTGTGAATCAAAACCTTGTTACACTTACCATTAAACTAAGTTCGTTAGTGGAAGTGACAAGAACAGAACAAAACTAGAGAATTGAATGGTCCCTTTTAGTTGTTTCAATCAAGACTAAGCTGCTGCTCGACCTAAATAATGTGCATTTTACAACAAATATAATATCATCTTAAAAAACATTTTTGAAGTATTTTAATGTGTTGAACAAGTATAAAGCATTAGCTATTCAACTTGATTACTCACTTAAACCATTTTATTAAGTTATAAAATTAAATAAATTTGTGATTCTACTATTTAACTAAATCAATTATTTTATTGGCAATCCACTTCAACTGCGGCTTTTGCGTTTCATTGTATTTGAGATATTTGTCCCAATACAATTCACTTGTAACTTGTAACAATCAATGAAACTAAAATACAAGTGAGCTTTTTGTGTGTTTATTAATTGTATGACTACTTCTACGTACGCGAAAGTGAGAGTAACTATTGAATTTATTTAAAATAAAATAAAATCTTTTATTGTCAAGTAATATAGGCTCATAGTTGGTTAGTACAATAATTATAATTACTTAAGAACTATGTTAGTAAAACAAAATACAAACAAAAAATTAAAAATAAGAATAATTGTGTTAGCAGGCAAACGAAAAAAAAAACCGGCTATAATTATATCGACAAGTAATACAACGTAGGTAGATGAAAAAATTGGTCAAGAAAATACGCATTATCAAAGATTACTCTAAAAGTTGTAAAGATGTAAAGTTGTTGTTGTAAAGTGTTTAATGACCACATGATAAACACCAGCTTTCGATTAAATTAAAAATCATTAAAATCAGTACACCCAGTTAAAAGTTATGCAGATTTTCGAGAATTTCTCTCGATTTCTCTGGGGTCCCTTCATCAGATCCTGGTTTCCTTATCATGTTACCACACTAGGGATATCTTTTTTCCAACAATAAAAGAATTATCAAAATCGGTTCATAAACGACGGCGGTCGAATTGAGTAACCTCCTTCTTTTTTCAAAGTCGATTAATAAATAAATAGCTACCACAGGGAGATTGATTCAGTCACATTATGTACATGTAACTTGATAAACCTCCCCATGGTTGACCCATCCAGTCATTCTGCAAATAACTTCAGGATGCTGTTGGTGCTTACCCTCACCCTTTGTATTATTGACGCCACCTTCGTACGCGTTATCGCGAAATAACCGTCAGTGTGAGCATTTGCAAACATGCCTGATGCACTACAGTAATATGGTAGCCTCAACAGCGCCCTGAAGGCTTTATTGTATTGTACTCGCAGGACGCGTGCCGCTCTTCGGGTACAGCTTGCCCAAAGGTTGCTGGTGGTTGAATGTTTAGCAGTAAGCCTTAAACAGTGTAATTTTAATGGGTACAGAACAACCAGCAAACCTTCAGCCAACGCCCTAGGTTCTCTTTTCATGTCTTTGTCGTCTTTTAAATTTTCAGTAACAATGTGTCCCAGATATTTAAGTTCGGTTACTCTCTGTAAAAGTGTACCACTAAGTTGAACAGGAGGGACACATGTTGGACTTTTATTTTTCCCTGTAAAGACTAACAACTCACTTTTCTTAGAATTGTATCTTAGGCCATGCTGCTCAGTATATCCTTCACAGATTGCAAGTAACTTTTTATCTCCGCATATTGAGGGACTCAGCAGCACCATGTGATCTGCATAATTAAAGTTCCCGAATGCACTCCGAGGCCATAAAGTTGTGTTTATTTTATAACATAGTACATTATTGATGTTAGACAAGAGCTTTAAGTATATACAATATAATATTGTATACATAATACTCTCAACGGTTTGTCGAAAAAGGAGGTAGAAACTATTTACAAGACAAATTACTCAAGTTAGCAAAGTTAGCGAGGAGCTACGTTCACACAAGTTCACGTACGACTTCTCTGTTTGTACGCTTTGTTTAAAATCCTACGAAGCGAATAATGCTTCACTCAGTCTTTTGATAACGGACGTTGATTTTTAATTAAGAAAATTGAGTTACGTCATCAATAAAAATTACTGTACTACAATTTTTGTAAAAGCATACGTTGACCTTTCAAATTGGCTTGAAAATTTAACAAGGATGCCTCTGTTTTTCACGCTTTCTTTTTTACATAATAAAAATAAATAAATACAAAAAAACACTGTAAATAAAATTTGGAATAAAAAATTATGTCTTTATTTTAAATTGTTAATTTTATTTTTATTTTAAATAATTAATTTAATTTGTCTTTATTTTTTTTTTTTTTAAAGGATGCCTCTGTTTTTCACGCTTTCTTTTTTACATAATAAAAATAAATAAATACAAAAAAATACTGTAAATAAAATTTGGAATAAAAAATTATGTCTTTATTTATTATATTATTGAAACTCTTTATTGACAATATACCAAAAAAAGAACAGTTAGAACAAAAGGCAGACTTAAAGCCTAGTCTTTCTCAGACAACTTTTAGGCCAATCAGGAAAAAAAAACTGTGGCAACTATGTTATATTTTCTAAAATGTATATACAAAAAAAAAACAGAAGATAACAGACAGAGATAAACATAAACCTATAAAACACACATAATAAAACATTACAATGATGCGACAAACTAAATATCTGTTATAACGACTATTACGATAACAACGACTCCCTTAGTCATTGTTTTCTGATAATAATTTGCACTAGTGAATAATACAAACCTATGCGTCTCCTTAATCATTTTCCAAGACTAAGGCAAGGTTTTTTTATGCCAGTAACTGTGTACTCTAACATCAAATCCATCTTGAGGTCATTAATGTGTCTGTACTATGTTTCTTCTATAGATCTCCTCAGTCAGATTTTATCATGTGTGCACGCAACTCGAATCTTCTTGTGACACAATTAAATTAGGGTTATAGTAAAATAACCTCGAAGCTGTAGGTCATCGCTACAGGCAACACGCACTGTTCAAGCACTACTGGCAAATTTGTCAAACGATGATTAGCTTAGCTTACATGGAACCGACAGTTAGTCGTAATGGGCATACTCGTATACTTGGCGTGGCGTATGTGTGTCATTATTTATTTGTGTGTATTATATAAACGAATGTAAATTAATGAGTATTCTATACCAGCGATCTGATTTTAACTGAGGCAGCTTTCTAAATTGCTTATAAGTCAAATCGTATTTTTTTAAAGAAAACGTATGTTTTATTTTTCTTTAGTAGTGTAGCAAACTAACGTGGAGAGGAAAATATATTTTTATTTTAATCATTTTTTTTAAACATACGACTAAATGAAATTTTATTTCTCGTTAAGTTGTTAAAATCAGTTAGATTTACTGTTACAAAGCACCAAGGTTAAACAAAAAGACATAGAACAACCGACCTCCTAAAATGTTTAAATTAAAAAACAAATATTCCACTCAAAGTTACATTTCATAAATACGTTGCGAGATACTTTGTGACGCAAAAATCTTAAAATTTAAAATTGAGTATAAACGCACTTTACAACTTGATAAAATAAAAATAATTATATTAATAATTAACAATAAATAAAACATGTTGTAGTGTTACGAATTCGATTACGCCTGCGTCTCGAAACTTTCTGTTAGAACTTAGTGTTTAGATACACGATTTCCTGATGTACGGTGCTTCACGGCTGCTGAGCATTCGGCTCGAGTTAATACTTCAGCATCAGTTAAACTGTATTGAATACATTAAATTACAAGTATCCGTGCTTAGCTTTATAGTTTCAACTTACTGTAAAAGAAAAAAAAATTAAAAATTCTATATGAAGATAAAATTGTATATGAAGATAAAAAATAGAATGCCCTTAAACGCTCTAGAAAAGCCTATGAATTAAGGAAAGCCTAGGCGTATGATAAATTGATACATTATTTTATATAGCCTACAGGCTCATAAAAAATGGACAATGATTGTACATTTAAACAATTTCGAAGCTACATGTCGGTAAAACAACATAGAATCCAGAGTGAATGAGGGATATGAAGTGATAATTTAACCGATACAAAATTATAACCTTCCGGAAAGATTTCGCATAAAACAACAGTAAATAATATATGACAAAAGGGTGGGCGTTATCAGTAGTCATTCTTTAGGTTTCATTTACTGTTGTCTATTTTCAATTGCAATATTAAAATACCGAGCGATTCGTCACAACCGTGGTTATCAGGCGTCGTCTTGTCAAAACTTCTGTCAAGATGGAAGCCCTCTGTCGTCGACAATATTAGTATAAATTTATTTAAAATATTTGATCAATAATTTCACAACATAAACTTTTTCTACGTCTGTTGAAGAATATGTGTATATTACAATAATTATCGGTAGATTGTGTTTTTTTTTTTATTATTTTATAATTACGAACGATAATATCTAGGTATATCCAAAATTAAATGCGATTTACATAGGCAAACTTTTATTTCGCTTCATTCTTCGCGAACCATACACATTTGACTCCAACTTACACTAAGATATTTTTATTTAATAGCATAAAATAAAATTTAATCATCTATTTACAATGTTACTAAACACACATCCCTAAAATGTTTAAGCTTAAGGCTTGTTTAGCCTCCTAGTGAAGAGTCTATGATTATATACTCTTTTATACCTGCGTATTCAAAGTAAAGCTTTTGAAAATTAACTTAATTACAGTTTTTTTTTTTTTCATGTAAGGTTCATAATTTCATAAGTATTAAATACTACTGCGATACAGGTTTACTAAGGCAAACATACATATGCTTAAGCAATTTTTTTATTTCTTTTATATCTACTTTTTGAGGATTTTTGAACCACCTGGGAGCCTAATTCAGATTCATAGACACTATGCTTATTTAAAATCTTTATTGTTTGTTGGCTGCCAACCACGTCAACGAAATTATCGAAGTTTTTCAATCGTATATAAGATGGAAAAAATCTAGTAAAACTAATTCTTGACTAAAATATAACAATGCTTAAGCTCTAAAATAGATGAACATTTCTAAATATACTGAGAATAGATATGAATTTTAATACAAGTGTCCGATCAGGTCATTATGGAGCGTCACGTCCGCTTCCCAATTTTATATTGGTTTGGGTCAAGAGACATCCAACAACGATCATATAACTAAAGTAATATCCATAAACTTAAAAATTTATGATAAAGCCGTACCTTTATGGTACTATTGGGATACGTTTACCGTAACTGGTTTGTTTTATTACCTAATAGAAGAAATTGTTATGTGTTACTGTTATCGTACAAAACGGATGTACTGAAACATAATTGTGTTTGCTCGCAAACGAAAAAAAACCGACTTCAATTACATCGACAAGTAATACAATGTTCCGTCATCGTACATTTTTCGTGATTTTTACCGTTGTAATCGATGTTCTGCGTAAGTAGATTTATGCAGCAACAAAACGCAGCCTTGAAAAGCTGTTATGCGCTCACTGCCCGCGAGTTGAGATTTTTTGACAAAAACTTGAGGGTAGTAGCAACTAGGTGTGGCACACATGATCGCGCCGCGAACGCACGTCGTTATTCGGAACTCGACCGCCACGCGAGCTTCTATGCGCAAGTGTTATCATCAAACTCTAATCGTGATACAATAAAATATTAGCAATTGCTCTAAGACTTTGAAGTGATGTGCAGAATCCAACCAGCTGGGGTGCCCTAACGATAGTGGAAGTCATCATCGATTCTCTAAGGTACGTGGGTGCATTGTATTTTGTTGCTGCGTGCCTATTAACGTTCTGAACATCGATTACATCGGCAGATTATTCCTGGTCTGACCAAAGTGTAGTAAGAAGCCACCTATCGGTTTTCTTTGTGGAGGTGCGTTTGCTACATTTCTCTGGTGCCGAAACCCGGGATGCTTTCCACTAACCTCATGTGCTGTACCATCATACAATAGCTGTGGTATTTCTGGTTAAAATAGGTACTTTGTAAATCGTAATCATTCTATATAAATCATTGTTGGTTGCAGAGTTATCATTTAATCGAAATATACTAATCCAAAGAAACGTTCAGTGTCGGTACTTACGGGCTAACTAGTCAATTTATCGGGATTCATATCGTACAATCATCGTTTTAGTTTTGTCTTGAATTACTGTAAGATCAAATTAAGCAATCATCAATTTTATCGGTGCTTAATTTACCTATCGGCTTACGTTAATTCTTTTCTAGGCATTACTAATTCAAACTATTCATATTTGTACATCATTTCATACGTCATTAAGCGTTAAATATCGTACTATATTTGCAAAACATATTGAAATATAGTTTCATAATTCACGAAATCGAATTAATATTTTTATTTTTTTTCAATATCGGGTAGTTATATTTTTCCCACCGATAACTCGCCAACTCATCGTGCCGGTTAGGTGAAACATTGTTTATCCAACTAAGCCGTAAAGTAAATAGGTATTCACTTTTAACAAAATAATACGAAACAATATTAAAACTTCAAAATTCAAACTACGACTAATTTGTTCACTTATCATATTTAACCGTTTAAACGAAATACTTTAGAAAATGATAATAAAATTATCATCGTTTATGTTTATAAATTTTATTCAAATACTTGTTCACAATCAAAGCGCATCTGCATCGATCGTAGGCATCGTACTTTTTGTAAACAATATTCCAAGGCGTTAGGGTGGTAACACACTTAGTAATTAAATATAATTTTTATTAATTTTTTCTTTTTTTTTTTTTTATTTGTACTCGGTAATTAAATCTAAATTAAAATGTCACTTTTAAGTAAGCATACGCGAAAGTCTAGTGCTTTGAAAAAATCTAAATCCAAATCTGAAGATTTCGAATATACTGCACAAGATTTGCCATCTTTGCGTCGAAAGCGGACAATTGCTATTAAACGTTTAAATAAAGCTTTAGAAATCGGTCAATTAGCTAGGAGTGATCCCTCTCAACGCGACTTATTTTTGTCTTATCATCATGACATTAAAACCATAGCGGCGGCTTTTGAAGACGCACATTTCGGTATTTTAGAGATTTTAGATGATGCTTCTGACTCGGATGCTTGTTTACAGGAGCAATTTGATGACACGTATTACGAAATTGATTCTATTTATCGCGGTTTAATTCGAAGTGAAGATGAAAAGCAATCGAAAAGCGTTTCATCATCGTTAAATGTCCGGTTACCGAAAATAACACTTCCTAGTTTTTCTGGTAACATCAAGCAATGGCCGGAGTATTTTGATACTTTTAACGCTTTAATTCATAATTCTTCTTCACTTACTGAAACAGAAAAGTTTCACTATTTGGTGTCCTCCCTTAGCGGCGATGCATTATCCGTAGTTAAAGCGTTTCCTTTAACTCATGAACATTACACTAGTGCGTACCAAGCCTTATGCGCTCGATATAAAAACAAACGCGATCTTGCTTTTACTTGTTGGCGCGAAATCCTTAATATTGAATTTAAGTATAAGGATGCTAAGGAATTTCGTAAGTCTCTCGACACTTTTGATGAGAACTTAAGTATCTTGAAAACAATTAATTTACCGGTTCAAGACTGGGATTTCATCATTGTGTATCATATCTTATCAAAACTTAATACAGAAATGCGTCGTAGCTTTGAAGAAAAACATTCCGATATCGAGTTTCCGACTTATAATCAATTAAAACTATTTTTACAATCTAAGTGTGAGGCTTTAATGCGGGATACACATTTTTTGGAATTACCAAAATCGAATAGTAAGCCTTTTCAAAACACAACTAAACGCCCAAGTGTGTCACACACCTTAGTTACTGCAAACAATGAATCGGTTACGTCTACAACTAATAACAACAAACCTTCGTCTTATACTAAAAGGTGTTCGTATTGTAATCAATTGCATTCTATTTTATCGTGTACCGAGTTTCTAAAAAAATCGATAGACGAACGTATTAAAACTGCTGAAGAAAAGAAATGGTGTTATAACTGTTTAAAATCTTCTCATCAATTAAAGAATTGTAATTCTTTATTTTCGTGCCGTACATGTAAACGTAAACATCACAGCCTACTCCATCGTGACAGTACCAATAAGCCACAACAGAGTGTGAACTCAGCAGCCTTATACTCGAGATCTCTTTCAAGGTCTACCGTGCTGCTTGCAACTGCTATCGTGCAGGTTCAGGATGCTGATGGAAATATGCAATCTTTTCGAGCGCTTTTCGATACTGGTAGCCAAAGTAACTTTATAACAGAGTCGGCAGTTAGACGTTTGCATTTAGTACACAATCGAACTTCGGCAAGTGTTTGCGGACTCGGAGAAGCTTCTGCTCCTATTAGCGGAGACGTCACGTGTTGTATAGGCACACAAAATAAAATATATTTCAAATTAAATATGCACGTAATTCCGAAAATTTGTAGCGATCAACCAATAGCTGAACTAAATTCATGCCGATGGTCTCACATTCAATCATTAACTTTAGCGGATCCCAGTTTCAATATTCCCGGACCGGTTGACATATTGTTAGCTGCTGATGTTTTCGCCGAATCGCTGTTAGGTCAGCAAATCAAGGGTAGTCAAAATCAACCTACCGCTTTTGAATCGTTATTCGGTTGGCTTCTCCTTGGGAAAACTTATTTAAATTCTAGTGCGGCTTTACTCACATCTTCTTTATCGTCCAATATCGATACCGATTTAAACTCATTAGTGCATCGATTCTGGGAATTAGACGACGTACCGAAAGCGACTTCATTGACACCAGAAGAACAACTTTGTGAGCAAAAATTTGTAGCAGAGCACTATCGTGATACTTCTGGTAGATATGTTGTCAAATATCCGTTTAAAGATGATTCTGAACCTATCTTTAACGGCTCTCGCGAAGTGGCACTTCGACGGTTTTATGCGATTGAAAAAAGACTATCAACAGATCATGAATTATCCTCTCAATACTGCGAATTCATGGCTGACTATATCGAGTCTAATCACATGTCACTTGTGCCACTTGATCAAATGGGTACAGGTAAATATTACATCCCACATCATTGTGTTTTCCGTCCTGACTCGACTACGACTCGTCTTCGAGTTGTGTTTGACGCGTCTGCAAAGGATCGTAACTCTAAATCTTTCAACGATTCTCAATTAATCGGTCCGAAGTTGCAACCTGACATTTTCAAAATTCTTTTACATTTTCGGGAACATCAAATCGTAATCATGGCGGATATCCGCCAAATGTATCGGCAGATTCTGATTTCGCCTGAACACCGCGAGTATCAACGTATTCTCTGGAGATCGTCACCTCGCGATGATATTCGAGAGTATCGTTTGAATACGGTTACTTATGGTGTAGCCTCATCTCCTTATCTCGCTTGCCGTACGTTGCGACAGCTTGCTGACGACGAGGGGGATGCATTTCCACTGGCGAAACAGATCGTACTCTCGAATGTGTACGTCGATGATGTTGTCTGCGGCTTTGACGATTTTAACGTTGCTCAGGAAGCAAAGACGCAACTTATAAAACTTTTTAACTTAGGACATTTTCAACTTCGTAAGTGGGTTAGTAATGATCCAAAGCTTTTATCTGACTTACCCATTGAACATCACTTACAAGGTTCAATATCGCTTGACCACTCGGAACCCTCACCTCTAAAGGTCCTCGGTCTTCAATGGGACCCTTTATCGGATTCATTTCTCTTTTCGGTACAACCCACACATCAAACTTGTACTAAACGTTCAATCCTAAGCGAACTTGCGCGAATTTTTGATCCTTTAGGCTTTCTTTCACCAATCACAATCCAAGCTAAGTGCTTGATCCAAAAACTTTGGATTCTCGGTGTGAATTGGGATGAAACGCCACCCATCGAAGTTGTCCATTCTTGGGCTTCTTATACGGATCAACTTCCGAAGCTAGCTCAACTTCGTATACCGCGCAAACTTACCTGCTCGAAGTCCACATCATATGAACTGCACGGATTTTGCGACAGTTCTGAAGTCGCGTATGGTGCTGTGATATATTTACGTGCCACAGATGAAGCCGGAAACATTCAGGTCTTCTTTGTCTGTTCCAAAGCTCGAGTAGTTCCATTGAAGCGAATTCCACTACCGAGACTAGAGCTTTGTGCTGCAGTCCTGCTGGCTGATTTATATAAATATGTTCATGATACGTACCTGGCGCACATTTCAATCGATTCTGTCTTCTTGTGGTCAGATGCTACTATCATTTTGTCCTGGCTACGCTCTCACTCGTCACGCTGGACTACTTTTGTAGCAAACCGCGTGAGTCATATCCAGGAAATCACTCCACCAGAATGCTGGCACCACGTTTCCTCCAAGGACAATCCAGCTGATATTTGCTCTCGCGGACTTTTCCCCAGTGAAATTCTGAATAATTCCTTATGGTGGGCGGGACCAGATTGGCTTGCAAAGGAAAAGGATTCATGGCCGTTGCATGTTGTAACTGTAACTCGGGAAGAAGAAGAGATTATCCAAGCTGAGGCTCGCAAATCAGTTGCATTATTGAGCGGACAAGGAGCTAATAACGACAATTCTCATTTTTTAACCTCTTTGACGCATCGTTTTTCATCGTTACAAAAACTTTTAAACGTTTTATCATATGTTTATCGTTTTATTAATTCAATTCGAAAGCGCTGTAACTCAAATAAAAATCTTTTCATAAATAACATTGAACGTCATAACGCCTTGATGCAGTTAGTAACACATACCCAAAGTCAAGAATTTTCAAATGAAATTTTAAGCTTACAAATTAAAAAACCTGTCATCAAACAGTTTCGTAAACTCAACCCATTTATCGACGATTTCGGAGTCCTCAGGGTGGGCGGCAGACTTTCTCGCTCGGGGCTGGAATACGAACACAAACATCCAGCGCTCTTACCTTCTGATCATCCGCTAACGTATTTAATTATCGATCACATACATCGTAGTTACTGCCACCCTGGTGTAAACACAACAATTTTTCTGCTATTGCGGCAGTTTTGGGTAGTGTCAGCGAAACGTGCAGTGCGTCGCGTTCTGTCAAAATGTATAAAGTGCTATCGACTGCACCCTCAACCGTTACAACCGTTAATGAGCGATTTGCCTGCATATCGTGTAAATCAGGTAAAGCCTTTCTCTGTCGTGGGCGTGGATTTTGGCGGACCTTTTCGCATAAAACTTGGTCCACATCGTGGCGCTAAAATTGACAAGGCGTACCTCTGTGTGTTCGTTTGCCTCGCGACAAAGGCGGTTCATCTAGAGGTCGTTTCCACACTATCAGCGGACGGTTTTATCGCTACTCTTCGGCGTTTTGTGGCGCGTCGTGGTCGCTGCACGACTATTCATGCGGATTGTGGTACCAATTTTGTTGGTGCCCGGAATCAACTGTCTTCCCTTATGGAAAATGCTTCACATGCGGAGCGAATTGAATTCAAATTCAATCCTCCATCGGCTCCCCACTTCGGCGGAGTGTGGGAGATTCAAATTAAAGCGGCCAAAACTCATTTATACCGGGTTGTTGGTGATCAAGTGTTAACTTTTGAAGAGCTAACAACGCTCTTCGCTCAAATAGAAGCTGTTTTGAATTCGAGACCGCTTTGCCCCGTAAGTGCTGACCCTAACGATTTATCAGCATTAACTCCAGGTCACTTCCTGACCTTAGAACCGTTAACTGCAGTCCCCGATGAGGATCTATCTTCAATTAACGTTAATCGGCTTCATCGGTGGCAGCTGTTACAATCCTTTCACCAAAACTTTTGGTCCAGATGGAAAAATGAATATCTGAATTCTTTAACGCAACGCGCCAAATGGACCAAAGATTCGAAACCTCTAGCTGTAGGATCGATGGTCATTATCAAAGATGACAACCGCGCTCCGTTACACTGGACCCTTGGTAGGGTACAGCAGCTTCTTGCTGGAGCTGACGGAGTCATTCGAATCGCAATGGTTAAAACTGCAACCAATAACGTAATCCAACGGCCTTTGGTTAAGTTGTGCCCTCTGCCACTGGAGGCCTAGCTTCCATTGGATCTTATGTTTTTTAGTTTTAACTGTATAGTTTTAATCCTTTTTTTCTTTTTTTTTTTCTTATAACTATTAGTATCGCACCGTTTATCATACATTTTTTGTTTTACCTGAAAATACCATAGCTATTTTGGTGGGCGGGATGTTCCGTCATCGTACATTTTTCGTGATTTTTACCGTTGTAATCGATGTTCTGCGTAAGTAGATTTATGCAGCAACAAAACGCAGCCTTGAAAAGCTGTTATGCGCTCACTGCCCGCGAGTTGAGATTTTTTGACAAAAACTTGAGGGTAGTAGCAACTAGGTGTGGCACACATGATCGCGCCGCGAACGCACGTCGTTATTCGGAACTCGACCGCCACGCGAGCTTCTATGCGCAAGTGTTATCATCAAACTCTAATCGTGATACAATAAAATATTAGCAATTGCTCTAAGACTTTGAAGTGATGTGCAGAATCCAACCAGCTGGGGTGCCCTAACGATAGTGGAAGTCATCATCGATTCTCTAAGGTACGTGGGTGCATTGTATTTTGTTGCTGCGTGCCTATTAACGTTCTGAACATCGATTACATCGGCAGATTATTCCTGGTCTGACCAAAGTGTAGTAAGAAGCCACCTATCGGTTTTCTTTGTGGAGGTGCGTTTGCTACATACAACGTAGATCGACGAAAAAATAGCCAAGCAACTACGCGTTATCAAAGATTACTCAAAAAGTAGTTATCAGATCTCGATAAAATTTATATGTGACCACATGATAAACATCAGCTTTCGATTAAATTAAAAATTATCAAAATCGGTACACCCAGTAAAAAGTTATTACGGATTTTCAAAAGTTTCCCTCGATTTCTCTGGGATCCCATCATCAGATCTTGGTTTCCTTATCACGGTACCAAACTAGGGATATCCCCTTTCCAACAAAAAAAGAATTATCAAAATCGGTACATCCAGTAGAAAGTTATGCGGTATAATACAACGTAGGTCGACGAAAAAAGCATCAAGTAAAAACGCATTATTAGATATAACTCGAAAAGTAGTTGTTAGATCTCAAATAAATTTAAATGGGACCAATTGGCACACACCACCTTTCGATTAAAACAAAATTTGTCGAAATCGGTCCACCCGGTCAAAAGTTCTGATGTAACATACATAAAAAAAAAAAAAATACAGTCGAATTGAGAACCTCCTCCTTTTTTGGAAGTCGGTTAAAAACTAGTCAACACACTTTGATTTCGAACTTAAAGGAATTGTTCTATCGATTTTCTTAAATCGGAGTACAAGATAACCTGTTGCATTTATTAAAAAGCAGTTATTTTAATATTATAAACAGACACTCCATTTTATTAAAATGTATAGATAAAAAAGATGAAAGCAATAATATATTTGCTAAGCAATTGCTTAACATAATAGCTCTCACTGTAATGGAAGTAATTAAAAACAAGAATCAACATAATTTTGTCTGTAGTAGTAAATTTGACGTGATTTTAATATTTCAAAACCAAACCACAATTGTTCAGAACCGCAATTAATATTCCAACTGCAGCCGTTCACCGTTTCATTAGTAGTTTTTGCCTACGGGTTTCTGCAATTTTCTAAGCCTCTTGTACAACAATTTATGTTTCATCATAACAGTTAAATATTGAAAACAAACGTTTAAACTTATATTATTTTTATATTTATTTGCAATTGTAAATTTATATTGAAGTTTGTTTGCTTTGATTATGTGGTAAAAATAAATAATCGTTTCTTTAAGTTGCATATTACTTCTACAATTGTTTTGACAATATACCTATGAAATACACAATGTACAAATTAATAAGAAGTGTGCCCAAGTCCAAGGCCTTAATGTATAAGTATATATACGAGCAATACTTGGATCCAGATATGTTGATTGGTTTAGATTAAGTATAATTTTCATCTTTCATATTCGCTTATAATTCATAACAATTCAATAGCGTGAGAATCTTTGTTGAAAATTTCTTTGGAAATCTTATTCGAAATATGGTAGGTTAGTAGTTTCATACGTGGAACTTCGTCTATAATATCTGGTTTTTGACAGACATATGAAGAGGATACCCTGTCAATGAAAGATAAACAAAATCCACTTACTGCGTGTACAAATCAAGTGGAAAAATCGAAAAGAAAAAGTGCTGTGCGCCCCTTTCGTTACATGTAAAGGACACTGATAGTAATTTTGTGTTAATACTTTGGAAATCTTTATTTAAATTCCAAATACGATGTACCAATTTTCGCAACAGTATATGAAACTTAGTAGGACATTATTTATTTACTATATTTTATTTTTAGAAAATTCGTAATCGAATTGGTTAACAAAGAAAATTTTTATAGGAATAAAGTTAACGTCCATGTTAAAGGTTTTGACCTACAAATCAGATATTTGCAGATCTCTTATAATGAAACAAATGTGTTTGTCCTCTCTTTGTCATTCTACACTATTATTGCTTTGTAGAACATTTAAGAACTACGAAAATTGCGCGGACGGCGGAGAATGATATTTTGCAAACTTATAATTTATATAGAGAAGAAGTGCAGAATGCTAATATATTTTTTTAATTATGGATAAAAAATACATTAAACCAGTAAAAAAATATTACACAAACTGCCATGTATTTGACACACACACGCATATATACTCTTTTGTTTATTATCACAGAAGTATAATAGATAACAACACAAACTTTTTTATAATATTCAAATTTATAATTTAAATTAATTGTGGAATTTAGACCACTGGGAGACCACTAGTTGTGTATAATATAATATGCTAAAACGGCTCGTTTTCTTGTGTCTTGATACTGGTATGGAGACGTTGATCATATGCAATTTTTTTAATCGTAAACGTGAATAATATCGAATACAGTAAACCAGCCAATGTAACTTTTTATCTAAAACGAGCAGAGCCAAAATCATCAATGATAAAATAATAAAAACCTTAAATTCAAAAAGTATCCTGTAACAATGGAATTACAGTTATAGATATAAAATTAGTTGCCAGAAGTATCAGTAAATATCGCCCAATTAATTAATGCCGGTGTTAAATCAAGAGCTTAACCATATAACCTGCAACAAAGCTGTGTGCGTCCTGTTCACAAAAAGGGTAAACATGGCGACATTAGTAATTATCGTCCTATCTTCCCTTACCCTCTCTTGACAAAATTATTATAAAATAATGCAACGCTCAAATTTATACCACAAAATAATTAGTAAAAATCAGTACTGTTTCACGTCCCTTTTACCTAGGATTGCGATTGTAGTAAATAAATATACGATGCGTAGAAGAAGACGTGTTCTAGCTCTTTTAATAGATCTTTTAATGGCATTTGACACTATTAACCATAGCATCCTAATAGGTAATCTCACTAATACAGGTATTAGAGTATTCAAATGCTGCAAATAATACCTAAGAAACAAATCCTATTTTGTAAAAGTGGGAAATGTTACAAGTTACAGGAGTCTAAATACCAATAATTTAAATAATTATTAAACCCTAAGTTATTATAATAGTTACACTATTTTTACGTAATATTTCTTACATATAAAATTCTCATGTAACAATAATGTTACCATACTCCCCCGAAACGGCTGGACCGATTTTTATGAAATTTTGTGTGCATATCGGGTAGGTCTGAGAATCGACTAACATCTATTTTTCATACCCCAAAGTTATAAGGGGGGGGGGATAAAGGGGATTAATAGCATATAAGGCAAAACAACGTTTGCGGGTTCAGCTAGTAATTAATATAACTGATATAAAATATCAAACAACCAAAAAATATTACTGATATACTCTTCAACCCCGAATAATTTATGTTTCAATTTAAAGTATTCAAAATGTTTCTGGAGCCAATATTGACGTAATTTTTGTAGAACAATTCCAACATCAAGTAGTTTCTATTTTTTCGCTAAAGATTTTTTTCACTTTCTTCATTAGTAAGTTAAAAGGTTTCAAAGTAAAGGTAATAATAAAGAAGCTGTTAAAAACCTATAAAACGAGAGCGTATCACGTCTTATTTTAAGTAAACAGTAGTGTTGAGGCGTGTAGCCGCATTAACCTACTGCCACTTCAAATCTCGGTCTGCGCCAAGTTGCTTGCGGCTTCTGTCGTTCTATTTCGCTTGTCCCACATTTTCAATATAATCTTATCTGTTCACTTACAGCCTTAAGTCGTTAGAATTTTTATTTCAATATCAATTGAAGCTCTGTTTGAAACTTATTAGGTACGTGTATTGATTTTCGTATAGTTTTTGTAATGATAATTTAGATGAATTACTAACGAGAATATTGATGATATTATGTGAATTTTTAATGACTTACAAGACCATGAAAGGAATTTTGTATACTTTTCAATTTAATGTTTTTAGATTTCTGATTTAAATTAATGTCATCTCATAAAATACAGTACCCACTAAATAAATGTCTGGGGCAATGAACCGTGCTCGATACTAAAGACCATCAGTCATATTATCTGCTACCAAGTGAAATATTCCATCACACACACTATTTACATATTATGCACTTAAAATGATTAATTTTCTGATATATTTACATGTATGTCACGAGTGATATGTACGCGTTTATTGGTTGTTATTAATTTGTAGTTGTAAGTTAAACAGCAGAAAAAGGCAGTAAGACCATGTGTGACCATGAATTAGTGACTAAGGGCTGTAAATTGTATCATTTAGGTGTCCCACAATAAATACACGTAATCAGTCCCTATTTTATATACCTAAAACTAAGAAAAAAATTACCCGAGACAATTTTACTCTTTGAGCATGTAAAATGTACAAACAATGTTTTCATCACATTCATTTTGCTACTTATACAGTAAGGAGGGAATTGCGAAATGCTATAAATTTATAAATTATTGTTAATTATTATTTATATAATTCAGGAATTTCTAGTAGGTTAATTTGATTTTGTTTTCAAATAATTATAATTGTATTGAATCAGTAGTAAGTATGATTGATTTTTATAATCATTACATACTATATGCCTTTTGACGACGCGTTGACGCAACGGTTACATCCATGGATTGTACCTGTTGCGCTGGCGGTTGCGGGTTCGATCCCCGCACATGACAAACATTTGTATTGGCCATACAGGCGTTTGCCGTGGTCTGGGTGTTTGTGCAGTCCTTGTGGGTCTCCCCACCGTGCCTCGGAAAGTACGTTAAGCCGTCGGTCCCGGTTATTGTTATGTACACCTGATAGCGATCGTTACTCATAGTAAGGTATATATCCGCCAACCCGCATTGGAGCAGCGTGGTGGATTAAGCTCTAATCCTTCTCCTAGATGGGGAAAGAGGTCTATGTCCATTAGTGGGATATTACAGGCTGAAGCGTACATACTATAAAACAAAGCCGCTTCCCGCTGTCTGTATGCTTAAATCTTTAAAAGTAGGCAACGGATTTTGATGCGGTTTTCTTTGACAAACAGAGTGATTCCAGAGAAAGGTATGTATAGGGTAAAACCGGGATAGATGCCTCACTTTTTGAAATAGCCACCTAATTTTAAAAATATGATTTTTATACGAATAATTTTTATTAATGTAGCCAGCTCAATCCTTTATGTTGAACTATGACTATTTTTTTTCAACCTAGCGAATGCAGATTAAGCAGAAATTAGCTTTTCGTGAACCCTTTTTTTTGAGGATAGATGCCTACCTATATGGATAGTTGCCTCATCATGAAAATAGTGAGTAGGATAGATGCCCTTTAAACCGTGTAAACGAAAAATCAAAAACCAGTTTTTTTATATCTTTTAATTGTTATAATTAGAAAATAATTTTTATATCACATAGATTACTATATATATATAAATTTAATTAAATTTTACAAGCATTTTTCAACAAAAGTATAAATTCTTAATTGTTGGTCTAAATATTCATATGAAGTGTCAACATGCACATTGCACAATCATACTTTCTCATCGAAAGCTGACTGCAGGTTTTCTATAGTCCAAGAACATACTCGAGCTCGCATTTCTTCCTTTCTTTTATATTTTCGTGGCATAGTTCTGCTAGAATCAGTAAAACATCCAAACATAAACATACCTAAATACATAAAAAATATAACAGACACAAAAAAAATTATACATATAAACTTACTCTGTATATGGTGAATGAAGGGATAGATGCCCCTAAAGGCACCTATACCTCAAAAAATCAGGGCAACTATCCTTTGTGATTGGGATAGATGCCCACGTATTTTTTAAATAAATTATAAACAAAATAGCATCTATTTACAACTATATGTAAACTCAATGACCCAGTATATAGACGTGATAAAAAATATAACGGAATTTATTACTATTTATAAAATTATACAACCTTAAATACTAACCTTTAAAACTTTGACGTGTTTGTAAATTTCGCCACGGAGAAAATTACACACACGATCCAAACGCGTCTTTGCCACACGAATATCTGTGGATATCTGAGGTACGGGGTGTCTTCGACTCCTACTTATGCGATTAATTTTTATTTGTGAGTTCGGGATGTTAGGTTTTTAGAACATGAGGCATCTATCCCACTGCGGCATCTCTCCCGGTTTTACCATAATATAATAGCGGAACACTGAGAGTTTTTACAACCGTTCGAAGCAGGTGTAGATCGCTAGTGTTGTATAAAACTAAATTTGGTATCTTTAATTATTACTACTTATACAGTCAATGCCATTTCAATAATGCTTAATAAAACTTTACAAGTTTAAAGCTGAGCTCACAAAATACAAAACTCTTAATATGAAAAACTAAGCAGTATTTTTTCCTTTACATATATACAGCAGCAATAAACACGATAAGAAACACTTAAGAATAATAATTCTTGTGGGTGACAAGTCATCAACTATCTCAGGTTCATCTGTACGCTTTCACGAACTGCGGCAATTTTTTCCGCCAACCTTGTGTTAAAACACTTTCAACTTTTGTAGTATTTTAGAATTATAATTGTGATTGCAAGAAAACGAAAAAAACCGACTTCAATTATATCGAAAAGTAATACAACGTAGGTAGACGAAAAAATAGTCAAGGAAATACGCATAATCAAAGATTACTCCAAAAGTTATAATCAGATCTCGATGAAATTTAAATGTGACCACATGACAAACATCGGCTTTCAATTAACTTTAAAATCATCAAAATTGGTACACCCAGTAAAAATTTATGCGGATTTTCGAGAGTTTCCCTCGATTTCTCTGGGATCCGATTATTAGATACTGGTTTCCTTATCATGATACCAAACTAGGGATATGTCCTTTCCAACAAAAAAAGTGCTGTGTGGCTACGGCACTAAAGAATTTTGCCACCCCCTCTCTTCCCGTGGATGTCGTAAGAGGCGACTAAGGGATAACAAGGTTCCACAACCACCTTGGAACTTAAGAAGTCGACCGATGGCGGGATAACCATCCAACTGCTGGCTTTGAAATACACAGGCCGAAGACGGGCAGCAGCGTCTTCGGTGCGACAAAGCCAGTACTGCGGTCACCAACCCGCCTGCCCAGCGTGGTGACTATGGGCAAAACACATGAGTTCACGTTATTTTTGGCGTAAACTTGTGGAGGCCTATGTCCAGCAGTGGACTGTCTGTATAGGCTGTAATGATGATGATGATGATGAATGAACAAAAAAAGAATTATCAAAATCAGTTCATAAACGACGGAGTTATCCCCGAACATACATTAAAAAAAATATACGGTCAAATCGAGTAACCTCCTCCTTTTTTTGAACTCGGTTAAAAAAGGGCTGTTTTTCTTCAAATACACTTTTATTATAATTCCTTTTAATACCAATTTTTAGTTTCAACGACCAACTTGCTTTGTAGCTCAATGATGAATCCCTCCTTACTCATTGTAATAATAATGAAATAAATAAAAAAGTGTTCAAATGAGTAAGAAATGATATTTTACTCAAAACACCCGAAAGACGAAATTGAGCTACAAAGAACTCAAAATACTGTTAGGTAATACAAATACTAGATAACATTAACACATTTTTCAAAAAAATATTTATGTCGAAATACAAGTTATTCTATAATAAATCAAACAATATTTTATACAAACTTCTGTAATTATTTATAACTTTTAGTGAGGTTGACAATTTATTTTTAATACATGAGTAAAATATTTTTATATATTTTATATTTATTGAAAATTGAGATATAAATGAACAAACATAAATTTACAAGCCAACATATGTTTCTTTAAGGTACAGTTCGTGGTTGATTATTTACCCAACCCGACATGGAACCTACATATGTCTAGCATAAATGTGAACAATACACGTTACGTTTGCTCTAATGAGTACTTATTTCGATACTAAAATTTTCCTATTTTGACTTGCTGTTCAATCATGTAAATTGCCATGGTGATTTGGCATACGTACCTTAATAATAAACAAAAGACTTTACATATATTATCAAGCCGATTGAAAACCCCTTCATAAATAGCTTTATCATTTTTGAGTATTTTTCTTCTTAACGTGTAATTTTGGAGTTCATAACATTTTATTTAATATCAACATAAATGTTCGTTAGGTATACTAAAAATTAATTTCTGAATTTGATGTTGTTACAGTCGTGCAATAGAAAATTTTAAAACATTTTACTTAAATCAACCATTTCGTATTCACATTTGTCTGAAAAATTATGACCTTGTTGTTGTGACTTGATCCAATTCCACCATCAGAACAGCTATATCATGATCTGCAATCTCTTTCAATATTATCGTTGACTTTAGGGACGCCATACTAACCATTAGCGCATTTCAATACGCAAATAATGACTTTGTGATGACGAAGAAAGAATATTTGACATTAAATATATGCGCTGATAAATGCATATCGTCATATTTATGGCTTAATTTTATCTATAACATAGCTTAAAAATTGTTGTAATAAAGCTTCTATTTATGTAAACTATTTCTCCAATTTTTTGTTACACCTAATTTAATGAGTAGCTTTAGGTTTACTTTGGCACGGCCATATTTCACCTATAATTTAAAAATGAAGTTTTAAGTGGGTAAATATTGGAGAGAACTATGTGTTGGAATTATTAAATCAAACTCACCTTCGGAAATATCTTTTAAAATATTATATGCTACCTATAATTACTATAAACCTTTTTATAAGCTTGTTAGCATTATTAATGTAGCTTATGTTAAGTACTTGTTTAGTTAAAAGAAAATAGTTTAACATTAGCGATTATGAATGATAAATTATTTACAAAATAATTAGTTACTTACAAAATAAGTGCCGGCTTATTAAATATAAAATGTATATATTGTCAAACACTTGCAAAAAAGAAAAGATGAATTAGATGTGTTTGTAGTTATCTGTATAGCGCTTATTATTTTATTTATGTACAATCACCACGGTAGAAACTCTACCTTTTTGACAGTTTGTTTAAAATAGGAACTTTCGTTTTTTTTTTAAATCAAGTGTCGTTTTCAATTCCATGTCATTCGTGTTGAAATATTTTCAAACTCGTACTATATGTCGTTTTCAAAACAAATAGAACGTTAGAATTATTAATAATAACAGCAATGAGTTTGTGTTCTTGTTACTTGGACGTAAATCATTATTATCTAATCAAAAAAGACATTATAGATAAATGGACTAACACCGTTTACATAATAAAAAGAATGACATAAATCAGAGAGTAACAGCACTCCTCTGAGACCATTTCGAAACCTTTTTCAATTAAGGTAAACAAAGAATTACGATTATTGGAGAACCGGTAACAGGTCTAATTCGTTTTGTGAATATCGTCAAATTGAAGGTGAATTTTTCACTAAAAATAATACAGTGATTGCTTTGTTTACATGAAAAGTTTCCCCTATACGTACCTATTTGTATTTTAACAATTCAATGATTAGCAACACCTGCCATCTAGGCTTAAAATGTGAATTTATTTATTTATTTCTTTAATAAAGGCATACCAACTAAGTACATAAAAAAAGCTTTCTACACTAAAACAAAACCACTAAGTTATACAATATGCACTTAAATTAAAGATTGCACAATATTGTTAGAACGCTACTGTAATCAGACACTAATCATATTTGTGTAATTTACCGAAAAAAAAAACATTTGTTATAATAAAAAATAGAGAAAAAAAGAAACAAAACTATTATAATTGTATATCAAAGTCCATCAACACTTTAATTATTTTTCCCTCAAATTGTCTTAATGAATTTGCAAAGATGTCTATGTCTATGTTAAGAAAAACTGCATTAATTTTTTTTGTATAAAATTAATCAGTGAGTTATTTATATACTTAGATTTATTATGCATAACATGAAATGGTTTATACATTCTATAAAAGCTAACCCTGGACGATATTCTGGGTACATTCAAATTAATTCGTTTCAAGAGGGAAGGACAGTCAATCATACGATTAAGCAGCTTATATAGAAAAATGCCGCCAAGAACATGATTGTATTTCCATGAGGGAAGATAGTTGAAATAACATAACCGGTCGTTATAGTTATTGAGAAGCAAATCGTTTTGTGTTCTAGCTTTAAAAGATAGTCTTTTTAAAAATACTTTTTGCACCTTTTCAATACGCTGTAATTGGTTTTGATAAACTGGGTACCATAAAAAGCAACAGTTATCGATGTTACTGCGTACCAGTGCATTATATAGGGTCTTAAGTGCTAACACTGATGTAAACTCTTTGGTATTGCGCGTTATAAATCCTAACATCGTGAAACTTTTTTTAATAAAATGATTTATCTGACCAGTATACCGCAACTCTGAATCTATAATTACGCCTAAGTCTCTTAATTTCTCAACTCCTTTCAATTTCTTATTATCAATACCACCCAGAGTTATATTTATTGCGTTTTCTAGAGAATTTTATGTGTACACACTTGTCAATGGATGAATATCAGATGAATTTATCGCATATGTAAATGTAAAAGAAAAATAAAATACGGTAACAGAAAATTGTGTAATTTTTCTATCCGTGTTACTTAGCTATTTTTTTTTTAATATATTTTGAAGCAGGAACAAGCGTATTTATAATATTTGTATATTATTTCGATGCATAGATTAATTGAAAAAAAATCTATTACTATTATTATATTTCGGTGGGCATGAGTTACATGTTTTGTTAAAAAAAAATACAAATCATTAATATTAAGAATCTGATAATTCTAAAAAAAATTACAAGTATTAAAAATATTTAACGACTTAATACTCGACTTAATAGGAAAAAAATTGATAAAGTAACCACTGGAACTTCATTTTTTAGAAGAGAACAAACTTATTTTGCCGTCAAAATGCATACAGTTAAATTCTTTATAGTTTATTAATTTACCTAAATTATGAATTGTCAAGACGTTATACACGTATTAAAAACAATAACATTGAATGTCTCTCATATAAATCTTTAGCAATTTACACACGACGTAAATTATACAAACAACGTCCATAAAATTACCGTTAAAACGATTAGAGAATTAAGCTTTACATTTTAAATGTCAAGATTAAAATGAAAATCTCCTTGATGTGGGTGCGCATATTAATAACCTTTAGTCCGTACAGACCAACACATTTAACAAATTTTCCTTTAGTTGATGTGATAATGTAGGTACATTATCACATCAACTAAAGGAAAATTAAACATTGTCATTTGATCAATTCAAAAAGAAGAATACCTCAAGATATAGTATATGTATGTACGTACTAAATATGTATCAAATTATAAAACTATATAAAAAAAAGGTAATATAAATTATGAACCTTAACATAAAAGAATTTTAATATAAGAAAATTAAATGAATAACTTAGCGATGGTTCCGAAGTCTCTAGAAAAAAACAACGTTCAAAGTTTTAACAAGAATTCGTGCAAACAATTTCTTCTCCTGCCGAAATTTCAAAATACGACACTTTGACCCTAATCCGCAGTTGGGCGCTAAGAGTTGGCAGGAGATCACATCGTGTGTCCTCGTTTCCTGATCACAGGTGCAGTCAGTTCGTTGTTAGCAGTGTAGACAATTGACGACAGATTGTGCCATATGACTCATATAACCATACATATATTAACAAAAAAAAAAAAAACGATATTGTTACTAGCTTTCTTACTATTTTTGGTTTTAAATATTGTACTACTACTATATTACAACCCGTAAATTTTCCTCTGGCCATAATCCTATTATCTAATTAACAAGTACAGTTGAGGGTTTATCTAACACGCTACACCACTGTAGGTTACACATATTAACCGATTGGTACAGACATAATATAACAGATAGGTACATATGCTCTAGCCACTAGTATTTGCTATAACTTTGATGGCCCGCAAAATTGCCGTCTATGAATTAACAAGATATAATTATTATTACCAATTTTCGTGTCAAATTTGGATGTCAATATTAATTAATCAAAATGGGAATTTGACATATTGGTAAAACAACGTAATTGATCAAAGTTCAAATATGAATTAACGTTGTTTGCACGAATTCATATTTGAACTTTGATCAATTACGTTGTTTTACCAATATGTCAAATTCCTATTTTGATTGTTTTTATACAAAAAAAATGAAATATGAATTAACGTCCATTTGATCGATACTGGGAACACAGGAAACATTTATGTCATGTGTATTAATCTGTATTTACACAAGCGTATCTGTTTTCCACACCTTTTGGCGGCATGATAAAAAGTATTTAAATGCGGACCAATTTTTTGGCGCAATTGTGAATTTAATATATTTGACAAACGTAAAGGTAACATACACGACAGCCCTTGTATTTTACCTGTATAATAAAACTATTTCAATTTTATCTCCATATGAATTCTTTTTTTATGTTTTTCCTATTATTCAGAATTTTTGTTTTATGAGTCCATTCGTTCAACGGAAAATTGACGAACAACAAAACAAGGAGTCAAATAAAACACAGTCTATTTTGTTGTCTATTTTCTAAATTTTATAATACCATTTTAGAGCGTAATAATTGAAATCCATATTTAGAGTATAATGTGACTTGGAATTCTGAGAACGATTGGTAATTTTCCTCATGACGTATCAAAGTTAACCGAGAGGTTCCAAATATCCATATTTGCAGCCCTCTATATACCAAAGATATTGGTTGTGCCAAAAACAAATTATAACGGATATATTTTATATAAAATTTCTGAATTATTTAAAATGAAATTAAATTAAACGAACACGTTTATTTTTCCATAAGACGACATACAAAAATTAATCTACGCTTCAAAAAAATAATACAGAATCATGGTAGTAATATCATCATCATAAAATTGCTACATTTCAACATTAGGTACAGTACAAACAACCTTACTTTTACCTTAATGTTACTGAGGTAGGGCACAGCAGGAAATTTCCTGCTCAAAATATGGAGCAGATCGACTGGGATAGTACCTCGACCTTACAGAAGGCTAAATAATACTGTTTTCAAACAGTGTTGTGTTGGTAAGGTGACCGGAGCTCCTGGAAGGAATTGGGGATAGGGTCAGCAACGCATTTACGATGCTTCTGGTCTTGCAGATTATCATCAGGTGAGCCGTACGGTTGTTTGCAGACCTAGTTATATTTAAAAAAAAAAACTAAAAACAGCCGCTCTGGTATAGTGGTACCCTGTGTAGGCACCTAAAAACCGGCGGTTTGTGAGTTTGGCCACCGCTCGGGATGGCTATTTGTATTTGTACAAATATTTGTTACTGGTTTGAATGTCTGTCTGTGTGGTTCTCCCCACCGTGCATTGAAGAGAACTTTAAGCTGCTGTTCATATACACCTGATAGCGATCGTTACTCATATTAGGGAAAGAGGCCTATGCTCGGCAGTGAGATATTACAGGCTGAACTGATTCATTCTAACTTCTAAAAAATGGTAACTCAGTAATCTAGTATTAGTATTTCCGAAAGCTGTTAAAACGGAAACAGTTTTAAAAATAAATAATACCATGTACGATATGGATACTTCTGTACACCTTATAATTTAAACAAATATCTTAGGGATATCGTCTAATGAAAAAAAATGCGCGAAAATATCATTAGATCACCGGTGACGGGACTCGCTTATATATGTTAAAAACTAAAATATTGAACAAATATACCCATAAATATTGCAGGCTATTAATATACTATTACAATATTTTATATGAAAACTAGCTGACCCGGCCAACGTTGTTTTGTCATATAAATAAATAAAATAATAATAAAAAAAAAAAAAAAAAAAAAACAAAAAACCCGCCTGCGTGAAGAACAAATAATAGAAAATCAACTGAAAAAGCTGGAACAAGATAAAAATTCAATATGCACACAAAGTCAGCGAAATAAATAGAAACAATATCAAAAGATAGAAATGGCTTCGCGCAGCCGCCATGTTTGATTTTATTTTAATGTCACCTATCTAAGAACACTTGAACAGCTAAGACGACCCTAACGATACCTCAATTATGTAAATCCGTTCAGTGGTTCTGGAAATATGAGGTAGTAAAGAATATTACATACATATAAGATACGCGCGAAAAACATAACCCTTCCTTGGCAGTCGGGTAAAAATAATATAAAGGCAACCGATAGGCACTTGAAATATTCACAAAATACTCAGTTGTATTTTTACTTTAATAATAAATAAAATAAAATAAATATTTCATAGACAAAAAAAAAATCTATATATTTTACCTAGTCAATGGTACGGATCCCTTCGTGCGCACTTGGCCGATTTTTTGATAATGGCAGGATAAGGTTTGTATAAAAAAAATCAAAATATCCAAAAAAAAATAGTGGACGAATTTCTTCGTATCAACTGTAACATATGTTTATTAATTTATAAGAAATAAAACAAAATTTATTTTGTTACGAACAGGGTTTCTTATACAATAGCAGTTTATGTCTTTATATAAGTAATTTAGCAGCTCATAGCAGTCTTTACGCGGCTTTGCAGGAAGTCAGTGATATTACAGAGCGACTTGTCTTCCTTCCGGATCGGAGGCCGGAACTTTGCTCATCATTTCGTCTGCTTCATTGCCATGCCTTCTGAAAATCAAGACAACATTTTGCCAAAATATACCAAGCTTTTCGGAACTTTATACTCTTCATTGATTCTCGTTATTTGGCTATGAATAGTTAAAAAAAAACATCATACCATAGATCATATTTCTATGGTACGATATTTTTTTTTGTATCTTTTTATTTACATTTGAATAAAAAATAATTTTATATTTGAGAATAAAGAAAAAGATTTATCGAAAATTTCAAAGACATGTGTACTGGTCAATTCGTTGCGGATTAAGATCCAATTCTTTTCTGTAATAGAAAAGGTCTTTGCCAGGATGACGAAAATGTACAAATGGATACAGTAATATACCATTTTAGCTAATAGAAGAAATTAGGTTAAGTTTTTAAATATAGACAAGTCGCTTAATAAGCGTATCCCAATCCCACCGCTCATTAATCGAGAAACTGCCATAATTGCCATTTTTTTTTAATCCTATCCAATGGCTAAGCATTACGGATCGCTTAGTATGGAACGTGAAGCTAATGTTTAAGAAATAATTGCACTAATGTTTATGTTACTATTTTAGTATAACATTACACGTTGTTAACAACTGCTATATTCGTTATTGCGAGATCATAATCTTTCACAATCACAGATAAATGTCACTTTAGATACGTTAATCTTAGTAATCCCTTTCACTGCGATATGAATACTTCACCCAGAAATTAAAATCTCGTACAGCAAAATATTCTCTACACAGTTATAATAAATATCAAAATCGCATGTTACCTTAGGTGTTCTATTTGACAACTCTTCTTCCTAGTTATAAGTATCGCAAAGGATTAGGCTAGAACGCGGGTCATGATAAATCACGGCTAAAAGGCTTCATTGTGGTCTTCACTAACAAAGGATTCGTACGTCGTAATGGAATTTACGTGCGGAATTAATCAACAGCCGACAAATTCTCATGGACCCAAATGCTTCGCGACGTGAACCCTTAATTTGTGTACTATTCTTATAACACGTTAAAATTTCTCATTAAATAACATGTAGTAGGAATTGTACGTATGTTAATAAAGAATAATAACTTTGCGTTTGTTGCATATGTTCATTTTATTACTCACGTACTCATTACTGGGGGTTTTAGGATTCGCGCCACGTTGTGAAATGCCAAGAACATAGAAAATTATTAAGTAATATTATTTCGACTAGTTTACTGTGCAGTTATTCTAGCTTCATACAATTTATATCGCTGACTTTTACATTCTGACAGATTTTCACAAGTAAAACAACATGTTTGTCATTCCTTAGTTCACTACCACGCGATCCCTGGTTCAACACTCTGTTTTTTTTTTACAACGCGTGCAATATCTATATTCTATACCTACAGGTGACACACTATTAAATACAACCGTACATATAATTACTAATACTACACGTAAATAAGGTCAAGTATTTTATAAAAAAAAAAACTTTGCAACTTATTTTATTTCACTTTCAGCTCAACCATCTCCTTTCGGTCTATAAAGTGCATGCTTTTAAGGTAGCGTTCTGTCCTTTAAAAACGCTTTTGCAACTAAAATTATATATTAAACGAAAAACTATTCTTAAAGAATATTAAATTTTACTGTAGCTACAAAGTAGTCTTCATTTTTCTTTTTTTTATATCAATGAAAGCTTTGTAGAATTGACGAATAACTCCATAACGTAACAATACACTATAAGTTTTTCATTCACGCGTTCCAGTTAGTGAAGGAATCACTTCTAGATATTCTTAACTATTTCGCTGCCACCATTATTTCCAACGCCAGGATAAGGGTCTGGAGTTTTTGTTGGTTTTTCATTAGGCTTATTGTTGGGGAACAAAAAAGAAGAATTAATTACAGAAGATAGTGTATCCCTGCTTTACAAAAAACATATGTTAAGATACGATATACATACAGTTTTATATTTATACTCAACAAATATATAGTATGTATAATTGTATATATGTACATATAGTTTTATATATATACTCAACAAAATTATCATAGGCTTGTCTCTAAATAAGTAATACGACTACAAGTGTAAGGTCCACCTGGTGGTAAGCAGCTACCGTAGCTCGAGGATGCTAGCAACACTAGAAGCATCGCAAGCACGTTTTCGACTCTACCATAATATCCACACAAGGCATCCGCAACAGCAACACTGCCTTACTCACTTTATGGGCACAATGCTATTACGAGTAGAAAGCATTATTACTTGCATGTAGATATGATATTTCCACCATCAGGTATATGTACGCTTAATAAAATACTAGCTGACGCCGCAAACGTTGTTTTGCCATGTATGTTATTAACCCCCCTTAATCCCCCCCCTTATAACTTAGCTGTATGAATAATTGTATTTGTTCGCAAACGAAAAAAAAACCGACTTCAATTACATCGAGAAGTAATACAACGTAGGTCGACGAAAAAATAGTCAAGTAAATACGCGTTATCAAAGATTACTCAAAAAGTAGTAATCAGAAAAAGAATCAGAAGAAAGAAGAGAAAGAGAAGAAATCAAAAAGTAGTAATCGATGAAATTTCAATGTGACCACATGATAAACATCAGCTTTCGATTAAATTAAAAATCATCAAAATCAGTACATCCAGTAAAAAGTTATGCAGTATAATACAACGTAGGTCGACGAAGAAATAGTCAAGTAAAAACGCATTATTAGATATAACTCGAAAAGTAGAGTTTAGTAGTATTAGATTGAAAATAAATTTAAATGGGACCAAATAACACAAACTACCTTTCGATTAAAAAAATTTGTCGAAATCGGTCCACCCAGTCAAAAGTTCTGAAGTAACATAGATGAAAAAAATACAGTCGAATTGAGAACTTCCTCCTTTTTTGGAAGTCGGTTAAAAATGCATGTTGGTCGATTTTCAGACCCTATATACACACAAGATTTCATAAAAATCAGTCCAGCCGTTTCGGAGGAATATTGTAACATTGTGACACGAGAATTTTATATATTTTTTCACTGAATTTTTTGTTCAATCACAATAAAAGTATAGCCTATGTCACTCCTGATTAGTGGAGCTTTCTCTGAGTAAAAGAATTTTCGTAATCAGATAAGTATTTACGAAGATTACCCCTACAAAAAAACAAAGTTAGAAACTTTACCTCTTTATAATATTGGTATAGATATAGATAATACGAGTATGTAGGATTGAACGTAACGATTTTTCCAATGTATGCTTCAAGGTTAAATTAAGTTAATAATAACCAATTAATATAATCTAGTGAATATAAAAAGTAAATTTAAATACGTTTTATTTGTATTTGTATATTGTATAATTAAAGGTACTCTTAACTTCTAAATAATTAAAAATATTAAACGAAAGTGGAATTAAAGGATTTCTTCAGCTTATCACAGAAACACTATTTTATAATATTACTTATTGTTTTTCTATTTTAACACTTTTTATGAATCATAGTCATTAATACACAAGTAATCAGCTAGGCAAATATTTGTTTACATTTTAGTTCGAAGACATCAATCACTCTCATCGTACGACGTAATCTTTCAAATATTCTATAGCGCCGAATAATGAAATCCTTTTGATGAAAATACTATTTCGATTAATATAAACCCATATTTGGAGCCTTCAAAATAAGTGCTATAGTGTCTTATTTTATTGAAGTTTTGAAAATAGGTTTATTAACTATTTGTATATCTACATTAATTATTGTATACAATTTAAAATTAAAACAGTATATGACGCCCAAACTCGGCATATGATTAAAACCTTCTATTTTTGATGGTGGTTGTGAAAACATTGTCTAAAGTACGCATCCCTTTGTCAATTATTTATGTAAGTGTAAAGCTATAAAAAGAATCCTCAAATTTAAAATATTTTCCTCTGACATCAAACGTTTTATTTATTATTAGCTGTGCCCCGCGGTTTCACATGCGTTAATTTATGGGAAAAATAACCTACAGCCTTCCTTGGTATCTGATTTTATCAGTTCGACCGTCCCTGAGATTAGGACGCTTAAATAAACAAACAAACTTTTCAGTTTTATAATATTAGTATAGATATGACGATATTTTATTACAGACTTTTTAGTTGTGTAATCAATTTTAACCCAACGACAATAAACTTTTTAGAAATTAAAAAGAAGCAAGCACGAACAGTATGTTCAAATCGACTATGTAGTCGTGAGTTTTGGAAATACGCCAAATTCCTTCAATGACTAACTTTAGTTTTTGTTTCGCCGCGGCACATATTTCTTACCGACTATTGTTCTTGGACAAGTTTGCACCAATTCTCAAGTTGAATTAAATTAGTTCTTCTTAAAAACAACTAAACCAAGATCTTAAGCAAGCTAGTATAACCCACTTTTGATGAAATTTTCATAATCCTCATCTCAACTTAGTGTCGTTCATCGGGTTAGGAAAATGAAAAAAGTCTTCACATAATTTTAACTTCCACCGCTTCAAAAGTTTTTCATAGCCATATTAACCACCTGAGATTTGCTAATCCTAAACTTTACCGTCTATATTGAAACGTAAAGTATATTTTAAATTGATTTCATTGTGTGCAATAAACTTGCGTTGTTGATTGCTTACTATTACCGGCAAATTTTTTCTTTACTACTTTCATTAAAGGTTGCCTGGAAGAGATTGCTATAAACGATTAGGCCGCCTTTGCATACTTATTTGTTTTTATATCTAATGGTTCTAAATTGCATATTCCTTTTTTTGTGTGCAATAAAGTTTTAATAAATAAAATAAATAAATAAATATTGTCTTTTGTTAATTTAACTAATCAAATCATCGTGTTAAGTGATTATACAATTAATTCCCAACCTGGTAAGCGGCAAACTTCTGTACAACACATACTCCTAATTTGGTTTGTACGCGGGAGTAACTTAGGTCTAACAAGGCTTTACGAAATTAACATAACTAGATATAACTCACATACAAATTATATTTCATTTCATCGTATTTGTTTCATACCCAAATTGAAATAAAATATAATAAAAATATATAAATAGTAATCTGGAACTAAAATGTAAATTGTTAAAAGTATTTTTTTTACTTATTTATTAATTTTGTGTCCTTCGGCTTTTCTCTTGATACATGTCATGTTATCAGTCGCTAAAAATAACGGTCTTAAATTTCAACCCTTTTTAACCCTTTTTAAGACTTTAAATTTAAAAATCTTATAGCAGCATATTCATTTCCATTTTATGAGAATCAGTTTAAAAAATTGTGTGCGTTTGGTCCAACAGTCATCGTTAGTTTTATTATTATTATTAACGTGGCACGGGAGTAGGAAAACAAAAGCTTTGAAATAGAAATTGCTTAACTTATTATTATAAATGTTTGTACATCACACACTTCAGTCAAAAAACAACCACAGAAAACTTTGCTTCATAATTTTTCAGAAATATTATTTTGGGTTATCACCAAATTAAATTAAAATAGCCTCAATACTTACAATTTGACAGAAAATAATTCAACCAACTGTAACTTGCCTTTATTAATAGTACAATATCACGATTGATATGTGAATTTGTCGTTGTTACTTACATTCTTTACCGATATAGTCCGCAGGCGTACAGTACAATGGAACGTCTTCATTTGTTCGATGTTACGTGATGCTTTATTCGATGTTAAGTAAGGTATCATGTGATTGTAATAATTTCTTAGTAAAGGTATCTTTGCGAGAAATATACTCGTATAAATTACATTAAATGAAATAAGTGATATTTTTGTCGTAGGATATTGATTCTATAAGGTTGAAGTCCTACCCCAGACGGGCTGTTCTAGACTTCGAGCAGGATATATCGTGTTGTGCCCTACCTCTATAATTGAATTTTGTAAAATAATTCCAACTCAGGAGTTTAATTATTTATTGTTATAGGTACTGAGGTTATTGGTGTCTGTGCTGCTGTCATTCGGTAGATCTGTAATACCAAGAGTTGCAAGTCATAATGAAAAAACTAGCTGCTAAATTACTGAAATTTCCTAATTTTTTAAGAGAAAGTCCAGATCTACAGGAAACAGCTAGTCCACACACTGCACAACAGGAGGTTAAATTAAAGTAGATCCTATTAAAATGTCTCTAACACTCAACTATGATTTCTGGATATATGTCAAATGGATTACCACTTTTTAGCGGGATTTTACCAAAATTCATGTCAAAAAGAGGTAGTTAAAATGCCTTTGGAATATTTTATCGATTCTAGCTCAAAAAACTATTTTAACACAGATACTGTATCAGCAACCTATAAAATGTCGATCTACTTATTCCAAGTTTTATTTATTTATTTAAAATTAGCCATGAAACAAATATACGTATATTATTGGATAATTTTTATTGTATGGTATGTTAGCAAGAATTTTTAAATAAATAAAGAATGTTTAAATTGCAAAATAAAAATGCTAAGTTTAATATTTGCAAACTTTGCATGTATGTAATTGTGAAGGATTGGTCTTGTCACTCAGTTTGTCTTACACTATTAATTTAATTAAAAAAGTAACTTAGTTAAAGTTTAAGTATAAACTTTTCTATCAACTTTATAAATTAAGATATATCTTTTATAAAAATGTATATATAAGCGTGAATATTCTTATTTATAATTTTTGTTTGAGTAGGTGGTATCTAAAGCAACATTTTGTAGGCTCTTCATTCTCAATGCATTGAATAATACAATACACAATGAAAGTAGGGTTAAGTTATGCGCCTAGAATAACGATTTGTGAATCCCATTTCATCATCCGTCTTAAACTCATTAGAACGTTATGTTTAATATGCTGGAACGGTGAGTTAAACCTATCTTGCGGTATCTTAATTACCTTCTTGTGCAAATTGTTTCTACTTATTGTCTTTAACTGCCATTTTATAGTCATATCTACTATTTGGAACAACGATACAATGTGATATTTTAATCAAAATGTGTCCAAAAATTTCAAAAACTATTCTTATTTAACTTTACTAGTAGCTTAAATAAACTATGTAATTTTAATAGCTGCATTTTGAACAAATCCGCACGCATTAGTTTTTTATAAATTTGTAAATATATTTTTACTAAAATGCAAAAAATATTTTTAAACGTCTTTCATTTTATTCGCGACTTTTAATCGCGACAACATTGTATGTTATATAAGTATGGAAACAACTTGATCTATGTTTAATTGTTTATTCAAAAGCTACTAGCCATCTCCATCATCTAGCCTAGCCATCTCTGCAGTCATCTGAAACTGAGTTAATATTACATTCTTATTCACGCCTTAAAAAGTCTTATAAAATGAAAACATACTAAAGTTTATTTTTATCTAACTTGAAACCAATACCATACCATACACACTTTCGTGTAATTCGTGTTTCATTTTATTGTTTAAAGAGGAAATTTCCAAATCTTTTATTTATTATCCTGTTACTATAAATATAGTTATTATCAAAAGTTACGAAAATTCATATTATCTAAAGGACAGAAATGTGTCATCATACAGAATGTTAAGCCGTTTCCCGTTGGTGGTGTGGACTTCATGGAAACGGCAGTTTCAATCATGAATTTATTAGCTCGCGATAGTGTAACATTGTGGAGGAACTCTATTAAATTTTAGTAATAGAAAGCTAAGTATTGATATTGAATATGAGTTATTGATATTGACTATTATTTAAATTAAGATTTCAAATTTAATGAGCTCTTATTTTTTATTATAACTTTACATATACGGATATAGAACTCAATGTTTCGTTAATAATATTTAATATTTATAATGGAACGATGTTTTAATAGCATTACAAACTACAAGTGCCCACGTTCATTTTAAAATGCTTTTAAAATATATGTACGTAGACGTGTTTGTTAGAATGTTATAAACATTTATAATAACTAATATAAAATATTTAGGATATTAATTTCTTATTTTAATTCTCATTAGCTTTTTTTTGTATTATATGAATTTAATTACTAACCACGCAATTTTTCTACTATCTTACTGCACGCTTACAAAATAGCCTAAAATGTTAATAAGTTTTGTAACTCAATGATAAAAAGCATATGTTCTTAATAGAATTAAACCAAATGTAACAAAGTAGTATTCGGTTATAGTTAGAATCAGTTGTCAGTGTACCTTAAAGCACACAACACAACAATGCTCACCTGAGTCATTGGAAATGGGAGCGCACATAGTGCTTTTTACAGCGTATATTTGTGGCAGCTAAAATGAGGTCGAAATACATTTTGCACGCTTAAAATAAAGTAAGGATATTGCGTTAGTATGGAAAAATAAAAAGGACCATTAAATGAATGAAGTATCATATTTTCAATTTTATATAAACTTAAAAATAGTTTCTTAAAATAACGTGTTACCCAACCAATAAACCCTATTGTTATACATATATTGTAATGCAATTTGTTGAAATGAATTATAAAAACGTTTATTTGTGATCATATTTTAAAGACATTTTGGGTTCCGACTATTCTTTTAGGTTATTTCGATACATATATGGGTCTCTTTTCGTAAAAAAGCCTCCATCCTTTTGCACGAAGTATTCAGCCTTCAAATAACACATGTTTATTATAGTTTTATTTATGTAGTAAATTTTGTAATTAAAATTTCTGTCAATTTACCGTTGAAGTAGGTAAGTTAACAAATCTCAATGTTTGTTTTTTCGTTACCAAAAAAATCGTAGTGATCGAGTTTAAAAAAAAACTCTTAATTTTATAGTCTCATTACTGAATCATAGTGATATAATTTTAGTACAAAACTATTTGTTAGTGTTTAAAATTTTGTAAGACTGGCTCTACTAAAACATTAAGTCTATTCCGTGTGTTTACTGCCTCTTTCCATCGTAGAGTAAATTTAGCTGAGAAGAAAGTTGATCTCAGATGAGTGCATCTCTTGAAAGGAAAACTTAAGAAGACGTTCAACACTTTGTTTACAGTTTAAAGAAACATCTACGGTATCACATTATAGAATCGTGTGTTTCTTGCCTTTTCCGTACGTTTGAAAAGAAAAACTTTTTGGTACTCCGAATCATACAATACACTTACAAAAACAACATGATAACAAGTATTTTTTTATTTTTAGTTATTGTTGTACACTTCTTATAGACACAAAACTTTAACTTTCTGTAAATCTTTCATGAAGATTATTTTAATAAGTTGACAAAAGTTGTTGTTAAGACATGTTACAGAAACGATTGCTAATGTAGAGTTAATATCATTATTTCAAAAGATAAAATAAATATATAATAATTTATATATAATATAAATAGAATAAATTGTGACATTAATTACATTTTGCAAAAAGATAAATTCTAGTACACTATTTAACTGAGTTACTTGCCAAATCTTTTGGTAGAATCAAAATTATGAACCAGCTTTTAACAAAAATTTTTAACTGAGGTAGAGCACAGCAGGAATTTCTTGCTCAAAATATGGAGCTGCCCGACTGGGGTAGTACCTCGACCTTACAGAAGATCACAGCAAAATAATACTGTTTTCAAGCAGTATTGTGTTCCTGTTGGTGAGAAAGGTGACCAGAGCTCCTGGGGGGATTGGGGATTGGGTCGGCAACGCGCTTGCGATGCTTCTGGTGCTGCAGGTGTCTATAAGCTACGGTAATCGCTTACCATCAGGTGAGCCGTATGCTTGTTTGCCGACCTAGTGACATAAAAAAAATTAACGTCTTAGAATATTGTAAGTAGAATTTTTAAATTCAAGATATATAGAAAGGTATAAATGAAATAAAATAACAACTACTAATATACATAGCATACATAGGAACTGCGAAGCGTATTGTCATAACAACCCCGCAGAACATAAGTTAATATTTCACTTCACTTCTGTTGTGTATAAGAACGTTTATACTTTAAACACGAACCTTGTGTTATTGCAGTAATAGAAAACAGCTACAAATGGACTAGGCTCTTCGTTCCGTCATTCGCTTCTTAGTGTTTTATTTCATAAATTTCCTTCTGTGCTTTATGTACGTTCACTCTTTTTAAATGACGTCATAAATAATATCATTACGTACTTCCTAGTAAGAACATTTTATATATTACTTTGTATGTAACGGACAGGTCATAGAAAACATAGTGAATGGGTCGCGGCCTTTTATACGTTCTCTTGATAATGGCCCACTTTGCACATTTCCTGACAGCTCAGACAAATGCTTTTTCTTCCAACCGAGCGATATTGAGCGCATTGGCGTAACATGGACAAATCTAGATGTTGACAGTATTATCTGCGAGCGATCCATTAGATTTTTTTTAAACGTAGCCAAAAAATATAATCTTAAGTGACTTCAAAAAGGAGGAGATTAATAGATTTCTGACAGTTTATCATACATTACTATCGGCAAAAGATAAAAGGGCCTTGGGGCCTAATAAAATAAAGCTTAACTCATAATATTATAACTTTTGGATTCACAGGTTGTGAAAAGAAGTAAATATTTCTTAACTTACCTTACCTTCTTACCGATAAAAAAAAGTAACTGATAATGAAAAAATATGTGAAAAACTGGTTGTTATAGCTCGTTATGTACCAAATAATTATTTGAAGTAGAAATAAGTCTTAAGTCAGGACTTATAAGGACATCACGCTCAAAAGCTCTGTCTATTAAATATTAATAATAAATCTATTAAATATTATAAGTCTTTATTTTATTAAATATTTTATAAAAAATAATAACATTTTGATTTTAAATTTATAACTAAATGAAAAGAAAATCAAACTAAAGAATCGATGCCTGTTTAGATAAAATAAAACTATTTTATGTCCATAAAACATGTCAAGTTATAGACATGATAAAGAATTTAAACGGAGCATGTTCTCCTTTGAGTCACTGGGCTATTCTTTACGTTCAATAAAAAAAACTACTTGTACTTAGTTCTACTACTTGTACTTGTACTATGAAAGTTGGTCATTAGACACGATAGGATCATTTCAAATCTAAATAAACTTCCCAAGTCGCATATTTGTTTCGAAATTTCAAATTATTAAGAGTTAAAATTATTTGTAACTTATTATTAGCTGTCTTCTCACATTTTGCTTCATCACCTTTTCTCGTTTATTTTACCACTCGATTTAACGTTACGCGAGTTCCGGCAATAAAAATCTTTATAGAAATGTCACTGCAATTTTGGTAGCAGCGTGCAGTGACAAGTTCATGTCGTATGTCTGTTACTGCAGTAAATGCAATGTACTGTTCCAGCTTTTTAAAAGAAAAGTTTGTTCAATTTTATTTATTTTTTAGCTGAAGAGTTTGTCAGAAACTATCGGTTCAAATTAGAACATTTCATTAGTAGACAGCCCATTTAACGAGAAAAGCAATAGAATATTTAAAGCCACGATATGACCAATAATTATTAGCAGAGTATTAATGATAAATTTTACATAATCGAGGCCGGCCGGTGACATTACAGAAATACTATCACACTTATACTATAACTTATAAGCAATAAATACAAGCTTTCGGCTATGGGATATATTTTCTAAAGTGAAATTACAGCCTGATAGAAAGAAAAAAAAAACATTAAGAAACTTGCTCATTTCAGTAATCTGTAATGCCACTTGACGACATGAAGAGAACTTCGCCTAGGAATCTGACATTTACCGTAAAAAATACACTTTTGAATTTATTTGGATTTATATTTTTTATTTAATTTCCTCGATTAATAAATAATATCATGAAAATAACATAATATAAAACCAGCTGTTTCACTGCATGGTAGTCTATAATTTATATTATATATATTTATTTTTAACTGAGGTAGGGCACAGCAGGTATTCCCTGCTCAAAATATGGAGCAGCCCGACTGGGGAAGTACCTCGACCTTACAGAAGATCACAGCTAAATAACACTGTTTTCAAACATTATTGTGTTCCTGTTGGTGAGTAAGGTGACCAGAGCTCCTGGGGGGATTGGGGATTGGTCGGCAACGCGCTTGCGATGCTTCTGGTGTTGCAGGCGTCTATAAGCTACGGTAATCGCTTACCATCAGGTGAGCTGTACACTTGTTTGCCAACCTAGTGATATAAAAAAAATAATATATATATATATATATATATATATATACTGGGCTATTCTTTAAATATATATATATATATATATATATATATATATATATATATTGTGATATAAATTTTTTGATTAGTATGCAAACTACATTTTATGTTTCGGAATCGTTACTGACAAATCTGTAACACATGAAAATGAAAAAAGAATGGGAAAACATTTTGACCCATTTATGATTGTTATTTCTAATATTGAGAAGAAAAATATCTATGGCTCTTAGTGTTGCCCAAATTCAGTCTTGGTCTTGCAGTCTTGGTCTTGTTCTTGCGTTTTTGCAAGACCAAGACCAAGAACAAGACCGCGTATTTTTAGCAAGACCAAGACCAAGACTGACCGTGCAAGACTTGAGCAAGAACAAGACATAGCCTGCAAGACTCTTGCGTCTTGCAGCTAGGACTTAGCGCTATTTCACTGAGTAGTTAGGTGTAACAGTTCGGTGTATAGGTAGGTACGCTTAGGAATTCTATGAGACGCAAAAAACTGTATCAAAGAATATGAAAACCTGGACCTATGCGCATTACGACTAATACCATAAACATAGCGAATAAAAAAATATCTATTAAAATCAAACTGAGTGCATGCATAGTTATGTTTTAACCATCGGCACTTTGATAATGCGGCATCAAAGGTTTTGTACTTACTTCTCAAAGAAATTTGCCGCTTTTCGGAAGTACATGGTTATGATACACGCGCCGGCGGCTTCTTTTGAAATCTAAAACAATCGTTGCCGCCACGCCGAAATCATAACATTTGACACTATTTGATTGCCGCCATAGGGCGTAGGTATACTCATGCAAAATAATTTCGAATTTTAAGAGTACCTACAGGTGTTCCAAAGAATAAATAAGTTTCAGAGTGCTTAGAATGAAAATGAATACATTATACTGATCACGCAAGTAGTATTATGATTAGGATAAAATGGTAAGGATAGGTAGTAGATGTCATATTAATTCATTCTAGTAAGTATATATTATAATATTGATTACTTATATGGTTTTAAACTAATTACTTAGGTACTATTATTGTACATTTAGTCATTATATTTCTTAAGTTTTTACAAGAAAAAATAGCAAAAAGTGTTCAAATATCACCCGTTTAATAAATATTGTAGCCACTTTTAAATATACTTGAAACGTGTAAAAAAATTCTACAAAACTAATAAAATAATATAAAAAGCGTAGGTACTTACCTACTAATAAAATAAAAAGCCTGCGATAAGAGTTTTGTATTACTTACCAGCCCGAATATCTCTGAGAGAGATGATGAGAGTAAGTATTTACTAGCTGTGCCCGCGACTTCGTCCACGAGGAATAGTAACTTTGGAGGTATAGTGACGTTCAGGACTTATTTATTTATTTTAAAACTTCTGTCATCAAACATACAAACGAACTCTTCAGCTTTATAATATTAGTACAGATGTACGCCAAAACATTCACTTATATGTAAAGAATAGTGATTGGCACTAATTCTTTACATATATTTTATTCACGCGTCGCGTCTGTACAAGTAGGTAATATTTAGTGTGTGTTTGTACGCCGCACGCGGCATTGTTTGATTTGCGGCGGCATCCTTTTCATAGAGCCGGCACGTGGCGAGGCGGCGCGGTAGAAAGCAAGGAAACGTACTATAAATAAAGGAATTATTTTAATTCCAGTCATTTCCAATTGAGCTGTGCTTCGAGTCTAACTTAATAATTGTTTTTACTAATTCTCGTTGTTTTCTAAAAACGTATCACGTGTACAATTTAATATGAGTGACGAAGATTCAAATTATTCTAGTCCGAGTAACGAGAGTTTGAGTCACAGATCTAAAAGACCCAAAAGCAAATTTGAGGAGTTTTTCGAAATAATTCATGCATCCCAAACTGCCTTCTGTAAATTATGCCAACATAAAAAGATTGAAATAAAAATGAAAAACAGAAACACTTCAGGCTTAAGGAAACATCTAATATCTTTCCACAAAAAGGAATCAGAAATATTTCTTCCTGTTAAACCAAAATTAAGTGGAGATATCACAAGCTTTTTAGTAACCGCTGGAAGAAGTGGACAGGTAAGAATATTTTTTTAACAGTTAAAAGAATTTTAACTCTGCGTAGCTATTCATGCGATACTTTCAAAAACGCCATTAACTTACGTAAGTATTTTTGAGTTAGTGGTGTTTTCATCTAGGGGTGCGACATATTAAGTATGTAATTATCGTCTTAAATATTTTTTATAAACACCCATATTTTCATTTAATCGGCCAGTAACAACTAAGTACTTTATTTTGGTAAATTACAGTACAGTGCAACCTTAATATAACAAATATCAATTTAACGATTTTCTCGATTTAACAACAACAAACCTCCTCCTCTTATACGCTCAAACCTAGAATGTTTTAAATAATAACACAAGATTTATTGTTTTGTTTCAGTCGGAAAACAGCAGTGACAACATCACGACAGCTACAGTTGATTGGGTGGTGAAAAAATATCTTCCCTTCTCATTTTTCGATGACGAAGCTACACAAGTATATTTTCGATGTATTTGCCCTAATATGGTGTTTCCTAAAAGGTCTACACTTAGAAGGAAAGTCAAAGAGCGATTTGAAGAGCTCCAATTGAATCTCAAGGAACGACTTCAACAATTATCATCTAAAATGTCTTTTACCATTGATGGGTGGACGTCAATTGCTGGTAGGAGTTACTACGGGGTTACTATTCATTATATAGACAACGAATGGAAGTATCAATCTGTAGTTCTTGATTTTATACCATCACGCGGTCGACATACTGGGGAAGATATTGCAACGATTTTCCATGAATGTTTATTGGAATATGGCATAATTGATAAAATACAAGGTATCACGGTCGACAACGCAACTGCAAATACCAAATTTATGTATGAACTGGGCAAACAGCTGCCGCCACACTTTGATTCAGACAATCAACCTTTCCGGTGCTTTGCTCACATTTTAAACCTTGGTGTACAAGATTTATTAAAGACCTTAGCATTACACTGTGAGTCTGACACTAACGCGCAAGATCAGCAGTACGAAGACTATGCAGACGAAACTGAGGATGAGGAAGATGAAGAATCTGCACCAAATATTGCTGACTCGCGTACATCTGTAACAAAGTTACGCAGTATTTCCAGTAAAATAAAAAGAAGTGAGATAGTGAAGAAGAAGTTTCAGTCTGCTTGTGAAGCAGCTGGCGTGCCATCAAATCTAAATGCCATTCTTGACTGTCCAACGAGATGGAATTCCACACATGATATGATTGGATTTGGTTTAAAAGTGAGAGCGGGCATTGACATATTGTGCAGTTCTGTCACCGAATTAAATGATTTTCAAATCACAGCTAATGAATGGCAGGTACTCGAAAAATTACATAAATTTCTAATAAACTTTAAACTTTTAAGTACAAAACTTGGTGGAGACAAATATGTTTCATTACCGCTAGTCATTGTATCATTCAATCTCTTGCTAGATAAAATTGAATCCATGGTAAAACAGTTAGATGAGAAACCTAATCGATCTGAAGTGGATGAAAGGCTCATTCTAGCTTTCCAAGCAGCTCGAGACAAAATGCTTAAACATTACAAGAAGAGCAACTGGATTTATTGTACTTCTTTAATTTTAGACCCAAGGCATAAGGCTCAGACTTTTGACCTGACAATGTGGGGGAAGCAACTTAAAACAGAAAGTCTGCGCAAGTTCAATGAACTTTATGAAGAATATAAAAGTCTACACTCACTGAACAAATCTCTGGAATTACCAGAAAAAGAAAATAAAGTATGTGATGAAGATGAAGACGTAATAGACTTTGATAAACTCTATGAATGTCCCTCGACGTCATCTGGATCTTGTCTTCAAGGCTTAGTGATAGACGAGTTGGAGGAGTACCTGAGAAAACCAAGAACTGCCAGCTCGGAAGACATTTTAGATTGGTGGAGGACGCATGAGACAGAGTATCCGATTTTATCGAAAATGACCCGTGATTTTCTCTCAATACCTGCAACTTCAGTACCTGCTGAGAGGTTATTTTCTAAAGCATCATTAGTAATTAGAAAACATAGAAATAGGTTAAGTGATGAGTCAGCCAGATGGTTACTTTGTATTAATTCTTGGTCAAAAAAATTGATATAAAGTATCATAACCTAATGATAAAGCTGTTGATTTGTGTTGTATTTTATTTTTTATTCAAATAAATGATAAATCGTAAAACTCTTTTATTAAATTTCTTATAAGTTGAGGGTTCAATCTCTTTCTAGACAGATAAGTATTGTTCTTTAAAATACAGTCAAGTTATTGTAATTAATTTGTTTTTTTACATGTTTTAGCAAATGTAAGCTTATAAATCATAAATGTTTATTAAGAAACAGTTACTTCCATGGAAAACGACATATAGGTCAGTTGATTTTTCGAATTTCTTATCAAATCTTCAGTTATTTATTAATCTGCTTGATCTTTACTATGGCTATGTTAATTCAAGCTCACAATGTTCCAATTCTAATACGTTTTTCTAAGATTTAAAGTAAACTTTAATAAATAGTAATAGACTAATAGGTAATTGCAAGACTTGCAAGACTCTTGCTGCAAGACCAAGACCAAGACCAAGACTGGGAGCGCAAGACCAAGACCAAGACCAAGACCAGGTGTATTGGCGCAAGACCAAGACCAAGACTGGAGACTGAAGTCTCGTCTTGTTCTTGCATTTGGGCAACACTAATGGCTCTATATTTTTCATCGAATTTGCCATACAAGAAAACTGCTAAAACCTTATCGAATTTCGCAATACTCGTAACATAGCTGCTTTATATTTGTTGAATTTTGTCATCTATTTGGGGACAGAGGACTTGAAAAAATTGTGTATGTAATATACAAGCTGAATACATGAGAGGCAGTAAATAAAACCTACGGTTTCAAACTTTATAGAAAAAATGTAAGTAGTTGTTTAAGGGTATCTGGTATTCACTCTGTATCATGCCATAAATCCAGATTACTTCAGCTATAATACACTTTTTTTAAATATTATAAAGAATCTAGAAAAAGCTTTATACCACAAAAGTCATTATGGCTTTAAGTAATAGCATAAAATATTTGCATAATTTATAGTAGAGGCCACCACAAGGAAAGTACTAAATATTTCTAATATTTACTACGCTAATATTTACTAATTAGTTTAAGCAACAAAGCTTCTCGGAAAATGAAACAGGTTGTTATTTTTTTTCGCCCTTAAATAAAATTTGAAAGATCGGAACACTTTTAAGCTTCGATGAGCGATCCTCGTTTTAAAACCTTTTACGAACAAGGATTTTTCAGATTGAGTTTGTTAGAAGAAAAATTTTTTTATTTCTTTAATTTATTAATCACTTTGTTTGTAAAATAGCAAAAAAGTGATTAATAATTTCATTTATTCAATATATTTCCCTATTATTATATTTTTGAATATATTTAGAAATATAAAAACAGTAGTCCTCCAGTGGCAGAGTGAGGCCAAAGCCGCCGGCAGTAAAAGCTCCAGGCTGAGGAACCTTCTCAAAATGTAGGCCGTTTAAAGCAACACTGGCTTTTGAAGGCGACTCCTCGATATAAAAGTCAAGTGAGAATTTCTTAAAGTATTAGTCGAAACTCTTCGCTAATACAATATTGACCAACACAACAATAGGAACAATTATTGTTGAGTCTATATTCCACATGGCGGTAATGTCGTCGGCAAGGTCTAAACATTTACTTGGTTTTTCTTTTTCCATCTTAAAGACGTTATCTTCATACGGAACTGTAATGGCAATAATAATTGCTCGTTGCTCTGATTGGTCTAATAGCACTATATCAGGTTTATTGTCTACAATAAACCTATCAGTGACAATAGACCGATCACAGTAGACAAATGCACGACCATTTTTGATAAATGGTTTTTTTTATATATAACTAGGTTGGCAAACAAGCGTACGGCTCACCTGATGGCAAGCGATTAGCGTAGCTTATAGACGTCTGCAATACCAGAAGCATCGCAAGCGCGTTGCCAATTCCCCCCAGGAGACGTCCGGTTATACCTGTAATAAGACAACTCATTTTCAACGACGCCGACGCTGTAACAAGTTGTTGGTGGGTATTCCTGGTTACTTCGTTATGTCTGTGCAAGTAATCACTGTTAGCAAGATGTCTACCGGACTAACCGGAACCAATATGTATAATGGATTGTCCAGGCTTATGACCTACTCGGCATATGTCTGGAGTTCCATCTTTCATGATATATTTCTGGTAGTTGTCTATAATTTCACAGATAAGACCTTCGGTTCTCCAAAGAAGTACAGTTGTAACCAGGATATAGAGATAGGTTGGTCTTCTTTGTCTAAACTTTGTTGAAACGATAATGTAGTTCTTTGCTCGTCCATATAGTCACGTGATCAACGGTAGTCATATAATAATAAATATTATATTTTGTACATATTTATATAAAAAAAATATTGATGCTAAAATCGGTACGAACCAGCTAGTAATTATGAAAAGTAAGTGATTATGAATTATAGCTTCAACTGTAAAACAAGCATGATTTCTTTGCACTTTTCCCATTTTCATTTATATTTTAGACAAAAAACAAGTTAATTTAGTCTAAAATAAAAACTCACAGATTTCAATAAAATCTTATAATCCACATCTTTAAAGTAGGCTTTTACGGATAAATAAAATTGTTTATTTTCGACATTCATAAATTCTACAGTACTTAAAACACCTGGGGAATAATTTATGGTCTGCTGAATCACTTGAAATGAACCTTTTAGGTACTTTAAACGTAATTACTTTTGATATAAACTTAAAGTTAACGACATTTTTAAAATTATTCGATAAACAGGTACTCAAAGGTTGTTACCGGAGCTAGTAATGAGCATATTCATATCTTAAAGATTTTCAATTAGTAAAGATTTATAAAAATATGTAAAATTGGGAAGGCGACTGCCTGACTTGACTTTTTATCCAGTTCTAGTTTTCAATAAATTTTCTGATATTTGGTTTCAAAACAGTAACTATTCATATTGTTTTCTAATGTTTACGCGAATTTCACTCATTATAATAAAACAACTTTTTCGGGAGGACTCTTCGTGATCATGTTTGCTGTAAAGTATTCGAAACTTTGGGTATGTGAAAAACCTAACAAACCGCGATAAAATCCGAAACAGTTGTTTCTTTATCGAGAAACTATTCATATTTAGTCTGATTTTAATTCGTTCTCACTTTCACAGGTTGTTGGCTTGAAGAAATGTGGTCGTACTTTGCCAGCCGTGCGCTCTGTGTCGTCGGCAACACTTATTTTAAATTCAAAAAGATACATTAAATAATAGTCTAATTTAGTATGTAAAACCTTTGGTTATAAGAATTCTATTCTAAGTACAATATAATACACAAAACAATTTGCAACTTATCTGTGAACTGCTGGACACTTTTTGTATTTTACCCACATTATAGTAGTAACGTCACCCTTGCTAACTAAAATTGTATTCAAATGCTGTTTCAAATTTTAAGTGCTATAAAGAAAATTTATACCTACTGTAGAACAAACTGTCAGGTTAAGCTCCGATCCATCTTCTCCTCTAAAAAAAGCGCTTAGAATGCCCAATGTACGCATATTTGGAAAAAAAAACGATATTCGAAAGTATTAAGCCAGCCTAACGACTCGCTCTGTTAGAACTGTGAACGCACGTCCAATTACGCTGAGTGACATATCGACCCTGCCTTTGTTAAAATAATTTTGCCTACGTCCTACCTTGCCTACCATCCTTACCAACATTTTCTCTTCCAAGAGCTGATTCGATTATATTCGATAAAACCACTTGAGATACATAAAATAAGTATAAAATTTCACGGTCTGTATATTTTGACGATAGAAAAATTATTTAAAATAGGTTCTTAACTATCGCAATCTTCATACGTCGTGGTCGAAAATCAGAATATTATTAATTACTCTGATCTGTATCAAAGCAAACAAGCTTGAAATAAAATTAGTGTGATGAATTGAAACTTCTGAATAACGATTTATATTTAAACCACTAATAAAAAAACAATGGTTAATTGACGAGAGTGGAGACGCAACGAAGCATCGCACAAAGAGGAGACCGAGAATTTATATAAAATAATGTGTAATGTGTATTCTATCTCATTCTCTCACCAATTTAATCTTATACATTTATGTGTTTGATTCTTTATCGTGACGCATTTTCGTTTCATCGAGTTTCAAATTACAATGATTCTAAAGAAGTTTCATTAAAAAAAATACTATCAAAAATTTGATTTATTCTAGTTAATAGTCTGAACTTTAACTACGACATATTCAATTGTGAAGTAAATAGCTGTCATTTGAATCGTGAAAATAAAAACAAATAGGTACTTCTATTTGTATACCATACGATAATAACGTAAAAGTCAAAAGAAATTCGTATAAAGGAATACGAATATTGATCAAAATAAATTTAGGTTTTAGTCGGCAGAATTTGATATTATCTCTAAAGCAAAACATCGCCAGTTCGCTGACAGCTGTCGCTAACAAGCGATTGAAATAGGATATACAGAAAGTTTTTGCTACTTAAAATGGTTCTAACAGTCTAACAATGGCTTATACGTATCTTTCATATGATACATACTGTTTATAAAACAATATCATTTTTTGTTTTTCCCGGTCATTGTTCGCGAATCATATAGGAAAAAAGTCTGAAAAAAGACTTAGGTACTTAAAAATACATAAACCAACCTCTATACTTATTTTGATCACACGTCAAATGGTCAAATTACAACAATCGAAATAAAAAAAGAAAAAAGAAACAGTAGGTACTACGCTTATATTATACAGCTTATAACCAAATGGTATAAAATAAAACTTATGTTGTTGTCTATTTTGCATATACGACATTATCGACTAACGCATTCGTTCAATGTATAGTTCAATTTCGTTTTAATCACTTACTACAGTGAATCTGTAATTATAAGTTCTAGTATTAAATTAAGTTATAGTTTAGCAAATAAACGTATAATATTTTTTCTAAAATACAAATTTTTATCTCCTCTCTCTTCAGTCTACAGGCATATAATCTTATCGTAGAAATCAAAACGCTTAAAGAACACTTAAGAATAATAAAAATCACTTATGCGAATCGTTCATTGTTTCCATCAAATATTTTCTGTCAAGCGCGATCACAATAGAGATATTGGTTTACAAGAAAGAAATAAAACACCGAACCATTATATTTTCTCACATTAAATAAAGTAAATGTTTTTACCACACATCATTCTGTGTTAGTTATTGTATTATTGACGCAGCAATGTTGTTACTAATATTTCTTTTGACCATGTCATTCACTCACGGTCAGTTTTTTTTTTCGTGTGCCTTTTTGTTTTTTAATATTTAACTAATACTTATAATTAATGGTTTACTTTCAGGTAAACTACAAAAAATACGCGACCAAGTTATTATAAATCAAACTGATAACACGAATAAATTGTTAAATACAAATCCACGTATAATTACATCAAATTTACAAGAAGGTAAAAATGACTACCCATTTTACAAACCTAACAACAATGTTGAATTTACCAAAAGAAATTCTGAATCAGAACAATTTGAACAGAAAAAAGATACTACTAGTGACAAAACTACAGAAGAAGAAAATGACTATAAGCTAAGGCCTTCTAATGGCGATTTAGGAAGATCATATTCTAACGAATCAAAGGAATTAAATGACGTAAAACAAATAAAAGAATTTAAAGATATTCTACAATTGAGAAGGTCGCGTATGATGATTTTACGACGCCCGCGTGTATGCTATGCTTGTAGCAGTATTAATGATCCGTCTTGCTGGTCTCCTAGCAATTTTACAATAGTCAAATATTGTCGAGAGCCAAATACTTCATGTGTGTCAAAAACTTTCCAGTATGAAGGTATTGTAAAGCTTATAACATTTAAACATATGTGGACTTATTTGTTTCATATAAATAATTGTACTATGTTGTAATGAAATTCACATTTTAGTCATACGGACATTTTGTATTCAATATATTTTACTATTCATTGCAAACCCTAATATGGTGTAATAAAAACTCCCGATTCCGAGCTTGATTGTAATAGGACATTTTTATTACACGATGTTAAAGGCCTAGAACCTACACGATAATAAATAAGAATCTGAGTTTTATCGCTATTCTAATTTTATGTATTCCTTTTTTGTAGTTTTAATTTTGATAAATAACTTTACAAGCCGAAACTACGTTATTTACTTTTGGCGAAATATTAAATGCAAATAACTGTTGCACTAAGGAATTTCATATATTATAATATATATATATATATATATATATATATATATATATATATATATATATATATATATATATATATATATATATATATATTATATATATATTATAATATATTTCATATATTATAATATATATACATATATATACATACATATATATACTTTTTACTACTGTTGTGCTGGTGGTCGCAGGCTTGATCCCTGCTCACGATAGATATTTATTAGTCATATATATATTTGTCGTGGTCTGGACGTTTGTGTTCTTGTATTGTGTATATTTTTGGACCCAGGACACAAGAGAAAATCCGACTGGGGCCCGTTGAGTCTAAAGCGTTTATTTATTGTTTATTGTTATTATTTATATATGAGCGTCGGTAGAATTACGATTTGCTTTTAAAATAACTTATATCGTAAATCATCACGCACTTTCTCTATTGGTTAACACAATACATTATCTTATAATTAAGCATCTTTGTATAAAGTAAGAAAAATAGCTACAAGTAAGTAAATGAGAACTTTTTGTATTAATTATTTTCAGGCACAAAACAGGTAATACGTGACTGTGGAAGTACCTGTACAGAAAAATCAAGTCTTGAACCCGACCTAGTGTATAAATGGTGTAAAACCTGTCACTATGATTTGTGTAACAGCGCGTATTCTGTGAAGATTCAAACATTAACAATATTATTCTCTTTTATACTCTTTAATATTGTATATTATTCTTATTAATTATTATTTGAACTATTGTGCAAATCATTACAAAACTTTGGATTTATTGTTATAACAACTGCTATAGACAGAATAGGCAATAAATATAATATTAAACGAAAAGATCTTTCAGTAAGTCTGTGATTGAGTTTTGGGAGGTGAGTTGGGTTTTTTCTCTAATAAAAGAAAGTTATAACAAATTAGTTGAAAGGATATGCTTTTCTTATAAAATTGAAAAGTTTTCTAAGAATTAACTCAACTTAAAATATACGAAAAATATGATACACATTCTTAGTAACATCATTCTTGATGTAAAATTTTGCATCAACAATTTTTTTAAGTAGTCAAATGCCAATTCTATCTTACCAGTTTATATCATCATCATTATCATCATCACCGGCTTCGCACGGGTATTTAACAAAAAATTCAAAAATATCCCTAATCTTTTTGAAAATTTAATACAGCCAGCAGTGTAGCTTCCCAAAGGTGAAAGAATTTTTCAAATCATGTAAGTAGTTTCGAAGCCTATTCAATACAATCAAGCAATTAAATCTTTCCTTTTTATAATATTAGTATATAACATAGTTAAATTGTGTTTTTACTAGGAAAGTTTTGGGGTAGTTCTAATTTCTTTCATTCAAAACGTGTGTTTTGCAGAGACCGCTAAATATTGCCAATTTTCAACTCGCATTCGAGACCGAACGGTTGGTCTGAAAAAAAACTACGTAGTGATATTTATAGAGAATTTTAAGTACTTTAATTTCTGTAAACAAACTATTTACTAAAATTTAATAGTTTTCGAGTTTTAGACAAATAACCGATTTGTCCAATGTTGTGTCACACAATTTTGTCCGCAAACCTCACATTCGGATCCAGCACCCCAACATACATATAGAATGAAATAAATCAGAACTACCCCAAAACTTTCCCACTAGTAGCCCTTTAGAGTACAAGTTGACTAAATTAATAGACTAACGTTATATACAATCATATGGCATTTCAATAACGATTAAGTTTCCCTGTTCTATATATAATTTCGTAAAGGTAGACGAATAAAAGATAATAAATATAGCTAGGAGATGATTAAGTAAGTAGCATAGTGTGTTTTAACAGGTACAAGAGAATAACTCGGAGTAGGCTTACTCAACAAATTTATTGCAAATAGCGTTGAGCTCCCGCTTTTATTCGCTTTTACTTCCCATTTCCGAAACAGAACAGATTCAATCGAAGTCTGCTCCCTGATGTAGTTTCAATCCTATCTACCCGATTTCCTTTAGAGTTGAGTTAACAGTAATAAAATATTTTTACTCAATTTGTCTTAAGTTGAGCGAAAAACAGAAACGAAATATTTTTGTATGGACTACTTGACTGTACAAGGTTTTCTTTTTATTTAGTAATAAGTTGGCTAGTCAAAAGATTGAATGTTTGAATAAATGATTTTTTTTGTGAATAACAAAAAAAAATACTTTTGTATATAACCAATCCTTTCTTTTTTTATAGATGGAGAAATGCATTTACGCACTAACCCCGCCACACGAATGTGACGGGAGTGTGGAACTCCCGGCGTGAGGTGCAATGCCAGACTACCCACTAAAACCCACATCTTTTTTCCGCCAGCACCTTAGTGGGGATGCCATGGGATCGCGCGCCTTAGAGCAGGCGAGCGAACCCGCCCACCTCGTCCGCCGCGTGGGGGAAGGAAAACCCGACCCTCGCGTCTCCACGCCGTCTCAGCGCCACACACATCGCCGCACCTCCGTTCCAACACACCTGCGCTCACAAGTCCACTCTGAGAACCAGAGCAGTACCCGGAGCGCATCGTCTGGTTTTGATCCGCGGGGGTTCGAAGACCCCACGACCCGCGGCGGCTAAACCGCGAATGGCATCCCCTATCCGCCACCTGGGGACGCGCCTAGTAGAAGTCCAGCAACTCCTCCCCTTGGGGCCTAGGTCCTAGACCTAAATCTGGGCCTAGGCTCCAAGGTCCTGGGATATAACCTACTCCTGTTTCAACTAACAGTAATAAAATTAACTGTATAGAAAGCGATTTTGATAAGAGTATATAAACTAAATTCTTAGGTTTTGCTTATCCGTCGTTCTTTTCGTCTGTCATAGTGTTGTATTGCAGAACGGTAATGGGTAGTAGGAGAATGGTTATAAAATAAATACTTAAATGTGGCATTTTGAAACTTTATCTTACTAAATCTAGGCTGTAATTTTTTTTTAAGTTGTAATGGAAGCCTTCGTACGCGAGTCCTTCTAACTTTTCGCCGATTTGCATCTGTTATTTTAGATATTTTAAAAATAAATACTATAATTTAATACACTTATTATTAATGAAGAAAACAACTTGGTCCTAACTGTTACCATTATAGATTATTAAAGTACCTATAGTACCTATTATTTGTAAGTAGACAGACTGCTATACGTGTAACCATTAACCCTAGGTAAGTATAGGGATTAACGAGCAGGCAGCGAGACTCTGTATCTTGAGTTATGACGACAATAGATTATTCAGGTCCTTTTGTTGGTCTTACTCTCATACGCAAGTATATAGTATAATTGTCAAAACAATGGAAAAGTTTTCTTTGATAAAACAAAGCATAAATTAAGCTGTGAGTTTTTGTGAGATGTCTCGTGGGCAAAAAAAATACGTGTAAAGTTCGTTTAAAAATCTCTAAAGGTAAAAGTTTGTCTCTTTAAAAAGTATTAATCAATAACAACTTTCCTTGAGGTCTCGACCGTGTTGAATTTCAATACTTGTCAGATTATTTGACATTTATTGTTACTTTTCCTTTTCTTCAACGGATACAACGTGGTACTCGTACCTTCATCAGAAAAATACACTTCGAACTCCAGGGATGTATGAAACCTATCTCCTGACCTTAGTGAAATAACAAACAAAGCTCTCTAAAACAATTTTATTTGTGAAGTAAAATTGTTATAATATTATTGTCTGTTTATTTATTTTTTACCCCATGAAAATAAAGAAATATTGAAACTGTCACCACTAACTTGCATAGTTTTACACTACAATGCATAAACGCCGGCGGCGTGATGTTTTCAGCGTACGAATATTTCTACACTTTTATTCAAAAATATCGTGCCACGTTGAGGAGAATAGTTCAGAGGTAGAGAAATTAATTTTTCCGTTAGTGTGAAAAATTTGTACTTTTTACGCGCATGTTAAGATATAAAAATAAAATTCATACTACTACTACTATTTTGCTACTTCTACTTTTTTTATTCTACAAAAATGTTTTTATAAGTATGATATGAAAGTTAATACATAAAGTAAGTATATTAAAGTAAAAAATCTTTTGTATATGTATACCCCTTAAAACCCCCTTTAAACCTCCCTCCTTTCCTCCCTTTAAACTTTTCTATTAAAAACAAAGTAGAAATATTGAAATTTAATTAAATTGTTATTTTATATTTAAAATATATTCATTATTATAAGAATCAAGCACTTTGTTATTTTAAAATAGTCAATCGCCCTTAATTTGTTTTGCTATTCTATCATCTATAGTAAACGAACAAAGAAAAATTATTTCAGACGACTTTATTTTAAGCTGACGTATAATTGTTAACTTTTTTTTAAATTTAAATCTGTTAAACATTTGAAATAGTAATTACTGAGAATATTACGTATGTAGGACATATTTATTCGAATGAAACTACATATTATGTTCGAGAAATAAACAGACTTACTTTACCTGAACTTTAAGAAGACACATTTATAAAATAGTTGTATTATTAGATACAAGCGAAGCACTGATTTTCCATCATCTTAGGATACGTGGATCGTATGAAAAATAGGGGCACTTGGGAAATCAAACATTTTGTCCTTTCGTTTCTCGTCCTGTATCCTATAAATTAAAATTATTCAAAATTATTATCTTAACCGACTTCAAAAAAGGAGGAGGCTCTTAATTCGGTTTTATATTTTTTAGTTTCCGATTTTAATTATTCTTTTTTTTAATCAACAGCTGGTTTGCTGGTTCGGTTGGCCAACTTAAATTTGATCGAGTTCTGCTGAGACTTTTTGAGTTATCTCAAATAATGCGTATTTAATTGACTGTTTTGTCGACTACCTACGTTATATTACTTGTCAATGTAATTGAAGTTGGTTTTTTTTTGCGAACAAATGCTTTAATTTTATGCTTATCTATGGTCTTTAATGGGCATTAGGTGTCTAAAACAGATCCATCATTGAACTGCAAGATTTAAGGCGTTGTGTGTCAGAAAGATTTGATCTTTAAAAAACAATGTCATTAAACTAGTGCTAAGTTCGTGGTTTTCAAATAATATAAGGGGAATTTGAGTAAATTAGAGTCGTGGTTCTTATAAGGCCTTAGGAAACGTATATCAGTAAAAACGAATTTTTCGTTATAAGTGAAACAAATCGTAGTTCTACAAATTTTTACTTTGTAGTAATAAAAATCACAAAATGTTAATAAATAGTTTATTTTCATCAGTCTTAGCCCTTGGTGTTTATTAAGAACTATGCTTTATTTAATCACAGTCTGGACGTTATTAAGTGATTGAAAAATAACAAATACGGCAATCACTAGAGTAAAAGGTTAAATAATAAATAGGCACGTATATTCATAGTTTACCCATATTTATTTGTCTTTATTAACCTTTTATTTTTTTGTTCAGTAGTCAACATAAATGTTATCAAAATAGATTTATATTAATAAGTAAATAAATCAATAGTAAATAATTAAACATCTGTATTTTTTACCCAATAATAGTTAATTCATCAAATAACTTAAAACTAAATTAAACATATAGGAGAACATTATAACGAATATAAAAAACCAAATCAATGAACGTAATCTTAATACATTGTATTTTAAAGCTCTTATACACTCAGATATTTTAAAGATCAGTTTGAGATCATCTGAAGCCCTGTTGTGTTTTTTTGGGAATCGTCCTTTCTTATCTCAACTGAAGACATAATATCAATGTATGACTATAATAATGATAAAGCTATATATTTGTGTCAAAAACTAACCAATCATACTGATTTTAAATCATCGCACCCCTATTAAGACCCGGCACATATTCGGAAGTAATAACTTGTGGAAGTCGAAGTTACTAGGTAATTAGACATATCCACAAAAATCAAATAAAATCGAGATACAACCAATAATATTGGTAACTTATAGGTACTCACCTCACTTTCTGATAGTATTTTATCATTGCTATTTAGGAAGTATTACATATCAATCAGATTTTATTATTAAACGACGTAAAATTGTATCGGCATAATTTATTGAATTATATAATTATTAGTTACATAATTCGTAATAATATAATCATCCCCAAGTTTGCTAATTATCATAAAGAAAATAGGAGAAATGTAATAATAATGAACATAAAAAAACATTATAGAGCGACCTCTAGCTGACAATCTTAGAATTTCTTACCGGTTGTTCTTAGTATGCTACATTTCGTAAAGCTTTATGAAAATGTATGTTTATAAATTTTAATAGAGATGGCAGTGTCTGGCGTGTCTGTCTAAAATTATACTGATGAGCATTAAGGCAATAAATAGGTACATGAAATTAGTCAATTTTGTACACTGAATATTTTAAACTAGGACCGGTCATAGAGTACATATTTGAACTGTGTTAAAAAAACGATCATAAAAAGTGACTACAAATCAATTATAACGCTTCAGCCTGTAATATGCCACAGCTGGCCATAAGCCTCTTTTCCCATGTAAGAGGATCCTCCGATCAAAGCTTAATCCACCACGCTTCACAAATGCGGGTTGGCGGATATATTCCCTACTACGAATAACGATCGCTATCAGGTGTACATGATAACAACCGGGACCGACAGCTTAACGCGCTCTCGAAGGCACGGTGGAGAGACCCACAAGGACTGCACAAACATCCAGACCACGGCAAACACCTGTATGGCCAATAAAAATGTTTGTCATGAGTGGTGATCGAACCCGCAACCGCCAGCGCAACAGGCACAATCCATAGCTGTGACCGTTGCTCCAACGCGGCGTGCATATCACGGAGAAGGTGAATAGAATAGTATAGAAATCTTAATACTGACTATACATTAAACTTCATTAGAATTTGTATATAACTAATTGTATATAATAGTATTATTTATTTATATATAATAATATTTATCTATACAAATAAATAAAATTAGATTGTCTGTTTGTAATATTAAAATAACCGCTTTTTACTAAATGCATAATGGATGTTTACACGATACATATACCAAAATAATATTTTTAACAATTTTTGTGTTTGTCTGTCTGACTGTCTGTTTGTTCCGGCTAATCTCTGAAACGGCTAGACCGATTTTGACGGGACTTTCACTGGCAAATAGCTGATGTAATAAGGTGTAACTAAGGCTACATTTATTTTAGAAATTTATTTATTTATTTTATAACTTTGCAAACTGAACAATTTGTTAAATTCCACGTGAACGAAGTCGCGGGCACAGCTAGTAAGAGATTAACCTATTTTTGTTGCATGTCACTAAATACACTGTAATATAATCTAATGTAAATATACTGTGTACTAATACTATGATTTCACTAAACTGGTGATCTTTTATTTAAGAAGAAGTTTCTTTTTTATTCGAAAGCTGGTGCTTGTCATGTGGCCCATTTAAATTTCAGCAATATGACGTTAATAAATGCATACTTATTGTACTACACTTATCGATGTAAATTAAAATCGTTTTTTTTTTTTTTGGAAACTAACACAATTATTGTAATAACTTCGCGCATGATACTCCTAATCGAGAGTTAATAATAGAGCTCCTAATAGAGCAACACGCCCTAATCTCTATCCTCCATGACGCTAACAATCAATCTTAGTGCTTTCAATTTTATGACGTTCTGTAATTAATTTTGCGCTTGAATAAACACATGACGAAGAAATAACTAACGTACAAAAATATTCCATAAATCAAGGTTATACATAATTTCATTATATTATTATTGAGTCTTTAATACCTACTGATTCTATTCTAACTCACTAATAAATTTTTCGATTGATGAAATAAATCAAAAAACTTTACGTTTAGTATGTTTATATGTTGTAATTATGATGAATGTAATATGGGAGCTCGATTGGTCAATCATTCAGGTAGTCACTGCAACAATCCTGCTCTAAATCTAGGGCAGCTCGTCTAGGGAAGTACTCAATATTTGAGAATATCACTGCTAACAAATATTTCTCTCAAGTAGGTAGTGTTCTGTAAATAAAGCTTTCGACTAATTATAAATGACTAATAATAAACGACTAGTAATAGACTTGAAAAGAGCTTACGTTTAGTTTTCTAGCTATTTAATAGAAAAGTAATAAATTGAAAAAGATATTTAACTTTAGACAAGCTGAGATACTGAAAAACTACATATCTAATGGTAATTGGGTAAGTACCTACACGGTTATATGTATTATCTCCAAGGAGGTTTGGTATAAGTTCCTTAGTATTGTTAAGGAAGTTATATCCAACATGGAATGTGCATTGTCAATTTGACACCAATATAATAATAAACCTTATGTATATGAAGCCGTTCTATTTATTTATTTTTTATTGAAATATTTACATTCACGGGCTCAAAATGCTCATGCCTTTTGTTAACATGCATGCAAATCCAAATCACAGCAAAATGTAGACACACATTTACATACTCATACGCGCACACATAGGTAAACATATACACACGCACACTCACACGCACAGACATACCCACACACACACACACAATCACAATTAAACACACACTAATGAAAAATATCTTTTTCCATACTTTAATAATTGTCAACCTTTTTTTTTCAAATTTGGTATTTATAATCTTTGTTTTATTATTGTGTTGTTGTCATCTTTGTATACAGACTAGTTTCATTTATGTTTTCGCTACCTGAACGCAAAGTCTGATTATGAAATAATAAACTATTTTTTGGGGAAGATACTGTGGCCTGTAACACAGCTTTTTTAAGCTAGCACGGGTCGCAGGGCTTCTAGATAATGTACATGATTTGAGCAAAATAAAAACTATTTTATTATTATTATTATACCACTGAATGTCACTCCGCCCGCCCAATACATAATAGATACATATATTATAATAACTACTTTTATAGATAATATAGTAAATTTACTTATACTTACATATATAAATATAAGCGGGTGGAGGAATACGCCCCGGCAGGGAGATCAAACGGCCGGGGGTTAGGGCTGTAGGCTGAGAAACCGGCGGACAATCCTAGCTGAGTCAAGTAACACCGCCTTCTGCATCCTGGCTGCGAGTGAATCGTCCCGGATCCCCAGTTGCCTCAGATTGTGAGCGAGGCTAACCGGGATCAAACCGTTGGCAGATATTACGATAGGGATTATTTCAGCGGACCCCACAATTATTATTATTATTATTACACAGGTAAACACAATTTTTGAGTCTGAGTTCTGTAGTGCCGATTTTGATTAATTATGTCTAATTAAACAAAGAAAAAATAATTTTATTAAAAAAAGTTTGCTTTTGTAGGAACCAGAACGAAATTAAAAATTTTAACAAAATCTTAGCTTTTTGTTTCAGTAGAATACAATACCAAGAAAAACAAATTTAATTTATATGTTAATCACTTTTATTTACAAATAACAATAAATATACATCCTTAAATATATAAAAAAGACAGAAAAGACCTTTAAAAATGATTATTTTTTGTTTTTCTTCCTTTGTTTGACTCCAAATGTAGTCGCCCATCATGTCCTCATTATATTGTCCTTGATAACGCTTTTCGAAATTCATCACATATTGATGAAAGCGTTCTCCTTGCTTGCTTGCTCTCCTTTGGGTAGGTTTAAGTCTCTCACTAAATCATTAAGCTCTTCTGAATTAATAAGATGAGATTCACCAGACACTGGTTCAAGTACAAATTCGCTGCATCCGCTACTGCCAGAAACTTGTGTTAGTAGCGGCTGTTCCTTCGTATTTGAACGAGAAGGCACAGGAAAATGTTCACTGTGGGGTATTGGAGCGCAGGGTAGATCTGGGTACAGAATCTTTTGGGCATTTTTCCCAGCTTGACGCTTGCGAGGATTAACTACACAAAAGTAGCAATCATTGATGTGATTTGTGGGCTCCCATATTCTTGGTTCTGCAAATTTCATACTTTTTCTTCTCGTCGATACCAGGCTAGAAAAAAAAAATAACCTACAGATACACACGTTATTTATTACATATCTTACAATTTTTGCAAATAGTATTCTTAAAAGTTATAATGTGTTTTTGCAGTTCCTACTTGAGATTTTAGATGCCCATATCTTCACTTCGAATACACACTATAGATGACCAATAATTATTAGCAGAGTACTTCAGCCTATCGCAGTCCACTGCTGGACATAGGCCTCCCCAAGTTCGCGCCACACATCCCGGTCTTCCGCAATCCTCATGCAGCCTACACCGGCAATCTTACGTAGATCGTCGGTCCAACGGACCGGAGGTTACTTCGAATGGGAAGATTAAAATATGCTTCACAGAGTTTTATATTGGACGACAAACTGAATTTTTTAGCTCTCACTTTAATGAATTCGCCACAAATGTAGCAAAAAGAATTAACATCATTCTTACACTTTTTGGAAGCCATTTTGGACTTCGCGCAACCAAAGTGGCGTTGTTTCTAGGCAATTCGCGCACGAATACTTCCGAGACTGATTGCCGCTCCGCGCTAAATACCCGTAACCCCCCCTCAACCCGTCCCTTGCGTCATAAATCTGTTGCTTTTCCAAACTATATGTCAAAATCTTAAAGTATTAAATTTTCATTGTAAAATAGACAAAAGCAAATTTTTTTACAAAAAATGGAGGATCTGGTTACTTTTAGCTGTAGACAATCAGAAAATATTAATTTAACAACAAACCCAAAAAAAAAATTTTTTATTGACCTGTGTTATTATTATTACTATAGGCGATTTTTCATTACAACTACAAATCGACAGTCCTGAGACTGCTTAGTAAAACTAGGACGTGGTCCGACGCTGACGGTTTTTTTTTCGTTTTTTTTTTTTCTTCCTTGCAATTACTGTTTGATGAAAAAGTATAATCTAATGTATAAGTAATATAGGATAGTATAGTAAGTCTATATAAGTATCTATGTCTATATGTACACTTATTTCCTAGTTACCATATGTGTCAAATAATCAACAAAAAATTTGCTTAATTTCGAAAGGAACATTTAAAATCACTTTCATTCTTTATGTTTGCATCTTTGGCACTTTTTCGCTTAAACTAACTTACAAACTGTTGTAATGGCCTGTAACATCTTGACAGATGATTTAATCAGTGTCTGTGTTATTTATGCGACAACGCCGTTCGTGGCTGAATAAGCCAATCCGTGAACGACACATTCGTCCACACTTTGGACACACATATTGGGGATTCATCGGTGGAGGAGCCCCCCCGCGATTGTGTCTCTTTGCACGCTTTTGAGCCAGGTCTTCGAACCAGGTGCTATCGTGGGTTTTGCAACCCGTGAAGATGGTCTTCCGCCACTCATTGCGGTTCGATGCTAGGTCTTCCCAAGAGTTGCGATCAATGTTAAATGCAACCATGTCACGTTTAGTGCAATCCCTGAAACGCAGCATAGGTCGCCCCACGTTACGCTTTGCAAACGCAATTTGGCCCAATAAGGTTTGTCTGGGCAAACGCGCACTGCTCATTCGGTGTACATGTCCCAGCCATCTCAGGCGTTTCTGTTTGAGGAGAGCGACAACGCTAGGAAGCTGTGCAATCCCCAACACTCTCTCATTTGTTACTCTGTCCTTCCACGTGATGTTAAGTATGCTACGGAGACAGCGCATGTGGAAAGTGTTAAGTCTTCGCTCTTGTTTGGCGTACGACGTCCAGGTTTCGGCTCCGTACAAGAGTATGCTTAATATGCAAGTTTGATAGACTATCATCTTAGTCTTTGCGGTAAGGTGTTTGTTATTCCATACTCTTGTACGCAGCCTGCCGAACGTCGTGGCCGCTTTGCCGATGCGGATATCAATCTCTCCGTCAATGGAAAGATTGTTCGACACAGTTGACCCCAAGTAACAGAACTTGTCGACTACTTTCAAGGGTTCGCCTTCCAGCAAGATAGAAGGCTGGTAGGTGTAGCCCTGCGCTAGAATTACGGTCTTCGTTGCATTTATGGACATGGAGAACAGCGAACATGCGTATGCAAACTTGTCCAACAAAGTCTGAAGCTCCCCGGGAGTTTTCGCCACGAAGGCTGCGTCGTCGGCATAGAGCAGACTATCGATATATAAATCCTCTCGTTTACGGGAAGATTTCAACTGGGCGGTACCAAACAATTTCCCATCCGCTCTTGTGTGTAGGTGAACTCCCTGTTGTGCATCACCGAAGGCAACTTTCAGCAGCAAGGAGAAAAATATGCCGAACAAAGTGGGTGCCAACACACAGCCCTGGCGAACCCCTCTTCGCATGTCGAAAGCGTCGGACATTTGGCCATCAAAGATAACGGTACCCTTCGTGTCATCGTGAAGAGATTTCACCAGCCTCAGCAGTTTTGGGGGACATCCTATTTTCTCAAGCGCGATGTATAGCCCCTCCCTACTCACCGTATCGAAAGCTTTATTTAAATCAACAAATGCGATCAGCAGGGGCGTGTTCTGCTCTCGGCACTTCTCTTGAAGTTGCCGAAGGGTAAAAATCATGTCCGTGGTTGACCGTTCAGAGCGAAAGCCACACTGGGCCTCAGGGTATACCCGTTCAGCAAGACTTTGCAGTTTAGTCAACATGACCCTTGCAAATAGTTTGCCAACGATGCTAAGAAGAGATATGCCGCGGTAAGAGTTACAATCGCCGCGGTCACCTTTCCCCCTATACATTGTAACAATATTTGCATCTCGCATATCCTGAGGAAATCGCCCCTCCTCCCAGCATTTGCCCAGAAAGTTATGAAGAAGTGGTAACAAACTTACAAACTACCTATTACAAAAATCAGTTTCTAAATTTTTTATCAAACACACTCATGGTACACATCATTTTTATGTTCTCCACACACGGATTTTTCGCACTTCACGCATGATAATTTTGACATTCTGCGAAGTTTTGATTGATGGACAGTAGGAAGAATATCTCTTTTTTTGCAGGCGGCTCTTCTTACTGAATCAGACCACCGTTTGCATTAGCATTTGGCAGCAATTCCGCTATATTTTTCCTCACAGTCTTTTTCAAATTTAGTTTCTGTAACCCTTTTTCCATCCATGGTGACGTGAGATCTGTGCTTTGTTTTTTCATTTTTTTTTACAGTGTTAGAACAATAAATCACAAAGGAATTCACAAATGTTGAAAATGCCATAAAGTACAGCCATTGGCCACCTGTTCGTCTTTGTGGAGCATGACATTGTCAAACACATTTGGTCGCATGTGTCGACACCTCCCTATGTCTGGTTGCAAAATATGCGGCAACCTGAAGGGGAAGCTGGGTCGATAGCAGACTTTGAATGATCTTCAGCAAATCAGTTGAGTATATTATCTACAACTTCGTCGATCAATTCGTCTTCAGTATCACTCTGCACATCGTCTTCTTAGAGGTTGTCGTCGTAGTCGCTTTTACATTCTGATGACGATTCTTCTTCATTTTGATTCAAAAACTTCTCAATTTGAGGATTATGAAACGCATTTCGGTTTGCCATAATAATGTATTAATTATTAGGTAGGTGAAAACAATAATAAGTAACTGTTAATAAAAATAAACAATCACTTCAAATAATTTGCAAAAGTTGCATAAAAGATAATCATACGTCCCACGGACGTACGCATAGCTATATTTACTTAATACTCGGACTTACCGTGACGTCACTGCCGCTCCGCGCGAGCTCTAGCCACGCTGCAGCAGCTAGCACACTGCGATTAATAATAAAGAAAAAAAAAAACAAAATTTTATTTCACCATACGTCTCGCAGACGTACATTATCTTTTCAGAGTCAATAACAGTAAATTAGTTGTTTTTAATGGTTTTGTAATTTTTTCGAATTAAATTTTTTCAAAAGTACTAATTAGCTGCTTCTTGGCCCCTAGGTACTAAGTCAAATTATAGGTCACAAATCAACTTTAAGACTGAAATTGCATAAAACTATTTAGTAATTTGTGAACCTGACTGTAAATACCTACCAAATAAGTATTTATAAATAATCTTCATAATGTATTTTACTCCTTAATCCATCCTTTCTTTAAAGAATTATTATTATATGAAATCAAATTAATGGTAAATATTAGATTAGTATCTACCTACATCACATTGTTTGGTCACTCTAATGAAATAGGCAGAGGGCTCTCGCGAACCTATTTCGCTCGGTCGGACCGTGAATGGACCGTGGCCGCCTGACGCCTGTGCACATTCCAGTTCATATATTATCTATGTGTTTGACGTTCGTACCTTTGCCTTTGACGTTAATTCGGTTGAAATCGAACTCAGTCGTGAGATTGTTTTACGTACGTCGAGTCGTCTTGACGGAGTGCAGACGTTTTTAGGCTGCTACATAAAAAATCGAACCTTGATCTTTTTTTAAATTATCTGGTAAAACACGTGAGTATTCGAATTTTTTAATAATTCTAAAGTATTAAATTTATTTTAAAGTAACTTCTGTCAAAGACAACATTTAAACGCCCTTACGAAGGCTAACCTAAAACAATCAAAATATTTTATCCCAACCATGCCCTAAAACACTTCAAAATGCTATTAATCTTCAAAAGTGGTTGTTTCACTTTATAATAATTGTGATTTTAAGTACATTTTTAAATATTACATAAATTGCACATGCTTACGTAATTGTGTCATTATCACGTTAGAACTTGGCAATCCCGATTGACATTGATCCCTTTGTAGTGACCCGATTTTAAAGATTGCAGTTCATGGCTTAAATTTATCTCATCAATAAATTTCTTTTGTCTAACGACCTCTACGAACGTTTAAAATAGAGAAAACTGTACTTCCCGCTTTTTTTTATACCTACTTTTAGTATTAAATGTTATATAATAACGTATTTTGTGTCTGAACCATAATATCGCTTCCCTTTTATAGAAACGTCATGGGTGTCCCTGCTGGAAATGCTGAAAATGGAAAGAAAATCTTTGTGCAGAGATGTGCTCAATGCCACACTGTGAGTATGAGTTAATTCAATTTATGTTGTTTAAATAGAAATCAGAGTGAATCTTAAAATAATCAGAAAAAAAATCAGTGAATCTAAATACTTTAAATGATGTAACTTCATTTACATCTATGTTTCATATACATTTTATAATTTTTTTAGGCAATATTAATTAAATGAATGTGAAGAACTTAACAATTAAACAATCTGTGTATTCTAATTATCTCTACAATTTTTTATAATAATTTATATATTATATGAAATTACATTTTTCCTAATAGTAAGTACTGTAACTGAAATCATTAGGTTGAAGCTGGCGGCAAACACAAAGTAGGACCCAACCTTCATGGATTCTTTGGCCGCAAAACAGGTCAAGCCCCTGGTTTCTCTTACTCAGAAGCCAACAAAGCTAAAGGTATTTTATTTTTATATAATGGTAATACAATACACAGTTAAATTAAATAACAGTTAAATTATAGTTCATATCTATTAATTTATATCTAATTTTAGATAATAAAATTTAACAATGAAACTAAAGGTCATTACTGTATATCACAGTGCCTTACAATTGTAGTTATATAATCTTTAATTTATCAATTAGATTAGATATTCATTCTCAGTGGCGAGAGGCTATTACATTATAATAATGGAATGCAATATAACTCAGAAACAGGATCTTAATTATTAAATTCAAAAAGGGATATGAATACAGATAAACTGAACTACTAATTCTTGTCAATTTATATAATGTATTTATAATGTAACAGAAGAAAATTAATTTTATTTAAATCTTTAGGTATTGTCTGGGGAGATGATACGCTGTTCGAGTACTTGGAAAACCCTAAGAAGTACATCCCCGGCACTAAAATGGTGTTCGCGGGACTAAAGAAGGCTAATGAGCGTGCTGATCTTATTGCTTACCTAAAGCAAGCTACTAAGTAATTTTAATGACTTTAGGAAAACTAACTTAAAAAGAGGAATATTCCATTATATGGAAAATGCTTCTTATTTATTAGCGCAATCAGTATCACCCATTATATTTTATATTTATTTTGAGTTAACAAAGTTGTGATGTTGTTACTCATGTTCATAATCTTAATAGTTGAAAGATCGTGTGTTGTATCTTTGAATGTAAATGTAATTACATAATTATGACAAAAAATTCTTTGCTGGACATAAGAATGCTGTGAGTGAGTTTTGATGTTATTAAATTATTAATAGAACATCCTATTTAGCTTTTTATTTATAGGCGTGTTACCCTAACATATTTGAAATATAATTTCAACACTTATGTTACCAATAGGCTCATAGTTGTAAATAATTTATTTACTCGAAATAAATTTTATTTTTTAGAACTACTATTTTAATTTATGAAAAATCCTTTATTTATTAGTATTTAGTTTAATTTTTTCTTGTTAAATGTTGGTTAAAAAGATTATTTTAGGAATATACTTTTGTTAATGGAAATCTCTTAGAAAATCATAACTGAGAAAATAAAAATGCTGCAGAAATTACGAAACAATAAATTGGCATAATTGATTGACATGAAACAAACACTAAATGTTAAGCTAAGCTTGCCAAAATATATATATATATATATATATATATATATATATATATATATGTGTATATATAAAACCATATCTAAATCGGATAAGCTGTTTCTGAGATTAACATGCACAAATGCACACAAAAATTCTGACAATCATTATTTTGAGTGCTATCTGCATTGATAAAGGCCCCAAAAATATTTTTTCTCATATATCTTAAAGGTACAGACAGCGACCCGTTACATTTTTATTATATATATTGATTCATCATTACAGCCTATACAGTCCACTGTTGGACATAGGCCTCCACAAGTTTACGTCAAAAATAACGTGAACTCATGTGTTTTGCCCATAGTCACCACGCTGGGCAGGCGGGTTGGTGACCGCAGTACTGTCTTTGTCGCACCAAAGACGCTGCTGCCCGTCTTCGGCCTGTGTATTTCAAAGCCAACAGTTGGATGGTTATCCCGCCATCGGTCGGCTTCTTAAGTTCCAAGATGGTTGTGGAACCTTGTTATCCCTTAGTCGCCTCTTACGACACCCACGGAAAGAGAGGGGGTGGCTAAATTCTTTAGTGCCGTAGCCACACAGCACCCGTAGCCACACAGCACGGGTATATTATGGTAATAATATATAACCAGTTGTTTTTTTCCACACTTGGAAAAAATTATACCTATAGGGCAATAGATAGAAATAAAGGTTTAAGACCAAGGTGAAGGTCGGACAATGTATACAACAATATTACAAGACTGCCATGAGTATGTGACGACTGTTTATATGTAATTAGTTTAAAAATTCCATTAATGCCTACAGACACGTTAATCCTGTTCAATTTCACGTTCAATCTCAATTCCGTTCAATCCTGTAGAGAGCTGATATTTGCATCTTTTTATTTGGGTTTCCCCATTATATTTATACTAGTACAAATATTTCTTGTACAAGAAAGAGGCATGTGCAGCCGCCCCGGGTGTTATCGATGATTATAAGTGTGACTAACTAGGTACTTTAAAATTTTGGCTAAGATCTAGATTAGGTAAAACCGAATTATGGGGTTTTTGGGTGTGGAGGGTGTAGGGGAATCTATACAAGGTAACACTGTCACACCTCAAAACCCCATGGTTATGGAGATATCCATGGTTAAAGTTTTGAGTCTGTCCTACCCCTAGAGTGTTTTTTTTGTGCCGCGGAGGCGCGGAGGGAGGGCAGCCCTCGCCCGCCGTGCGAAAGCGCGCGAACGAATGCGTAGAGGAGCGGCTGAGGCTGGTCGCCTCCGCTGCCGAACGGAGCATGAGTGAGCGTGCTTTCGCACGCAAGGGCGGAAGGGCTGCACTTCCCGCAGCGCCGGAGCCAAGCGTTCCTCTAACTTTCGAAATTCTTCTTCTAACCTCAAAACTTTAACCATGGATATCTCCATAACCATGGGGTTCCGAGGTGTGACAGTGGTACCAGGGGAAGCGTTCCCCACCCTCTCCTCCCCCTATCCCCCCACGGTCCCGAAATTCGGTTTTACCTAATCTAAAGCTTTACCAAAATTTTTTGCAAATGTGCGAGAAGACTTGTCGAGCTGTTACTGACGTTTGCAGGCTTTAAATCATTCAAACCAATTTACTACAATTTTTTTTCATTTCTATGTTAGTTTATCATTCATGTAATTAAATACTTTCTAATTAAATAGACATTTTGATCTGAAAATATTAATCAATACTTAGGGCCTGTTCCGCCAGTTGTGGATAACGCTATTTGGCGAATCACAATCAACTATCACATCTCAATCTCAAATAATAAACTGAAACTTGAAGATGAATATATTCGAATAGAAATATCTTATTATCTCATAAATATAGTACATACTCGGACTAACAATCAATTCTTAGTCCGAGAATACATAGAATTCGAATAATTCGATGATAAAAAAAATAATGATTTAACGAATCAAAAACTTTAGTCTGAAACTGTCATGACGTCATCCATCAAAGAGTATGTCATCCATCCAATAGTATGTTATGTGCTAGGTATTGCTACCTTTATAGTTATACTCTTTGGCTATTACTGTTTGCGGTCACGTGGAGCGATGGTAACGCTTTATTGTAATTGGTTATATTGAGTGACGTTCTTTATTTATTTTTTTCGCAACTAATTCCAGTAGGCTCACTAAGAGCAGGAACGTCGATGGTGGCAAGAGCTCTTTTTATGATATCATTTAGGGTACCGTGGCGGAAATACCTACCTGAATTCTTGTTGCAGGAAAGGCCATGTAGTCCGAAAGAATCAACCTCTTTTCCGCACAGACATCTGTGTTCAAAGCACAGTAGTCATTGTAATTTGTTATATTAAGTGACGTTTTGTCGTAAATGGTTATATCTTGAAACATAAATTCGTGATGTGTGATAAAAAAAGAGACAGAATGCTATTCTGTCTTCGTTGCACAGCACACCAAGCGGTCGTCATGCCTCTAGCGGCTGTAAATTAAGCCGACGTACTCTCATCACTGTAGCAGCTCGATCTGTATATACCGCGTTATTAAGGAGACGTCCTTTCGTCTTTCTTTCGTCCAAAAGACGCGATTTGTGAGCTTGACAAAGTGCACTGCTGCACTCTTTTCGGGATTCACTTCGATTCTCCATTTCTCCATTTATTTATTTATTTATTTATTTTCAAAAGCACACTTACAACATACATATAAAAATTTTAAAATTACAAATATATAATAACAAAGTATCTGATATGCATGTCACTTACAAGTGTACATAACATTTTGGAATACAATGATTAAAAGCACAAAAAATCACAAATAATTATAATATTTGAACTTTAAATATACCTACATTAATATAGTTCAACACTTACAATATTCAAAAAAAAAAAAAAAAAAAAGAGTGACACCCCATCATCATCATCACAACCAAAATAATCAAAATCAAAAATAAAGATAAAAACATATTATTATCATATACATTTATAAAATTAAACAATTGGACAATTTAATCCATTTCCTAAACCACGCGCCGAGGGTGGTGACCGCAAATTGGAGTCGAGAAGTTATAGCCTCTACGAAGGTGCCGGACGTATAGATAGCCTAATATATGTCATTCGTGTACAATGAATAAGAAGCGGTGAGAGTACCGAGCCCTGAGGGACTTCGGCACGGATAGGATGGAGTGAAGACAGAGTGCCGTCGACCCGATATCGGAAAGTGCAATTTGACAAGAAGTCTCGTATGATGTGCACGAGATTATCAGGCAGTTCTAGCTGATAGAGCTTGTTTATCAAGCTATTATGCCAAACTGTCGAATGTCTTAACGACATTGAAGAATAGAGCCACCGTAGTGTGAGTACGAGACGTGGCAAATCCCTTCAGGGTGTGCTCCGTTATGCGGTGCATCTGGTGGACTGAAGAATGTTGGGCTCGGAACCCGAATTGCTCGACAATGAGCGGAGATCGCATTCGTTGCGTGGCTACCTTGAGGCGGGTGTGAATAATTTTCTCATACGAAGTGTATTGAGAAGACTGATGGGTTGATAGCTCGAAGGGCGGTTCTTGCAGGGTTTGCCAGGTTTGGAGATACCTATTACGGTCGCCTCTTTCCTCTGGTCGGAGAACCACCAGGAACGACCAGAAGGGCATTGTAAATCATGACGAGTAGCATGATAAGCTAAGGAAGATGTTTCAGCGTCTTGTTGGTGATTCGGTTGGGACCCGGGGCTTTTTTCGCGTGAAGTTCCTTAAGGATCGATTCTACTTCTTCCACCGACACCGGTGGAAGCGTTTCGTTCGTCAGTTCAAAAAAAAAGGTTCTGCTGTCAAAGACTGTACTTCTACAATAATAAACAAAAGACTATATATGCGTATGCGTGTGTGTGTGCGTGTGTGCGTGCGTGTGTGCGTGTGTGCGTGCGTGTGTGTGTGCTTGACACATATGTATCAAAGCCCGGACCCATGGACGTATTATACTGTGGCGGCATCTATCTCGCGACATACAAACTAGAGAAAACTGACGTATCCTACATCGGGTTATCAAAGTTTTCAGAGCGATTGAGTATATATACAAGAACCCGACAAAAACCGTTGGGGCGTTAGCCCGCCAGACACAACATCCGTCTGGTTGGAGGATCTTCCATTTTCAATGACGGACGAGGAACTCAACACCCCGTTCCTCACACCCCCACAATACTATCAGGATCGATTACTCTGAAAATATGTATTTACGAAAATGAACACTAATTCAACGTATTAAATATTATATTTTGTTTTATTACGATGTTAAACAACGTAAACAACGCATTCCACTGTTTCACACATCCACATTTTAATTTAATATCTGGCAAACTACGCGTCAGTCAAATATTAATTTTAGTTGAATTATATATACGTTACTCCAGGGGTTCCCAAACATATTTTGTCTACTGTCCACTAAGAGAATAAATTATTTTATAGTGCCCCCTTTGAGCAATCTTTTAATGAATATTAGTTGATGTTCACAAGTTGTAGTCGAGAGTCCTTAAAAATTAAATGACAAATCGCCTCTCAAGCCTCTACACAATGCCACCATTTTTTTTAGGTCTTTTACCGCCCTTTAGTACTGCAGCGCCCACAAGGGGGTGTTATCACCCACTTTGGGAAACACTGCGTTACTCTAATGAAACAAAAGTATAAAATTTGAATAACTTTTGGCTGCATTCCAAGACATTACGAAGTTTTGCGATGTACGATGTAGTCGGATGTATATAGTTTCTTTTCTATTCTATACTTATATATAATTAATTTAAAATTGCAACACAGTCTTATGTCGCTTTGACCAACTAGTTGTCAGTTTCAATCTTTCAATTCACTAGAAAACAGAAAATTTATAGTAGTGTTGAGATCCGAAAGTGTTATTAATTAATTTTTGTGTGCTTAGGTTTACATTTTATATTTTAAACTAAATGTTAGACACTTTTTCTACATTTTAATTTTAAACAATGGATTATAGTTTTTAATTATAGTGGTGCTAGTGAAATTAAATATTTACGTATTCCATTCCAATAAGAAAGACAATTTATTAAAGATTTTGTCATCACGGTGAAAAGGTGAAACGCATTTTAAGCCTATAAAGGTATGCTAAATTTTTCTTTTATTAAATCCTTTTATTATTTATACGTTTCTTCATTAGCAGATGACTAGGTGACGAGAACGTGTGTATACTTACACCCGCATAGTATCGAATATTATTAGTGAAGAATTGTTTAAAATATGGCAAAATCAACAGTTGTGTTAAGCTTTCACGAAATTTTGCTGCATGAATCTGATGTTAAACTACTGGGTGGGCCTTATTGGCTAAATGACACTGTAATATCTTTTTATTTTGAATACCTGGAAAAAGTAATATTCAATAATGCCAAAGATATTTTGTTTGTATCACCTGAAGTAACACAGTGTATAAAAATGGTTCAACCTGAAGAAATAAATATTTTCTTAGAGCCTTTGGACATTAATAACAAGATGTTGGTATTCTTTGCCCTGAACGATAACAACTCACCTGATAAAGCAGGAGGGTCACATTGGAGCCTTCTCGTTTACTCTAGAAAAGAAAATTGTTTTTATCACCTTGATTCATCATCTGGAAGTAATCATAATGTTGCATGGGACTTTGCAAGTCATATAATGTCTTATTTATCAAAAGGAGGTAAGAATGTTTATATATTAATTAATTTTTATATTTGTTTATTTTAAAAGTTCTTAATTTGTAATTTTTAACATTGCTTAAAAAAACAGTACATCACATCTAATATATTAAAATAATACAAATTTATTGATATTTCAGGTACAATAAATTTTGTCGACAAGGAATGCTCACAACAGAACAATGGCTATGACTGTGGTGTACATCTCATCTGCAACACTGAAAGACTTGCAAGACACGCACAAAACAATGGAGAAATTAACTCATGTGATATGTCTTTTAAAATAAATCCTAACATTAAGAGGAAAGAAATTCTAACTGTTATAGATGAGTTATCAAAGTCAAACTAAATCTTTTAATTAATGTTTGAATTGGAAGTTTTAAATTTTTGTGATTTTTCCATTCATGTTAAGAATATTTATAATTTTGTATTGAATTTTACAATAACTCAAATTATGAAGGCGAGTTTTAACCCATTCCCTGCGGCGATAAAAATTACGCTTATTAGCCAGGTGCAGGAAGGTTTTCGTCGCGAACGCCGATGGGCGTCCTCCGCACCTCATTAGGATAATATGGGACGCCGATCGGCGTTTTCAGCATTGTGCAATAAAAATGATCATTTAGCGCTAAAATCTTAGAAAAAACTACAAATACTCCAAACGTGTGGTACTTTCACGATCGTGTTTGGTGTAAAAAATAAATTAACATTAATTAGGATTTTTTTGTGAAGTTTTTGTTCTTTAATAGTTGGATTTTGAAATTTTGGAGACTATAGCGATCAATAGTAATTAAATTATTTTAATTATATAATTATACTTCACTTTTAAACTACAGTCTCATATATTTTAGTTTCAACTGATAACAACGGCTAAATTATCATTATAAATTAATATCAGAGGTTGCAAACCTTTTGATTACTTTTATAATTTTATTATTATTTATTTACAGACCTTTTTTTATAGAGATCTTCGTTAACATGAAAATTAGTATCAAAATGAACTTTTGTTGAAATAATTGATCCAATTCGTCGACATTATATAGAACGGACAAGTTTCAAGTCGTTAAAATTTTAACTTCGTAAATATTTATCTAATAATTTATATAAAAATGAGTAGATGAATTCATACATGTTTATTTGTTTCCAAACACGTTAAGTTTTGTTGACTAGTGTTGTCAAAGGATAACTAATTAAGTGATTGATACAATAGACTGAGTAATTTATTCTCATTAAAACGGGAATGATTCTATAATTGATCTAATTTATCCTTTATATTGTAGAATAAGCTTTAACTTATCTAAATATGTGTAAGTTAAATTAATAAAGTTCATAATTAGTTAAGTTAATAAATAAAACGTCCAAGGATTTCGGCTTATAGTAAAATCGCGAATAAAGTAAGACTCACGGTCTTCACGAACGTTCGAAGTTTCGAACTGAGTTTAAAATCATTTTTATCATTATTATTTCTTTTGCCAGGTCTCTTTTCATTTCGTTAAAGAATGTCACAATATGAATAACCGTACGCGTTTGGGCGCTTAAGCGGCGGAGGAGAAGCAGTACTAATACTCTACTACTACTACCTCTATTATAGAAAAAATAATATTAACTAAATACATTAAGGAAATATTGCAAAAAAAACATATAGGTCATAAACATATTTAGAATCAAAGGTTGTTAACTCCTGGAAGACGCCGTTAGGCGTCTTTCGCACCTAGGATGGAATACGCATTTTTCAAAAAGTTATTTTTCAAACAAATATTCGGAAACGGCGAGCAGTACCTTGTTGTATTTTTAAAAAAATGTGCCTATATTGCAAGTATAATTTTTTGTGACTTGTTTTCGCCAAGATAAAAGGAATTGAAAAAAAACGCCGATGGGCGTCCTTCGCACCTCAATGTTAAATCAAAAAACGCCGATAGGCGTCCGCCGCAGCGAATGGGTTAACAAATGTATTTTGGTTTTAACGAATATATTTTAAGATATATAGAATGTTATTCCTCCATATCTATTATTCTATCTACATCCATTAAATACATGAGCTTAGAATGGGAGAGAGGGGTCCAATAAAATCTCACCAAATCTCATTTAAACCGAGACCTCGGTTTAAATAGAGGCCCGCTAAAATAAATCTCATGGCTATTAAAATCATTTAGTTTTTGCTTTGGATTTTATTTAATTTAAATAAATTAACTATAGGATGTATACTTGAACAGTTTATTATTTACCATCAATCTCTATTATATTCAGCGTCAATCTCACGTACGAGGTGGGTAGAGGGTCCAGGCAAATCTCACTAAATGTCACCTAAAGGGGAGATGTCTAAATTGTTCAAAAAATAGCTTACGTAATTAATGGATGCCCAGTTACATACTTGTCATATGTTATAAAATAAAAACTAATTAATGATGCAATTATTTGTAATTTATTATATTGCTCGTCATTTTACTTTAAATTTTTATACCAGTAGATCAGTATTTTCTATTCAGTTTACTTTTTATAAAATATTTAAAAAAAAATTGATCCACAGCAAGCCTTGGGGCTCTTTTTAAATGACGTGTATTGTATTAATGCACTCGGAAAGACTTAAAGAACATGAAAACACAAAACAAAAAATAAAAAATAAAAAAATGTCTGCATGAAATTTAAAAAATATTTCAGGCACTTGAGTAAATAATGCTTTACTCTAGGGCACTAAAAATTATAATTATAATCCAACTTAAGGCTAAGTCCATCTATGTTACAATTTCCTGTTATAAAATGTTCTTATATAAATGTTATTTGCTTAAAAATAGCTTAATTATTTAATTTTTACAATAATATTTATTTTAAATTTGTAAATAATTTTTAAGATTTTTCTTTGTTCTCAAATTAAGGTAAAAATTTAAATCAAAAAGCAATTTTTTTCTTTTTGTGTGAAATAGTAACAATAATGCTAATATTAAGCAGTCTAGCAAGAAATTTAAAAATAAAACTATTATGTTGAAAAAATTATAATGATCCTAAATTAAAGCTCTTACCTTAAATTTAATATTAATTTTTGTTTGTTATAGCTAGTGGAACTTATGGATGATTTTTGGTTACATTATTTATATATGTATTGGCATATACAAGACATTATTTGCTCGTCCCCGTTTTTGTTAATCCAGTTTTGATTTAGGTAAAAGTAAAAATAATGTTTTATTTAAATAATTTATATTTAAAATATAGAAAATTCATAAAATATATTTGTTTGAATAATATATTACAAATCCCTATCCAATATTATTTAACATACTAAAGTTATGAATGTAAATTCTATCATTTTTAAGGTTCAATCCATCCACCAAATGCTTTTTCTAATTCCTCAGCAACAGCTAAACACAGTCTATCATTGTTATGATTAGCTATTACTTGTATTCCAATAGGAAGTCCATCACTGCTTAGTCCTAAAGGAACAGTTGTTGCAGGAAAACCGAGACTGTTTATAATAGCCGTGTACATAAAGTTCATAGGTCTCAACATGGGTTGATTGTGGTATGGCGCTGGTGTTGGATGCGCGGGATAAATAAATATACCATTATCTCCTAACATTTCTTTGAAAATTTCTTCTAAATTGTCACGAAGTCTTCTGAAATTTTTATATTTCTCACTATTCAAATCTACACTTTTACTGTCAAGCAAAGCAGTAAATAGTCCAATTAAAGTGTTCCCCGATAGACCTAATAAACTTTTTACTATTTCTCGGTATATTTTACAGTAGCTGTAATCTGGTATAATGTATGACCCAAATGGTATGGGACTTTTCATAGTGCCGAACCATATTGGGGAAGATCTTTCAAGGAGTTTAATTTTTTTCTCCGTACCCATTATTTTATATTTTAACTCGAAGTATTCAATTACTTTTTCCATTGCAGTAATAATTTCTGGATCCACTTTGCCTACCATTGGAGCATTGTTATTAAACTGGTAGAAAATTTTTATTTTTCCGATATCGACAGGCTCGTCCAATTTCAATGTCTTGAAGTTTTCTCCAGATATAATCTTGAGAATAGGTTTTAAATCAATTGCATGTTTCGTCATTGGTCCGATACCTGAAATTTTTTTTAAAGTTATAGTTATTTTTATATCAAGCATTAAGGACTGAATAGAAACAGATTAAAAACTTTTAATTTGATTTACAACTGCTCTGGTGTAGAGATGCCTGTAGGCGCCTAAACACCGACGGTTTGCGGGTTCGATTCCCGCCCGAGATGGATATTTGTATTTGTACAAATATTCATTTACGGTGTGGATGTCTGCCTTGTGTTTCTCCCCACCGTGCCTCGATGAGCACGTTAAGCTGTTGGTTCCGGTTGTTACCATAAATACCTGATAGCGGTTGTTACTTATAGTAAAAAATATATCCGCCAACCCGCAGTGGAGCAGCATGGTGAATTAAAGTCTAATCTTTCTCCTACACGAAGAAAGAGGTCTATGCTCAACAGCGGTATGTTACAGCTGAGTCGTGATCTACCGAAGTGGATTCACATGGAAACACGATAAATAGAGATGTGAAACTCACATAGAAAATCGTCTTGTAATTCCGTGGCTCCACGGGGATATTGTCCATGATTAGAAACTGTTTTTCTTGATGGTTTATGTCCAAATATTCCATTAAAATAAGATGGCATACGAATAGATCCACCAATGTCGGAACCTAAATAATGACAAACAATTTTATTATATAAATTATATTTGTTTGTTTCAGATATACCAACGGCATACAAAAGTACGTTTATAATTCACAATTATTTAAACTAAATCTGTATGTTATACCATACAGTATAGTATAAAGTGTTGACATTTATTCTTTCTAATGATAACAAAAAAAAGTCACAACCTCGAAATGGTTATTAAGTAATTAGGTACTGATGACAAAAATGTTCAAAAATACTATCAAATTTTGTTGTACGTAACTACATAAGTATAACTGAAATAATTGTTACGGAGAAGTACCGATAAGAGTTGATTTATTCTTGAATCGTTGTTAGTATTTTATAGTGATACTTTTTCACATTTGGTTTATTAAAACACATTCAAATGAAGTCTGAAATAAAATAGCTACACAAAATGACAATACGTATTTACCCTTTTTTTTAATAAAATGGCTGATGATTTTAATGTGTATTTTGGTATCCATTAAATTCTACAATTTGTTTAGGATGATCAAACCAACAGATATAATTTAAGATCTACATACGTAAAAAAATCTAATATGTAAAATTCTCGTGTCGCGGTGTTTGTAGTTAAACTCCTCCGAAACAGCTTGACCGATTCTCATGAAATTTTGCGTGCATATTGGGTAGGTCTGAGAATAGAACAATATCTATTTTTCATCCCCCTAAATTATAACGGGTGGGGGGGACCTATTGAGGAAGTTATTAACGTATATGGCAAAACAACGTTTGCGGGGTCAGCTAACTATAATATTGAAAAGTTACCGATTCCAAAGCAACTGCCCGCTGCAGCTTGTATGCATCCTTCACCTCCTGATGATCCGCCAACAATTCGTGTATTGTTGTAAGGGTTACTAGTTCTGCCGTGAATGTTATTGTAAGTTTCCCACCTGTCAAATATAGATTAATTTGGATAAATATTGCTATTTTAGGTAATCTGCCAATTTATTCTAAATTTTCAATCAAAAAGACGAGGTTCTTAATTCGACTGTATTTTTTATGTGTATTACTTTATAACTTTTTACTGAGTATACCGATTTTGATGATTATTTTCTAAATCTGGTGCTTTTCATGTGGTCCCATTTAAATTTAATCGAAATCTAATGAGTACTTTTTGAGTTATCACTAATAATGCATATTTACTTGATTGACTATTTTGTCATCTACCTACGTTGTATTACTTGTCGATGAATTGAGCAAACACAATTATTATTGCCTCTAATTAATTGTTTCTCTTTTCTTGTTGTACCGACGATTAACGATTTAGCACCGGTGAGTTAATCTGATGATCGACGTGTCCTATTTCAATATTTATTAGATTGGTTATCGTTTACGGTTAAGTTTAAACCACTTACCTAACAGCAAAATATCTATTTTACTGTTGATAAAAATTCAAAAAAAGCAAAATCTGTTATTCGATCCGCGCTGCCTAGCCCATGTTGGAGTTTATAGTAATTTTTTCGGCTCTGTGGATTATATTTATGAGTATATATAAGTACCGTTGGGCCAGAAGGGCCATGGCTTTGGGCGGCGAAAGCCGAAAACAAGGGGCGCCGCAAGCCGAGCATGCGTACAAGGGATTTACAAAATTATGATAAAAGGATGAGTAATGAATGAAGAGCCTAAAAAAGGTCAGCCGAAAAACTCGGGGGCGATGGAATCGACAACTATGTTACCTGTATGTTTTACAGCCTAAAATGAGTTTTAATCTATACAAATAATTAAAATTGGAGTGTCTGTTTGTAATATTAAAATAACTACTTTTTACTAAATGCATATGGAATGTATACATGATACATATACCAAAATAACATTTATAACAATTTTTTCCGTCTGTCTGTCTGTTTGTTCCGGCTAATCTCTGAAACGACTGGACCGATTTTGATGGGACTTTCACTGGCAAATAAGATATAGTAAGGAGTAACTAAGACTACTTTTATTTTAAAAATTTATTTATTTTATTACTTTGCGAACTGAACAATATCTTTTTTTGTTAAATTGCACGCGGACGAAGTCACAGGCACAGCTAGTATATAAATACAAATAAATGTTGCTAAGCGCATAGCTCGAGAATACCCCCACCAATTCGACTAATCTATTTTTTTGTAGGCCCACGGAAGGTTTTAATACTTTAAAAAAAATTCAATTTTTACTATTAACTTTTGACAGAACGAAGTCTGTCCGGGCAGCTAGTAACATTAATATTTTGTTCCATACCACATGCAAAGTTCAGGAACATTAGTTAATCCAATAATTATAGCACCACTTTCTCGTAACAGTGAAATAACCTTGGCGTCTTCTTCTGCTATAAAGTCCTTTCTTGAAACTACTCCTGCCGTTTGATGGAGACCTAAAACATATTTATTTTTTAAATTACTTTCGCTTAATGCCAAAGCTTGCCAAAGCCAATTTTGTTAATAAGCCTTTTTTAATTAACTGTGTAATCTTGCTAGTAAACAGTGCAGATTAAGTTGCAACTTTTTTTTAAAGAATAACAGTGGAGTTTTTTGCCGATTCTTCTCTGCGGAATCTACATTCCGAATCGGTAATAGCTTTACTTTTAACTCTCGCTTCAGCTTTGTAATATCCCACTACTGGGCATAGGCCTCTTTCCCCATGTAGGAGAAGGATCAGAGCTTAATCCACCACGCTGCTCTAATGCGGGTTGGCGGGTGTAAGCTCTACTATGAGTAACGATCGCTATCAGGTGTACATGATAACAACCGAGACCGACGGCTAAACGTGCTCTCCGAGGCACGGTGGGCAGACCCACAAGGACTGCACAAACACCCAGACCACGGCAAACATCTGTATGGCCAATACAAATGATTGTCATGTGGGGATCAAAGCCGCAACCGCCAGCGCAACAGGCACAATCCATACTGGTTGCGACCGTTGAGCCAACGCGTCGTCGCTTTTAACTATAATGAATTAATTAAGGCAAATGTATATATTTTAATCATTTATAAGCCTCAGGAATGATAGAATTTTTTTTTAATCAATTGGCTAATTTTAAGAATTCTTCACCTTGCTGTCTTTGAAGACCGATTTTAGCCAAATTTTCCTGATTAGGTACGGCTTTTCTTTTATTATTATGAAAGCTGAGAGTCTGACGCATTTTTAAGACTAACTAAGAAATCATAAGATCACCTGTTTAGATTTTTAGTTTAAAGTTGAAAATTTAAGTCCTAATTCACGGAACGTAAATTTTTGAATTTAGACCAACATTTTCATAACTTTCATCAAACCGACGAAGCTGATTATTTTATGCATAAAAGTACAACTCATGCGGATTTAGTTGCAAAAAATAAAACTCTAAAAAATCGAAAAAAATTCATAACTCCTAAACTATAAAAAATCGCGTAACATACATGGGGATCATTCGGATACCCCACAACATACCGGACCTAAATTTTTTTTATGACGTCAACTGACCGGCCACCTCTGTATATATGTATGTATATATCTTAACCAAAAAATATTTAAAATTTTAAGTTGGACGAATATTATTATCTTATACAATGAATATGTTTCCGAGATAATCTCCTCAAGTAACGAGACTATTAGGCTATATATATTATAGTTACTTAAAGGCATATTTTAATGAACTGCGACAGAATTAGGCAATTTAAGCTAACATATATTCAAATTTTAAATTAATTAAATTTTTATTAATTAGTATAGTTTTAATATCAATCATTGAAAAAGTATTTACTTTTTCAATGATTTAGGGTTTGTGCTGTTTTGCTGTCAATTTAAATTTGATTTAATTATAAGAACTGACACCAGAATTATTTTCGACATTTGCCGAAGCTTTTCACCATAAATTTTTTCATACCTAATTTTGTTCCGATAGTTATGAAAATAACAAAACAAAAATAAAAAATCAATCAAGCAATTCTCGAGTTATATTTTTCAAAGATATTGAAAATGATATTAATTATGTTATGATAATTAAAGAAATAAATCTATCAATTCTCGAGTTATATTTTTCAAACATATTGCAAATGATATAATTATGTTATGATGATTATCTAGAGATATATTTTGATTTAAATAATACTTCTTATTTAATGTCAATAATAACTTTATGTAATTTCATTTTATTGACGAAATTAAACTGTCCTAATAATCATCGATAAGACTTTAAATAAATGGATAAGAATTTCACAGACAGCAAATATTTGCACATGAGTTCTCATGACCTCGTATTCAAGAGGGCTTTGCGTGAAGCCCTTTTAAATGCTGACTAGATATTGAGCGATATGAGTTACGGCGAACTATAGTGAGGTGGACTTTTCGGCAATGATGCGTTCATGTTAAAACAAAAACTTGTCAGCTATATTTGAATAGAGTCTAATGATTTTTTTGCGTTATTTTGAACATTAATTAATCAGCGTAAAGTGGTCTCGCATAGGCAACTTTGACCAGCGTCTAGATGTTAGCACTTTACAGCTCTGCTATTGCCTGCCAAAATATTTTCTATCTTAATTACTTATTACATACCTTTGACGGCAATACAATCTTTAGTTGTAAATGGAACGCCCAAAAATGGCTTCTCTTGAAGCAACTGTTCCGCAGTTTTAGAACCGGTTCTAATAATTTCGTCAGCTTTGTTCGCTTCTTGTAAAGCTAATTCAAAACGGTTTTCGACAAAACAGTTAACTACAGGATTTATGTCTTTTATTCGTCGTATACAGGTTTCAACGACTTCGACGCTTGTTATCTGAAAAATTAAATAATAGTATAAATAACGCAAGTAATAAATTATTTAAACTCTACTACTATAACTCGTAAGAAAAAGGGTTGTAAAAGTGTCCTAATAATAGGAATCCGGTAAAATATATTTATTCAGACAGCTAAGAAATTATCAAATATTTCAGCTTCAAGTCTTGACGAATTTAAATTTAAATTTTCATCTTATATTTTATACACCACTTTACCCACTACTAACAATATTAAAAATCTTTATTTACCAGATTTTAAAATACTTACTGAAAGAAACCCATTGGACAAACATCATAATTATACTCGTGTATATCTTGCTGTAAGATCTACGATGATGAGTAGGTATCCAAATCCAGTACAAATATATATTTCTCTCATTATTTACGAACAAAGTAATTGACTAAGGTTCCTTATATAATTTTAAATATGTGTGATATAAAAAAGACGATGAAATCCATCTCTTTTATCATTTAGAAAAAAAGTAATTAAAGTTTATATACCTATTATAAATAATAATAATTTTATCTAGCAGTTGTGCTCGCATATCTGTTTTACTTGACGTAAATGATAATTTTTACAAGTTTTCCTTGACCGTCACCCGTTGCTACAATTTAAATAAACCTTGTAACGTAAAATTATAATAATTAAAAACGTTAATAATCGGTTATTGCTGATTGTTATAGTTCATGAACATAGAGTGCTGTCAGACCAGCATGTTAAAGCAGCAGCCATCCAAGGCCATTCTAGAACGGATCATTCTAGTTAGGTTTAGGATCAGCAACGCAAGCGTACATAGGCTACGGTATCCGCATAACGTCAGGTAGGACTTAGGAGGCTTGCCTGCCATCTTTATACTATCAACAAATTTCAGAAAGTAGATACTTAATCATACTACTAGCCAGTTGGCAGTGACCCTGCTTTCCGTTCCGAGGTTTGTGGGTTCGATTCCCACCTCGAGTCTGGGGGTAATATAAATATTTATCTATATATTTATGTGTGTATTATTTATAAGTATATTTATCGGAAAAAAAAATGTAGCTTTACCAGTCGGGTGTTACCTATAATACAAGCATTAAGTTGCTTACTTTAGGAACAGACGACCGTGTGTATATTGTGTAGACATTTATTTATTTATTTATTAATCATAAATCATAATCTCTGTCGTATCTCCTGTATGAAAGCGTTGCTAAACCTATAATTTTTGCCATTTATACAACTTAGTAGTTTGTGCAAAATAATTTGCTAATACTCTCAAATATAGGCAATCGTACATCGTGTTGCTCTTTGGCAATTGTAGAACCGTTTTTGGTTTTTATTATATACATATCTTGGCAAAAAATTTCTTTGCGAAGTCTGGAACACGTCATAATAAAACAAATCCTAACACAAATCAACAATATACTTATTTGTATATATGCACATAATATTATTAAAAATATAAAGTTATGCAATTATAAGTAGGTAAATAAATCTCTTACTATAAAACTTTCGATAGGAAATAGTAGCTGTAAAATCATAAAAAGACTACGAATTTAAGAATGTTTTGAAGGATAAATAATTAAATACACTTTGTAATATGCAGCGTACCTAACTTCATAGTTCATACTATCAAAACGTAAGACATAATAAAATCTAAGAAATAATACTATAATTATATACCTACTTATTGTTATGGTCAGTTGACAAACTTTACTAACCACAAATGCTCCAAAGTTGAGCCTCCCAGTCAGGGATGACGAATGGGAATTCCATGAATTTAAAATTAAAATTTATAACCAAGAAAAATGTGATGTCATTAAATTATACAAAATGTTCATGATTTATTATTGAACTATTGCTTCCATATATATATTTCTTTATCTAATATATATAACATTAGATAAAGAAAACACCAAAGATTTCTTTTTTTTAATTTTTTGAAAAAAAAAAAACAACGAATTGTTTGGTTTTATTCAACCCTACCTTGTCTGTGACAACCACCGTTCGCGTCTTTATAATTTTTTTTTCTGGTGTCAACTAGGTATATGATGAGATTTTATTTTCTCAATATGTCCCAGTAACTTTGATTTTTTTAATGCATTTTGGCAAAAATTTCTATTTATGATTATGATAACCATGACCCCAATATACAGTAAGTATGTCATAATTGGCCTCTGTCAGGGCAGAAACTTCTAATATAACGTCGTTTACCTTCCCAGGTATTTTACTCCTGGCAAATGATAATAATTATTTGAGCTCTTATAATAATAGGAATGCAAATTAATTCGTAGTACTATATACAAATGAAGCTGTTTTCTGCAAAACCTCAATTACCGATCTGCCATTAGGTATTGTCTGCCCGTCTTGTTGTGTCCAACTGCGGTGGACGAGTGTGAGACATTAAATTAGTTTTTTTATTGTTATTATTTCTCGATTGACGCACGCTACCAAAACATTATAATATTGACATGTCGCTTCTCAACGCGTGCAAAATAATTATGTTTTTTTAAAGATCGAACTTATGTTAAGTAAACAGCGTATTACAGCAAATAGAGATTGCAAAACTCAGCACACCAAAAAGCCAAACTTTAGTCGTAACCTTGCCGGTTATTCTAGTAAATAAAATAATTGACAATTTCGCCCTTACCCGTACGTATACACAAGCAAGCTGGATCTTCAACCATCGGCATTAACAAAAAATTCGTCGAATATGATTAACTACTAGTATATTATTTAAACCATATAAAATAAAGCAATAAAGGCTATGAAATGTTACCCTATGACTCATTAAAAACAAACGTATGTAAACAACGAAGAATGTGTAATTGAAAACAAAGCTAGTATTTAAGGAAAACTCATTTGAAAAAGCCATATAAACATCATCTATGTTTATTAGTAACTATATATATGATATGAAATTTATCAACATTATAAAAGATTAAAATATTATTTAATTATAAAATTTTATACAAACTAATGACTCACAGACCTGTTTGTTCCTTATTTTTCTAGCTACTTCTACAGCAGGTTGTCTTAAAATATCGTCTGTAATCGGTGGAACTCTCTTTCCGTCTGTTCCATAGTATAATTTAAAGAATATGGTACCAATAAAATCTAAAATCGAACGTAATGTACTCAACAATCGTATTTTAAACGGGATTGGTCCGCTTTTTATCTCAGTTACACTCATTTTTAGCGATTTATAATCGCTATTGCTATTAAGTCACTTAATAAATTATTCACTACTAAATGCTATGTTTTTAAAAACGCGTTAATACGTAGATCACTATAGGTATCACATGAGTCACAAGTACGCTGCAAATCGACACAACCGCTTCTTCCGCAGTTGTTAGTAGACTTGGACTGAACGTGTACTTAAACACTGCGAAGTCGTAATACGGAGCGTGGTATCAAACATGTGTACGTAACAGTATAGCTGTCTCTCTCCGACACACAGTCTGCGTGACGACAAGGCAACGCCATCGCATGTTAAAACATTAATGGACTCACGTCTACAATTTTTTGGTGTGTACTTACGAAAAGAACTAACCCTTCAAATAAATTTACTCAGCGAATAAATAAAGTTAAATTTGTCTTTCTTTATGTAGCAGTGTAATAATTTAACACCAATGACAACTCCTCAAGGAAATATGATTTTTTTTGTACACTTACATTTTTTTAGTCATCATTACATTGTTAGAATCTTGCACTTTGTACTTTCCTGAATATTTTGTATTTTGTTTAGCGTGATAATTAAGTGATTCCCCTTCAATAAATACATTGAAAGTATAATAATAAAAATACCTAAATACTTAAATTACGTAATAAAGTGAAAAATTACTAGACAATTCAAAATCTAACTAAAAAACTAAAAAAAAGCAAGTCGCTGTTTTTTGAAAGTGTGTAAGTTTAAATATTTTACAGCATTATTGATATTCTTTACGTGCATGTTCATTCTCTTGCCGGTTTTTTATCGATAGACCGACTGACTCATCATGACGTCACATGGAATTTCGGGTATTTAATGCGTAGTAACTGCTTTCCGTTCCAGGGTTAAGTATTCGATTTTCCCCTTGAATCTGTTATGCAATTTTTACTTATTTGTTGATTACTTATTTATATAATTTTATGTGCGCGTCACGAGGTTCTTACTTTAAACAATGCCCGACTTTAAAAAATACTAGGTACTTACTATCTATGATTGTTAAACATATTTTTTGTTCATAAATGTAATAGTAGGTAACTGTAATTAATGGTAATGTTATAAATATTTATTATTTAGTACCATTAATTGACTAAAATGTCTTTAAAACCAACGTTCGTGACTGATCATAATTGCAAAACAGATTCGTGTTTTATGTACCAACAACGATTTATGTACAATTTATTTATTTTTATCTTATTATTAAATGTGTGATGTCGTAAGAGGCGACTAAGGGGTAACACAATTCCACTACCACCTTGGAACTTATAAAGCCGACCGATGGCGGAGTAGCCATCCAACTATTGGCTTTGAAATAAACAGGCCGAAGACGGGCAGCGTCTTCGGTGCGACAAAGCCAGCCCTGCGGTCACCAACCCGCCTGCCCAGCATGGTGTGACTATGGGCAAAACACACGAGTTCACGCCATTTTGGCGCTAGCTTTTGGAGGCCTATGTCCAGCAGTGGATTGTATTAGGCTGAAGTGATGATGGTGATGATAATGATTAAATGTGTAAAATGTAAAATAAAAAATAAACACAAACTTAGAACGAACTGTACATTCAAATATTTCTGTGTCTTCCTGGTTTCCAGTTATCTATATGCATCATCGAGGGTTTTATCTGTATCTGTAATTTCTAAACTAACAAACCAAAATACCTTGTGATGTTTACCGGACAATATTCGGTGCATTCTCTCTAACAAAAATCGAGTGTGGTTTAGACCACATGACTAAAGTAAAACTTCTTTAGCTCCATCTAACTTACATAATTATATCTCCTTCTCAACTTCATGTCGCCTCGCCCGATCACGCTTTTCGTAACTCTCTCGTCACGCATTCACCAGCTTACTCCCCAAGTCAAGCGTGCGTGAAGAAGTTTTACTAAAAAATGATGAATGAAATCGGAACGCCTTATTGAATTCTTCGCTCAAAGGAAGGTATTAAATTTCGGGATAAAACGTATCCTGTTTCTTAATTCGTAGTAGGAGTTCAAATCGTGCCTTTTGTTTAAACCTTGTCAGTACATTAGACGTGATGCGTAGCCAACATATAATAAGACAGATAAATGTGAAAAAAGAAATACATTTGTGGTCTTAATGTCGATTTTAGTGTCTTCCAAAAAATTCAAAATCTACTCAAAGTGACAATAGAGTTTTATTACAAGTAAAAATATGATATTGAGAGAGACTGTATTTTACAATACTTGCAATATCTTATAATTATCTAATTATCAATTTCTTCTAGATAAATCGAATTCTTATAAGTAGACCTTATATTTTTCTATAACACAACAATGTACCTATAGCGTGTATATTACAGCGCCTATATTAGCGTGTTTAGAATAAAAACAAAATTAAAAAAAAAATATTAATAATTTGACAAGACCGTGATCGCAGTTTTCAGTGATTCTGCTTTCTACTTCGCATGTAGTGGTTTCGATTTGAGCCTCGAATCGGGATGTGATCTATGTATTTCTTATGAGTAATCTTATATATAAAATTCTCGTGTCACAATGTTAGTTACCATACTCCTCCGAAACGGCTAGACCGATTTTTATGAAATTTTGTATGCATATCGGGTAGGTCTGAGAATCAGCCAACATCTATTTTTCATACCCCTAAGTTAAAAGGGGGAGGGGGACATGAAGGGGGCTAATAACAAATATGACAAAACAACGTTTTCGGTGTCAGCAAGTATTCCAGGTCAAAGATATTTATTCTCATAAGAATTAACAATTCATTTATATGAGAAATACATTGGAAAGAATACATTTTTAAATATCTATACAATTATTCTAGTCGAGCGTGTCGGTAATAAACAATAGTTAATTATACAATATCGTCACAAAAAGCAAAAAGTGGGTAGAAACGTCAATGGTAAGACCGGTCACTATGTAGTAAAAAAAAGCAACAAAAACAGCAAGCGACGAAACATGTTATTTATATGTATTAATCGAAAAAATATAATAGGCAATAATAATTTTTTTTTCCATCACAATCATGTTGATACAATGATACCTTATCTTATTAATGATATAACTATAATACAAAATTTGAAAATGCGTTTTTTTAATATAACTTGGTCCGCAAACAAGCGTACGGCTCACCTGATGGTAAGCGAATACCGTAGCTTATAGACGTCTGCAATACTAGAAGCATTACAAGCGCGTTGCTGACCCTAAAATATGACATGTAAAATATGACCCTATTTGTGAGTATGTAAGTATGTTTGTATATTTATGTATGTATATATGTATAATTTTATATTCTATTGTAATTTATTTCTAATTTCTATAACAATTATTTGTATACTTCCTAACCACTTTTCCTATACCTAAAGGTTGTCTGGAAGAAATCGCTTTGAGGACTCCCGTAAAATCCGAAAAGGTTGTTTCATTATAATGACAAAAATATTTGTTTGGACATCTTATTCTTGTTACATTGTATTCTTAAGAGATACATTTTATTAACAAACATAACGTAAAAGCAATTTTTAGGTAGTTCAAATAATACACAGTAGATAAAATATACGGTTTTTAAACATTCTCTTTGTAAAACTAATGAACAAGTGCTACATATAATACTCAATTTTTTACACTTTATTTATTTATTTATTGTCTTTATTTTGATATAATTGTGAGATAAGTGTTTATAATTTGTATTACATTATTTCATTATATTTATTATATATCGTTCATTATGTTTAATAATATATTTTTCCTATAATTTTATGATTCTATCCACCCACCAAATTCTTTTTCTAAGTCCTCAGCAACAGCTAAACACAGCCTATCATTATCAAGATTCGCTATAACTTGTATTCCAATAGGAACACCATCACTGCTTAATCCCATAGGAACACTTGTTGCGGGCAAACCCAGACTGTTTATTATCGCTGTATACATAAAGTTCATAGGCCTTAATATGGTTTGGTTATGGTATGGTGCAGGTGTTGGGTGCACGGGAAAAATAAATATACCATTATCACCTAACATTTCTTTGAAAATTTCTTTTAAATTATCACCAAAAACCTTATAATATTTAGCATCTTCACTTTTCGTTTTATCAGGTTTAGTAACAGCCAGCGCTGCTAATAGCACAACTAAAGTGTTTTTTGACAATCCCACTAAACTTTTCATTATTTCACGGATGTTTGCGCTGTAGCTGTAATTTTTCATTAAATAATCCCCCATTGGGACCTCGGAAGATGCACTTGATGCTAAATCAGAGAACCAAATTCCAGCAGATACTTTTAGCTCTTCAATATTTTTCTGCTCACTTACAATTTTGTATTTAGTAGCAAAGTACTTTATTATTTTATCTATTGCTGATTTAATTTCTGGATCTACTTTGCTTGTAATGGGAGCATTGTTACTGTATTGGTAGAATACTTTAATTTTTCCTATATCGACAGGTTCGTCTAATTTAAGTTTCTTGCTATTTTCTCCACCTATTACCTTGAGAATATGTTTTAAATCAACGGCGAATTTTGTTAGAGGTCCTATGCCTAGAAGAATTTCGATTTATTTATTTAAAAATATATTTATTTAAAAATAATAGATTATAACAAAAAGTTATTAAAAACTTACATAAAAGTTCATCTACCATATTCGTTTCGGCAATAGGATATTGCCCATGATTAGAAACTACTTTTTTTGATGGCTTGTGTCCAAATACTCCATTGAAATAAGCCGGCATACGAATAGACCCACCAATGTCGGAACCTAAAGTAAAGATTTTCAAAAGAGACAAAGGTGTATTCTTTTGCAAACCATTTTTACATTACATCAACGGGCCTTACTGTACGTATACGTTCACTTTTATTTATTACTAGCGACCCGCCCCGGCTTCGCACGGGTGCAATGCTGATACTAAATATACTACAGAATGTCTTTATTTATAGTGTGAAGCTAGCTTATAGCATGGTTATTAACATAATAACAACAACATTTAAATATGCGTCGTTAGATTACACGTTGTTACAGAGTGCATTGAAGAAATAAAGGTTCAATGCTCGTTCCCCGTAGGTGATAGCGTGATAATATGTAGCCTATATGTTGACCCGACTTCTTAATAATATTTGTGCCAAATTTGAAGTAAATCCATGCCAATCCATTTTTGAGTTTATCCCGGACTTACATACAGACAAACAGACAAAAATTCTAAAAACTATATTTTTGGCTTCGGTGTCGATTGTAGATCACACCCCAAAGTATTCTTTTAAAAAAAATATTCAATGTACAGTTTTGACTATCCTACCATTTTATTATATGTATAGATCTATAGAATTATAAAAATAATTATCTTACCAATTCCAAAGCAACTACCGGCTGCGGCTTGAATACATCCTTCACCGCCTGACGATCCGCCTACAATTCTGGTAGTATTGTAAGGATTACTAGTTCTGCCATATAATTTGTTGTAACTTTCCCACCTATCAAATATACAATTATTGTAGAGAATTATCGTTCCGTAGCAACATTTGTAAAAGCTTTTCCAGGATTTGTTGACGAAAATATTTTGTATAACTCATACCACATGCAAAGTTCTGGAACATTGGTTACTCCAATAATAATGGCACCATTTTCTCGTAACAATGCAATTACTTTAGCATCTTCTTCTGCTAAACAGCACTTTCTTATAAAAATTCCTGCGGTTTGAGGAAGACCTGAAAATAGTTTTATTTGTCAACTGTAAGCTTATCCTATTTTTTTTTTTAAATTAACATCCACGGGCTCAAAATCCCCATGCCTTTTGTTAAACATGTCCTATGTTTGAAAATCATTATTGTGCCAAATAGTATTTTATTGAATAATTTGAAATTTATCTACTTCTAATAAACATACAATCATCAATAGATTTAATTTACTACGAGTAGTTTTTTTTTTTCTCTTGTCGTTCTTTCTATCTTAAAGCAATATTTTTGTACATGTTAAGTAATAGTAAATATTAGTGACAGTCTGTTACAAGCTTTTTTTATACGTGACATTGATGAAATCATATATGCTCATTTGTCACTATTAAAAGCCATTAACCTAAAGAAGAAGAAGAAGAAGAAGCAAGTGTTGTTTTTTTTAACATTAACGATTACTTTACTTACAAAACTCACAGTCACAAGCGGTAAAATTGTTGCGTTTTCGACTTTATTTTTTGTGATACTTGTACTAGAAAAGATTGTTTTGACCATACTGGTGCATTAGTCACAGAAATTGGGTACGGGGCCAGCAATTGCGGCTTCGATTCCACATATAATAAATATTTGTATAGTCTATACAGATGTTCGTTGTGTTCATCTGTGTTTGCGATCAGGTGTCCACTTGGCATAGGATCCAAATCCTTGTGAGGTGGAACTGAACAACTTCTGTGTGACTCATTCAATCAACAAAATTATAAAACTACTGAACTAATTTTCACTGTTTTATTGTAAGAAAATATAATGTCATAGGAAATATACTTGCTTTCTGTTAATTATTTATTATTCATCATTACTATAAGTAGTTATTTATTATTGACATTTTGTTAATGTTATGAATTATTAACATTTTGTTAATGACATGAATAATGATTTAAATATCGAACATTAAATATTTTTACTATCACAATATTCTGTGGAAAATTTTGTATTGTAAAAACATAAATAGTTAATTTATAAAATCTAAAATTTGTACCTTTTACGGAAATGCTATCTTTCGCTGTGAATGGGACCCCCAAAAATGGAGTTTCTTGCATCAGCTGATCAACAGTTTTAGAGCCACTTTGTAAAATTTCGTCGGCTTTTCTTGCTTCTTGTAAAGCTAATTCAAACCGATCTGCCACCAAACAGTTAACTATTGGGTTTATGGCTTTTATTCTTCGAATACAAGCGTCAACTACCTCAACACTAGTTATCTAAAAGATTTTTTTTTTTCATATAGTTTCGTACAGTAATATTGTAATATTGTTAGACCAATCATCGTTTGTTCATCCGTGATGTGAGATACAAAAACATTAGCTTTGTTATACATAATTTTAAAAGAAATAACTCTTATAATATATTATATACATATTAGCTCGTTGTGTGGTTACGGTAGTAAAGAATATAGCCACCCCCTCTCTTCCCGTGGGTGTCGTAAAAGGCGACTAAGGAATAACACAGTTCTACTAACACCTTGGAACTGTTAAAGCCGACCGATGGCGAGATAACCATCCAACTGCTGGGTTCCAAATACACAAATGCCCCCGGCCGAAGACGGGCAACAGGGTCTTTGGTGCGACAAAGCCAGCCTTGCGGTCACCAACCCGCCTGCCCAGCGTGGTGACTATGGACAACACACGTGAGTTCATGCCATTTTTGGCGCCTTTTGTTGAGGTCTATGTCCAGCAGTGGACTGCGATAGGCTGAAGTGATGTGTGATGATATATAAGTAAGTTATATAAGTAAGTTAAGTAAGATATATAAGTAAGTGACTGACCTCTTTGTTTCTTATTTTCCTTGCGACTTCCACAGCCGGTTGTCTCAAAATATCATCTGTAATCGGTGGCATCTTCTTCCCTCTTCTCCAATAGCGTAACTTAAAGAAAACGATTGTAAAGGAGTCTAGCATAACTCGCAATGCACTCATGAATCGTAATTTAAACGGGATTTTTATCTTTGATGTATTCATTTTAGCGGTTTTAAACACTTATTAGGTAATATGAACAGGCACTAAATTAACTAATAATTTTATATAAAACTTAAACACATATGAGCGTAAAAAGTCCTAAATAACAGGTTGGTGCATCACGTTTATTACTCACAACCTAATCATAAGTTGAATCACAAGTTTAATACATAAATTAAAAAAAAAAAAAAAAACTGTTTTACACTAACAAGTAAGGAATAGGTCAGTAAACAATGAATGTTAAATTTTATATGTAAAAGTATCACTATCGCCCAAACTACATTATGTATCGTAAAGCGTTATCGTATTTCTTATCCGGTCTTATCTTGCTTTATTTATTTTCTAACTAACTGGTACCTGCGATTTTGTCTGCGCAGGATTAGTAAGTACTTCGAGTAGCTTATTATCTTCTCAATATCTATCTTTATACCAAAATTCATCAAAATTGGTTCTGTGACATAAAAATTAATTTTTTACTACCAAATGTGCATTAGAAATATACTATCAATTTTTATTGTATTTATGGGTCACTGTTTTTGCGATAATGGCTTACTCATAAAAGATAAATATATGCTGTCGTGGACTTTTTTGTAGGACTAATTAAGATAAACATTTCTCTTATAAATTATATACGTGTAAACTCTACAGTTTTTGCAGCGCACGCCAGAATAGCTCGCAGCTGGCAGATTTTTTTCCGACATACTTGACAATCAACGTTATATTTTGGACAATTCACACACTATATAGCCTATGTGTTATTCTAATGTATAAGCTAAATTATAGTAAACTATCATTAAAATCCATTCGGTAGTTTTTGCGTGAAAGAGGAACAAACATCCATACATCCTACTTACATACATACAAACTTTCGCGTTTATAATATTAATAATAGGATATATTACACTTAAAGGAAGATAGGTGTTTGTCCCGTCTGTTTGCTATCAAATTGTCTACATTTTTTTAATATTCTATAATATTACATACCACGATTGACAGTTTTTAATTTAATGTTTTAAGTTGCACTAGATTTTTTTATTTATATTACCTGCCCTTAGTTTATATTTACATTTTACTATTTGAAAATTTAATGTATCGGAGTATTTTATTATGAAGTTTATTTTATTTTTCTTTACAAACGACTACGACTACAAGATTTTTTTAATGAATGAATTATAAATATTTTTATTTTATGATCGATAACATATGTATATAGGTGACTGGTCAATCAGGATCAGGGATCTCTATCAGGTGTACATGATAACGACTGGGAATGACGGCTTTCCGAGGCACGGCGGGGAGACCCACAAGGACTGCACAAACACCCAGACCACTGCAAACATCTGTATGGCCAATACAAATGTTTATCATGTGCGGGGATCGAACCCGCTATCGCCAGTGCAACAGCCACGAACCGGTGCTGTGACCGTTGCGCCAACGCGTTGTAAAATTAGTGCAAGTAAAAATTATCTAATACTAGCTAACCCAGCCTCGCGTTGTGTAGTTAGTAATAATAATTTATTAAAAATAAAATATACGTAAATTCCATATTCAAACGCGCCATCTATAATCTACAAATAGAAATACGGCGCCATCTACCAGATATCTGAGCAACATAGATGCCGAACCGCCATCTTATAGAGAAACAGAAATACGGCACCATCTACCGAATATCTGTTCAACTTAGATAGCAAATCGCCATCTATTAGGATTTTATAAAAATAACCGATAAATACACACTAATGTCGTCAAAGAATCATTTATTTGGCAATAACAAATATTGAGATCAATAATTGAGATAAACTACCCTCGCTCCTAAGTTGGACCAAATTACAGATGCTTACAAAATTTGATAAAAATTGGTTGAGTAGTTTCGGAGTTTATCGCTAACATACAACGTGACACGAAATTTTTATATATATGTAACGGTATCGCTATATCGCCCAGGTGACATCGCGTAGTAAAGCGTTATCGTATTTATTATCCAGTCATATCGTTGTTCTGTTGAACTAGCAAATATTACACGAATAGGTTAATTTATTATCTAGGTATTTGTTTCGTGTGTTTGCTACGTATTATTCTAAGGTCTATTAACTCTTTTTAAGATTATAAAATTTAGTATAATAGATACTTTTTTTTTTAATTTATAGTATTTTAAGATGTAACAGTTGTTCAATCATTCCAAGTTTCATGCTAAAACTCGTGCTGAAATGTTTAAACAATTAGATTTATTGCGTTTTGTCTGCCAAATATTTTATTTTCTATTTGTGAACTATTTTTATAGATAGCTATGAAGAAATAGTACATAATACTGAAAATATTTTCGTCAATATCTTTAATTATACTATATTGAAGTGTACGGATAAATTGTTGCAATATTTTTAAGCATCTTAAAAACCTTACATTGCTGTAATGTATTTTTTTTTTCTATTTACAGATCGATATGTCTGATACGCTACAAAACGAAGAAACAGCACCTACAATAAATAATTCGCTTAAAATATCTCTGCCCACCGTTCTATGCACAGACGCTGCAGATGATCCGTCTTTGCATGTAGCAAAATCTTTTGTAACTTCAGAATCAAAATTATCTCTTCCATCTAATTTTGGTACACCAACTTCGCCATTACGAATATCATCACCGGTATCTTTGCCTACATCTCCTACTCCATTTTCAAAAGCACCGCTTCAGACCCGCTCAAACAAATCCTTAGATGATCCTTCACAGTTATCGGAGAAAAAACAATCAAGCACTATGAAAAAACCTGCAATCAACACAGGATCTGCTACTGGTAAGTTTTTCCCTTATCTTATACTATGTAATGAAATTTATAGGCCATATTTTAGAAATAGTATACCTGTGTCAGAGTAGCAAATAAAAATTGTATTTTATTTTAGTTAAGATTTATTTACGATTCAACGATCACGATTCAGTCTGTGACATCATACTGCTGGGCATATACCCCTTTCTCCGTGCAGGTGGAGGATTGGAGCTTAATCCACATCCACATCCACTGCGGGTTGGCGGATATGTTCGCTGTCAGCTATTTACGATAGCAAATGGGACCGACGGTCTAACGTGCTCCTCGGACAGACATTCAAACCGGAAAAACAATTGTACAAATACAAATATCCATCCCGAGCGGGAATCGAACCAGCAAACCGTCGGTGTTTTAGGCGACTACTCGCACTAGTACACCAGAGCGGTTGGAAACAACAGCAGATATAGGAACAGCTACAAATATAAAGGTATATTAGTGAATATTGAACCAATCAATTGTAGTTGTACTATTGAAAACTGTATCTATTAGGTATATAGTTCAAATTTTTAGTCTCGAGTATCATCGAGTATAAGGAAAAGCGAAACTAGAGCCTCAATTATAATGCAAACGGGACGAGTTTTGTAGTTTTTTGAACAGAAATTGCGCTTCGAGACTAATGCAAACCTTTATTTAGTGGAAATTAAATGAAAAGGTTGAAATATAAAATTAAGTAAATAAGGTCTAATGTCATTTCGTAGGCTATAAAATTGGCATGTCTCCTATATATGCGTTGGCAATTTTATTTGCTTTTCTATTAAATGACGAAAACTGAAAATATAATATCCTCATCGCAAGGCCGCAGTCGAGCGCAGAGCGCGGCCGGCGCCAGGCGTGCTGTCGCGTTGTTTCTGGTTTCTCATACACTTTAGATTTATTGGCTGCGTAAGAACTAGTGAAGCTTTTATGAGTCAATCACTTAACGAGACAATCATTATCTTTATACACGTAAAATACGTAAATAAAGAAGTGGTATTTGGTTAACCATATAAGGGTCTCTAAAAATAATGGAAAATTTCATGTTATTCAAAAACATTGAAGAAGATGTTTGAATTTGCGTTTCATGTCATGTCATATAAAATTTGTAGATGTTTAAGTATGCACTGTGAACATTTGTAATTATGCCGTGTTGTGGGTGCTGGTGGAACGGCAGACAGAGACATCGACCGCCAGACGGTACCTCAGGTTATTTCCCTAACATATGAACAAAATTGTTATTCATTTGCTATTTTTAGACATCATTTTTATTACTGAAATAAAAAAAGTCTAATGAATTTTCTTTTAATGTTTATTTTATCTTTGTTTGTATTTTATTTCATCTCTAAAATACAAACCTTACTTGCTCGAGGAATGTTCGATAAACAGAGTACAGATTAATTCGGTTTTTGAGAATTAGTGAAGTTACTCGTGGAATAAACATACGTAAATATTGTATATCCCTTAGAAACATAATAATTAATAAATGTGTATGTTATTCCAAATGATAACAAATGATAATGATATCTGGATCCAGATAGATCTGTCTGGATTCCAGATACAATAACTACAATATACAATCATCGCTTATTATTTGGAACTTTCAGCAGGGATTGCATAAGCTGGCAATATTAAATTATATATATATATATATATATATATATATATATTGTCAATAAATAAAATTCATAACGACAACTTAATTATTTTTTACATAATCCGAGCAGACATAAATTAGGCCATTAATTATAAAATAAATACAATGAAATACTCCTCGCGTTAATTTATAGTAGTAAATGTACTTGAATATATTCATGCCAAAATAATAAATTGAAATTGAAAAGTATTAAACCGCGTACACGTTTAATTATGGGTAGTTCTCGAAATTAATATTATGAATATCGCGTTAGTTAATTATTAATTTTAATGTATTCATAGAGAATTCATATAACGAATGATTGAGTGGATGCCTGGCTGCCTGTTTCCGGAAGTTATATTAGTAAAATTTTTGACTAGTTCTCCAATTTATGCATGTTTGAGTAACTTAAACTTATGATATAATTATATTTATAGCTTTCATCTAAATATTACCAGACATTAAATTGTTACGAAATGTTGTAAGTTTGTAACTATTAATTTCATCGTCATAAAACTTTAACACTTATGTTTAGGCTTGTACCAAAAATATATTAACAACTGGTTCGATATATGTATTTAAAATTGGTTCGTTATTGCGAGAAACAATATTTCTAAAAATTGCGGCTTACATAAACTGATTTTTTTGTTTGTGCATTTTTATTTTTTTTATTTATATTGCTTTTTGGTTAAACCCTAATGAGGCGTTAATTGTAAAACACATTGATGGATGGTACCCATCAACTCTACCTAAATACGCAATAAGACAACGGTATGCTTGGATCAGTTACTGCGAATGAACATAAGATGTGTTTTGCAATAAATATACTGGTATACGAGACCCGAAAAGTGATGAGGATAAATTGAAAATCATCAAATAGACAGATTCGTTAACAATCCCCCTGGGAGCAAACCCTGATTTCAGGTCAAATAATATACTCACTAAATGGCACTACGACAAATAGAAATTTAAACGCGCAAGGATAGTCTCTTTTGAAACTCTTTTTTGAATGATCTTATATTATTCTTAACACCGTTTCGAGATACAACATATTACTAGAAATGTTCAAACATTACAGCCTATACAGTCCACTGCTGGACATAGGCCTCCACAAGTTTACGCCAAAAATAACGTGAACTCATGTGTTTTGCCATAGTCACCACGCTGGGCAGGCGGGTTGATGACCGCAGTACTGGCTTTGTCGCACCGAAGACGCTGCTGCCCGTCTTCGGCCTGTGTATTTCAAAGCCAGCAGTTGGATGGTTATCCCGCCATCGGTCGGCTTCTTAAGTTCCAAGGTGGTTGTGGAACCTTGTTATCCCTTAGTCGCCTCTTACGACACCCACGGGAAGAGAAGGGGTGGCTAAATTCTTTAGTGCCGTAGCCACACAGCACTAGAAATGTTCAAAATTTACTAAAAAAAAATGTGTGTCTCAGCTCCGTTATAGGCGACTGGAATTGATTCCTTAAAAACGATTACCTCAATATTTAAAAACTAAAAATTGCCATTTTATGAATTAAATTATAATTTAGTAATTAAAATACTCGCAATGAACTCTAAAAACAAAACATAAATAGACGTTTGATATTCGTATCGGTTCAGGAAATGCTGTACTATATTGCATATACAGCTAAAAGCGCTGTAAACTATCACTCTCAGCGTTACTGCCCAGCGTTGTTTCACATGATTCCACTCTCAATATTTTTTATACTTAGCGCCAAGGTAGGTCGCCTAGGAAGCCAAGGTATCTTCAAGGTTGTTCACCACAACTACATGTTACATATTAAACATATTTTAAGATAATTACAGATTGTGAAGCACAATGGGCGGACTTACGGCTATTAGTAATTTCTTCCAGACAACACAAATTAATTCAACTTTTTCTGATGTTCTGACTAACTGACTAACAGTATTTGTTTATTTTCGCTTTTATAGTCAAAACCGATATCACTTTAAAAATACGACTCAAACATAAATAAAAAACGTTAGTTAATACTGTCTAGAAATTCATATGTACCGAATATATTGCATGAGTATTTTTATGGATTGTTCCTTTTTAGTTGGTTGCATGACAGAATACATTATAATGGTACCATATTGGTTGAGTGTTGAATCATATCCATTAGACGATGGTCCCTGTACAAAGCAGTATACTCTTACAATTTGTCACCGGAGTAACTAGTCAAATTTATCCTTATAATGTTTTGTTGTGTTTTCTCTAAAGGAATATATAGAAGTGATTCGTCTTCATCAAATTCTAGCTTATCAAGTAAGTTTAATAGTTCATTATATATAGTTTAATAGTACATTTACGTTTAACGATTGTAACCATATGTTTTTATTGAGATACTTATAGAGTCGTAATTTAAATTGATGTTTATCAATTTAAATTCCGACTTTATATTACAGCGTCTTATAATCATAAATTCATAAGTTAACATTATCTATTACTATTTTCTTATTTGAGTAGTTTCGGTTTCATCGATTTCATATTTAAATAATTTAGGTTTTATTAATTTAAATTGTGACTAATGTTTTAAAGCTGCTTGTGATAATATCATACTTTGACATAATCCATTTGTATTATGTTCGTATACGTAATCTTTTTTTTTTCAGTTTCGCCACATTTATTAGATTGATATTTATTTATTTATCATTAGTATGATATTTCAAGATAAACGTATCTTGTATTTGTAAAATAAGTATTGAAAAATTCAATACTTTTTTAGTTTAATAGTAACAAATAAACCTTTCTCATTTTTTGTCTAAACCCATAGTTCACTTTACTTGTACGATTTAAAGGCTTCATATGCACTTATGACGTGTGTTATATAACATATTAAAAATACTTGTAAATTCTGCTAAATTCGGAACGAAGATTTTATTGAGAAACTTCAGCAAAATTAATGGTATATCTTTTTAAAGTTATAAAAACATTACTTGATGAATATAAATTTAATCGTCTGTCCTAGATGGGATTCAGCTTTACTAAGTCTGCTCATCTTTAGTAGTATACTAAAATTAATATACTTATAATAGAGCATGCTCTATACCTAGATATATGAAGAGTTGAACTTGGTATTTACGCAATAACGAAGTATTTTCCTTACTTAAAACATATTATCAATGAAAACCGAGTTTGCTTTAGACCACACGACTGAAGTAAAACTTCTTTAGCTCCATCTAACTTATATCTCCCTCTCAAATTCCTCTCGCCCCGAACTTCGACCGAAATCTTTCGTAACGCTCTCGTCACGTATTCATCAGCTTACTCACCAAGTCAAGCGTGCGTAAAGAAGTTTTACTTCAAAAATGTAGATAAGATCCAACGCTATTTGTTTTATTCTGTAAATTTATACTTTACGAATAGCAGCCAGAATAAAGGTTCAAGACAATGGGTCATGAATATACATATTATGTACCTGTACACTTGTACTGGCCATACAGGTGTTTGCCGTGGTCTGGATGTTTGTGCAGTCCTTGTGGGTCTCCCCGAAGTGCCTCGGAGAGCACGGTTAAGCCGTCGGTTCCGGTTGTTATCATGTACACCTGATAGCGATCGTTACTCATAGTAGGGAATATATCCGCCAACCCGCATTGGAGTAGCGTGGTGGATTAAGCTCTGATCCTTCTCCTACATGGGGAAAGAGGCCTGTGCCCAGTAGTGGGATATTACAGGCTGAATCGAATATACATATACCTACAATACCATCAAATCTTAGTAACACAATGTGACGGCCTTAGGCTCGACCCTAAATCCTTCTTAATTATAATAACATCTAAAATACTATTTTTTCCACTTTTGTTGTATAGATATGTAATTTTTTTAAATAAGTATACACTATATTATAAAAATTTAGTATAAAAATTGTATTAATTAATAACTTAAGCTTTTTATTAGGCTATTAGCCGTGAAGTACGTATTCCCAAAGGAATAATGTAGGTAAACTTTCCTTAGAATTAGTAACTATATTTTGTAGTTAAAACTTAAAGGTACAATTTGTGCACTGACCGTTGCTTTTCTCACTGCTTGTGGATAAAAAGTTAATTGGTTCGCGTAGCCACTCCCGTGGGTCGTTGTGTTGTGGACTTTAATTATTCCATTTGCATTTATTACGTAAAAGTGCTTTTCAGTAAAGTTATACTGTTAATAATAAGGTAACTTGAATCCTTTAGCTGGCTAAAATTAACCGTATTTTTAACATAATAGGAAAATAAAAATTATATGATGTGTACTCGTATAACTGTATTTTATTTTCGTCTGATTACTGAGCTAGATTTTATAGCTAGCTAAGGGAAGTTTCAAATAACATAAAATTAAACCATATAATATTCTAATTTTGAGTGTCCTAAGCACAGAGTATTTCTGTGGCCTGTGGTCCTAAGCCTCCCTGAAACGTTCAAGTTTTTTTTTTCGGAACATCAGGCTAGCCATTCACTAGGCTATTAATGTTTAGATTTATATTTTGTAGGTAAATAAATAAAATAGAGATGGTATCATATTTTCTCTTTTTTTTTATTTTTTATTTTAATTTAGGGACTTTTGTCAGCAAGGTTGATAATTGAAATCGTAATTGAATAATTTCACAGGAGTATGTAATATATGAATAAATTTTAATAATGTGGGCAGGTAAATACAACAAATGTCTTTTAAACACTTACAATTATTATTAAACTTAGTATGCGTTATAAAGCTGAAAGAGTTTTCTTTTAACAATTTACATATGTATTATACTTCGTTCATGTATGACTTTCCGTACCTAACTTTAATACAACAGAATGATGGCAACCGAGTTTTATTCGTGTTAAATGGGCCACCTCTTAAGATTAATGATATATCACACTGCCGTTCCTACTGAGCAGAAATCGGATAATATACGTTAGTAAAGTTTTAGTACCACTTCGATAAATTAGTTTATCTAGTAGGTAAGAAAAGCGAGTATTTTAAAGACGACTTTAAGCTCTTAGGTATACCTATGCTACCTGGCTGCTATGATTGGCAAACAGTCATATTATATTCTATGAAAATTTTGTTGTTGCAAAGATAGCCAGCCTCACTGCCAGACTAGCTGCAGGCCGGTCTCTTTTTAACCGACTTCCAAAAAAGGAGGAGGTTCTCAATTCGACTGTATTTTTTTTTTTTTTTTATGTATGTTACATCAGAACTTTTGACCGGGTAGACCGATTTCGACAAATTTTGTTTTAATCGAAAGGTGGTGTGTGCCAATTGGTCCCATTTAAATTTATTTGAGATCTAACAACTACTTTTCGAGTTGTATCTAATAATGCGTTTTTACTTGACGCTTTTTTCGTCGACCTACGTTATATTATACCGCATAACTTTCTACTGGATATACCGATTTTGATAATTCTTTTTTTGTTGGAAAGGGGATATCCCTAGTTTGGTACCGTGATAAGAAAACCAGGATCTGATGATGGGATCCCAGAGAAATCGAGGGAAACTCTCGAAAATCTGTAATAACTTTTTACTGGGTGTACCGATTTTGATAATTTTTAATTTAATCGAAAGCTGATGTTTATCATGTCAGATATAAATTTTATCGAGATCTGATAACTACTTTTTGAGTAATCTTTGATAACGCGTAGTTGCTTGACTATTTTTTCGTCGATCTACGTTGTATTACTTGTCGATGTAATTGAAGTCCGTTTTTTTTTCGTTTGCGTGCAAACACAATTATATGTAATTCAATTGGCATTGTACATTAAATTTTGTAACGTTCTTAGTTATTCTCATCTTCTTTTCTTCTCATCTATTTTATATAAAATCGTCCATATAACAAATTTATTAAATATCTTACAAATATAGACAATTATTCTTACAAATATCGACTTTTCCTTTTAAAAATGTGTACATTCGTAGTAATTTAAATAGCATTTCGAATTTTCTCTTTAATTCGATAATATTTTGAGAATAATAAATCAGAAAGTTCTGACAATTTTAAATTGTAATTTTACTGAAGAGCCTCTTTATGTTTATCCACCGTATAGATTACATTTATTATATCGGAGACTTTAACTTCTGTCGCTCGTAAATAATTAATTTCCAACTTAGATTTATTTAGGCCTATTGCTTACAGCCGTAGACTGCATCTTCAAATACTCAAGCAAAAACAAGTCTAGAAAACATTTTAATATATACTTATAGAACTGTATACAAAAAAGAAAATACACGCAAATACAACATATATAATAATGGTAAATCAATAAAACTATGTGAGACGGAAACGGATAGTTACATAATTTGTTAATTTTTAATTGATGAAAACCCATACAGGGTAGATAACATTCGACATTACACATTTTTATAAGAATACTAGCTGACCCCGCAAACGTTGTTTTGCCATATATGTTATTAACCCCCTTAATCCCCCCCTCTTATAACTTAGAGGTATGAAAAATAGATGTTGGCCGATTCTCAGACCTACCAGATATGCATTAAAAATTACATAAAAATCGGTCCAGCCGTTTCGGAGGAGTATTTTAACTAAGATGGTGCCACGAGAATTTTATATATAAGATAAATATACATATATACATTCAAGTAGAAACTTTGACGTTAACAAATTATAAAGCTACCTTCCTTTTGTATGAGTATGAGAACTCATTAATGGCATTATAGACTATCGACTCCATTACGTTTTAATTAGAAACGCTCACTCAAAACATAACTTGATCAATTATATGTTAACATTGTAAACTGAGAACAAATAATTTACATATTTTAGATTACTCTGTTGTATTTACCATTTATTTATGCAAACAGCTCAATTTTAAACCGTTCCTATTGGGGAAAAACATGAATTAGATATTGTTTTTAACCGACTTCCAAAAAAGGAGGAGGTTCTCAATTCGACTGTATTTTTTTTTACTCGACTGCCAAGGAAGGGTTATGTTTTTCGCGCGTATCTTGTATGTATGTATGTTTGTATGTAATATTCTTTACTACCTCATATTTCCAGAACCACTGAACGGATTTACATAATTGAGGTATCGTTAGGTTCGTCTTAGCTGCCCAAGTGTTCTTAGCTAGGTGACATTAAAAAAAAATCAAACATGGCAGCTGCGCGAAGCCGTTGTAGTTAGTGAAAAAAATTTTTTTTCTCGAATACTACAATATGGGTATCAAATTGAAGGGCAAAATACAAGGATTTTAAAAAGGTATATCATGATTATTATAACCGTAATACTAATAAAGAAATACAATATTAAAGTTTAAAAAATGTGGACTTTGTTCTTTCCCACGCCTATGCCATGCTAAACTCGCCTCCTAGGCGACGATCAACTTCGGGGTGTAGCCTTTCTAATAAAATACAATGGTTAAAAAAAAACATACAATTAAAATTACAAATAAAAATTAATAAATGTCACACCAATTTACAATTACATTAATAAAATCAATAACAGATACATAATACCAAATACAAACAAATAATTTTAATAATAATTTCATTATTTTAAAACTAATAGTTGTTGACTTAAGCAGTCACCTATTTGCTAAAGGTCAGGCTTACGTTGCTTTGAGCAGAGTGAGATCTCTTTCTCCGGGCTTGCTATCAGTTCTCTTGACCCTAAAAAATTACTTAATCAACCACATGATGTAAACTGTTTTAAATGAATTGAACCGATTACGTAATTTGTCTGACTAAAAAGACATAAATAAAATAATAATTAAAAAAAAAAACAAAAAACCCGCCTGCGTGAAGAACAACTAATAGAAAATCAACTTAAAAAGCTGGAACAAGATAAAAATTCAATATGCACACAAAGTCAGCGAAATAAATAGAAACAATATCAAACATTTTGTGCTGTACATTTAAAATATATTAATATGGTAGTCCTTCGAAACTTTATGCAACGTCGTAGATAATATGCAGTCGGAGGCATGAAATTGAAGGATAAGTCAAATCATTCTCTCTTTGTAAGGAAACCAGGATCTGATGATGGGATCCCAGAGAAATCGAGGGAAACTCTTGAAAATCCGCAATAACTTTTTACTGGGTGTACCGATTTTGATAATTTTTAATTTAATCGAAAGCTGGTGTTTGTCATGTGGTCACATATAAATTTTACTGAATCTGATTCTGATAACTACTTTTTGAGTAATCTTTGATAACGCGTAGTTACTTGACTATTTTTTCGTCGATCTACGTTGTATTACTCGTCGATGTAATTGAAGTCGGTTTTTTTTTCGTTTGCGAGCAAACACAATTATTATTTATTAGATAATTTAAGAACTGCGGCAAAAGCCAACTTGCCAAATCTATTATTAAGATAATAATTTATTAAAAACATGAAAATATTACCTTTATGTTTAGCATATAAATCTTATTTAAAGTATTATAAAATAAAATGAAACAAATACGACGTGTGATGTAATGTAAACAACATTTAAGATAAAGAGAAAATTTACCATGTGTTACGAAGTACTGAACTGTTTAAATTGCTATACTCGTATCTCATCATTATATGTCACATCTGTAAACATTATTTACAAAATATTTGAACGATGGTAACGTATAGCAAATATTTATTGTAATCCTATCCTATATAGAGGGCAATCTCCATCACAAAATATCAACCCTAGGCGTTTTTATTGATATTGTAGGGGCCTTTGATAAAACTAAGTTCACCAGCATAAGCCGGGCCCTGACCAAGCATGGAGTTAATAACACGATTGCCGGGTGGATTGACAGCATGCTGAAGTACAGGGCCATCCAATTCACTGTGAATGAAATAACTAGAGGCGTTGTAGCGAGGGGGTGTCCGCATGGGGGGGGGGTCCTTTCCCCACTCCTGTGGAACATAGTGATCGATGAACTGATCACCTTGCTCAACGACCGCAGATTTCTCACAGTGGGCTATGTAGACGACTTAACTGTACTCATCAGTGAACCATCTGAGAGGACAGTCTGCGACCAAATGAGGGCCGCACTAAAAGTCGTTGAACAGTGGTGTATGGACCACGAACTAACAGTGAACCCCGCAAAGACGGAACTTGTGATGTTCACAAATAAACGGAATTTAGGGAACCTTAAACTCGCTAAATTATTTGACACCAGTCTTGCCCTAACCAAGGAGGTCAAATATCTTGGAGTAATCCTAGATAGTAAACTTCTTTGGAACAGGCATCTAGACTCAAAAATCAACAAAGCCAGCATAATCCTCTGCCAATGCAAAAGGCTCCTCGGCAAAAGCTGGGGCATATCACCTAAAATTACTCTATGGCTTTACAAAACTATTGTCAGGCCTATAATCACCTACGGTGCGGTAATCTGGTGGCAGAGAACAGAACTTACAACCGTTAAGAATAAACTCCAGCGGTTTCAGAGAATAGCATGCTCTGCAATCACTGGCTGCATGCGTACCGCCCCCACAGCAGCTCTTGAGGTTATGCTTGACCTGGGACCGCTTGACTTGTTCATACAACAGGAGGCGGCTATGTCAACTATCAGGCTGAAACACTTGGGCTTGTGGTGCAACCAGGAGGGTCCACACAAGAGACTTTGGAGCAACCTTGTGAGCTATGAGCCACTACTTGCTGCTCCTTGTGATAGGATTCCTAAACAACATATTTTCGAGAGAAAGTACCATATACAACCGTTTGAGGCTGAAAGAGACTAATCCGGCATACGCGAGGTCCGCATTTACACGGATGGCTCCAAAATGAGGTCTAGCACCGGTGCCGGAGTGTACTCACAAGACCTTAATATCAATTTATCACTAACGCTGGGCCGACACAGTTCATCTTTCAATGTGAATGTGTTGCGATAACCCATGCAGCCACCGCCGTCCTGTCAAAAGGCATTAGGGATTGCAAAATCCGTATTCTGTCGGACAGCATGGCTGTCCTTAAAGCACTAGGGAGCAACTCGGTCAACTCTAGTCTTATATACAAATGTCATCAAACCCTGGAAGTATTAGCCTCAAATAATGAGGTAATCCTCTAGTGGATAAAAGGACATAGTGGATCACACGGTAACGATGCTGCCAACGAGCTTGTAAGACAGGGGTCCAATACAAAGGTTGCCGGCCCAACTATCCTTATGCCGCTACCTTTTGGACAACTGCGCTCGTGGGTAAGGCAACGTACACGTGCAAATCACAATGCTCTTTGGGCAAACCAAACCGGCTGTAGACAGTCTAAATTGATACTCACGGAAGTATCACCGCACCTAGCGTGCCGACTGCTCAGTCTTAACCGTTTGGACATCCGAATAGTTGTTGGCACGATTACCGGCCATATGGCACTTAATCACCAACTATTCACCTTGAATGCAATGCTGAAGAAACAGCCGCCCACGTAATCCTGGAATGCGAGGGAGTGGCCGCACACCGGGCTACCATCCTTAAAGAAATAAGGACGCTCCGAGAAGCCTGTGAACGCCCCAGGAGGCTTCTGAGCTTCTGGAAGGAGCTGGGCTGTCTGAACTAGTCAGCCCATTTTTTACGCACAATGGACCACTCTTGCGTCTTAATGCGGAAAATCGAGCCCAATACAATACAATAAAATACAATATTGATTGTAATAAATTGATGACTACTTAACACACAAACTAGTTTGTCTGCAAGTACACATAAACAAAACCCCTTATTTTACTGTGTTTCAAAACTTACCTTGTCATGTTAGTGTATGCCAAAGGATTTCTTTTATATTTTCTATAATTTTGTAATCATAATTTCAGCTAATCTTCTTGTGGCAAAGTAATTTTCGTTAACAGAAATAAAATAAAATATTTTATATGATTTGATATTTGAATTTTAAAATAAATGAAACGTTATAATTAGTTTGTTACCTTTAAAAGTAATTGTGTATGTATAACATATCGGTACAAGAATTTTGCATAAAAAATCTATAATTTCATTTTAAATCATAAATATGTAGTGACGAGATATGAATCTAAAAGTAATCTACTACTATATATATATATATATATATATAACGCTACAACTTTTTTGCACCAATATCAAGGTTTTCCTCTTCAAGACTAAAACCTAGAAACAGTCTAAATGTATCATCACATAAAATCGAATGTGTTTGTGGGAATTCCATCCCGTATAAAATTTTAAATCCCCTTATAAAGAGTTTCTTTAGATTGTATTGCTTTTAAGATCTAGCTTTTTTGCCCTTATAAGGGTAATATAATTTCGTGCATACTGAAGTATTTTATTAATTTATCGGTTTCAGTTTATAATCGCCTCAGATTCATTTAAGAAATGTAGCCCATAATATCGAAAAAAAAATGAATATTGCCAGCAGCCACTTTAAGGCGTGTAAAATTAACTTTACCTATTTTTTATTTTTCTTTCTGAATTTGGTACTAAAATTCTTTCAGTAAACGTCTATGTTTTTAACGATTAACTAATCGATTTTGGCTACGAGCTATCTCTGTGCGGTATGGTTTCCAATGTTATTTTTACGCAATAGTGATGTCTGTCAAGTTTAGTTTTTTTTATATATATATCACTAGTTCGGCAAGCAAGCGTACGGCTCACTTGATGGTAAGAGATTACCGTAGCTTATAGACGCCTGCAACACCAGAAGCATCGCAAGCACGTTGCCTACCCAATCCCCAATCCCCCCTAGGAGCTCAAACACAACACTGCTTGAAAGCAGTATTATTTATTCTTTATTCTTTCTGTAAGGTCGAGGTACTACCCCAGTCGGGCTGCTCCATATTTTGAGCAGGAATTCTGCTGTGCCCTACCTCAGTTAAACTGAGTTTTTAGTGATAAACAAACGGGAGCGCGAGTGGAATTTCGAAAACAATAATTTTTTTATTAAAATTTACTTATTTAAAAGTACTGAGAATACGACCAGTTTGTTTAGATCTTGATATTCTTATTGATGTTTTTGTACATTTTCGGATCTTCGAACCGGATTTCCCAAAAACAAATCGTTAAATGATTAGATTTTTTACTGAATTTTTTTTGTTCAATCACAATAAAATATAGCCTATGTAAATCCAGTATATTATAGCTTTCTGTTAGAGAAAGAATTTTCGTGGTCGGATCAGTATTTGCGAAGATTTCCCCCTACAAACTAACAAAGTTAGAAACTTTACCTTTTTATGATATTAGTATAGATTTAATTCGTTATCCTGGTATAGCTACTTTTGTCTCATAAACTTTCATGTCGTTTCACACTTTTTAACCGACTTCCAAAAAAGGAGGAGGTTCTCAATTCGACTGTATTTTTTTTTTTTTTTATGTATGTTACATCAGAACTTTTGCCCGTGTGGACCGATTTCGACAAATTTTGTTTTAATCGAAAGGTGGTGTGTGCCAATTGGTCCCATTTAAATTTATTTGAGATCTAACAACTATTTTTCGAGTTATATCTAATAATGTGTTTTTACTTGACGCTTTTTTCGTCGACCTACGTTGTATTATACCGCATAACTTTCTACTAGATGTACCGATTTTGATAATTCTTTTTTTGTTCAAAATGATTCTAAAGAAGTTCATCTACGCAAAAAAAATACGTAAAGAACAAACGATTTCACTTTGTAGCTCTGTATGGAAACGAACGAAGTGTTACAGATTAAAAATTAAAAAAAAAGCGTGAAAAACTAATATAAATCATTTTTTTGTTATAAATACATTTCAGCGCTAAACATACAATCTAGCAGAAAGTTAATACTAAATTAGTTTGTTAACAGTAGTACAAAGGTTGTGTCAAATACAAGCTTTCTCATTTTCCGATCTACAAGTTTAAAGAATATGTAAAAGTATATAACAAATATTTTATATATATATATATATATATAGAGGTGCTGGAAGAAATCTCTTACAGGGATAAGCACACCATTATACGCGAGTCTCCATGACAAATATCTTAATATATATAAATCTCGTGTCACAATGTTTGTCCTCAATGGACTCCTAAACTACTTAACCGATTTTAGTCAAATTTGCACACCGTGTGCAGTTTGATCCAACTTAAAAGATAGGCTATATTTTATTTTGATATATTATGTTATTATTATATTTCAGAAAAAAATAAGGTGATACGAAGTTCGCCAGGTCAGCTAGTATTATGTATATAATTTTGAACGTATAAAAAATTGTTAAATAAATAAATATAAATATAATTAACATCTTTAATATTATTTGCTTAAGAGTATATTAATTTAGATAAAATTCATTATCATCATCAACATTACTTTACAAACTTTGTAATAATACATAACTTGTTTTAATAATACATATATACAAATAGTCTCCTGGGACTGTACACGTGCTTCGCTTTTTAAAATTCTGATAACTCCTCTATTACCCGAGGAACATTATATTCGGGAAACGGTATAAGAAAGAACATAGCTATAAATCCTAAAACTCAGAATTATAATTCCACATGTAATAATATCCTCTGATCTGCACCTGCATCTAAGACTTGGACGTGAAATAATATTACAATAGTCCTTGACACTTTTCTTAATAATAACACTCTAATGTTGTTTTTACGACAATTGAATGAAAATATTATATTGATATTTCCTCCCTTTACTTATGTTCTTTTTGTCGATATAGCCTATGTGTAACTATCGCCTGTATGTTTAGTTAAGTGATGTACCACGTAACAAAATTATATCTTTGTTTTGTTAAATGTAAAAAATGGATACAAATAATGATTGATAAACAATTATTTTCAACTAACTTCTGTGGTTTGTTTTTTCTACGTTGTGATTTGATTTGATGTATTTGTCGTTTATACAGAATGCCGAGTGACCTAAATTGACATATAAGATTTACCCAATAGTCGGCGTTGTCTATCGGCGTGTATAAGAGTTTCTTTTCAGGTAGGTCTGATCAGTAGGTCCCCTGTCGAATCAGTATATTCGAGTATAGGCTAGGAAAAAGTTGATTGAGAACTGAGGGATATAGACAGGAAAATGCGCAATTTATTAAATGGCAGTTATATAAAAAAACACCTGTTATTTTAATAATATTTTTCTATTATTTTTATTTCTTTTTAATTTTAGATCAAAAAGGCTTCTTTTAAAATATTTTTAATCATTTACAAAGAGAAGGTATTGCATACTTTTTATCAACATATGTAGTAATAATAATAATAATAATTTCTTTATTTCAGGTAACAATTGACGCATAAAACAATTCTACTTAAACAATTCTTATAACACAAATACAACTTAAAATAATTGTGTTTGCTCGCAAACGAAAAAAAAACCGACTTCAATTACATCGACAAGTAATACAACGTAGATCGACGAAAAAATAGTTAAGCAACTACGCGTTATTAAAGATTACTCAAAAAGTAGTTATCAGATCTCGATAAAATTTATATGTGACCACATGATAAACATCAGCTTTCGATTAAATTAAAAATTATCAAAATCGGTACACCCAGTAAAAAGTTATTAGGGATTTTCGAGAGTTTCCCTCGATTCCTCTGGGATCCCATCATCAGATCCTAGTTTCCTTATCACGGTACCAAACTAGGAATATCTCCTTTCCAACAAAAAAAGAATTATCAAAATCGGTATATCCAGTAGAAAGTTATGCGGTATAATACAACGTAGGTCGATGAAAAAAGCGTCAAGTAAAAACACATTATTAGATATAACTCGAAAAGTAGTTGTTAGATCTCAAATAAATTTAAATGGGACCAATTGGCACACACCACCTTTCGATTAAAACAAAATTTGTCGAAATCGGTCCACACGGGCAAAAGTTCTGATGTAACATACATAAAAAAAAAAAAAAAAAAAAAAAATACAGTCGAATTGAGAACCTCCTCCTTTTTTGGAAGTCGGTTAAAAATGAATGAATGTGACGAGAATTTGAAAAATACAATAATACAATAATAAAATCACATTAACAATAACAAATACAAATAAATAATTTTAACAATAATTTCATTATATTAAAACTAAAACAACTCATTACAATTACACAATGTCAAATATGAATAAAAATAATAATTAATATTTAAAGCTTTCGCTCCGGCATTTGTATCGCAAGGTGTCTATCGCATCAACGCCGGAGGAAGAAGCAGTCAAAACGCTCCGCGATCATCTTCAGCACACTATTTTGGCTGCCCCTTACTCTACGCACAAAAGATGCGCATCGCTTACGCATTTTGGTGTGGAAGCAGTCGGTTCTTGCGTCTGCAAACATGCCTGAGGCGCTGCAGCATCGGGGCAGCCCCAACAGTATCCTGAATGCATTATTGTAGAGGATACGGAGGTCACTGTATCTTTTCTCTGTGTAGTCAGCCCATAAGCTACACGTATAAAACGAGGTACAATATGCTCTAAAAAGTGTTATCTTTACTTGGGTTGAGCATCGAGTAAACCTTCGAGGTAACATGTTCGCTCTGACAGTGCCCTCCGCTCCCTCCCAATATCTGCATCATCCTTGAGACGAGTGGTAACTATATGCCCTAAATACTTAAATTGCTCCACCATTTTTAAGGGTACACCAGAGAGGAGCACGGGTGGGCTATTCGGGGGGCATTTTGTTCCGATAGCCTCAAAGACCATACATTGACTTTTTAAAACATTATATTTTAAATGTATATACTCGTACATTATATTTTAAATGTATAAAGACATTGCACTCTTAGAGCAACTTCTACTGTTTTATGTACTTTGTTTTTATATTATATAAAACGCACATAGCGATAATATTTTCACGTCTCCTAGTAATAGTTATTAAAAAAAAACTCCAACGGTACTCGAACTTTTAATTTAAATCTAGTAGTTTTTGTATTAATTATGCTTCAAGTCCTAGAAACTGCTTGTAAGTATTATTTCGCTTGAAGCTGCGTTGAAATGGCAGTCTAGATAATCGTTATTGTTGCTTCACCCAAGTTGTAGTAGATAAATAACCATAATAACCGTTATAGATTCGGCTCGAATATCGTCAGTTATCGGATTCGTTGTACGTGATTTATCGACACAAGCAATTTATACTTTTTTTTTACGTGGGGAAAATCCATCATGGATACCCTCCAGCGTGGGGGCACCAGAGGGTTATGTCAGACTCCTACTAACTAAAAAACCACCACGTGTGAGCAGTCGTCCGCCTGGATGGGGCGAGTTGGGGTCGCGCTAGCATTCGCCACCTTGCCCCGGCGGTAGGCCCGGGCAAAGCTTCCGGGCCCCGGCACAATGGTGGGGTGGCCTCGCTCACAACAAGGCCACCCCTCAGACCTGTGGGGTCGTGTCGTCCGGCCGGCCGAAGTCCCACGACTATTGGCCGGCGACCCCACTATTACGACGGGGGGAGGAGGTGGGCATACCGTCTCCTCGTTGCCCCCGTACGTCTGCGCCGGCGTGGGCCAGCAGAGGCGTCTTCCTCTCTGGCCTGCTCCGCGGTCTCCTTCTGCATCATTACCTCTTCGTAGAAGGAGAAGCAATTTATACTAAGTTAACTCATAAAAGTGAACTTTACAATAGATGATTATAAAAGGGAAAAATGTGATACCTTTTATAGCAATTAAAAAATTTATTTGAAATTTGGTATCTTGGCTAGTCTATAGACCCCCCAAACCCCATAAATCGGAGCCCGATTGTCTATAAAATTACCGGTATCTTTAATAGTTAATTTATTCATTGCAATTTCACAATTTTTTTATTACATATAAAACACATTTTATCAAGTTCGCATTAAAAAAACCAACTTATCGAAACTTCGAGTTGACGTTGTATAAATTGTTGGTGTTATAATTGTGTGGAAATTAAAAAGTTACTAAGTAATATATTTATTTAAAATTTAAATCATTTAATAAGTTTTAACTAAACAATTAGATTAATGAGATAAAAAATCCATAAATTTGATGTATTTCATTATAAGTAATATTGAATGAATGTATAAGCAACTAACTATTTTTCATCTGTATCGATAGTATCAAGAATAATAAATGGTTAGAATTTTATACAATAAAAATAAAGCCTTGTTACTCAAAAGGCTTAGGTTATTTTTATGGCGTTTGGCAGACACCTAGCTGTAGTAATCTGCGTTTATTTTAGTAATAGTAAAAAAAACTGTGTATATTACGACGAAATATGTCTGTCTATATTACGACGAAATATGTCTATATTACGACGAAATATGTCTATATTACGACGAAATATGCCTATATTACGACGAAATATGCCTATATTACGACGGAATATGTCTATATTACGACTTTCAAAGTTAATCGAAGATTCAGTATCGGTACCACGGGTACATTAAAACAATTTTTCTTTTTTTGTATTAATAATGATTAAATAGTTCATTAAATATCCATTATATTAGGAAATAAACTCATTAAAACGTCAAAAGATTAAAATGTCAATTTAGTTTATGGAGGAAACTAGTTTTCAAACATGATTACTCTAGCGGCTGTTGATGCCAGCCTCTCTATAATGGGTTAATTCGAGACTCCCCTCGCTACTCCCTTCTAAAACGATTAAACGTTATTCTTGTTAAGTCAATTAAAATGTATCGATCAATACTGTCTTTTGTCAACTTTATAATTTAGATTGAAATTATCAAAAATGGTGTACATGGTATCGACTAATTATACTAACTAGTGGTCGCTCAGTGGCCGAAATTCAACCATAATTAATTTAAATTATTATTTTGAACGTTATTGATAACAGTAAAGACTTTTAATACACAAAAGAGTATATAGTACACCATACATTCTATAACACACAAAAGAATATACACCATATAAAGTCAAATATAAATATGGTAGTGTGTGTAATGATTCTGTTATTGGTTTAGTGTAATTTTATGCATAGTTAAAAAAATTAACAATCTGCACTCCTTCTTCTAACATATAAAATTCTCGTGTCATAGTGTTAAACATTGAACTCCTCTGAAACGGCTCGACCGATTTTAATAAAATTTTGTGGGTTTGTCTGTGGCGGGTAGGTCTGAGAATCGACCAACATCTATTTTTCATACCTCTAAGTTATAGGGGGGGGGGATTAAGCGGGTTAATAACATATATGGCAAAGAAACGTTTGCGGGGCTAGTTTCTATATAAACTATAAGTGTACGAAATTTCATACTCCTCCGTTCGCGCAATTTCCGTAAAAAGGGGTTCACAGTTTTTGCATTACGTATTAATATATAGATAAAGTCTATTCTATTTGAGATAATCGAGTATCTAGAACGAGCTTCTTGCTCGTAATTAATGAAATATTACAAATCACCTGCCTGTGTATTTCAAAGCCAGCCGTTGGATGGTTATATCGGTCGGTTTTTTAAATTCCAAAGTGGTAGTGGCACTGTATGTACCCCTTAGCTGCTTCTCACGATACCCGAGGAAAGAGAGAGGGAGGCTATATTCTTTTCTGCCCTAACCACAAAGCATATCATTATGTAATAATTATTTCAAGTGAGGGAGAACATCATAGATAGGATAAAAGAGATAAGAACAATTTCTATAACTAGCAGAATTCGATATGCATCGTTTTGAATTTCATTTCAGAATAAAAGGCTTGCAAATAACAGGACATGCTTAAATGAGTTCTCGCCAGGTTACGCAGATTTTGACTAAAGACTAGCCCATTAGCGCAGTTTTTAGTGACCCTGCTTTGTGCTTCGGGGGATGTGAGTTCGATTCCCAACTTCCACATTCCCACCTTTTACAACCACCACATATATTTATTGATTTATTTATTTCTGCATAAAAAACTTACAACTAACATTACAGTGAACCCAATGCGTTAGTTAAGTTATATATCATATATTTATATATTATTTATAAGTATGTTTATCGAAAAAAAAAGTAGTTCTACCAGTTGGCTGTTACCTATAACACAAGCATTAAGTTGCTTACATTAGGAACAGATGACCGTGTGTGTATTGTGTAGATATTTATTGATAATTTATATATATATATATATATATATATATATATATATATATGTGTGTGTGTGTGTATGTGTGTATATAATATATGTTGTTAACCCCCTTAACCCCCCCCATAACTTAGGGGTATGAAAAATACAAGGTGGGCAATTCTCAGACTTATCCGATATGCACACAAAATTTCATAAAAATCTGTCCAGCCGTTTAGGAGGAGTATATTAACTAACATTGTGACATGAGAATTTTATACATATACTAGCTGTGCCCGCGGCTTCGCCCGCGTTGAAATCAGTGTCACAAAGTTTTCCCGGCAAACTTCCCGTGAAACTCTCATCAAAATCGGCTCAGCCGTTCCGTAAACCTTCCTCTTGAACCGCATAAAAATCCGTTCAGTAGATTTTGAGGGAATCGATAACATACACTTTTGGGGACTTTGTTTTATAATACACTAACTATTGCCCGCGACTACGTTGGCGTGGTTATGAAGATATGCATTACTATTAAGATGTTTAACGCAAATTATTTTTTTATTTAAGTCACTTGAAATGCTTATCATACTGATTAACTTTTTAAAAGGCACAATTTAGTATAATTTAATAATTATTTTTATAAAATCTTCTCTATACACCACATTTTTAGTTTTATTTCCAGACTGCGGTATAAATAATAACTTATAGCTGCTGTATATGTTTCATACAAACTATCAACCCCAATTAAACCCCCTTAGCGGTGGAATATCGCAAAATCCGTTCTTAGCGGACGTCTACTAAGTATAATCTACCTCCCTGCCAAATTTCATCTTTGTCCATCCTGGATGGATAGACCCTTCAGCGGTTGTTGAGTTCTCGTGATGAGTGAGTCAGTGACCTTTCTCTTTTATATATATAGATTACGATGCATTATTTGGACACCTCATCAGCATCTATAGAGCATACATTTTAAATTTCAAGTCTTTTACTTCAAAAACATAGGACTCTCATACAAACTTCCAACCCCCGTTTTATCCTCTTAAGGGTCGAGTTTCGTAAAATCCATTCTTATTGGATGTCTAAGCCCTATAAGGAACTTACTTGCAAAATTTAAGCGGAGTTAAAACTTAGCGGATGCCTACGTCTTATAAGGAGCCTATCTGCCAAATTTCAAGTTTGTAGGTGTTATAGTTTCGGAGATTTCGTGATGAGTGACCTTTCGCTTTTATATATATTATAGATATTATAGATAAGATCTGTACGTTAGTAACCGGCACTAGAGTGGCCTGGGAATCATAACAAAGCAATACTTGTATAAATCTTTTGATAGCGTTAGAGTAAAGCCACCTCGATCTTTAAAATTGGAAATTCTTAATTTATTACGGAAAGAGTTCTCCTTAATTGCTAAAAGCTTAACGAATTACTGCAAATTCAAGTTTTAAGAATGTTATGAAATGGATTTGGGGATGAATTTTGGGATAGTTTGAACATTGCTTTCAACGGTTCGAAGCTTCTCCTGTAAATATTGAAACTGATTCACCTCCGTCCATGTCAATGTCAGTCTTTATTAACTTTTCTTTCATTTTTGTTATGACAGTTGTAAGCACTGAAAACAAGTATAAAGATTCATTTTGGATAAATAAATAGCGCAGGAATAAGAGATGTAGTGCAGAAAGAAGAGCGTAAATAATAAGCATCCAAATAAATACTATATTTTTCTTTTTCCTTTTCCTATGAATAACGTAAAATTTGTGTTTATTCTAAGCTTACATTCAATAGCAAGTAAAAAAAGATAGACTCAAGCTAGTGTTGCTCATAGGCCGAGTTTTCTTTGCATCAATTATAATAAATGATACATTTCGCGATAACATAGCGAGTATCATTAACGATACATTTATATCATCGCTGTCCACTGCTGGACATAGGCCTCCACAATTTCACGTCAAAAATGGCTTATACTCATGTGTATTTCCCATAGTCACCACGCTGAGCATGCGGGTTGGTGACCTCAGGAGACAGGCTTTGTCGCACCGAAGACGCTGCTGCCCGTCTTCGGCCTGTATATTTCAAAGCCAGCAGTTGGATGGTTATCCCGCCATCGGTCGGCTTTGTTCTCCCTGTGTTATCCATTAGTCATTTCTTACGACCGACCTTTAATGCCGTAGCCACACAGATCCACTTATATAAAATAAATAATTTGTTGTTTTTTAGGCCATTTAGACAATAGAATATCAGAAATATTTTTGCTATAGTAAGTAATAACTTAAAATTTAACAATTCATGCAGCTAATGTTAGTCGTATACACACACACACACACATCAGCCTATCGCAGTCCACTGATGGACATAGGCTTCCACAAGTTTGCGCTAAAAATGGCGTGAATTCGTGTGTTTTGCCCATAGTCACCACGCTGGGCAGGCGGGTTGATGACCGACAATGACCGTAGTCGTATACGACTGAACTAAATATTCGAAAATAAAATATTCACAAATAAGTAAATGCTTCACACTCAGTGATCACCCAGCGTACTGAAAATTCTGTATAACACAAACATTGAGACTACTTTAAACATCTATATTGACTTTACAATACTATATATTTTAAATGAGATAGGGCAAAGCAGGAAATTTCCTGCCCAAAATATGCAGCCCAACTGGGGTAGTACCTCGATCTTACAGAAGACCACAGCTAAATAATACTGTTTTCAAGCAGTATTGTGTTCCTGTTGGTGAGTAAGGTGACCAAAGCTCCTGGGCGGTGATTGGAGATAGGGCAACGCGCTTGCGATGGTTCTCGTGTTGCAGACGTCTATAAGCTACAGTAATCGCTCACCATCAGGTGAGCCGTACACTTGTTTGCCGAACTAGTTGTATGAAAAAAAAACTTGTTACGAGCCGAAATCAAACCAGTGCAAGTGACCGCCAGGACCACCAGGCAGCCACGCTTTTATCAGCTAAAATTTCTAGCGTTATTCTGCTTTAAAATGACAAAAAGGTGAAAGTAGTAGTAGTAAATCTCTATTTGAACCTCAAAACAAACAATATGTACTCTAAAAATAAAATAAAAATTGTTACACATACTTTAACACCTTATGGTTGGCGGAGTCGTTTCTCTAAAATCAATCATGACATAACGGCAAGGCGTAATAAAACATGTTTATTTTTTTCACTACAAGTATTAAATAAAATAGTACATCGAGGTAAACTGTGAAAGATATTTTTCAGTGTAAAATTTTTCTACAAGGTCGTTTTAATTTTCTTTTTGTGGTAGAAAATTTGTGTAAAGCGGTAAATTAAAAAGTTATACTATAAAATATAATTTTTACGAGAAAAACAATTAGAGCGGTAAAATCAAATCATTTTTTTTTCTTTTCAAGTTTCAAATCGTTTATTTTTTAATTGATTGACTGAATAATTGATTTTAGATTGATTCAGCCTGTAACATCCCACTGCTGGGCATAGATGTTTCGCGTAGAAGAAGAATTTTTAAATATTTAAAAATAAAGTAAAACAATGTAAGTGGTAACGCATACGAAATGTAGATTCACAGTAGAATCGGCAAGAACTTACGGGACGTATTTTAAAAACTGTCAAACATTACAAATTCAGTAACATGCCCTGCAATAATAATTAAATATAAATATTAAATATAAAAAATAAAATAATATTATATTTAATATAAATATTAAATATAATATTAAATATAAAAAAGACAACGCGAGTACAATCTCGCTGATCACCTAGTGAGGCAATAAAACGAAATGAAATCTAATAATGAATGTTTAGGGGTTTTCTTCAAAACATATTTATTTTTATGGATTCATAAAAAAGATATCGTTCTGCGAAGAAGCTCTTGTTTTTCGTTTCTTTTGCTTTGTTGTTTTAAATATTCAACGACCATCGACATCAATATATATAACTCAAAGGTTAAAAGTTTAACAGAATGGCCTGTCACTGAGTAATTTATTTTGTATTTCATAAATGCAATAAAATTATTGATATACGGTATAGATGTAACTTCATATTTGAGATCTAAATTCAGTATCTCCCAGAGAGAAAAGTACCACGCGGAGAAGCTTGTCCCAGGCTTGGCCCAACTATGTAGAACTCTGGGCCAAACTTGCAAGCCTGGTTTAGTATATTCATAAATGCCCCATTTTACGAATATTCCAGTATGTTATTGTTTTTCGTTTTAAACGACGAATTTTTATTTTATAGCATTCACAACATACAACTCCAAAGTAATAATTCAATACTAAAATTATAGGTAAAGTTTCTAATTTTGTTTGCTTGTAGGGGGTAATCTTTGCAAATACTGATCCGATCATAAAAATTCTTTCACTAACAGAAAGCTATACTATTCAGGAGGGATATGGGCTATATGTTATTTTTAGTTAACAAAAAATTCAGTGAAAAATAATAGTATATTATGTAAATCAAGTCGGAAAAATGCGAGCGAGATGAAAACTTTGCTATATATTTGCATCACAAAAATAATAATTAACGCCCAACAAAGTGGGCACGGGTCGGCTAGTAATCAAATAAAATTAAAATGTCAAATGCGTACCTTTTTGAGAAAGATGTGTTTAATGTTTGACGAAAACGCTACTTGCTGTATTTAATAGTGCTCTCAGAAGGTCTTAGTGTTTCAAAACAATACTTTGAATATTGAAAACCGGAGTGGGACTAGAAACTATTATTAAAAGAAGGAGGTTCTCAATCCGATTGTATTTTTTGTTATGTATGTTACTTTTTACTGGGACTGGACTATCTCAATTCTAAAACGATTTATACGTCAACATACAGTTCAAGCAAAATATAATAAAAAAAGTTTCAAGTTGAATAGGTATAAGATAAAAGAACTTAACTAAACTTGTAATACTTACAAAGTCAAGGAAATTGACATCGCTACAAAGTTGGATATGCTATTGATTTCTCTGCTAACGCGTGTTCTAGCATCATGTATATCTGTATCTATAAATTTACGAGTTCTTTCTATGCTTAGATATATATATAATAGTTTGACCTCAAGAATATTATACTAAAATTATTTTTATAATTCCAATTATCTAATATTTATATGCTTCGGATGATTACAAATTTGGTACCGTTACATCACAGTTTCGTTGATCCTTAGTCTCGGTTCTTTAATATTACTTTACAAAGTTTTAGCCATTTAACTTAATGGATAAGCTTAGGAAAGCTTAGAAGTTGCTACGTAGAAAGTTTTGTAGACTTTTTCTATTATATTGTGAAGATAACCTAGTAACTTGATGCTTAATCGCCGACATCGCCGCTGCTTTTATTTATACATTATTTTTTCTCTCGACCCACTTACGGATACGTGAGTACGTTTTCTGGAACATATATTCTTATTATTCTTTTTATTTAATTATTTTAATTTCTCCATATTTTGTATTAAGTTAAGTACATTTGATGATAAGTACCCCAATATGTGTAAAAATAATAAAGACTCTGAAATTGTTATTCCTGTTATCAAAGAAAAGGTATACCGTAAAACATATACCATATATATAGATGAAATGAGATAGAGATACTGTCTATTTTTTGTTTTTCTTCTCTAATATTAAGATATATATGATTATTTATCCCAGAGATTACTCCAATTTACACCAGCCCTCTTTTTAATGTCGCCTTCACTTTGCTAAACGTAAGAGGGCCTCACCTCGTAGACCATTAGGCCATTATTATCTACGACAGTGAAACGAAGTCTACCTGGCACTTTTTAGGTCAGCGACGTATTTCAAATTCTTAAATTAGCATGGTATAGTATGTAGATGTTCAAAGTAACTGCTAACATTGTAGCAATGACCTTAAAAATTAAAAATAAATATTTTTCACGACCATATACGACAAACCTTCTACAAAAACAATGAAAAAATAAATTACAGACAGATTATTAATATTTTATATGCTTTGTAATTAATAAAAATAATTAATATAAATTAATTAAATATTGAAAAATAATGGCGTTAGAATTATTGAAATTGATTACTTTGTAATTACGAGATTATAAATATTCTTAATTAGTTTTGTTTATGTTATTTGCTTAGAAAATGAAAACAATTTTAATTTAAGTAATTTTTAAGTGCTTTTCGTAATAAAATTTTGTTAAAATTCGTAATGTAATAAACTCACGCGAAATTATTTTAAACCGCTTGTTTGAATCATTAAATTGTTTGACTCGGCATCCTGAAAATCCCTGATTAAACGATCTTTCTACATTACTTACTCCTGTTAAATGCTTAATACATATGCACGTTTATTTGGTTTTAATACAATTATGACATTAAATTAATCAAATTAACAAGATTTATGCACATTTTATAAAATCAAATATACTTCTTCACATAATTAAGTATCTTATTCTTATTACATTTGACGGGAAGTTTAATCTTATTCAAAATTGAATCGCACAATTTGTAAAGTAAATTTAAAATCTAAACAAGACTAGTTTATTGCTCTTAAAAATTCAATAGAAACAATCAGTCGCCCTCGTTTCATCAATTTGTTCGGAAAAATCTTCATCTGATACAGATTTTATTTAATTTCTTACGGATGTTCGCTCCTGAGATTATTTCAGACATTATCTTATATCAATTTCCTATATTTGAGTTTTTCTCTCCCCGATTTACATTACAAATGTAATCATTTTTGAAGTATTTCTTTAATAATTGTAATGTTTATGTGTTTGATAAACTTATTGGTAAAACTTTATATTTGAATTTTACACGATAAAATTAAAAATCGAATAATAAAATTATTATTGCATACCTTCAGTTCCGGTTTTCTTCTTTCACTCAAGTGATGTCCGGCATTGCTTTAATTCTCATTTATTTGTTTATTTTTTTATTTTTTTATTTATTGTTTAAGAAATGAACACATGTACTTTTTTGAAAATTCTCTGAAATTGAACAAACAATGTGTAAGTAAAAATCAGTATAATAGAGTTAAGAATTATCAGTCGTTACTGAATCCGGCAATAAATTTTATACGTCGAATTTTAGAATGAAAATAGGGTACCTCCGGACTTCTAATTAGAGCGCCATAACTAAATTATATATATATATATATATATATATATATATATATATATATATATATATATTTTGATTTATATTTTTTGATATTGACTCATAGTCAATACCCTATTTCGAGCAATTATATTGAATAAGTAATATACTGTTTAATTAACATACACACAAATAAAACAAGTTATTAAAAAAAATTGTGATTATTTTGCATTTATAACTAATCAGCCGTATAAAAACCAGATCCTAGTATATCTATATACATACTTGAAATCAAACCGCACCGGAACCGGACAGCTGCGCACCGAAGCCGGAACCGATTAAAACCGGAATGCCTCGCCGGTGCCGGGAGAAAAATTCCTAATTGTTTTGTTGAGTAATTTCTGTCGTGACTACGATAGATATTAATGATATTTTGATTTTTGTGTTGATTGTTTTCTGTTTGTACTTGAATCCATAAGTTTTTAATTTTGAGATATTCATTACTTTATCAGATTATTCTGTAAAACTTTTGTCATAAAATTAGTTTCCTTCAATATTCAAAAATATTATTTTATGTAAGTTTTACTATGAAATAGGAAATGTTCTTGTAATAAGAACATTTTTCTTGTTTAAAAACTTACTTTCATATTATTTTTATTTGTTATTGTTATAGAAACTACACTGGCTTATATCCAGACAATATAATAAAATAAAAGACAAGCTTCTACCTATTTATATTCGAAAGATAACACTTCTGTGGCAGACTATAGTGTCATAGTAGTCTTCATATATACGAACAGCACAGTCTCAATCAGTAACAAGATCCCGTTAGCTAAGCACACTTTTAGTACAAAGGCTTCCACATTAGTACCCATCGCTATGTTAACTCATCACTTCATATGTAAGATTTTATTTTTGTGTTACCCACACATTAGGGATTCTAAACATTTTTTGAATATCATATCAAAAATTGACCGCTCCAGCGAGATTCGAACCCGCGTCTCCGACTGACCGTGTCGGCGCTCTAGCCAATTAAGCTATGGAACGATGTACCCGCCAGAGCGAAATTCTTGATATGATGATTTTTATTTTCGGTTTAAGCGAACCGTGGCGCCGTCTATAGTGAGTTCTTTACAGAGACCCATAACTATTCAAAGTTTCATATTACAATGAAAATCTTTTTGACAGGAGACGACACCATGCTATTCTTAATATGTAAGATTTTATTTTTGTGCTACCCACACATTAGGGATTCTAAACATTTTTTGAATATCATATTAAAAAATCACTTCAGCCTAATACAGTCCACTGTTGGACATTGACCTCCAAAAGTTCGCGTTAAAAATGGCGAGAACTCGTGTGTTTTGCCTATAGTTACCACGCTGGGCAGGCGGGTTAGTGACCGCAGAGCTGGCTTTGTCGCACCGAAGAAGCTGCTTAATCGCCTCTTACGACACCCACGGGAAGAGACGGGGTGGCTATATTCTTACTGTCGTAACCAACCAGATGCTATATTAACTAATATTATTAAAATTTAAATTTTACTTACAGACAAAATAAAAAGTTTTTATATATGAAATATTAAAACACGTTGATAAATAATTGTGTAATACGAAGAGTTCTCTTAGTCTTTCAATATTGTGAAAAAAGTCTACATTTTGGTTGTTGTAAAATTATGTCAAAGAAAATAATAATTTATTATTTATAGTCTTAGCTTTTAATAAATACTGCCAGTCAATTTCAGCGTATTTTGTAAAATAGTAGAAAAAAAAATAACTTTACTCCTGTTATATATATGTTACGAAAAAAGCCGCGGGCACTATAGTTAATTTTCTATAATATAAATATACAACATTTTCGATTGGAGATAACGAAATGTTATTAAATAAAAAACTGCCATTTAAAAAATCAGCACGAAGGACTGAAAATGAACTCACTACGTGCTAACGTTATTACATATGAACCTACCTTGCTACCGTATATATATCAAAGGAAGTATATATATTAAAGGACGTCGACTCTATTGCATTATCCAATGAGAGATCTAATAAAGCAGGGTCAGCTGTCGAAATTGCCGAATACGTAGCGAGAATCTTATTGAACTTGTACGAATATGTACATAGATGAATCATAGATTTTAGGCAAGAACATAGATTAAAACACTTTGGAATCTTCATTTTGATTAGTTACGTTGTGGTTATGAATGCAAATAAATAACAAATAAAAAACTTTCAGTTACAGTTTTAAACCCAGATACATTACTATACACAGATCAGGGGGTGATCTGTGTTACTATATATTATGTATGGTACAGTAATTTTTAAATTACCAAATTTTTATTTTTATTTATACAAAATATTATACATATTTACAATTCACAACTTAAGAACTAAATATTTACAGATAGTTTTGGTATAAATCATGTCCGCGTGGAATTGTGGCAAGAATGCTGGCAGCATTTCCCCGTTGAATCGCTATGCCGATTCTCTGGGCAAAAAATGCACCAGCCCTCTTGTCACCAGTGGTGGCAATAAGGCGTAACAGTAATTTAAGTATAAAGATCTTGTTTCTAATAGTTATATACTGTAATTACATATCGTAAAATATTATATCGTCATCCAAAATTTTTAACGATTTTGTACATTTCTATACGTATTATCATAATAATGTCAAGTATAACTTTTGGCAAGTCGGCGTAATATTATACGAGTATATAGCTATATTCCCTTCATTTCACCTTTCCTTATCTCCGTAATTTGGAAGTCAAACAACTTGAACAAGACAGTTACAAATTAATAGTAAATCTTATTCCTTATCCTAGTGTAGTATTCACATATAAAATGAGATATAAATTGTATAATAAATGCTGCTGTAAATATTTTACTGAATCTTCGTAAACAAAATTATATTTCTTATTTAATGAACAAAATTATTCAAAATAAAAAAGACAGTTTTATAACTGTATATATCTTTCATGTTCTTCATATATCTCCTGCTCATATATTATAGCTAAAGATATCAACATATGAGGTAATTGTAGAGAAAATGGCCGGGACTGGGCCGTTTTCATACAGGAAAGTGACAAAGTTATCTGAGATAAATCAAAACGTACAAAAGCGAGCTATTGAGTGTTGAGAAGGAATTATTCATAGCTATTAGTGTTTTGACAAGATTAAAATCCGATAATCATTATATTTTTAAGTATAAAAGGGTATGTGGCGTTGCAAATCTACGCTGACAGCTGAATGACAGCTCCAATCCAAGACATCTTTTTTAAAAGAACAGCTGTTAAAAAAGTTACATCCACAGATTAGCGTAAATCAGAAAAATATATCTAATACGTTTTTTATCTAATTTGAAAGAAGTATGCTGCGATACTATAATAAATTAAACGATTAATATCAATCACTTTTTAAGTCATAAATGATAAACTTTCCTTTTGAAGTTATTTCTTTTAAAATTATTTCCATTCAATAAAATCGCTTTAGCCTGTAATGTCCCACTACTGGGCATAGGCCTCTTTCGCCATATAGGAAAACGATCAAAGCTTAATCCACCACGCTGCTCCAATGCGAGTTGGCGGATATATTCCCTACTAAGAGTAACGATATATATCACCTATCAGGTGTACGTGATAACAACCGGGACCGACGGCTTAACGTGCTCTCCGAGGCACGGTGGGGAGACCCACAAGGACTGCACAAACACCCAGACCACGGCAAACACCTGTATGGCCAATACAAATGTTTGTCATGTGCGGGGATCGAACCCGCAACCGCCAGCTCAACAGGCACAATCCATGGCTGTGACCGTTGCGCCAACGCGGCTTCAATATAATATTGTCTACTAATTTATTTAATGTCTTATATATAACATATAGCTTGTGGAGAAGATTGTGCTTATTTGTTTTTTTTTTTTTTTTGACGCAATCATATATGTATACCGACAACAAGGGGCGCGACAAGGGGACGGCGTCAATAAAAATGTGTATATAACTTAAATCGTGTAAAAAAATATTAGAAAGTAGTGAAATTCTTAAAGTAAATAAGGCATTTAAGTTGATAAGGATTAAAAAGACATCTATCTAGATAGCTTTCCAATGACATCATTGTACGAGTTTGAGACCATTTTTATAAAAGCTCGAATGACTGAGTGACCTTTTCATAAAAATTACATATCATGACTTATTTCCGTATTCTCATTATTTCCTATATCATTTCATAATCCTATTTACAACCACTTACCCACTATCTCTACCAAATAAAGCAATGGTATTGCATAACCTTTCATATTAAAATACTTTAATAAAATATGTGTGGACAATTTTAGTCGGAAGCAATCAAATAGTAAATCAAGGTAGCTCGAACATACATAACTTATACCTACAAGTATGCGTCCTTCTTTGACGAAAGAGACTATATCTATACAAATAAATAAAATTGGAGTGTCTGTTTGTAATATTAAAATAACCGCTTTTCACTAAATGCAATATGGATGTACTCGTATACACGGTACATATACCAAAACAACATTTTTTTAAATTTTTGTCCGGCTAATCTCTGAAACGGCTAGACCAATTTTGACGGGACATTCACTGGCAGATAGCTGATGTAACAAGGAGTAACTTAAGCTACTTTTATTTCGGAAATTTATTTATTTTATTACTCTGCGAACTAAACAATAACTTTTTTGTTAAATTCCATGCGGACGAAGTCGTGGGCATAGATAGTGTTTTAATAAAACAAAAGGGCCGCGTTAAATTATGCGAAGCTTTTAGGCAAAAATATTTTATATAACCTTAAGTGCCCGCAACTTCATATATTAAAATTCAAGCCGTTACAACAATGGTATATACACATATACAGGTACAAGGAGACATGTAAGATATATATGTTTTATGACTTATAGATAAGTTACTTGTATCTAATGCGATTTTTCAATTAAGCTGCTAAAACCCTGCAGTTAACGCGTTTAAATACAACCAAAGCTTCGCCTTTGTTATATTAGTATAGTTTCTTTTCAACGTGAAAGTATTTTAAGTACAGATTATTATATCGATTTTTTCAAATATTATTAAAGGTAATAAAAAAAAATCTATAAATTTAAATAATAATATTTCAAATTATTTGATCCGGTATTGTATAAAAATTACAGGCCCTGCACAAATGTAGAGATAAGCCTAACATGTTAATCTATAATATAAAAATGAGTCGCTGAATGTGTTGCTAAGCGCAAAACTCGAGAACGGTTGGACCGATTTCGCTAATTCTTTTTTTAAAATATTCCTTGAAGTACGAGGATGGTTCTTACGGAGAGAAAAATTCTAAAAAAAAAAAAATTTAAATTTCCTGAAAAAGTCTAAAAACAACACTTTTCTATACTCCCATACAAAAGATTTGTGATAATACTTAAAAGTCAATTTGAACTTTAATACCATACGATAAAGTTTGTGTTAGGCGATACGAAGTTCGCCGGGTCAGCTAGTTGTATATAATTCAAATACACGTAACAATTTTATTATAATGTGTACCTATAGAAAAATTTTGTTTGCGTTCAGTGAATTCAGTGTAGTAAATATTATGTAGATGACCGAGTTAGGACTCGTTTTACATTTATTTATTCACCTCCTCCATCTCTAAGTACATTAATCATGGAATAAAATCGCTTAGTAGAACAAAAAATGTTTGTTGAATTCATTTGAAAATGTTGAATTAATGTAGTTTCAGACTTTAACGCTTAGTTCGATTATATGAGCTAACTAATATTTCTTAATGTAAGAAAAGCCATTCAAGCTTATTACGTATTTACGGCACCTTAAGCCCATTCAAAACGGTTTCTTGAAATTGGGTTAGCAACAACGAAATAGATGACCAAGACCGTAATAAGGATTACTTTATAAGATCGGGCCTTTTATGGTTCATTATACCTTTTTTTATTATGTAAACAGTATATAAAACGTTCACACTTTTCGAGGCTTACAGACGTCGAATGGGTAAACACACTTTGATCATGGGGAACGAATAGAAGCGTCATTGTGTTATGTTATTTGCCAGTTTATCTCTTCTGGCGCCTTTTTCATATATCTGTAAGATGTATACATTTGTAGTTGATGTTGAGTCATCCTTATGAAATGTAAATAGTGGTAAATAAAGCTATTAGGATCGAGATCGTCGTCCATAATTTTGATATTCGTGTTTCGCATGAGTGTACGTCGTACGTACGTAACGAATAAACAATATTCTCAAATTTGCACAGATCAATATCCTAACTTCATTTTATTAGCCACTTCAATCAGACAGATAGTTATACAATATAAATAAATTGTAAAAGTGTTAATTTTCTAAAAAATTCAGGCGTATATATGTGATCCTTTAGACTCTGGTATTTTAATTTAATATGATATTAACATATAACTTTTATACTAATTTACCATTTCTTAAAAGTATAAAAATTAATAATTATTCCAACAAAATACAACAAATCGATTACATTTTTGTAACAGATTTTTACGTAAAAGAATTATTTAAACTTTCCGACTTTTCCGATCGTTTCTGAAAAATTCTGTACCATCTTTAGAAAATTACGAAGGCAACAAACAATCCAAAAAATGTTCAACTATTCAGATACTTATCTTAAATACATTTCATTGGCTTTTATTAGTTTTACTTATTTTCTAATATATACACAGATTTAACTTCAAGAGACTTGGTATAAATGTGTTTATACTCTGAACAGCGAGCTGATACGATAAGAGCCGGTCGATGGTATAAAACTTTGCCGTACTTCAATCTCAGTTCCGAGTGTATTCTCCTCGTAAGTGCTCGTAGTTGAATATAAAAGACAGAGCATAAAATCTAATCTGTATTGATAGGTTGAGTTTTGTTCAAATTACATTTTTTCAATTAAACTTTCTTTTAAACATACGCATTTTTGTAAACATAAGATCGAGTGCAAACTAATAGAGAGTTTCTTTATTACGTATCTTGAGACAAATTTTAAAAATATTCACCTACAATACTATCAAGGTCATCATCGCAAAAACACTACAAGTATTAGTATTGCAGTTGTCTATTAATATCTATTTTTTTTACAAATTCTAAACGAGTTTGACTGTTCTTATTTGAATAGACCTTTAAATGTAATGTTTGTAAATAAACGAAAATGGATCTATTTTTGTTTAAATACAACATGGAACTAATTAAAACTATCTCGTTGACCAGTATTAGGTTTGAAATAATAAATTCTAAACCGAATCCATATTATAAATACACGTAAAACAATATTCGTTAACGCTACTGTTTCCCTTGTGACCGGAATTACAAGAGCGATATTAGATTTGCTAGTAACATTCAAGCTCATCACAGAAAGTAATTGGGGTCACCATTATCGAAACCGACCAGGGAAACTTATAACTATATATGTATAATAAATGTATCATTACATCGCAGTTTCACCTGGCTGCATAAATCTTCCTATAACGATTCTAGTCACATTGATTTACGCTAATGGGTGCGGCTTCGCTCCAATTAAGCGAAGAGTGACGTTAAATATCCTATAAACTTCTTAATATTTTAAAATATATCAATCGTACTAATAGTTCCAGTAGTTAACATCTTCAGAAAAGTTCCATAGACTTGTAACTTGAACTAGATAAATACGGAAACCCTACGAGATTTCACTCGGGTAGAATTTCAATTCTTGTCAGATTGATTTATATAAATAGTAAATGCTCCTTTCGGATATATACACTGTACATGTAATAAACATTTAGGAAATACGAAAATCTGCATCATTACATAAAATCTGTGGGTTAAGGTTTTATTAATAGGGTTTACGCGTTAGAATCTGTTGTAAGTCGGTGAGGTTGTAATCGTAACGAACTTTACACTCATATTTTTATATCGACTATTGTTTTGTTTATCCTAAATATATGCCAAATAACCAAAACGTTTGTCTATGTATCTGTCCCTATGTATGTCCCTATATATATATATATATATATATATATATATATATATATATATTTGTCAATAAACAGCCTTTGTTCACGAAAAATCTAAATTTCAATAATGATTTTTTTTATGCACGCACAGTTACTATAACTTGCTCCGCATAGAGGGTCACAAATATAAACGTTAATCCCGGATTTCGTCAAACGTCGTTTAATCCTTGGGCACTGAACTAAAATATATATATATATATATATAATATTATATCCGTTTCAGTTATTGTATACTTATTATACAATTATTTTTATCTTTTATTTTATTTTTTGTGTAATATTACTACTATGTTTCAATTAAAGTACAGTTCAGTAAAACTCTCTTTTGTTTATGAGTATAAAGTGATTTTGAACTTTTCTTTAATATAAGACTTCTAAGTTTAAACGGAACTTTAGTTGGAGTTAACTGTTATTTTAGGAGTAATTATGAAATATTTTACTTAAATTTGACAAAAACATTTTTCGCAGAATTTACTTAGGCTATCAAATGAATGAAATGTAAAACACTGGTAATAAATTATCGTGTTATTGCGATACCTTTAATCCATTAGGTTTATTGATATTTAAAAACATTAATAGTTGTGTTTTTTCGCAAACAAAAAAACACGACTTTAATTACATCGACCACTCAAGAAGTACTTGTCCGGTCGCGATGAAATTTAAATGAGACCGCACGACAAGTATCAGCTTTCAATTCAAAAAAGAATCATCGAAATCGGCCCACCCAGTAAAAAGTTCTGAATTATATATTTAAAAATACAGTTGAATTGAGAACCTCCTCCTTTTTTGACGTCGGTAAAAAATAGAAATAACTTTTTGTTTTCTTACCTTCAATAGGAATAACAGCGAGAAATAAATATTATTTGTTGAATGTATTATTCTTGGAGAGTATTTGATATGAAAACATTGATTCGTTTATCGTACATTGCTCAGTAAAACAAACAATAAATAAAGTTAAGATCAAAATCCGCTTATATTTCGTTAAGGTAAAATTGTATTGACCCTGTTACATATAGAGCAAGAAATTACTTGTTACAACGCTAGACTAGTCAGGAGCTACACAGCATATATTTGTAGATGTTCGTTGACATTTATAGCGTCTATTCCTGTAGTGTTTTGTTGCACAGTCTGGAAAAATTTAAAAATTATAACCAATTTAAATAGATCCAAAAAAAAATTGACCGAAGACATTAAAGTATGAAACTCATTTTTTTCTTATTGCGTCAAAGGTATAAAATTTTTATAAATGATACTTGGCAGTAAATGGACTCTTCAAATACAGTCTAAAACACGAAAACTCTATATAATAGTTAACATAACATTTATCAATAAAATGGCTTTCCAACGCAAAAAAAAAAAAAATCAAAATATTTAGAATATCACTTGAAATTGTCGCATGTTTGTATAAATATGATTGATTGACATGATCAAACATACAAGCCAATTCAACTTTATTATTTTAGTATATACGTATAAACATAGCGTTTTCTAATTAACTTAACAGCTCGTAAAAATTTATAATCCAATAAGTATATATTTTCAACATAGCAACTCTCACCACGTTCCTACTTTAGTAAGGGTTTAATATACACGTGGGTCGTAAATACGGAATCAATCGTAGGCGTATAGAGAACACAGACGATAAAAGTGATATTAATTTATGAATGGGTTGATAAAACTGTTTCATAATATTAATAGGTAGGTACTATCCGTGATTTCACTAAACCTTTCACGATTGATTTTTCTTTATTATTATGAGATATATTTATATGATATAAAAAACACCCTGAGTTTTTAAGTATGAAATTTAAAGTCCTATGTAAATTTTTTAAGTAATGGATAAATATTGAGAATTTCACAAAATTTATTTGTTAAATTGCGATTACAAATGTATAAAAAGTAGCTCACCCAAAAAAAAACTTCTAAAATAATTCCGATATAAAATGTAGCCTATTCTGATCCAGAGGTACATCACAACAGGTCTTATGATCGTTTTATAGATTTTCCCCTTAATTTTAAGGGGCATTCGTGGATCACAAGCTGTTCCAGAGACCTGTCGCCATTTCATCCATCCCGCATTTATTCTATTTTTCATACCATGCCAAATCCTTTACAAAATGAGTTCAATAAGTAGTAAAAATTTAAGTAACTAATAGTAACATAAAATGTACAGAACAGAAACACTGTTTCTTGTAACTATAATCTTTACTTTTATATACAGTTAAAATTATTTTCTCTCTTCACTTTGAAGTAATATATACAATAATTCCTTAACTACATATATACGCAGCAGCAAGTAAAAAAAGAGACTTAAAATTGGCATACACGCACATAGGCAATTTTTTCTTCGAAAAAAGAAAAATAAAATAAAATAGAGGACACCCGCTTCTTTAATTCCTACTGTTTGCTGGAGCGGAGACACTGATCCTTAAAACATAGATTTTTCTGGCTTAAAGATCAGGAAATTTATCTTTTAAGCATATATCATTTACGTTTTTGCTACTATTCATATATGCTGTATTCGTATATCTGTTTATTAAATTATATCATTATTTTCTTTGTATGTATGTATTTTGTGTGTGTAAATTAAAACTGTATACCCTAACAGTACTCAAATCTTTGAGTAATCCGACTGCGGAAGTACGTCAACCATACAGAAGACCATAGTCAAGTACTCCCACGTAATCTTAAGTGTTGGCAAGTAAATTATCTAGAGCTCCTGGGGAACCCTCCCCAAAGGTAATGCTTTTGGCGTTGAAAGCGTTCATTGGGTGCGGTATCTGCTTGCAATCGCTTGTTTACTACCCCAGTACTATTAAAAAAATACCATCTTTATACCATTTCTTCTACCCTAAGGTTGCCTAGAAGCGATTACTATTTAGCGATAAGAACGCCCTTTGTATTTATCGACTATTTTTTCTGTAATGTTGCTTTTGCTTGGTGTACAATAAAGAGTTATTATAACTAGTTGTCGCATATTGGTTGAAATTTGACCATAGTTAATTTAATTATAAGTTTATTCATTATTAAGGTTCTGTTGTCAAAGACTATAGGTACTTCTGTACTACTCTCTACAAAAGAGTATTTATGCGTGTGTGTGTCAAATACATGGTATGCGTCATGTTTTTTTTATTGATTTAGTTTATTTTTTTATGCATAATTTTAAAAAAATATTAGCATCTGCACTCCTTCTCTACAACTATATGTGTGCGAAATTTTATACTCCTCCGCCCGCTCAATTATCGTAAAAAGGGTACAAAGTTTTTGCTTCACGTATTTAATATATGGATTAAATGTCAACCAATCAAAATGATATCTAACTGAAAGCGAGTGAAAAAGAGTACTTAACACGAATATTACTTATTTAATATATATCTCATATTTTATTTTCAAATCAAATACGTGAATTCATTTGCTAAAGAGAGGAGGTAAGTTCGTTTTTCAATATGTAAATACCAAGCGTACAATCACGCGATGCTTACGATAAGGAGTAAAAAGATCCGGTAACTTTTAAAACTTCCAAAATTGGCTGAACGATTCGGCAAAATGGAAATAACGTTTGGAAGAATTTTAATATTTTGTACGGAAATATTCCCATCGAATCCACACTAAAGAATATTTAATCTATATATTGTGTCTTTCGTGACGGACTTTCTCTTGAAGATTCCTTACCTTTTGTTAACTTTTCATTGCTCCAGGGAACTCTTATATATTTGAATATTTGTAAATATGAGAATATTTTCAATGTTTTTGCAATTTTACAAATTGTAACTAGAAGATGTCCCTTGGGTTAAGCGCGTTCTTTTAGCAAATTGATTTACTTAATTTAGTACAATATTGTATTCAGTGAAATTGGGTTTTTATTTTATCGTCTCGCTGTTATATGAAAATTATGAAACACAAGGGCCTCTTTCTCCACGTAAGAGAAATGTCGTAGCTTAATCCACCACGCTGTCCTACTATATATAAGAAACGATCGTTATCGATTGATAAAAATCGGGACCGACAGCTTTACGTGCTCTTCGATGCCCAGTGAAGAAACTCAGATGTAGAGACAACAAATACCCAAACCAAAAAATAATCTATACTAATATTATAAAGCTGCAGAGTTTGTTTGTTTGGTTGAACGCGCTTATCTCAGGAACTTAAGTACTGGTCCGATTTGAAAAATTCTTTCATTTTTAGATAGACCATTTATAGAGGAAAGATTTGGGCTATTTTTTCTTTAAATTAACGCGTATGAAACCGCGGAGCACAGCTAGTTATTTGTATAAGTATAACTAATTTAAAAGCGAGCGGAAATCGATACCCCGCCGGTGTTCAGACGATTTCAATGACTAAAAGCATCGATATCCCAAAAGGATTGGTTTATAGTCATAATATTAGTATCCCATTAATAAATTATTACATTAATGAATGTAATACATATTCTGATGCAGGTTAAAATCCTCTTCTAATAAATGAAGGAAAAAGGACGTAATACTGCTGAAGTGCCGAACATACATTGAAAACATACTTAGTACAACTATACGAGTATGTAATAGATACGCAACAAAGGACAAAGTAATATCATAAACATTCGTAGAAAAATTATAAATATAGAAGAAATATGTACCTGTATCTTATACATTTTTCCTTAAGCTAAAAATAGCTTGTTGATGTTGAAGCACCGAATGTTTGTGGATAAACAAACCTGACTCATGACATCGAAGCTCGTGGCCCAAATAAATATTTTCAAATTGAATTATTCCATCAATTTACCAGAGTCTACTTAAAATTCATCACAGTTTAGGTAATGAAATTTTAACATCGGTCGATAAAAATTAAATAACGGTACCAATATTTTCTGTTGATCAAATAAATTTAAATCTGGGCAAAAATCTAGTTTACTATGGAAAATCTTTTACAGTAAACTCTAGAAATAATGCGTTTTTATTTACAATATCAATTAGTTATGTTTGTGAAAGGTTGCGGATAAAGCAAGAGATTGCTTATAATAGTAATACCGCCTTTGTTCACTTTACATTTCAGTTTTTCATTTTTATTCTTTGTTGCAAGATCTGTATACAAAAGATATAATTTTTTTCCCACTAAAAAGCACTAAGAAGACACCGATTTTTTATACAAGATACAGTTATCGGCACTGGTAATGAACGCTGGCCTTTAACATGTCGCCCATTTGCGACGATAGTGTGACATCTCGAATTATTCGATTTTTTGTTTTATAGAAATTCTGAATCGCGATCTTGTGTTCTTTTATCTCCAAAAATATGGTATTTGTTACTCCAAAAACAACAATACTGTGAGAGAAAAAGACAAAATGTAACTTTATAGCACTGTCTCGTTTGGCGATCTAGTTTGCTTCGACACCGTGACAGTTCAGTTGCCACCTGCACTTTGATGTGAGGTGTTCTTCGTTTTTAAACAAAAAACGTGATATTCGAGAACACTGCGGTATTGGTGATAAAGGTAAGTATTTTATACTGTTTTTATTTTTTTCGACAATGTGGCACGTCGTACTTGTCACAATGCTCTTGTAAAACAAAAATCATAGTTGACGAGACATTTTTTTAATGTCACGTTATTCTTGTAAAAAACTCAAAGCACCACCGGGACATGTTAAATAGTAACGTTGTAGATGCTGAATATTTTTCTTATATCGGAAAAATGTTGTAGGTCATTTGTTGATGTTCTGTTATTGCAGAATGTATGTTAATGAAATTGAATGGTATATCTGTTTATCACGTTATATACACTAAACAGTAATACTAAACTCCAGTTATTTTTGCAGATGGGGACTAGGCCTAAATGTATATTACAATTAGCGCAACGCAATATAGCCGACGATTGGCTCGGCAGAAGTTTCCTGGTCTCTTCTAACAGTTCGTTACAAACTGTGAATGATGATGAAACAGCAAAAAGACACAAGGATGAAGTTTTTCTCAGTGGAAACCTAGTCACTTCTAACAACATGTATTTACAAACTGTAAATAAACAACATAGATGGAACGAACTGAGCACTAAAGCGAGATAACAACAATGCTTTCTTTTTTACTTTATCTGAGGTTAAGATAAAAATTGTAAAACCTTTTTTAAAATACTCTAAATGTTAACAAGAGACCCATAAAAACCGCACTAAAGAAAATAAAAATACAAATATTTTTTTGATTAAATACAATCTTGGATGTCACAATAATCATGACTAGGTAAACAAAATAATAAAAATTAGTGTCAAAGCTTTCATCGAAGTTATATCAAAAATAGAGTCCCATTATATCCAGAGTCAATTCCAAGAGACATTACATTGATGGAAGTAAACCCATTTCCGATATGTACCGAGACTACGTTGAATATTGCAAGGCCCAGAACGTTTTATACGCAAATTACATAATATTCTATCGCTTATTTACTCAAAATTTTAATATTTTTTTTTAACTCCCAAAAAAGATGCACGCGAACTTTCCGAAGCCTATAAAATTAGTAATGATGAAGGCAGGGATAGTCAAAAAGAGTAAAAATATGTAACTTACAAATATGTAACTAACCTAGGAGAAAAGAAGATGTCGCGAACTAAGAAGAATTAAGATAAGTATATTTTTGTAGATGTATTTGATTTACATGCAGTCAGTGTCCCAAGAAGAAATTTCCGTTTTCTACTATAAACCTAAACTAAAAAATTAAACGTATTAAACCTGACAATTTATGATTTCAAATCGAATTCATAGCGGTGTGAATGAGATTGCCATCTGTGTTGACGAGTACTTATAGAAGATTTCTGAAAGGCAAAGAGCAATATAGGTGGTGTTTCTTACACAGATAAATAAGTTCATGATTGCTATTTACCTCTATACTGTGCAGAACCTTCCAAGCAATAACTCCATCACACGCAAATTTCTTCTTAAGGGGCACACACACAATGAGGAGTTTCAAAAGAGAACTAAGAAATAGACCTATTTTTATTCTCGAAGGTTTTATGGGGCGATCAAAGCTGCAAGAAAAAAGTCAGAACCAATGCATGTAAACGAATTTTGTTATTTTGTTAAAGTGACATTTATGATTGTTCTTATCAAATGAAATCTTTTAAATAACAAAATATCATTTATGGCTATTCTTAATCAAATGAATTTTACAATTTACACGGGTGAAGACAAAAAGGTCATTAAAACATCTGAAATCAAAGTAGTTCGAGTGCAAAAAGATTATCCCATGCGATTTACTACTGTACTTCTAACGCGGATCAAATGAAAAAAGCTGTGTTAGTAAAAAAGAAAGCTGTTAATGAGATACAACTTAAGAATGCTTTTAACAAAAAACTTTCTTCGAGTAGGTGTCTAAAAAGGCGACTATGGGATAACAAAGTTCCACTACCACCTTGGAACTCATAAAGCCGATCGATGTCGGGATAACCATCTAACTGCTGGCTTTGAAATACACAGGCCAAAGACGGGCAGCAGCGTCGCGGTCACCATCCCGCCTGTCCAACGTGGTGACTATGGGCAAAACACATGAGTTCGCGCCATAATCACATCACATCCGCCTTTCGCAGTCCACTACTGGACATAGGCCTCCACAAGTTCGAGCCAAAAATGTTCGCGCCATAATGCCTGGCGTGAACTTGCAGAGGCTTATTCCAGCAGTGGACTGCGATAGACTGAAGTGAACTACTATAAAAAAAATTAATTTGATACTTTTATATTAACGTTGATTAAAAATGTTAAATATATATCATTTATTATATGACTATACTAAAGGCGAAGCTTAAACCATAACAATTAAGAATGATTTTATAGAACTGATGAATATCTATAATAGTCCTAAGTGTGTAATGTGTGCGTTAATAATTTTAGTATTTGATTGTAATAACTAGTCTGTTATACTGATTTCTTAAACTAGTAGGTAAAATTTCTTCTACTGAGGTATACATATTATATACCTATAGTTCCTCTTCCTTTGTTTTTTTAGTACTTTACGAAATTGTTAGTTTTGAGAGTTTTACGTTTATTTTAATAATTTTTAGTTTTTAGGATAAGAAAACGTAATGTGAGCATAAGTATTTTAAATATAATATACCTTCTAAAGTACCTGCCTACTTAAATAATATTTTTACAGGTGCAATTTGCAATAGCAAAACAAAACGTCCGCCTATTCCAACAATTACCTCTGATCTATCATTTGAACTGATAGTATTGTTCTTACAATAAAAAAAATATTTTCATGATAAACGTTTTATTTAAAAATAACATGAGCAAATATATTTTTTACATCATCTTCAACGTGACAACTAAACTTACCATCTTCAAAATATATTTTTTTACTAGAACAACGCGATATGTTTTCTCTTTTTTTTTCAATCGTTATAATTTCATTAATTTGGACGCAAATTTATTTTCTATTATTAATATTTTAATTCATTAATAGTTTATCTTTAATCACTTCATACATAATTAAGCTATTCTGACCATAATTTAAGAGTTATGGTCATTCAAAAGTTAAAAAGTGGTTTTCTGTAAAACTACGATTTTTGATATATCACACTGTTGTCGCAAATGGGCGATGTGCAGAAACAAATTTTAGATGTCTTTGTTGACAGCACAGGGGCGAAGACATAATAATTGTCGTTCAATGATTGATTAGTTGAACTTCACGCCGAAGTACATCTTTTGTTCATTCGTATTGCTTATTGGGCGCAAAACCTTTGATACTAATTAGTAGCTACCTTGTTAAAAATCAATTATTTTAGTGACGTTATGATTTTACTTGTGATGAAATTACTACCACGAATGCATAATATTATCCGTAATTTTTTTATACAACTAGGTCGGCTAACAAACGTACGTCTCACCTGATGGTAAGTGATCACCGTAGATTATAGACGTCTGAAACAACTGAGGGGTATGAAAAATAGATGTTGTTCGATTCTCAGACCTACCCAATATGCACACAAAATTTCATGAGAATCGGTCAAGCCGTTTCGGAGGAGTTTAACTACAAACACCGCGAAACGAAAATTTAATATATTAATTTAAGATATACGAGTATTTAATGAGTACTAAATACTTGTATTTTATTTATTTTTTATTTTGTTCAGCTCAAAACTATTTCCAAACTATTTTCTTATTTTTTTCCTTAATTTCAATAATTTATTAAATGATTTTCCACTCATATTAATAAAACATTGTTGTATTGTTTAATGTCGTAAATAAATCGCAAAAGAAATGTATGCGACCTCCACTCTGTCGCCGATCGCTCAATATCGGTACCTACAAAAATTTTATACTAGTACATTTATATATGTACATTATATAATAATCACTTCACACATACTTCAGCCTATCGCAATCCACTGCTGGACATAGGCCTACACAACTCATGTGTTTTGCCCATAGTCACCACTCTGGGCAGGCGGGTTGGTAACCGCAGGGCTGGCTTTGTCGCACCGAAGACGCTGCTGTTTGTCATCGGCCTGTGTATTTCAAAGCTAGCAGCAGTTGGACGTTATCCCGTCATCGGTCGGCTTTTTAAGTTCCAAGGTGGTACACCCACGGGAACAGAGGGGGTGGCTATATTCTTTACATTTTTTTTTTACGTGGGGAAAATCCATCATGGATACCCTCCAGCACGGGGGTTCCAGAGGGTTATGTCAGACTCCTACTGACTAAAAACCACCACGTGTGAGCAGTCGTCCGCCTGGGTGGGGCGAGTTGGGGTCGCGTTAGCATTCGCCACCTCGCCCCGGCGGTAAGCCCGGATAAAGCCTCCGGGTCCCGGCACAATGGTTGGGTGGCCTCGCTCACAAACAAGGCCACCCCTCAGAAGTGTGGGGCCGTGTCGCCCGGCCGGCCGAAGTCCCCCGACTATCGGCCGGCGACCCCACTATTACGAGGGGGGGAGGAGGTGGGCAAACCGTCTCCTCCTTGCCCCCGTACGTCTGCGCCGGAGTGCGTCAGCGGAGACGTCATTCTCCCTGGCCCGCTCCGCGGTCTCCTTCTGCGTCATTACCTCTTCGCAGAAGAAGACCGCCGCCTGCCACGATCTAGCGTCGTAAAAGCCATGCTCGACAGTGAGAGATCCCGTCCGAGGACCGCCGAAAGCGCGCGCCGCTGTGACTCCCACGCGGCGCACACCTCCAGCGTGTGGAGCGCCGTATCCTCTGGTGCCCCACACTCGTGGCAGGCTGGAGTCGCCTCCCGTCTCGCGATTTGGTGCAGGTACTTACTGAAGCACCCGTGTCCGGAAAATACCTGCACCAAACGGAAGGTCAGCGGTCCGAACCGCCGCCTCACCCACTTTTGAAGGACCGGCCTGATCGCGTCCACCGTCCACTGCCCGGGGACCGGTGGGGCCAGGTCCTCCGTCCACCGCCGCAACGGTGTCCTGCGCCTGCCTCCGCATGCGTGCGACCTCCTCCAACGTTGGGGGCTCCCCCGGGATCTCCTCGCCGCCACGAAGTGGTAAATCTCGGCGAGGATCTCCGCCTGTAATTCCCAGGGGGGATCGCCGGCCAGCACGCACGCCGCCGTCCAGGACACCGTCCGGTAACTGCGTATCGCCCTCGTCGCAATGACCCGCTGCGGACGTCGCAGCAGGGTCAGGGTGCGACCGAGGGCGTCCGCCCAGACTGGTGTCCCGTACATGGCTATACTCCGGATGACTCCAGAGTACAGCCGACGGCAATTGGCACTCGGACCACCCACGTTCAGCAGCAGCCTCCCCAGTGAGGCGGCGGCTTTCACGACTCTCGGAGCTAGCTGGTTAAAATGAGCCCCGAAAGCCCACCTCCCGTCCAGGGTGAGACCCAGGTACCTCATCTGGGCCCCCACCCGGACCCGGACCCCATCCAGAGTAACGTGTGTACCTGGACGGGGTCCCCCTCGAGTGGCTATATTCTTTACTGCCGTAGCCCCACAGCAGATTATATACTAATATACTATTGACTATATACTATTCACTATATACTATATACATTACTGTATTTTAAAATAAAATTAAAATATAAAATTCATCCTAATTTTAAACATAAAAATTTTGTTTAAGAAATTATAATTTTTTAAATCATTCAAAAATTGTAGTGTAAACAGTATTCTTTAGTAGTAATACCAACGAGCAACAATAATCTTGAATTACCATAGATGTCGTCATACAGCCGTCATCGCCACATACCATCGAATATCTCCCTCCAGATTTCATCATCATATCACCATATTTATGGGATACAATCGGCTTATGTACACATACTTTATAAAAATTCGTTTACCTACGAACAGAAAAGCAATATATTTGCTACTTTTGTGGAATCTTCTCAATGTTCCTTGAGATTCCATCATCATATCCTAAATCAGTGAATATTCCAGCTTCCTGCTTTAGAATAAATTAATTCAAAAAAAAATATTTTTTAGAAGCAGTTTACAATGAATCCGTCGATGATCGGTATCGAAGGACTAAATAAAACTGAAACATAAATTTCACTCCTGATTTTGGAAATCGGTTAATAATAGTCGGTACTCATTTCAGATTCTTTTACATTCTTCAAATATAAATTAAAATGGTTCGAATTCTTTTATGATTAAATTAGTTTTCTTGTTACTTTGAAGACGGCAGACTTAACTTTAAGCCTCCACGAAACTCTCCCGACATTACTTAGGAATTATTTATTACTTTCTTTATTATCATTTTTATTTCTTGACGAAAATGTCTTCTATCACTGTTACTGTAGAACAGTTTTGTGTTTTTAGTAGAACAGTTTTATTTTTCCTTTCTCTTTTATTACCGCTATACATTTCTATTCTATGTTTATGTTAGTCATATCGATGTCCAAATAAATTCAAATTTTCACTTCTCAAAAATGAATAAAAGAACTGAATGATGAAAAGGCTGTAAATATGTATTATTTTAGGAACTTGTGAAATATGGATCTTCTTGTTGTATTTATAACAGTATCATGGTGACACTTGTGATTAAATGATTGTATTAAATTACTTTTACAATTAAACAAATTCAACACGAAAAATTCTAAGTATCATCATCTATTAACTTAAGATTTGACATTGAAGTCACGTCATAATAAACACATCTAAAAGCTATTAAACAACATTGGAAGGTCTAACAAATTAATGAACGTGTTTTAAATTACCTCTTTAAAATTTAACATCTGATCGGTTATCTTATAGTATTATTATTTATATGTCTAAATTATGCCAAGAAAATTAAATTAATTTATGAGTTTCATTAATGTCAGTTTATCGTGTTATGCCTACGATGATTCACTTGTCTGTCTAGAAAACAAATTTATATAGGCTTTATCTATCACCTTTGGATGACATAAATATGTATGAATTGTTTATATTTATATATGAGTATATGTGTATATGTGAATGTATGTAAGTGTGTAAGCATATGTATGTATGTATATACGTATGTATAATTTTATAATCTATTGTGATGTATTCTAATTTCTATAACAATTATTTGTACACTTCCTAACCGCTTTTCTATGCGCTGTCCTATACCCAAAGATTGTCTGGAAGAAATCGCTCTTTTAGCGATAAGGCCGCCTTTGTACATCTTCCTCTAATTATACTACTTTCGTTTGTATCTTTTATGGTGTGCAATAACGAATATTATTATTATTATTATTATTATTATCTATCCCAGAAAACCTTTCCCAAAAATACATACTCTAATCTAAGGCCATTAAAAGCAACAAAAAACTATTTGTAAATATATATATGTTTTTTATTGAAATATACTCCAAAAGTAATATGAATAAGAATTTCTATACTATATGTATTAAGTATTCTTCATATTTTATGATCGTATTATGTAATGGCTTTTAAACATACTTGGAGGGGATAATTTAAAGCATTTGAGGTAAAATATTCTTCTACACGTAGCGTTCTTGAGTTAATTTAACGCTGCGGTAAAAGAAAATTTAACAGAGCCTAAATATTGATCGATGATAAAAAATATAATAGACAGCCCTCGTGAATTCACCTACGTCGATATGACCTATGCGCCACTTTCAAACTATTTTCTTTTGTACTTTGATATTTTCTTTCTTGTTAACTCCTTCTAGTAGTAAACCTATTATTAAAATTGGTAAAGTTTTAAAATATATCGATTATAAAAAACCTTTCTTCTTTATTATAATATTAGCCAATAAAAATATAGTCTTAAAATGTAGGTACCTAAATAAAATACTCCACAGAGAATTGTTACACAAAAACAGTCTTAATCTGACGTCTAACCAATGTAAGCACTCGTCTCTTCAAAGATTTGGTACCTAAGTTGCGACAGTTGCTATCGACTTACCTAAACTTTGTAGATCCTCCTTCAATAATATATCGCATTGTTACGACTCAGCATTTTCTGCCATAAAATTGTAGTTTATTATAAATGTAACGTTTTTAGCTTGTATACTTTGACATGCGAGATAATATTAACATATGTAATGGTTCAGGACATTATTTTCCTATTTTCGTTCGACTTCAAAGCAACGTTTTTACGGGTTCGTAGTGAAAGATTATCTAATACAAGGTAAATAAAGGAGTTTTAATCATTAAATAGTATAAAACAAAGTCGCTTCCCGCTGTGTGTATGCTTAGATCTTTAAAACTACGCAACGGATTTTGATGCGGTTTAGCGGCTTTAGTAAATAGAGTGATTCTAGAGGAAGGTTTATATGTATAATAATACATCTATACATATAATAAAATGGTAGGAAAGTCAAGACTGTACATTGAATATTTTTTTAAAAGAATACTTGGGGTGTTATCTGCAATCGATACCGAAGCCAAAAATATAGTTTTTAGAATTTTTGTGTTTGTCTATATGTATGTCCGGGATAAACTTAAAAAGTACTGGATGAATTTACTTCAAATTTGGCACGAATATTATTAAGAAGTCGGGTCAACGTATAGGCTACATATTATCATGCTATCACCTACCGGGAACGAGCAGTGAACCTTTATTTCCTCAACGCATTCTGAAACAACGTGTAATGTATCGACGCATATTTGAATGTTGCTATATAAGCTAGCTTCACGCTATAAAAATCACGCAATATAAGTAACTAAGCCGATAAACATAATTAAATGAATATAAGTAGACAAGACAATTTTAAAGCAGCGCCATCTATGAGATTTTTCTGTAGATATGAAATGTAAAGAAGAAACGGGTAAATGAATTTTATTTTAAAAGGTATAATCGTAGGTATTTTTGGTGCTGTATCGCGTTCACGCAGACTACGTCGCGGGCAGCAGCTAGTGCATAATATAGTAGAGGAACACTGATAGTTTTTGCAACCGCGCGAAGCCGGGGCCGGTCGCTAGTATATTATAAATGTTAGTATTTATTTCTGAACTGTATTATTCTGAACTATGTCTAATGAAAGAACAAATGAGTTAAATTGAGTAAAAGCGAACTTCTGTAAGACGAATACAATATGTTTTTTAAGAAATGATTTTACGCAAAATAAAACACCAAGCGTAGTAAACCTAGAGCATTGCCTAGAGCAACATTATTATTATCCAAAACATTATTAATATTTTATGATCAATGGCGATTTTATTTGTTCATAAATTTCTAATAGTAGATAAACACTGATAAGTATACAATATAAATTTAAAAAGAAAGTCAAATTGAATATACATGAAATAGATTTATCAAACCTCCGAATCTTCACTCACGCGCCTGTTCTCTCGTTTATTTTGCCTTCATGCATTACTCAATTATATTACAGAAATTCATTATCTTAACATACATACGCTTGAAAAGATTTAATTTACAAAGGTAACTAAGCAACTAAAACATATAATTAAGTGTAATGTATCTCTATATATACAAAAATAAAATAAAACTGAACCCGGTTAATATAATTTATAGATGAGTAATAAATTAAAGGCAATAATAATTATTATAAACGACACCAGCATCGTTAAACGCATGTTGTCATTTATATTTGTTATTCTATACCTATAATTAATAACAAAATGTTTTATAGCCTTTAATTAACCGTTTTAGATAAACATTTACTTATGAACACATTTTATTATGAATACATTTTATTATGAATATTCGTTTTTAAAATGCTAGATCTAAATCTAGAGATTAGAAGTACAGTCGAAAAATATACTGGAAGCACAGCTCCCAAAACAAAAGACGAATAATCTTTTTTCTACATAAGTATAAACAGACATATATTGGTATATGAAGGGCTGAACCCTATCGACAACGCTTTATGTTGCACAAACGATTTCATTGCGTTCTTACACAGTAAATTAAAAGACTGATCGAACTTAACGGGATCGTTTGCTAGCTCTTTGTACAAACCGGTAGAAAATGTTCAAAGAAAATTTAACACGTTTTTCGATAGCAATTTAGCAAATAAAGGCAAAAAAATAATTCGCTGTCCATCTTTATAAAATCTCTATTAACGCTCTTCATCGTTTTCACTTATTGCAACTTTGTAGGTAAAACAGCAGCAGTTTATTAATATTTGTATTTAATATTTATATCAATTTTATATGCAAACTTATTTTTGAAGTTTTCAATATTATACATATTGATTATGTACACCTTAAAAACTAATTATTTATAGATAATCATGATGATAAATCGCATGTCCGTGTGGAATAGTACCAAGAATGCTGGCGGCATTTCCCCCTAGAATTGTAATACAGATTATTTGGGTAAAATGTACCACCCTCTCGTCATCAGTGGAGGCGTGAGAAGAGGAGTCAATGCTTTTGAAGATTTAGCAATTAACTATAAAAACGGTCTCAAAATTACCTACCTAGTTTTATCCTTTTATCACATTACATTATATTAGTGTCTAGCATAATTTATTTGATTTGATTTATATTTTATTCTTTTAAGTGTTATAAAACAACCGCTCTGGTGTAGTGGTATGAGTAGTCGCCAAAAATACTGACGGCTTGCGGGTTCGATTCCCGCTCGGAATGGATATTTGTATTTGTACGAATGTTTCTTTCCGGCTTGGATGTATGTCCTTGTGGGCCTCCCCATCGTGCCCCGGAGAGCTTGTTAAGCTGTCGCCGATCGACGGACAGTCTGGTCGGATAGTAGGAACATATCTGCCAAACCGCAGTGGAGCAGCGTGGTGGATTAAGATCCAATCCTTCTCCTAAATGGAGAGAGAGGGCTATGCCCAGCCGTGGGATGTTAAAGGTTGAATCCCTATACTAAAAAGAAGATAAAATATCGCTAATATCTTTTAAAAAGAATAAAAAAATCCACGAAACCTCTATTAAAGGACCCTCACCCTTTATAAGTCCACTTATCTGCTTGCGATAAAACCTTTTTTTCCCTTTATTAGGAAAACAGATAGTGTTCTCAGCCCACGCTCGAAAGGCTTTTATATATTTATTCGAACGAAAAAATATAAGCATTGGAGTAGAAAGAAACGCGAATTAAGATGTGTTCTTTTTATCCTAAAAGGAATAACTATTAACTATATTTGTGTACTTTTCTTTATTAAAAAACATCAAAGTATTGTATGAGCAGCTTTTCTAGAAAACAATTTGTGTCCAACAATTTAACGTACTTATTTAGTTAATGATTGATCGTTAATGCATGTTGTAGATAATGATCACATTTATAACATACTATTTGTGTTTGGGTAAATAATAGGCGTTTATATTCTAACTTCTCTATTCTTTATTCTGTACAAGCGGACTTAACAAAGCAAAAATACAGCACGGCAATTAATAGACATCTTTAGTCGCCATCGAGGACAAGAAAAGAGTGATACCATATATAAAAATAAAAATTAGAGTGGATGGGCACAGATAAACAAATGTTTTTATTGTACTATATTCAACATATATCATAAAGAGCATTTATAATGTATACTCTTTATTATATTTAACATCAATGACATTCTTTGAACACAATAATACTATCAAATATTTACAAAGCTGCTATAAAAATAACAACAATCATATATATTAATACGCTAAGGTTAAAATGTTTGCCACCCTTTTTAGAAAAAAACCTCACGATTACTCCACATAAATTATGTATCATTTTGTAGATAATTCTCCGATATCAACAACAAAAAAATGTAATATTGCTTTTTTTGTAAATTAGGTAATTAATTATTAATTTTGAAACAACGTCAACATGATTGACAGTTATTATACTTATTTGGTGCAAATTATTCGCACGGGTATTGCTATATATATTAAAAGATTATGGTGGTACGAAATTCGACTGGTTAGCTAGTATATAATATATTACAAAAATAACTGTCAACGTTGAAATTATCCACGAGTAGTATTCTTCAAACTCGAGTCTGAATAAAAAAATGTAGGCTAAGTTTAAATTGGTCTATATATAGATTTACTAAGGTTACTTAATTCGACCGTATATATATGTTTTTTTTTTATGTATGTTCGGGAATAACTTCATCGCTTATGAACCGATTTTATAATTCTTTTTTTGTTTGAAAAATATATGTGGGTGGTACCATGATAAGAAAGCCAGGATCTGATGATGGAATCTTAGAGAAATCGAGGGAACCCTCGAAAATCGTAGTGACGACTAGTGAATTTGTTAATTTTTTTCGTCTACTTACGTTGTATTACTTGTCGATGTAATTGAAGTCGGTTTTTTTTTCGTTTGCTAATTGCTTTATCGCTAACAAAAGCTTAGCAAGTTACATTCACTTCCTGAGATAAACAAAAACTTAGAAACTAGTTACGCCCCGTGGTTTTCCTGACCTCGTGGGAACCTTAATGTGAAAATACAGACAAAGCTTGATCGCAAAGTTTCTGTAGTTTAAGCATCCATTTTTACATAAAAGCTACAGGACATCCGCAAAGATATACCCCAAGAAAATAGACCCTCTGACTCTTACGACATAAATTTATAATGTCACTTATAACTATACCCGTATGTAACTAATTTGGTAATTAGGTAATTTAAATATTAAACAACAAAAGTGCATTATTTCAATATGGATCAAATTATTTTCTTTATAATTAATATTTACTAAACAATATACTCTGTTTTTAATTAGAGACAAGCCTAATGATGCTGTTAATTCATCGATTTCGTAACAGTGTAGTAAGCGAAATTTATCTATTTATATAACAGTCACGTAAATAAGCTCACAAATTGTTGTTTGGCGATTTTGAGGCTCACGTCCGATGTACATTTTTGTAAATAAATTGCCTTTAAGATATATATTGTGAATATTCATCATATGAAAGGTCATGGCCAGCTGTGCGCGGAAAATGTTTGTACTTTAAATCACATATATCGTAATTGTACCAATCGTACAGAAATTTGCTGTAGATCATAATTAGATAGGTAGAATATATATATATATATATATATATATATATTATCTGAGCATGTTGGGACCTTTGTCCTAAACAGGCTAGTCATTCACATTACAACTTTTAATACTTTACACCGTCCCACCGTCAGCAAATATAGTTTAAAGATACTTCCTCTACTATGTATCAACGGCAAAAATCGTTAATATCTGCAGGTTCAAACTATTAAAACCAAGTTTTTCATTGCATATGATTTTTTTTTTTTGTTTTGTTTTATTCTTGCATCTTTAAACGTTGATTTACATTTATTTTTAAGTTATATATACCTACATATTCACATCTATTTGTTAAATTAGTTTTTCTCTTTCGAACCAAGTAAAATATATTCTAGGTCACAGCAAACTCATACTGTATACAAATCCTTTTAGCTTACTCCAAACGCAATACAAGATACGAATCTTAAAATGGTTGAAACTTCCATAGTAAACCTTTACCCAACCCAGCGAAACGTGATGAAAATGTTAAGCTTTAAGATCGCGAATTCAAAAATTAAAATGTAATATCAACTCTACATTTTATTGTGTTTATTTTCGGGAAACATGCAATTTTTTATTACATAACTTCATCTCAATTGTCGCTTGATTGATTACTTATTGTATGATACCACTGTAGGGCATGGCTCTTTCTCCATGTAGAACGGTCGAAGCTTGATCGTCATCTCAATTTAACTACTAATAATAAAGATTACAAAATGTAACAAATTTTTAACGGTCTTTTATTAAAACTAACATATATTGAAAACAAACATATATATATATACCTATATATATATATATATATATATATACTTGTTCGTTTTGTTAATTATACTTGTACAAGTAAATTTGTCTGTATTATAAATTTGATTAAGCTTTTACTGTGAGCTCTATGTGATCTGTCGGGACTCGGAATAATAATCCTTGCGAAGGTAGTCGACGACAGCCTTAATTTAAATAATTCAAATCGTGACCATAATTTCAAAGGAATTAGTTAAAGATTCCACTCAAATTGCTAATCAGATGACTTCGTACGTTTAATAAAATGTTTTTGAATTCTTGTGACCATCGTACTTCAATATTTTGTTATTTACTAATTCTTTACTTTTGTAAGCTTGTTTAAATTTATAAAGAACATACATTTATACATATATTAGGAAACTGTTTTTAGATGTTAAAACAGACTAAATATGAGAAAGATGTGTTTTAAACGTAGACTAAATTAGTCAACCATTTTAAAGGAGTTTTCTACGTTAATCTGTAAGAAATCGAAATATGTTATGAAAAATCCGATAACACAATTAAATCACTTGATCTACTTAAAATGCGTTATTAATTTTCTGCTTTTAATTGCTTTAAAATAAGTGCGTATAAAAAGAATTGTGGTAAAAAATTATAAAATAATATTGTTTGCTCGCAAACAAAAAAAACCGGCTTCAGTTACATCGAAAAATAATACGAAGCAGTCAGTCGATAAACCAGTCAATTAAATATGCATTATTAGAGAAAACTCAAAATGTACTTGTCAAATTTCGATAAAAATGAATGGGACCACATGATAATTACCAGCTTTTCATTGACAAAGAATCGTCAAAATTGGTGAACCAAGTAAAGAGTTATAAGGAAAAATATATAAAAAACAAAATATAATCGAATTGTACCGCAAAATAATATATATTGCCCGAAAGTGTAACTACCCTCTTATTGCGAAGTAAATATATTCTTTGTATTTGTTTATTTTTAAGTTACATTAATTTAACAAACATCTTTTATATTAGTTATCTGTTATTTTAATATGATTATCATACATATGCTAACCCCGCGATTTTCTTTTAACAGGCAACCCTCGAAACAAATGTGCTCTTCAACCCGGCCATAGTCTTATGGACTGGATTCGACTGGGGAATTCCGGAAAAGATCTGACAGGAGTTGGTGGTCGTATCCGAACGGTAACGCCTGCCGAACTCGCTACGCACAACACGGAAAGTAATTATTATTTTTCGATATTTTTGCATTAATTTGACGTAATTAATAATATTATGTAATTGATGATTTAAAATATGCTGCAAAAAAATTTAGCATTAACGTCAGGCGACAAATAAAATATTATCAAAAAATAATCCCAACCTTAATGGTCCCAACCTTATTAATTATTTTGCCCGTTACCCAAATTAAAGCGGTATAATTATTTTTTTTCAGAAGACGCTTGGCTAGCTATCCGAGGAAGAGTTTATAACATTACTTCTTACTTGCCTTATCATCCTGGAGGTACAGTAACTTTACTTAATAATCAAATTATTTTCTGTGAATTAAAATTGTAACGAATTTGATATTGCAGGACCTGAAGAACTAATGAAAGGCGCTGGTATTGATGCAACGGAACTTTTCGACAAAGTCCACCCGTGGGTCAATTACGACTCACTTTTAGCGAAATGCTTGGTAGGTCCACTTAGTTTTGACCGGCCAGACGCTGAGGAACTATTTGACATATCAAATCCATCTCCGAAATCCGACCGACTCAGAGAACCATCAAAAGCTCAGGAATTAGTAAGAAAATCGATGGAAAACTTAGCAAACTGCATAACGCCGGTAAGAAAGAAAATAATCGCTAAAAGTGAGGAGAATGTCAAAGGAAGTCCACCGAGTAAAATAATGCAGAGCTTAATACAGTCTAGCGATTTGCCGGTATCTATAAGCCGAAGAGCGGCGTCGAGTCCTTTGAAATCAGCGGACAAGACAAAGGATTCACCTCCTTCACTACGTTTCGATTGGATCCAAACGTCGACAAACCTCACTATCTCTGTATACACTGGACCTTTAACTAATCCCGGTGGTCGTGCGAGAATTTCTGAAGACGCTTTGTTCATAGATGTTGCGACTAATGGTTGGTTAAGGACATTAAAGTTGGTGCCCGAAGAAGCTATAAAAGATCCTATACGGATACGAGTTTTTTCAGAAAGTGGTAAAATAGAGGTAAAGACTTACTCATATTTTAAAGTAAAAAATGAAATTGTAAAAATAGTTTTAGTTTCTTAAGTTTTAAGTTCAAGTTTGTTGGCCTTTAAATTTAATTAATTATATTATAATTGATAAAAAAGTTATCGTAATACAGTTACTAAAATTTAATCTTCTCAGGTTAAAGTGTTAAAGGCTACAAATAAAGTGTGGAAAAACATTGGAGAGACAATATTCAGCTCACCGACTGAAATCTCCTCCCCTCGCACGCTTGAATGTAGGGTAGTGCACGTAGAACGCGTTTCGCATGATACTACCCTCCTCGCACTGGTGCCAAAAACGGGACCTGTCGTTGTTCCATTAGGACACCATGTTAGAGTACACCATAGAGAAAAGGGTAAGATTTGTGTATTTCTTTCATTAAATTATATTTAATGTGATAAAATATCCCATGGTCTATTTTTTTGTCCAATAGCCTATTAATTGATATTATTACAAATATTTAAATAATTTATAAATGGAATATGCAGCTATACATATATTTGGCTCTATTATTTTAAATTAAAAAAAAATATAGTTTTTCCAAGTCATTTTTGCTAAACACTTCTGAATTGTCAGCTAGTTCATCTGTTTTAGTTAACCAAAACGAGGTATTGATACAATTTTCTCGGAATTAAACTTCTATTGAGGCCCAGAAAAGGTCAACGGTAGTTTAGTCAGCGATAGTTACTCTTTAAAAATAATCTAATTTGCACTGTGATTTGTATTCTAAAACTTCAAGGCATATAATTGTCACAAATATATTGCTTACCTTATCCGTTACTATTTTTTTAGAATGCTTTAGAAATTGACATAACATAAACAGGTGAACCAGGAAATACAGAAAAAACTTTCCATAATAATTACATATATTTTACTCCGTTTCTGAATTATGAGTTTACGTGAATACGCGTATATGAGTGAAATGTGAGTAGCTGTAGTGTAACAATATAAAAACTATTACGACACTGGGATAGTCATTCTTTATTTTAAGATATTATTTGTTTGACAATTTTAAATTAAAACAAGATAAAATAAGCAAAAATAATAACTTCTCAACATATAGTATACAACACGTACTAAAAGTGTATGTGCTTAAGAAGAAAATTATTTGATTGATGATACAGGACGATGCAATCAATCAAACGATGAGTAAATATTTAATAATAGATTCCTCCATTATAACTTGTACATATTTATAATCTTACACTCGAGACTCTCTTCGAGGTGATTTTAATTTAATAAACATGTACTTCTATGTACATCATAAAATATTCTATCATTCATATCATAAATTAAATGACATGTATAACCTCAGCATTTTTTATTATTTTATCAGAAACGGTGATGGGTATTGTGTACATGTGAAGGAAGGACTAACTTTATCAGTTTAAGGCTTTGCGAAGTCAATATTTACCCTCGACGAATCGTATTCTTTTACATAACAAAATCCGTAATTTTTGTTTCTAGTTTCCAATATATATTTAAATAAAGTAGATATAAATAATATTTTACTGGCAAAAACTTTGGTACAAGATTAACCATAAAGAAGCGTGGTAGTGTGATATGATAAGTAGCTCTGGCTTACATGTAAGGTATCCGACAAAATTTATAGATCTGAAAACTCCATATTTTACTATTGAAATTGAAAGAGAAACCAACTGACGATGCGATAGCTTCGTATAAAATATTCTTAACACTTTATTCAAACAATGTTTAGAAGAATGCCTGATTTTTAAGAACAATTTCTTCCTCTTATATTCTGATATCAGTAACTGTGAAAGTTAATATTCATGTGTGCCTTTATTATGTTTACATTTCTATTCGCTCTAGATTTTTAAATCTGAAAGAGTTAGTTGTATATATAGACATGCCTTTTTTTGTTCAGACAAGGAATGTGTCCGTTCGTACACGCCGGTGGGTGACAATTGGGATCGCTTCGGAAATGAATTCAGCGCTTTGAAGTTAGTAGTGAAACGTTACGACACCGGCGCCATATCTCCTCATCTTACTGGATTGAAAGTTGGAGATCTAATTACACTGTCCGGACCTTATGGAAACTTTCAATTACAAAAGGTATATTCGCATTTAAAATAATATAAATATAATTTTATTAAAAATCTCTACATAATTATACGTTAGATTATTTATTAAATTCCTAATCTAAGAAGACAAAAGGATGCCATTAATTAAAGAAGGTATATAAAAAACTCGTTTTATATATAAGAGGAAAAGGATAATTAACATTACCTTGTCTACCGAGGCTTGACGGGACGGTCTCGGAAACGCTCCATTATATTGAGACTTTCTCGGCGGAATGTCTCTTTCATCCGTAAAATTATAATATCTCTAATTTGTACTTTTATTCACAAAATGTAAATGTAGTAAGCAGTTTTACAGCGTATCTGACTAGATTACAATTCGTTTTCATGAATGAATATAATATTGGCCAGATATAATGGTAATAATTTGGCCAACAATTTAATATTAACATGTTGTTACAATAATATTAAAATTAGACGTAACATGTGTTTTATGTTTAAGTTTTAATGATTGAGCATTAAGTAAAATGAGGACATTCTATATCTTGAATATTTCATGATAGAGATAAATAGAGAATATTGAGATATTCGTATATCAGACACACGTCGATGAAGATTAAATATTTATATTTAATACAATCTGATATAGATCATATCAAAGATTCAGATCAAGTTAAGATTTATGATGTAAACAAGGAGAGTATTAAATAGTATTTATATTTTTTCAGCTGAAGCAAGTCAAAATTTTATATTTAATAGCGGCGGGTACGGGAATCACTCCAATGTTGGGATTGTTAAGATTTATGCTAACGAGGTCGAATCCGAAATGGTGAGTAAAAATTTGCGATCAAAGTATTTGTTGTAAGAACATAAAAAGGCCTCTCAAAAGTTCAAGGACAATATTGGTTTTGTTCATGGAAACGAGGTCGGTTTCTCATAAAAAAAATTTTTTGTAGTCAATTGAACGTATGAAGCTCTAAAAAAAGCAGCAGCAGCAGGTAGCTCTGACTATAACAATCATAAATAATTAAATACCTAATATATTTTTAACCGACTTCAAAAAAAGGAGGAGGTTACGCAATTCAACCGTATATATATTTTTATGTATGTTCGGGCATAACTCCGTCGTTTATGAACCGATTTTGATAATTCTTTTTTTGTTCGAAAGGAGATATCCCTAGTTTGGTACCATGATAAGGAAACCAGGATTTGATGATGGGATCTCAGAGAAACCTAGGGAAACTCTCGAAACTCCGCATAACTTTTTACTTGGTGTACCGAGTTTAATGATTTTAATTTAATCGAAAGCCGATGTTTATCATATGGTCACATTTAAATTTCACCGAGATCTGATTACAACTTTTGGAGTAATCTTTGATAATGCGTATTTACTTAACTATTTTTTCGTCTACCTACGTTGTATTACTTGTCGATATAATTGAAGTCGGTTTTTCTTCGTTTGTCTGCAAACACAATTATAAATATTATTTTTCAATTATCTTATGATACGAGACTAGTATCAATTTTAAATTTTTCTGATCTATTGTATACATAATCCTAATAAGTTTACATATAAGTATATATGTATATATTATTGGATTGTCTGAAAGAAATGGCTAAATAGCCAAAGTCCGCCAATTGTATTTCACAGTCACACACAGAATAAATAATACGCAAAAAGCAAAAAATATTCGTATATCTAAGGGATTACAAATAAAATAAAAGTCCTCACGATCCTACGTTAAGAAAAAAATGTATTCAAGGTCCAAGGTAAAAAATAAGGCTGTTTTTCCTTTTTTATCATAAAGTGAGTCTTACTGTAAGAATCGGTCATACAAAAGTCGTTAACCATTAAATTTTTCACAAGAATTATTTCTATCTTCTTTCCTACGATTCACCATTTTAAAGATATTACGGTTTAGAACTTCATGTTTTTGATGTTCGGTTAAATTTGTCACCGAAGCTTCGGATTCGGTTCGGATATAATGAATTTTATAGGTATAATAAGCATGAAAATATTTACAGTCTTGTTCATTTACACAGAAATATATTATGCAAATAATGTGTTTATTTTATATCATTAAGAATAATGATGCTGCGTACTATTTTTATCTATATCAATCTATACTAATCAGGAAGAACTATAGCACGAATTGAATAAATCTTTTTGTGTTGAAATTGAATAAAAAATACTTCACCAACAAGGCAATTTTATGAAGATAAACTGCTTTTTTATAGAATTTAATTTGGATGCATAATTTAGGAGACTATGTATTTTTTTGGGGTCACCAACCCGCCTGCCCAGCGTGGTGACTATGGGCAACACACATGAGTTCGCGCCATTTTTGACGCGAACTTGTGGAGGCCTATGTCCAGCAGTGGACTGGAATAGGCTGAGATGATGATGATGATGATGATGATGATGATGTATTTTTTTAAAATATTTTAATTAAGTAACTATTGTAAAGGAACTTTGTCTTTAATCTTCTAACTATTTAGGAATATTTTCAGGAATAGTTTCTGTTCGGTATTTTACGAATTCGACAGTCTTGTATTTTCTTCGATCTTTCACACCATTATCGCTCGCTAACCATTCTTTTGATACTGGATATTTTTATATAATTCTGTCATAATTTAGGGTCTGCTCCCTAAAAAATCATTAAATAAATTTGATCGCTTTTGGAGCAGCGTAATTTATTGTATTGTAGAAATAGATTATAGATTTTTCTCTTAAACATAAATATAAGAAAATATGGCTTACAAATCATATTTTCTTCGTAATTTAATTCTTTCATATGTAGATAATATTGATTCCATTAAATACTCTACCCCAAATTACTAAATAGTTACTACACTTTACGCTGAATGTTAAATGTATGTATGTATATATTTTGTTATTACAGTGAACGTGTGCATTTAATATTCTTCAACAAAACGGAAGAGGACATTCTGTTTAAGGAAAAGTTCGAAGAAATGGCGAGACAAGATGTGAGGTAAACAGAAATTTCGTGATCTCTTGCATAATAACGCAATTTAATAAATGTTGTCGACCTTGAAATCTGTTATGCCAAACACTTTTATTCACTTAAGAATAATTTCTTCTTAACTGAGATGAACGTGTCATTTAATTTATGTAAACAAAATTATTTTACTAATTTACATTTTATAAATTATAATTATAAATGAAATCTAAAATACGAAAATATTAGTTATTACACGTAAGCCTATTTTTAGAACGTATCAAGTATTTCCTTAGTTCGTTAAACAATTAAATAAATGTATAAAATACTTAATATTCCACTAGTAAAACTCTAAAGTGAAATATTATTGTTAAATGTAACTGTCAAATAGTAAAAGAATTACTTAAATCGATTCAGTAGGTATTATCAGAGGGTACCGAATCAATTAGAAACAAACCTTAGCTTTTATAATGAAACAACTTTCACACAACAGTCCTCCCGTGACCATGGTTGCTGTAAAATATCCGAAACGTCGGGCTTTTAAAAAACTTAATAAACCGCGATAAAATCCGAAAAAATTGTTTCATTATAATGAGTGAAATTTGCGTAAACCTTAGTAAACAATTAGTAAAATGTTGCCCCTTTTTTAATTTAATAAAACCTAAAGTTTTATTTTAATTTGATATACATATTTAAAATATTTTTTCTCCAGGTTTAAAATAACACACGTTTTATCAAATGCCAGTTCTGCGTGGACGGGACACAAAGGTCGGATAAGCAGTAAAGTTCTTACAGATATCGTCGATAAAACGTCCCTGTGCAACGAAGACTTACCGCATTTTGCATGTTTGTGTGGCCCAACGGAATTTACACACACGGGGATGGATTTATTAAAAAAATTGGGAATGAAAGAAAACGATATACACGCTTTTATAGGATAAGTGTAAATATAACTTATATCTAAGTCCGTACGTACGTACGTATGTGAAATTTCAATCCAATATTTATAAATTTTTTCATAGATGTAGATACGGTAAACTTCCAACAATTGGACAAAATTAATTCTTCTTTCTTGACATCTATGCACAGGGAGATCTCTATTTGTACCTATAGTTACCTAATTATAGAAACAAATACCTAACACATTTTATTCCTTTGTTTTTACAAATTGGATTGAGATTATTTAATTACTGAGACGACAAATGTATAATTATTATAAAATATATTTTGTAAAATATCTTAGCAGTCAATTTTTATCGAATGACAAAATTTACGTATAGAATATATATACATTTGTCTTTGCGGTAATAGCTACAAATTTAATTTTATAAAAAAAATGATATATTAAGCGATTTAATAAATATTTTAACTCACATTTTTTGTAAATAATTCCATAATATAAAATCAGGCATTATAGCAGTATTAATCAATTTTACTTTTTAACAAGTACAAAAAATACTATTAGTATAGATTTAATAAGCAATTACCAATATTATCGTAAGAAAGACAAATTGTAAAATAATTGATATCGTCCGATGAGTGAGACATATTTTTTTTTAGTCTAACGTTATAATTAAATAATATTATAAAGTAGCACACAGTAACACCAAGTCAATGTACCTACTACCTACCTGAGTACTTATTTTATTCTCTTACATATCGAACAATAATTTTATTTTATATCTCATTTTAGTCGTTTTATTAAAACGTATATTTTCTATGATAAATAATTGGAACCAAATTAAACTATGCTTAAAAAATGTTGAATTTTATATATATTTTCTAGTCCTTGATTTTGTTTTAATTTTGTTGATTGGTTTTTATTAAGTACATAAAAGTATTTAGGAAATTTAGTGTTTTTTAGAAAAAACCAAATACCGATAATAATAATTCAAACTATTAAGTGAAATAAAAAAACATGTGTCTTTATTTATTTTTGTCGACATTATAAAATTACATAAATAATTTAAAAAAGTTTAGTAGTAATATTTTAGTTTTACAAACGTCATATTATACAGTCGTGTGACTGATATTACGTCACTTCCGTTATATATTTTTCTTACGGTTTTAGTCTCACATTTTTCTCAGTTCGGTCGCCCAGCCAAATGTCAAGCCTTTTTTTTTACGTGAGGAAAATCCATCATAGATCCATCATCCAGCGCGGGGGCGCCAGAAGGTTAGGTCACACTCCTACTGACTAAAAACCACCACGTGTGAGCAGTCATCCGCCTGGGTGGGGCGAGATAGGGTCGCGCTAGCATTCACCACCTCGCCTCAGCGGTAGGCACGGACAAAGCCTCCGGGCCCCGGCACAATGGTGGGGTGGCCTCGCTCACAACAAGGCCACCCCTCAGACGTATGGGGTTGTGTCGTCCGGCCGGCCGAAGTCCCCCGACTATCGGCCGCCGACCCCACTATTACGAGGGGGGGAGGAGGTGGGCAAGCCGTCTGTTTCCTCGCCCCCCTACGTCTGCACCGGAGTGGGCCAGCAGAGGCGTCTTCCTCTCTGGCCCGCTCCGCGGTCTCCTTCTGCGTCATTTGGCTGCCGTAGGAAACTTCGTTCCAAAACTAATTAGATGAATTCTAATAAAAGAGAATAAATTGAGGTAAATATAATGTACTAAATTTCATCAGTCAAAAAATTTGGTACTATTTTTTTATTTATATTTCTTATTTTTATATTTTAAACGATTAAAAAATATTTATTAAAATCGTCATTACACAGGCAACCTAAATTATATTATTATATTCTTGGTTAGATTTTTGATAGATTTTTAATGTTACTCAAAAAAAAAATTAAAACCTTACATTCATATAGAATTTATGCAAAGTTATAAGTATTACAAGCAAATAATAACATGTTTTCTAAAATTTGACAGAAATGTTTTTTTTTCTTTCTTATTTTTCCTACCTCTCAAGGTTCATAGGTTTGACATAGGAATAGTTTACAGAGCGTTTTACTTTTTGGAAAAGTGTTTTTGTTCTTTCTGTAATCTAGACATTGAATAGAAAATCTTTTCAATTATCTATTTAAGAATTTCGATTTTCTTAAAATGTCGAAGTGATTAAAATAGAGTAAATCTCTATTCTTCTTTTCTTAAATATAAAATATTTAATAAGCCCAAATTCTTTTTAGAAAATAAAATGAAGTGTGATAATCTAGTTATATTAGAAAGAGTATAGATAATTTCATTGAGTACTGTAAATTATAGTGATAATATCAAACGTAGTCAAGTATACTTATATCTATTTAGCAAGTGGACACTTAGGAGTTACTATTTTAATCCATCCACATTTCCAAATAATTTAATATGTGTGCAAAATTCTCCAAATATAAGCTACCTACTTATTTTACTCATTTTCGTTTTGTATAGTTACATCATATGTGAATTTTGAATGAAAAAAAATAGTGTTATTATTTCATATAAATTTTAAAAATATTTAGGGTGTATGGTAACTTTGGTTGTAATAGAAACGACATTTTTTTTTTATCTATAGATCTTACGTGTTATATCTTTTTCAGAAATTTTAATGATAGCTATGTATACCTAATTTATATTTTAAATATACCTAATCTAATAAGGCTTTATTCACATTGACTCAAAGTCGAAGTATTACACAGAAGCAGTATAGATTCAAACGTGACATTGATGAACTCAATCTCGATTTAGAAACGTTCAAGTAAAATAAACTCAAGCTATAATTATTATAATAACTCGGTTTGCGTCCGAGTCCAGCACAAAGGTGTAATTGCGGCTTAAATGTCGAAAACACAATACTTACTACGATTAATATAATTATAATGATGAACGTAGATAAATAAAATAGTTTTATTGCAGACAAAACATTTTAAAATGAAAAAAATAATAATAAATGAACTAAATAATTAACGAACTCGTGAATCTATCTCTGCTATGGTGATGTTTTGGCATCAATGTGAATAAAGTTTTAAGGGTTCAAAAAAAAAAAAAACAATCATATAATTAGGGAAATAAAGTTACCACGTTATTTACCACGTATGTTTATTTTGTTGTATTTTTTTTTTGTAGCGAAATAATATTAAAGTGCCTACATTCCATTTAATAAAGAGGGTTGTCGGTTGTATTGTTTTATTTTTTCCTAAATATAGTATTAATGAAGAAGATCGTCTTTTATTTTAACCCAACTACGGGGTAATGCAAATAAGAAATAATGTTTTTACCCACTGGTTACGTCGCTTTTACCGTCACATTTACCATATTATTAGTCATAATAAAATCATAGATACAAATGGATTTAATGAAATTTTTAATAGATAATAGAGCTATATCGCAAATAAACCTTTTTATCCATGTTACAGTTCTATATCTTAATACCAATATAATATTATAAACATACAAGCCTGTTAGCGCAATTTGTAGTCACCCTGCTTTCTGCCTCGAGGGTTGTGGGTTCGATTCCCACCCCGAGTCAGGGTGTAATATAAATATTTATTTATATATTTATCTATGTATTATTTATGTATGTTTACGAAAAAAAAATTGTAACTATATACCAGTCTGCTGTTACCTATAACACAAGCATTAAGTTGCTTACTTTAGGAACAAACGACTGTGTGTGTACTGTGTGTTGTGTAGATATTATTTATATATAAGTCTATACCAAGTTAAATTACTAAAATATAAATGATAAATTACTTAAATGACAGTTGCCCGATTACTTGTTATGTACCTAAGTACCTATGTACAATTTAATTTTCTCCAATTTTATCTATATAAATAAATAAAATTGGAGTGTCTGTTATGTTAATATTAAAATAACCACTTTTAACTAAATTCGTATGTATACACGCTACATATACGAAAATAACACTTTTTATAATTTTTCTCTCTTTATATGTCATTATTTTTATCTGTCTGTCTGTCTGTCTGTTTGTTTCGGCTAATCTCTGAAACGGCTGGACCGATTTTGACGGGACTTTCACTGGTAGATAGCTGAGGTAATAAGGAGTAACTTAGGTTACTTTTATTTTAGTTTTTTTTTTAAATAACTTCGAACTAAACAATAATTATTTTGTTAATTTCCATGCGGACGATGTCGCGGGCACAGCTAGTACCTAGTATAGAAGTGGTAGCAAATAAACAATTTAGAACAATTATTTATAAATATGGTTTGAAATTATTTATTCATCATCATCATCATTTCAGCCTATCACAGTCCACTGCTGGACATAGGCCTCCGTAAGTTCGTGCCAAACCGGCGTGAACTTATGTGTTTTACCCATAGTCACCACGCTAGGCAGGTGTGTTGGTGACCGCAGGGCTGGCTTTGTCGCACCGAAGACGCTGCTGCCCGTGTTCGGCCTGTGTATTTCATAGCCAGTAGTTGGATGGTTATCCCGCCATCGGTTTTCTTTTTAAGTTCCAAGGTAGGAGTGGAACTGTGTTATCTCTTAGTCGCCTCTTAAGACACCCACGGGATGAGAGGGGGAGGCTATATTGTTACCGCCGTAGCCACATAGCGTATTATTATTATTTATTATTAACAGTTTTCATATAGTACTAAAAGAACAAAGCATAAGGTCATTGCATCTAATAAGAACAGGATATTTGGCCCTTACCTTATAAATCAATTTTAGAAAGTGTGTTTATTTATACGACATCATAATAAAATAAACTATTTCTATTAATAATTGTGTTTGCTCGCAAACGAAAAAAAAAACCGACTTCAATTACATCGACGAGTACAACGTAGATCGACGAAAAAATAGTCAAGTAACTGCGCGTTATCAAAGATTACTCAAAAAGTAGTTATCAGATCTCAATAAAATTTATATGTGACCACATGACAAAAATCAGCTTTCGATTAAATTAAAAATTATTAAAATCGGTACACCCAGTAAAAAGTTATTGCGGATTTTCAAGAAGTTCCCTCGATTTCTCTGAGATCCAATCATCAGATCCTGGTTTCCTTATCATGGTACCAAACTAGGGATATCCCCTTTCCAACAAAAAAAGAATTATCAAAATCGGTACACCCAGTAGAAAGTTATGTGGTATAATACAACGTAGGTCGACGAAAAAAGCGTCAAGTAAAAACGCATTATTAGATATAGCTCGAAAAGTAGTTGTTAGATCTCAAATAAATTTAAATGGGACCAATTGGCACACACCACCTTTCGATTAAAAGAAAATTTGTCTAAATCGCTCCACCCAGTCAAAAGTTCTGATGTAACATACATAAAAAAAAAAAAAAATACTGTCGAATTGAGAACCTCCTCCTTTTTGGAAGTCGGTTAAAAAGGAAATATTGTACAGTAACGAGAGCATGAACCGAGCATGTACGTTCTCGCATCTGTTTGCGACAGGCGCGCGGCGAGCATAGATCAGTCTGTTGAGAACACGTAACTGTGTTTTTTTCCATGGTTCGCGCGCGTTCCGCAATACAGACACAATCCGTCCACACTGGCGCTCCATGCATACTGCGCGCCACTTTGGCCTTCCGCCTTTGTTCGACGAAAAAACCGACAAATTGACGGATTGCGACGCGCATGAGTTGAAATTCTCTTTTTGTGCGCATAGTGAACACGGTTCGTGCGCGCAAACCATTCACGTCTACATTTCAATTCGGAATTCAGTTACATTGCATGCTACATTTCGCCTATCTGTACCCGCTTTTAGATTGATCCTTGATCTTTCTTAGGAACTACGCTTTCTTTAATCACAGTTATAGACATTATTGTGTTTGAAAATAACAAACATGGTGATCACTGCAGCAAAGTTTAAAAGATATGTATGCACGGAATAGGCCTTTTTTAGGCGGAACCGCCTTATAAACTTCGTATAGCATAGGTTTCAAAACTTTGAAGAAATTAGGATTCAAAAAAAAATTGAATCAGTAGATAGATAAAGCAAGTATATTTTAGAACTTCGTCTAAATTTTAACTGCTTGCTTATTTCATTATTATTATTCAGCTTCGCCGGGATTCTCATATATTTTTTATGAATAAAGTAATATAAAGAATGAAGTAACTTTGAATTCTCCAGAACTTTTTTATTAAAAGATAATAAAATCAAAAGTAATGTAAGTGCCTAGACATAGAAAAAATATAAATGGAATCATAGATGGAATGAATAAATCTAAAATATAACTTGTAAGAAGAATGTAACATAAATTCTGACATCTATCAAAATATGCCTTATTACATTCTTCGCAGCTCCTGCTTACATAAGAAATTCTAATTTCTTGGTACGCGAAGCGAAGATCTAAGGTAATCTGAAAACCTCAAACTGATGCGAATTCGTCTTCGTAATACAAATCTTTACAAGGACTTTATAACCGAACAAAAAATCGGCTCTCCATTTATTAGTATAGATTAAGAAGAGATCGTATCTACTTGAAATAAAAAATGAAACAACAAAATCATAAGGAACATTATATATTACAACAAAACACAATATTTTACACAATCCATCAAATTAAATGCTTGTTATCATCCTTCAGATCATTTGGTACCTACCAACAAACTACACAACTCATCACAAACAAGAAGTTTAAGAACCAACTTAGCAAAAAGTAAGAACGAGAGCAAAAAATGCAGAAAAAAGTAAAGAATATGATATTAACAATGGTAATCAAAACTGTTATCTTCTGGGAATGAAAAATATATATTACATTTAAATAAATTTAATATGCTACAAAATACTATAAATGCATCAATAACTTTTTCACTGCCAAATGTATTTAAGATGCGATGCATAAACTGCAGATATGTGCCTATCATATGGATACAAAAAAAAAAAAAAATTATTATAGCTTTGCATTCGCTTCAGTAAATGAAACGTTAAAGTATTGTAAATTTTAAATGTGAAAGATTATTATTTATGTTATATCCAGTCGTAGGCGAACACAGCACCTTAAAAATAATTTTGCTGATTTTAAAACAATAAAGGCTCATGTATAAAGCTGGATGATAAATATTTAATCAATAATTCGACTACTTTATATATCATTTAATAAGTTTTGCTGAAAACACGAAAAAAAATTTGCGACCGTGAGTTTTTTTATAATTTTTTGTTTAGTAAATAAACTGTGCAGATGAAATTTTACATAAAACGGTTAAAATCTTATGTTGATATGTAAATCTCTGCATTCAAATTTTTAATTGTAAAATAATAGCTAATGTAAAATTAACCTCGAGTCAATATTAATAAAAAATAATAGCTAAATAATTAGTCGTAATATTTAGACAAAAAACCATTTTATTTTGGTTTTTTGAATATACATTTTGATAAAAACTTAAAATATCATATACTAAACATATATAAGATAATAATGAGACAACATTTCTATGATGACGAACAATTTCTTTTAAATTTATTCATACATACATACCTATGTAATATTGGAGCGATACAAAACTTAAAGAGCATCGTCCTTTATAAAAATAAGCTCTTTTTCACAGTATACTTTTAAAGAGAATACGAAAAGGTGAGTCCCATCTTCCAAAATAAATAAATAAAACAAAAGTAAAACTATATAATAATAAACATATCACAAGAATTGTCATTAGGAATAATATCGTAAGTAACACCACATTTAATTATACCATTATGTAAGTCCTAAAGTATTATGCATATTAAAGTTGAAAAATTACATTTATATGATAATTTTCAATCCAAACTTATTATTATAAGTAGAAAAAGAAAATATATAAACCATTTAGTTCATAAATAAAAACACTTTTCAAAGGCTTACTAAAGTAACATTCCAAATAAAAAAGGTGGTCTTGCAATATACCTACGACTTGTGTAACTAAATATTAAAAGAAGTAACAGTTAAGAATTAAAATGTTACAGTATCAGACTAAATCGAGTTTATATATGTCTTATACAATTTATGCACTTTCAAGACAACATACCTACACATTTACTTTATCAAAACCTGGTAAAAGTTTTGTTTGATTAACTTGTGCCCAGAATTTTGGTGGCGTTTTTCTAGAACATTTTTTATATTAATGTTTTTCCATTTTTTTTTAAATGGATTCAATAAATAATAATTTTTAGTTTGAACATAATTAAAAAATAAATATCGTTTTTAGAATATGAATGTGTTATTTATCATAAATTTTTAAAAGCTGTCATTCCTTATTAACTTTTGTAATTTGTTTGACAGTGAGTACAACTTTAAATTTTTATCGAAAATGAACGTAGGAAATTTCCACTATTTTGATAAGCACATTAAGTAATAGTTATTTTATAAACTATAAATTTAATAACGCGTAGCCCAATCTATACACTGAAACACCACTTATACTTTGAAGACTTAGGAATAACTTATAAAACAATTTTTTATTAACAGACATATTTTATATTCTCGTGACTTATTCTATCGCTTAACTTTACTTTTGGGAAGATTGGAAACCAAACATATTTATTTACATAATATTTATATTTAAACTATGCATTAATATCATTGACGAACAATACGTCACGGTCCTTAAGTCCGACGTCTTGTAAAGTTGCTGTTCCTGAAGCTATTACACGTTTAGGAAAATTGGTCGTTATTTCAAATTCCTCTGGAGCTTGAGAATGGCTAAATACGAAATCGTATAGATGCTGAAAATGACATTACATGGATTACGCAAATGATTTATGACAAAAAAATCGTTAATATTAAACTTATATATACCGTTTTTCTAGTGATTTTTTATATATTTTACGAAATGACCTCTAATACAAAATAAAGAAATTCAAACCAAGATATACATTATTTTCTTTTAAAAATGTCACTGAAAATTTTTAAACTTTTACTTTTCGAAACCGAAATGTTTGCCTAGCTTCGTCGTTAATGTGATGAAAAAGTATTATATTAGATAGTAGATACAGATTAGACATAAATAATAAATAAATAAATATCTTATAACATACGCAAACGATCGTCTTTTCCTATGGTAAGCAACTTAATGCTTGTGTTACAGGTAATAGCTATTTTTTTTTTTTTTTTGATAAACATACATAGAAATAATACATATATAAATACGAATATTATATTACACCCAGACTCAGACGGGTATCGAACCCGCAACCCGCAGAACAGAAAGCAAGGCCACTAATATTAATAAAATAGGGTATTTTCGGTAGTGAAAAATAAATTATAAAATTTGATACAAATTAAAATACACTTAAATATTCTGATTTGGAATCATAAAAGGACATTATTGTTTTATTATATTGAAATTAAAAGTCGTATATTTTAAATCTGTATATCACGTGACCTAAAACACGACCCGCCATGGTATGACGTCCTACGGACAATAACAAAAACAAAGTTCTGCCAGAGCTGTAAACAGCTACGTACATATCTATCAACTTTAACTTCAAAGAGTAATACTTGTGCTCTTTCGTTAGAACATTTCATTTGTACCTATTTATTTATTAAAATTCAAAAAAGTTTTGTAAAAGCAGATAATACGAATCTGCCAAAAATTGATTCAATTATGGTTGCAAAATTTTTTGCATGTAACCTAGACTTCTGTTCTGCCGAATTTCGGAATGTTAAAACATCTTTGTAAGTATTACTTGTTATATTATACTGTTTTTTAAGTATGTATACCTAATTTGAAAAATAATGTTAGAAAGTGTTAGGTTATGTTTTATTCCTTATGTTACTGCCAAATTAAGACTTAAGTTTTTTTTAAATGCTAGTATTTGTACAGCTAGACACTACACACCAACGATAGCTATTGTAATTCATTATTTTACACAAAAACACCAAATACTTGTAGCTGTTAATGTTGAACGACAAAGAGTATATGTATACGGTATTGAACTTTTGACGTATTCAACGAGTTGTCTTTACATACGTCATACACGGCTTTTGTTATTAACCATATTACGTCATCAAAATGGCTGATAGCGTTTTTGCGGAAATAAAAAAGGTTTAAAATCTAATTTAATTTTATGGCATGAAAGAGTGTTTATTTTGCCGAAATATATTTTTTTTGTGGCTTTTTATTGGAAAATCAACATTTTGAAGTACTTTTTCAAATATAGTGAAGTACCCTATTAGTAAATTGATTTAGATAGGATGTAGTAAAAGTTTACCATTGTTTTATCTGTGTATAGAAAACGTCTCGTGAGTCGCTCTCCGCCAGGTAGTCGTATAAGTAGCGTCATTGAGTCTGCGCCCGGCTGCGGCTCATCTGGTAACAAAGCAGCCATGTCTTCTCGAGCGGCCATCACCTATAAATATAATTAAGAAACTCATGCTTATGTACATTAACGCTGCATATTAACTCTGTAATTATATTCCATATCATACTATTACTTAGAAAACAAAAGTTATTGGTTCTTCAACAGATTCATCGGAATTGCGCTTATATGATGATTGAGCGATGGATATAGTTGATGCGTTTATAGTACTTAAATGAATATTAGCTCAAGGAAAACACATCAATAATATTGTTCAATTGACAGTTGAAATAGACCATCTTGGGGTCAGTAAAGTACTTGTATTACAGTAGAAACGCTCCTGGGGGGATTGGGTCGGCAATGCTTCTGGTGTTGCAGTTGTTTGGCAGTAGTCTATAAGCTACAGTAATCGCTTACCATCAGGTGAGCCGTAAGCTTGTTTGCCGACCTAGTTAGGATTAGCCGACCTAAATAGGATTCATATAATTTTCTCTTTATATAATAATATCATACATGATGAATCAAACAATCTGAACAAAATATCCTCTTACTCAGAGAATATGCTCGAGTGCCATTAGAATGTGTATGCTGTAAAATATTGAAAGCAATCTGCCAATTGACTTGGTCTATACGCGCTAGTTCTCGTCCGAGACTGAGAGTGGCAAGGTGAGGCAATCAGTAGCAGTAAGATAGGGTGAAACGAAATGAGGCGAGGCGAGGCGAGGTAAGATGAGCCGAGGCGAGGTGAGGAAAGGTATGATAAGGCGAAACGAGGCGAAGCTAGACGACGCAAGCAAGCCGAGGCGAGTCGGGGCAACGTACCTCCAGCCGGCGCAGCTCCTCCAGCTGCTGCTGCGTCTTGGCCTCGCGCTCGAGCTGCAGGCGCGCGGCGAGCGCGGCGGCGCGGCGGCGCTCCTTCTCCTGGTCGGCGGCGAGCGACTCCGCGTACGCCTCGTCCTGCGCCGCGCGCAGCCGCGCCGTCACCTCGCGCTCCACCCTGGAATGGTTAACTACACTTTTAATATCATACTAAATGTTAGAGATCGCCAACGAACACGATTGCCAATATTCTACAGGGCGCCATTAAGTAGTTTAGTGGCTCTGAGCCAAAATTTTGCGAATTGCAGGATAATTTGTAAATTAAATAAATTAGACCATAAAAGTTTTGGCCCTCAATTGTGAAACGATTAGCAATGCGTTGAATTTACAATAATGTACGTTTCGTATAAGTAATGGATGGCATTTAAGTAATGTATTTATGTAAGCTACTTTAAGTTTTTTTATTAAATTACTTGTTACTCATCTAAATTGTTAGCATAGATCAAACAAACGGTTACTGCAATTTCAAGTTTGATACTTAATATGTCAAAACTGTTTTTAAAAATACATTGACTAAATATAGTTTTTGATATTAATAAATATGCTGAGTATCATAAAAGAATATCTATAACAACAAATACTTATTCATTACTTGATCGGAAAATATTTGCTTTTTGCAACAAAAGAAGTACTATTACAAAAGTACCATCATGGCTTTTAGGTTAGTTGCTAGGTAACTTTTTTTTCATATTTCAATATCTGATTTATTTCACATATACCATGTAGTGAATAAATTTGCATTGGTAGTGTGTCAGTTTTAAATAGTTGGTTTAAAGTGTCAGAGTAAAGTATCATTATTACTCACCTGTCAGCCCGAGCAGCGGCCAGGTGTGGTTCATTCTCTGTAACTACCCTCTGTAGTCTCAGTAATAATTGTTGAGGTGAACAAGCACCTTCACTTCTCGCTACAACCGTCATGCGGTGTTCACGAACACACACTACACAGAGTAGTGGGTAACGCCTTCCGCCTACTGACTGAGCAACTCTCCACCCTTCAGATGTATCGATAGAGCAACCCCAAAAAAGAGCATGGGTGTTTATGTACTGGATCACCTCTGGGTCTGATAGTGTGGTTCTGAAACAATTTTTTTTAATTACAATACTGACTAAACCAACAGACGTTCTGTTTTGCAAACTGTCAAATGTCCGAAGTGAACATAATCGTTACGATTTCTGAAAAATTTTCAATTTTATTAATTCCTCATTCCATAAGATCCTTCTACAAAGTATTATTAAACTTTAAAAAAAATATGACCCCTATTGGTCAAGCCAATCTCGAGTATTGTGCTTAGTTTTTATACTAAGTGATTAATTTTTAATTATACAAATAAAGATTTATACTGTTGAATTTTAAGATCAATATCTAGTATCTTTGCATCTTAGCTTAAAACAAGTTTAGTTAGTATGTACCAGTAAGAGAATACTTTTAAGTAATATTAAATATTCATTAATATAAAAAAAAAATTAAACAAGACAGACCTAAAAAAGAGTACAAATAAGTATTAATATGATAGTAAGTATTACAATGAGTAGTAATATAGTATTTGTTCAACAATGTATTAATGATTCATATCAAGACTAATTAACTAATTTTTATTAGCTTCGTAAATGACTCTAATGATACAATCTCAAATATATAGTTACTACATTACAAATGGACAGGACACATCGTCCGTTCTTCTGAAGGAAGGTGGCCTAAACATGTAACAAAATGGACAGGCCCAGGAGGCAAAAGAAAAAGAGGCAGACCAAAATCCCGCTGGAAAGATGACATAATTCAATTGGCAGGAAGAGACTGGATGAAAACAGCTACAATTTTCAAATACTTGCAAATAATTATTGATTACGGGCCGTCTGGCAAATATGCGTACAAAAAAAGAATGATTGCACATGCGATAGATTGTAACATTTTAGTTCATTTCAAGAAAAAGATGTTAAGATTACACAATCATGATACAGGTTTAAATATAGTTTACTTTGCATTTAGTTCTTTATTATAAAATAAGAGATACATTTTCTTTGATGTAATATTAATACAAACTAACACAGGATTGTCACAACAGTAAATTGTTTAAAATACAAAGTAGTTTATTGATAATAATAAGTTTTAACAAACAAGTCGCCACCCTGTACTGGGTGGTATCTTGTGTTACTAGATACCCCGCTCATCCACCGAGACTTACAATATTAATCAATATCAGACAATTTAAAAATATTAATTTTATCCGTATGTGTTTGAATGTCTGTGTATGTGTGTAAGTGATTAGATATTTAAGAAACTCCGCAATTAGGCTGTTGGCGGTGTGGGTGGGTAAAATTCTAAACTTTAGTTACTTTATTTCTTTCTAATAACATTTCAGTTTCATAGTAATTTAAAGATAGCAAAAGTTTTAGTTAACACATATGTTGCTGTAACTTTAGTTAGTGGATAGATGTTAATTTGTTACCTATCATACAGTAATTTAGACTGACATGCGTGCAATAATACAGAGTGTTCGATAGATCGCAATGACAACTAGGTAAATCGTTCAGTGTCATCACAAGGCAAGAGGCATTTGCTATGCATGGTTTCATTATTTTATGGTTAAGATTTTCATTTACATAAAATATTACCCCATCACATTGGTTGTAGCTATTATTTGCAAGCATAGTTATTACTTAGTGGGGGAATAGGTTTTGATTTCGAGAGGTGATACTCAGTCATAACCAAAATGTCACAATCAAATTTTGGCGAATTTAATGTACCTACCTAATCATAAAATCATCAAGATTTTTATAGATCCGTATATTTTGTGTTAAAATAGTTAGATTGTTCGCTGTATTCAAATGAGCATGACAATCCACCGGCGAACACAATACAGACTAAGCTATTAAAGTTTCTTCTATATCGATATTAGTCAGTAATAAGCTATCCATAATCGACAAGAAATAGATTGACGTCAAAAAAGAAATTCTGCACTCAGGATCAATTCGCATAAACAGAAAAAAAAAGAATTTCTACATAAGTTATAGATGTACTAAAGTCATAGTAAACAAGTCTTAAATTTAAATAAAATAACTGTGAAATATATTTATAATAGACTATTACAGTTATAGGTAACAATTTTTACTAAGTAAAAATAAATACATAGATATAGCAGGGGTGTGTAATAGGCAATACAAAATGTAGACTGCGGAATAGTGACAATCAAATTGAGCAGTTGTATTATTATTTGAATAATAATAATAAGAACTGTAGTCGAATGCCCTGATCTGCTGCATAAAATATTATTCAAAATACCGTCCCGTGCATCTGGTAACAATACTTATAAGCCGTTTATTATTCCATTTTCAGGTACAAACTACCGACAGAATGTTGTACTTATGAGAGCTTGTCGGGCATGTAATAATATTAATATTGATATCTACTTATTTCATAGGAGTATCAATACCATAAAAATGGTGATTGTTAGATCTATGATGAAATCTGTGCACTCTCTCAATCTCGTTTAGCAGTACATAGATTACTCTTTCTAGGAATATTAGCTTTTTGATTTTTACTCCATATTTGTTATAGTTATTATAAGCTGTAAGCTATCCTAATAAAATAAATAGCTTATATATAGATAACTAGATTTTATCTGAGCTAGTCACTTAGTAGTGTTATACTCTATTCTGTATTTGAGATTTATTCACCAATTTTATAATAGGTGAATTTTCATCCTTAGGTCATAAAGCATGTCACATAAGCGTCGTAAAACTCCCGTTTGGAGTTAGGTGGTCAGATACAAAGATCCGGAGTATTATTGCATTTTAATCCAAGGTGAGAGGTATTCAACTTACTCTTACTGAAACAACTCTTATTGAGGTTATTATATCGTTTCACGGCCGTCATGATATAAGTTTTTTGCACATATGACGACATTTCGACCACTATTGGCTTTTATTCACCTTTAGAAGAGTATCTATATATGTTCCTAATGTCATTAGGCCGAAGTTCTACTTTGAGTATTGAAGATAAGTATGTTACTATGTTAATGAGAGAGAGTTTGAAGTCAGTATCAATTTTTGGCACATTCTTTAGTTCAAATGAGTACTTTCTTTGGCATTTTGTTGTTTTTCCAATTTATTTTCTAAAATGAGTATTCATTCTTTATGCTTGCAAAGTTGTTAGACTGACAGCGATTGCAAGTCACAGTAGGGAACCCGCATTGGAGCAGCATGATGGATTAAGATATGATCCTTCTCCTACATGGGGAAAAAGACCTATGCCCAGAAGTGGGATATTACAGGCTGAAGTATATCTATATATGCGAAGTTCACATTCCATTACTTGTATTTTTTATCATATCTTCATATTTAGCTAACATGAATTTTAGTAAATCCACAAAACGTTCAAAGAGATGACGATATTTTTTTAGTTCCAGAAATTTGCTGGACCCTCCAGACGATATTGTATCCATAATTTCTTTTTAAAATTCTGTGAGTTTGCTGAAACCCTCGGTTGAACGCTCACGCTTATAACGCCATCTATTGTTAGGTGGAGTCGTATTGAAGTCAGATTCAGATTCAGAGTCAGAGTCAGAGTCAGAGATCTTAAACAGTCCCGTGTAGAAACGGATTAGTTAGTATTAAGCAGTATGTACAAGGGTACGGCAATATGTCCATATGTATCGAGTATGATTTAAGTATACTCATACATATGCAAAACTAACAGCGCGTGCCACAGCTTTGGATGACGTAATCATGCAGGTAGTTAAGCGACTCGAGCGCAACACAGTCGCAGCTACCAGGAGCAGAGGTATTAGGTAGGATAGCATGCATGCTCGCTATCGAGTGGGAAGAGAACAGATATATATTCGTTGCATTGCTTTGCTGGACCAGCTTGTGTACACGACACTTAACAAACAACTAACTCCTGCACAGTATGCACTCCTAATATATAAATATTTTTTTTTTTAGTAATTATCAGAAATCTAGAATAACTAACTATCAACAGATCAATGTCCACACTTCACGGCGGTCCAAGGGGATTAGGAGGATCATACAACTGTTAATGACAATGTGGTATTTTAATGTTGTTAAATATCATACCTATCAAATTTAGCATAACATCAATTACATAATATGCATAACATACAGAGAAAAACATCAATAGATTGTAAGCACTAAACATCATCTTCATAGATTACTTTTAAAAATAGTAAAATTAACATAAAAACATTTTTATAATTAGGGGTTGTCTATTAATCACATGAGGCTCGAAAGAAGGGGGATTTAGAGATAGTATTCTGAAAATTTCAAATTACACAATACATGGGATTTTTGGGTATGGATAGTCTAAAACCTCACCACATATCACACAAAGGGGATAAGGAGCTAAAAAGTTGCTAAAAACATCATGTGACTAATGGTACACCACTTATGAAAACATACCTGCAAAAGTTTTGTGTCTCCGTAGCAGATTCTGAGTGTAGATACACAATAAGGAATCTCAGTTCATTTTTAGCATCATTGAGTGCCTGTGCATATGTACCCTGATAGAAAACAGGGTGTGGGTTATATCTTGAAGTATAGCTGTTTATGAAACCCATCACATCACGGAGAGGGTCTGTTACCACTGGAAAATAAATGTTCAAATAAAAAACGTTAGTTGCTTATACTTGAACAACTACTCTGTTGTAGTCAAAATTTCTGTAAATGCTTATAGATGTGGATTTGATGGACATTGAGAGCAATTATTTCAATTCATAGGAATAAATATTTCATAATATTATGTCTGGTTTGAGTAATTATATTTAATACCAAGCATAAGCATAATATGAATGGTATTAAACATGTGCCACCACCACAGGTGCTTCAACATATGATTAATACCACATGTGCTTCAGCAGATGTGGTATAAAGAAATATTTAATCATGAATGTTATTTTAATAGGTTAAGTATCTGTATCTAACCTTTCCCCTATGTGTACAGCTTTTATGTATAGGACATATACATCTTTTTCAGTTTCCGTTTAAACATCTAGCATTATAATTGGTACAGAGTATATTGAAAAATGTGTAATTTACATTCATTAAAACAAATCTGTTAGATTTATAAAAAAAGGTAGCGAAAGAAAAGAATATTACTCATTCGTTCAATAGGTGAATATATAATGATAAAATATACTTACGTCTTCTTTCATTGTTTCTAACGAAACTTAAGAGCAAGTTTAATACAGAAGTTATTGTACTATAACACATAGATACAACAAAGTTGACAACATAGCGGAAGATTCCTCTCACTCCTACTGGGCCTTCCGGGGCCTCATCTGTAAATACTTGTTGAGCTATGTGGTCATGTACAACAGGCGGCGCCCTCGCCTCCGTTGCAAATACTGAAGGACGACCTTCCCTTATGTTAAGCTGTTCTTGTATTGCTACCTAAAATTATAACACGTGTTAATATGACAGAAACATTCATTCATGGTATATATTATTAAAAGTTGTTTTTTTTTATGATTCGAAATATTTTCGCTTCATCCAGTAATATCCCACTGCTGGGCATAGGCCTATTTCCCCATGTAAAAGGGTCAGAGCTTAACCCACCACGCTGCTCCAATGCGGGTTGGCGAATCGAAATATTCAATCAAGTGACAAATAACAAAATCGTCTGTGCAGCCGTAAATAACATGACTGCATAAACGGTGTTATCATACCTCTAAGTCCCACTGATGTCTCTGCAACACATCTCTGCATATTGACATATCCTCGATTCCCGTGAGATCTTGGAACTGCAGCATTTTATCAGTTTGTTCTTGAGTCAAACCTAATGCATTGTCTTCTAGATCCATTGTTACAGTTTTTTTCTATGGTAAGCAATGGAATAAATAAATAGAAAGTGTTATATACGTAACTTTACATAAATATGCTTATATAAAACAGTAACTCAAAACGATTGTAGAAAAATATTGATAACAAAATGATTTAATCCATAAAATGCCTAAGTACCGATTATACAGTAACAGAAGTTGACATGAAATGGCAAAGCGATGGCAATTGCTATGGCATGTCATTTGCAAATTTAATAAAATGGGCTATTTTTGCAGATGGCGACACTAACAAATAAGATAACAGATAACAGATAACAAAGTCATAAAGCTACCTTTATCAAAAACGAATAATTATGTTACCACTTGGTTACAACCAAGGAAGTTTATAAGTTCCGTGGTTACAACCAGCTCCTATCCATATCCACTCCCATAATGCCCCCCCTTATAACTTAGGCGAATGAAAAATAAATGTTGGCCGATAATCAGACCTACCCGATATGCACACAAAATTTCATAAAAATCGGTCCAGACGTTTCGGAGGAGTATGGTAACTAGCATTGTGACTTTGGTGTCACGAGAATTTTATATGTAAGAAGATATGTATAAAAAGATAATTATTAAGATTACATATCTTAGATAAATTTTCTTTTGTATACTTACGCTGAACAAAAACGTTTAACATACAATTTGTTAAACAACTTAATAAATTACAATGTGTTTAAAGAAATATTATTACAATCATCGAAAAAAAGTACTTACTCAATTTTATAGCTATATTGTATGAGTAGAATTGTATTTTAATTTTTATTTAAAACAGTTCAGACACTTTTTAACCGACTTCCAAAAAAGGAGGAGGTTCTCAATTCGACAGTATTTTTTTTATGTATGTTACATCAGAACTTTTGACCGGGTGGACCGATTTCGACAAATTTTGTTTTAATCGAAAGGTGGTGTGTGTCAATTGGTCCAATGCGTTTTTACTTGACGCTTTTTTCGTCGACCTACGTTGTATTATACCGCATAACTTTCTACTGGATGTACGGATTTTGATAATTCTTTTTTTGTTGGAAAGGGGATATAGTAGTTTGGTAGTAGTTAGTTTGGTATCATGATAAGGAAATCAGGATCTGATGATGGGATCCCAGAGAAATCGAAGGAAACTCTCAAAAATAATTTAAATGGAATTTAAATAATTTAATATACATTTATGTTTTTGTAAATAAATATACACGTTTGTTTAAGCTTTTGTCTTAATTTACATTCTTTAAAAAACATTGCAATTGGGGTATAAATAATTATAATAAATTTATTTTTTCTTTGCCTTCTTTGAGGGTTTTTTCACCTCTACTTGCGTAGTTGGTGGAGTCGGTGATTTATCTTCAATAACAGGTTCAAAAAAAAATGTGGGATCTTCGTCAGGATTTTCATATAAATATTCAGCCTTAAAAAAACAATAAACTGCTTAATTCAATTGATAATCATTTAATGATACATTTTAAACATTTATTATTGTTCAATATTGTAAACATTTACCAAAAACAAAAGCTAAATTAAGCATAACACTGCTCTTTCTCTGTTCTTTAACCGACTTCAAAAAGGAAGAGTTTACTCAATTCAACCGTATATACATATTTTTTTTTCTGTATGTTCGGGGATAACTTCGTCGTATATGAACCGATTTTGATAATTCTTTTTTGTTGGAAAGGAGATATCCCAAGTGTAGTACCATGATAAGGAAACCAGGATCTGATGATAGGATCCCAGAGAACTCGAGGGAAACCCTCGAAAATCCGCATAACTTTTTACTGGGTGTACCGATTTTGATGTTTTTTAATTTAATCGAAAGCCGATGTTTAATCATGTGGTCACATTTAAATTTAGAGTAATCTTTGATAATGTGTATTTACTTGACTACTTTTTTTTGTCTACCTAGGTTGCATTATTTGTCGATGTAATTGAAGTGGCAAACATAATTATTATAAATAAAAAGATAAAGAACAGTTAGAATCCAGAGAAACAATTAAAAAAAGTGTTGATAATTTATAAAATATACCTTTGTTTGATAAAGTTCAGGAGCGACACTAAATAAACTTTCAACGAAATCTTCATAGAAAACATTACCATCACCCCGAACGTTTGCATCACGTAACAGTTCCCGTGTTTCATTTTCATTAAAGACATCTGCGTATCTCGTAACTATAACTTTCATTTCATCAATTTCTAAAAAGTTGCGTTTTTCACTGTCAAATACCTGAATATTACAATTTATTAATTATTTCAACATATATTACTTTTACAAATATAATTTAAATACTATAAAGTTATATATATGCTGTGTGGCTACGGCATTAAAGAATATAGCCACCCCCTCTCTTCTCTTCCCGTGGTTGTCGTAAGAGGCGACTAAGGGATAACGCAGTTCCACTACCACCTTGGGACTTATAAATCCGATCGATGGCGGGATCACCATACAACTGCTGGCTTTGAAATATACAGGTCGAAGATGGGCAGTAGCATCTTCGGTACGACAAAGCAAGCCAACCGCGGTCACCAACCCGTCAGCGTGGTGACTATGGGCAACACACATGAGTTCACACCATTTTTGGCACGAACTTGTGGAGGCCTATTTCCAGCAATAGACTGCAATAGCAGCCTAAATGATGATGATGATGATTATGATGATGAAAGTTCTGTATAAATTTGTTTCTTTACCTTAAAAGCCAGTTTTAGCTCATGTTTAATGTCTGGCATCAAAATCCATTTATTTAAAACGTAAATAAATTGATCCTTAGTTATAACTCTTGTCGTGCCAGCTTTAAGCTTTTCAATCATATTCATAATTTCTGCATAGCTCGGATAATGAAAACTTCGTCTGTGATACCTATAAATAAAATAATTTACTATTTTGGACCAAACTTAATTTTTATGATGAAGAATTAACTGAGCTTGATTAGTATCTATACTTTTTTAAATCCAGAAACTGTATTAATTTTTCAACAGTTATTACATTAACAGGCTCTTCGTCCTCAATAATGTAAGGTTTCGAATTGCTGTCGAACCAAGCTATAATATCCGATAGTTGTTCTTTAGTAAAAAGTAGAGATACATTTTGCAATGGTTTTAGAACATTGAACATGGCCATTCTTGTTTTTCTTTAAAATTATACGTAAAATTTTGTTGCAAACAATGATTTTTGATGCAATAATATTTTTTTTTAATGTACAATTTCAAACCAATTAGAAATGTCAGCAATAAAGAAATTAAAGTACTACGTCTAAAAAAATACACAAATTTATGAAATAAAAAATATTTATTTACCTATATAGAAAGTAGAAACATCGACTTTGGCAATGCTCCACTTAAGGCCTGCGACTCCATCGACCGCGACCGCTGAAATTGCCGTTTCCCTAACGTAAAAACGCCGCAGGTGTTGTAGTCGAATTTTATAGGTAGAACGCATATTTCGGCGCTGAGTGCTCGCAAAATGATGGCATGATAAAAACATGCAGCTGTGGGGGTTGTGAGTAAATATTTCTCATGGATTGGAGTGAAACTTAATTTAACATGGATTCCCGTGAGTTTATCGTTGCGTTTTTGACGAAACGATTGCGAGATAATGACATGGAAAGTTCATCAAGTTCTGATGACATTCACAGTTTGACATTGACAGTTGTTTTTCAAATTCCCACCTCGTTTTGATGAAAGACAACTCTGACCCACCTATATTTTCTGGGTGAAGTGGGCGCGAAGTGGTCGCGAACAGTGACATCATCTATGACGTCGAGCGATTGCTCGGGACGACCACTGGCCTTAAGTGGAACGATCGAGGGCGTTATTTACGTTGCTGTCGTTTAGTGGAACGCACTCATTGACCTTTGGTTGTTCTGTCAATGCTGCTTGTCTTTTCTGTCAAATATAATTTGTCAACCTGAAATTTGAAATATTTTTGTAGGAATTTTTATTGGAAGTTTTAGAAATTTAAGTTTATTCATTAATTAACTAATAATATATGTTAATATACTATACTACTCATAGTCTTTTAAAATCAGTATAAAAATAATATTTAATAATCGATTTCGTAAACATGTTTGAATCTGATGACTACGATCAGGTACCTATAGTAAAATCTTTAAGTTAAATTTTTTAAGAAGAGATAAAATAAAAGAAGTTAAATTACACATTTCAGGTTTTATCTCAAATCGATTTTCCGGAATTAAACGCAAATTTTCTCTCTAAAAATGAAGTCCAACAGAAAAAGATAGATGAATCTGAAAAGAAAGAAAATGGACAAAGAGTTTTTAAAGGAACAGAAATAGTAGACTTTCAAACAAGCAATAAACACATTGAAACGAATGTAAAAAATTTCGATAAAAGTGACCAAGTTTTGCCGTCTAAAAACTTTCCAGAAAAAGTAAATAAAACGTGTGATATTTCACCAAAGCATACAAAACGAAAAATTATAAATTCATACTTTGATCATAAAAATAAAAGAAAGTTCCCAGGACCAGCTGGTCTGTTATCAGGTAACTTTGAAGAGAAAAGGGATGATGGTGTATGTCATATGGAGCTCCTTTCACAGGTAATACATTCTTTGGTAATAACTTCTTTAATGAGAAACACTGATTGATGGTATGATTTCTCTATGATTCTTTAATTGAATATAAGTTTTCAGACAGTAAACTAGATTAGTTAAAGACAATCAATTATTTTAAGTTCAATTAATTAAAGATAATTAATTATAAGTATGTATAGGGTTATGAAAAAAAAAAAGAATGTATTTTGATAGAAAATGGTAGGGGCTAAGTTTTAACTTTATTAATTGTATTGCTTCCTACAACTAGATCATAGACAGTATTGTCATAACAATTTGTCTGCGTGTGACAACTCTAATAAGTAAATAAACATTTATATAATTTTTAAGAAAAGTGCTTTAAAGGATTTAACATGCTTAATTTATTTTGTGAGATCATCACATGTATTTCTTTTTATTGTAATTTTATTTTTACAGGATATAGACTTTTCACAGAGTTACTTAAATTGTAATGTTTTTGAGACTCCACTTTGGAAGAGACTTTTAGAAGATACTGCAAGGCTAAAAGAAATTAATTCTATTAATGCTATAAAACACCAAGCTTTGACTGGCAATCTACGTAGAAAAAAGGCACAAAATGTTGTCGCTGTTGTTGAATCTGTCGATAGATCTGCAATTGATCCGTTGATAACAATCAGAGACCAAACCGGTATGTTATTTATAGTAAAGAATATAATATTTTCTTATAGACAAAATAATTGAATTTTGTAATTTTTAGGTAATATAAAATGTACACTTCATAGAGATGCCTGGACAGCATTTTCAGCATATATTGTATCTGATTATTGTGCTCTAGTTCTATGCAAACCTACAGTTCTAACAACTGGGAGTGCATTCAAAAAACATTATTTAAATATAACACTCAGTAACATCTCAGGTATATACAGTTCAACTGTATTAGGTGCTAACGAAATTTTACCTGATGGTTATCAGAAAATATGTGAAGATGATTGTACTATAATTAAAATAGACAAATCAGGTACATTTTTATATAATAAATACATTTATTTTTTCTTATAAGACTAGGTCAGTAAGTAAGTGTACAGTCTGATAGTAAGCAGTTACCGTAGCCTAGTAACAGACACTAAAAGCATTCCAAGCACGTTGCCGACCCTCGCCAGGAGCTCTGGTCAACTTACTCGCCACAAGAAGACAACACTACTGGAGAGCAATATTATTTAACTGATCTACTGCAACATTAAGGTACTTGCCCTGATGGGCTGCTCCAGATTTTGAGCAGTATATCCTGGTATGCCTAATGTATAACTATAATGTATAACTCGAAAAAAATATGCCTATTTGATTGATTGATTTGAACACTGTCATAAGAAGAATATACAAAAATGTTCATTTACTTTCTTTCATTGTAAAGAGGCTAGTGAAGTCTCATCTTAAATGGTTGTGATGATCATCATAAAACTATATTTATTGTGAAATAATATAATCTTTGTTTCAGAAAATATTTCTCCAAATGAGTCAATAGTAGATAATGACTTTTTAGACGATCTGGATGATGTGTTTTCCGATGATTTGTTTTAATGGCATTTGATAAATAGTATTATATCAATCTCTGTTAAATTAAGGTAAAAATTAAAATATCAAAAGCAAGAATATGTAAATTACGTAATAATTCTGGTCGCAATTTGCAGAGGTAACTTCTGTATTAATTTACTAAAAGAAAAAACAATATTTTGTATTTAAAGTACAACGTAAAATAAACTGTAATGTTGCAACTGCTTTGTTATAAAACTAGTAATGTAAATAAAACTAAATTTTCATGTCAATGCTTTATTATTATGACTTAATTTTTATATGTTTGGATACAATGTGTTTTGAGAGTGTTGATGCATAAAAATATGTGCTGGGACACATTTTGCATTTAAAATTACCAAACCCCTTCTTTGTTTCTTCATTGCTACTTTGATTTGATGCCATCTCGCTATCATCCATTTCTTCTTCTTGTTTATAATGTGTGCTAAGATGTTTTTGACAATTACTTAGTTTTGTGAATAAAGCCTGAAAAAAACGCAATGAAATTCTAGACAATTGTCAATATGTAAGAATTTTTAAACTGTATTAACTGTTAGTCTTTATTAAAACTATAATAATATCTGTAATTATAAAAGAGCCCTATAAATCTATAAAAGGAAAAAAATTTCGACATTAAGCAGTTCTCATTGAACATTGACATCAAATAATGAAATTTAAGAGTAATATAATAATAATTACACAAATTACACTTACATTACATTGGTTACAAATATATTTTTTGTCTTTACCAACACCTACAATTGTGTATTCAATGTCTGTGTTCTCAGCATCAATAGTTAACACGTCATCTATTTCCATACATTCAGTCTGTAATAAATTTGTGATACATTTATATATAACTAGCTGACCCGGCGAACTTCGTATCGCCTAACACAAACTTTATCGTATGGTATTAAAGTTCAAATTGATTTTTAAGTATTATCACAAATCTTTTGTATGGGAGTATAGAAGTGTTTTTTTTTTTTTTTTAGAATTTTTCTCTCCGTAAGAACCATCCTCGTACTTCAAGGAATATTTTAAAAAAAGAATTAGCGAAATCGGTCCAACCATTCTCGAGTTTTGCGCTTAGCAACACATTCAGCGACTCATTTTTATATTATAGATAAGTTAGTGAATAACACATTATAACGGCTTTGTATGTCATTGTGTTTGTATTAATTTTTGAGATTTATCTGAAATATATTTTGTTGATAATTTTGATGAGATTGAATAGGATAGGATATAGGATCCTCCAACCAGACGGATGTTGTGTCTGGTGGACTGCCGTCCCATCGGTTGTTGTCGGGTTCTTGTATATATACTCAATCACTCTGATAGCTTTGATAGCGCGATGTAGGATACGTCAGTTTTCTCTAGTTTATGTCTCGAGATAGATGTCGCTACAATACTAAATAAAAAACTTCTTTTCACAACAAATCAATTTAGAAAATTAAGTATAATTAGTAATTATCTATAAGAACATCTCAGATAGTTAAAGATACTAGTCTTTTAAGAACACACTTTGTGTTTGCAAAATGTATCATGACAATATATATATATTACCTCCTGATGCAACTTAAGTCCTTCTTCAGTTTTATAAACTGCGGCACAAGCACTACATGCGTATATCAGTTTTTGTCTAACATTGTTACCGTCATTCACATCCTTTAAAGGTATATCTGAAGATAATAAATATTAATATATTTGAGTTGAATTTATGTATAAAATCATATATGTCAAACTTTTTGTAGGTTTATAGTATCTTAATGAAAAGGAATATTTTATGTATTTATTTTAAAATAAATTTTATACTCTGTAGTTAGTAAGAATTACGATACAGGTAAAGATTTCTAAAACTACTACAAAAGGCATATTTTGATTAACAATCCAGTTTAGTAAATATGAAGCAAATTCATTTCACAAGCAGCCTGATACCTAATCTAAGCGTTTTGCATCTTTTTTTTTATTTGGATACTGAAAATTCAAAAACTAGACTATACTTATTTGTTAAGCGAAAGGTGACCTACAATCGCGTTTACTAATGGGATTGTATGCTTTATAAGGTAATTTAAAAGTCAAACCACTTATATTCACATAAACAGCATTTTTCTTACCTGACCTGAATACTCGATAGACAAGAAAATTTAAATAAAAGATATTAAGACCAATACAACATGTATAAGGTATAGTTTATTATGTTCATACTCACGTCGTTTATTTAGTGTTATGGAAATTCTTGTAATACCATCTATTCCTTTTAATTCTCTTATATGGATATGCAGATAGTGGTCATCATCAGGGTCTTTATTTCTTTGGTTCATATCATCATTTTCATCATCTGAGAAATTCACATTCATAATATTATAAATGTAATTTATCAGATTAATATTTCATTAAAATATAAAATAACTCTTTCTAAGCTTAAGGTAAACAGTTTTTACACATCAGCATCACCATCATCATCAGCTCAGTCTATTGCAGTCCACTGCTGGACATAGGCCTCTCCAAGTTCGCGCCAGACATCCCGATTTTCCGCAATCCTCATCCAGCCTACACCGGCAATCTTACGTAGATCGTCGGTCCAACCGGCCGGAGGACGTCCCACACTGCGTTTGCCAAGACGCGGTCTCCACTCCAGGACCCGTCTGCTCCAACGGTCATCGGTCCTGCGACACAGATGACCAGCGCACTGCCACTTCAACTTGCTAATTCTGCGGGCTATGTCGGTTACTTTCGTTCTCATTCTAATCCTATCTTTGAGAGAAACCCCAAGCATAGCCCGTTCCATTGCACGTTGAGCGACCTTAAATTTATGGACCAGTCCCGAAGTCAGTGTCCACGTCTCGGCTCCGTATATTAAACACAGGCAAGACGCATGGCTCGAAGACTTGTCTTCAAGCATTGCGGAATCTTCGAAGTGAAGACTCGACGAAGCCTGCCAAACGCCGCCCAGCTCAACCGAATCCTCCTGTCGGCCTCCTTTTCAAAGTTGTTGCGGCCTAGTTGGATAGTATGGCCAAGGTAAATATAATCCTGAACTACTTCGAGAAGGGTACCATCGACCGATACCGGTCTCGGTATGACTTGGTTGTTAAACATAACTTTCGTTTTGTCCAAGTTCATACAGAGACCGACATGCTGGGAGGACTCGTTTAGGTCGGCCAGCATTTGGCCTAACTCATCCAACGTCTCCGCAAAAGATGTCAATATCGTCGGCGAAACGAAGGTAAGTGATGAATTCACCGTTGACGTTGATCCCTCGTTCCCCCCAATCCAAGGTCTTAAAGACGTCTTCCAGCGCAGTGGTAAACAGTTTCGGTGATATTACATCTCCCTGTCTTACCCCACGCCGGAGGGAAATAGGTCTTGTTCTCTGGTCCTGGGCATGAACGGTCATCGTCGCCACGTCGTACATACATTTCAGTATCTCGATATATCTGCAGTCGATATGACATCTCTGCAGAGTCCAGGACAGCCCAGGAGGTCTCGACAAAGTCGAAGGCTTTCTCGTAGTCCACAAATGCCATACACAGCGGTTGATTATATTTTTCTTTTGAATAATCTACCGAACAGTATGGATGTGGTCTACAGTGCTGTAGCCATTTCGAAACCCAGCCTGCTCTGGTGGTTGGAATTCGTCGAGTCTTCTGGCGAGACGATTCGTAACAACCCTCGAAAACAGCTTATAGACGTGGCTCAGAAGCGAGATCGGTCTGTAATTCTTCAACAGAGACTTATCGCCTCTCTTAAAGAACAGCACCACCACACTTCTGGACCACGCCTCTCCGGCGTGGTACCTCGGTGGATGACGGCGTTAAAGTCTTTCCGAGGCTTTTAGGGCAGGTCGCCCTGCGGCTTTAAGGAGTTCAGTGGTAACTCCGTCATCCCCCGGGGCCCTTCCGTTTTTAAGCTGCCCGAGTGCTGCACTAATCTCATCTTCTTCGAAGTCCGGGATACACTCCGAATAATGGCGCAATAATGGTGCCCGTGGATCTTCGGTGTCCCAAGTCGCAGGTTTGCGTGTGTTCGACGAGTACAGCTGTCCATAAAAATTCTCAACCTCTTCTCGGATCTGAGGGCGAGAGCAGACGATTCTGCCATCCGCTGTTTTGAGCTTCGCAAGAAGGCTTTTCCCCAATGATCTTTGGAAAACTTTGGTCCCTCTATTCTGCTCAATCAGAGTAGCAACATCTCTCGTATTTGAGCAGCGGAGGTCACGGCCTACAAGTTTCCGTATCATCTTGGAAAGAGCCCACTGTTCTGGCGAAGCAGCCGGCAACTCGCGCCTCTGCCGCTTAAGATCCAAGGCTTTGGGAGAAAGTTTCGTCTGCTTCGTTGACTTTGTTGGTGGAAACCGTCTTCACCACGTTGTCGGTTATCTCGTCCACGTCATCAGTAGTTTCCAGCGAATTGAATCTGTTTTAGAGTTCCAATTGGAACTGCTCGGAGCCACATAGTATTTGGGGCAGCGTAGGTCGGAGAGTAGATTTCATCAAGCCGGCCCGCTCTTTTTTGAGTTTTTACTTCAATTACAATTGAAATTGGTAAAAAAGAATATGCAAAAATCTCTATTACCTTCCGCAGATAATTGCAGCATATCAGGTATGTAAAGGAAACTCATTTTAGAGCCGTTTCTTACAACTTGTCCAGTGACTAATGTTGGAATACTTTCGGCATACATTTTGCCGGATTGCTCATATTCTTGTATTACCATCTAAAAATTTTAATTGTTTTACTAAATAAAAAAAATAAATAATAATTAAAATTCAAGAAAAAACATTTCTTTCAGCGTGAAGGTACTAAATAATTTTTTCGATAATTATAATTTGAATTGGCTCAAAATGTCCAGTAAGATAGTTAACAAATACTAAATATTTGTAATACTAATATTTGCAAAATTTCTAATAGACGACAGAGTTCTGGTAATTTGAGACTTCAACGCAAAAAACGGTCAGTAACTTTTCTAGGAAAAATTCAAAAACACGACAAACACACCTAAAACAATTTAAAAAACCGACAGATATTTGAAAAATCTTACAGAGCTTTTGGAAACCGCAGACAAACTAAGTAAAGCTACGTCAGAACAGACGTAGTACAATCAGCTTGAAAATATCATAGTTGTTAGTCTAAAGACACAGCAGGTAACATAAGTCAAAACACACAAAATATATAGCAAGGAGACAAAACTACTAATTAATAGACGCACAGAACTAATAACACTGATCTATCTGGAATCCAGATAGCCCAGATAAAAATTGTATGAAAATTTTGGAATCCCTGTTTGAAACACAATAGTTTACAATAACTTCCCATACAAAATCGACAAACGGGAAGTGTTCCGAATATAAGCCCAATTAAAAAATGAAAAAAGCCCTGGCCCAGATAGAATCAGCAATGAAGCTATAAAAATGGGAGCACCAGTTTTACTACATCATCTGACTAAACTATTATAATTCTAAACACAAGTGTTCCTAAAAGATGGTGCTTGTCAGACATCATTCTTGTTTTTAAAAAAGGCAATCCGCATAATATCGGCAACTATAGGCCAGTCAGTCTCTATCACACACTTAGAAACTCTTTCCTTCAACAATACTCAAACAAATGAACCGAGCAATTGACAATGCACAATCTTTAGAGCAAGCAGGCTTTCGCTCAGGTTTCAACACACTCAATCACATACAGACAATGAACAAATAATAAAAAAATACAGAGAATTCAATAGACCTCTGTATGTGTCGTTCATAGATTACAGCAAAGCCTTTGACAAGATCAGTCTCAACTCCATCTGGAGTGGCGAACTGGTGGAGAAGTCAAAAAATTGTGAAATTCGTTTTACGTAATTTATGGATGGGCTAAGGCTCCAGTACTGTGTAATACTTAACATATTTAAATTACTTTGGTAATAATCAGGCGTCGCTCCAAGACAGTTGGTCGAAAAGTAGGTACCCTTAGCAGTTGCTCAACAACAATTTCAGCAGCAGTAACATCCTTCATAGTACATTTCTCTCCAGTACCCCAAATAGCTTCTTGTATTAAATTTTTAAATTTGGCTTCATCCAAACCTGTATTACCTGAATTAAAGTTAAGACCTTGACAACAATCATTCTGTATTTTATTACTATAATTATTTTTAAGAATAATTATAACTGATATTAATGAAATTAATTATTGTCAATATTTTTACTAATAAATATCTCAAGAGAGCAATAAAATTATACTCACATTGTCCAGGTCCAGATTTAAATGAATTTGTTTGCTTTGAATTTTTACTTAAATTGTTGGTTTTTTCAGTTCTAACGCTTGCAACTAATTTCTTACCATGTATAGTTTTTCCTAATACTATTTGTGGTGGAATGTCTGAAATGTTTATAGTTTTTAATAATTTGAATTCAAACATCTTATTGATTCAATATGATAATTACTTTTAATTGATGACAATTTAAATGGTATCATTATTTCCGATGATATTGTTTATTTTAAAATTATTTCATTTAGCAATATTTGATTGTAATAATATTAAAAGTTATATCACCTTTAAAAGAAAAGCACGTTTTTATTTTAAGTGCGTTGTTTTCTCTTTTTACTGATGTGCCTTTAACGGAATTTAGTCTCACATAATCATGAGGACTTTGGGTAGATGTTAAATGGCCGTTTTCATTTGATTCCTCTTTAAAAATTACTTGAGATTGACATATTTCTGTAAATAGTAATTTTGATTCTCTATAAGTTTCATATAAAAACTAATTTATCAAAGTAAATTGTTTTTTTTTTTTTTTTTTTTTTTATAATATTAAAAATGCATCTTATTTATTTCTATTTATTGTATTTCAAAGCTTAAATTCACATCTGAAATCTGTCTCACCTTTAAAATCGTAAGACTCCCTTAGACCATCTGACGACTATTATTACATTACTAATTAAAATCAAATTGATGTTGTATATGTCGACATACAGAAAACATTCCCAAACCAAGATAAGTCAATTTTTGTTATGTTTTTTTATACAACTAAACAGCCCCCGCCCCCCTCCATGAGCTCTGGTCACCTTATTAACCACAGGAATACAACAGTGGTTAGAAGAAGCTGTATTATTTGGCTGTGATCTGCTGTGATCTGCTGTGATGTCGAGGTACTTGCCTAGTCGGACTGCCCCAGATTTATAGCAGGATATTTCCTGCTGTGTCCTACTACAGGTAAAATATATTTAACAAAGAAAGTTAAGTTATAAACATTTTACCTTCTTCATTTTCATAGTAAGTTGATGTATCTTGTGAATTTTCATTATCTTGTATTACATCTTCGCCCTCAATCACAAAGTTCACTGTGTCATCAGTGTTGTGATCGCTATTTTGTAATTTTTCATCAACTATTTTAGACGTTTCATATGATGAACTTTTTTCTACTTTTATCGAGCTAGAAAGAGAATTTCATATTTTACATGCTGACCCGGAAAACGTTCTACCATATTGGTAGGGACACTCTTATCACAAAGAGTTATAAAAAATAGCCTATGATCTATTCTTAGATCTACCAAATATGTATACATAAAAAATGTCATAAAAACCATTTCAGAGGACTTGGATAACAAACACTGTGACACAAGATTTTTAATATTAGACAAGATGACTCGGTAAACGTTGTTCTGTCATATAAATAGAGAAACCGTAATCACCCCGGGGTATAAAAAATAACGTGTAAACTACTATCAGACCAACGAAATATGCACAAAACTGACTTAAAAATAGGTCAAGCCATTTCGCGGGAGTTCGATCACAAACACAGACATATGATTTTTATATATGATATATGAAATTTAAATTAGCTGACTTAATACTAAAACATTCTTATACTTAAGAAATAGTTCATTTAGTTACCTGGCTGGTGTCTCTTCACTGTTATCAGTCTCAATTTCATGTTTCAATTTCTCAATTAATTCTGAAATTTATAACGTCAATTAATTAAATATCTTTATGAAATAATTAACAATAGTCTATTTTATTTATACATACTTTCATCATCTGTGATGTCACGTAGCCCTAAAGTGTCCAATAAAAATATTCTTTCGCTAATTTCTAATAATAACCAACCTTTTTTCTCTAATAATTGGTACTGCTCATCATTTAACGTTATCTAGAAATGAAAAAAAAAAAATCTTCTGAAACATTAACTTTAAAGACACATTAGCACAGCAATCACAGCACTAGGTGTTGCGCTTGCGTTCGCGGGTCCGATCCCCGCTTACGACAAACATTTGCATTGGAAATATAAACGTTCGTTATGTTCTGGGCAGACACAGTAGAATCCCACTCAGGGTCGTTGAGAGTGAGCGGCATTGGCCCATAGTATCACCAAAGCGACAACAACCAAAGCATGAATGGTTGTAATTGGTATACAGAAACAGGGAGGAAAGCGTGGAAAAAGAATACTCTCTTGGCAAATTCTGTCCAAGAAACGCTACGGTAAGTGTAGTAGTAGAAAGTCACTTAGATTTTCCGTCAGTGATTCGCTTTTTATTTAGGTGACGAGCTTTAATGACTTTACCACAGTTATGAGGGTATTCCATACCCTTTACCATATCTGATGAAGCCAATTCCATGGAAACAGAGCAAACCACGCCAATTCTGGTGTACTGATACTGCGGGATTATTCGTGGATAGGATGGGATGATTTGCTAGATCAGCTGCCTAGGTTCTTAATACCTTTGTTGACAATTCCTTTTATGGAGTTTTTAGGAAGGAACTGGGTGAAATTAAGCAGACGAATAGATGGAACAGGTCTTTGAACAGATTCTAATTTCAAAATAGGAAGAAAAACTTTCTAATCACTTTCAGGATCAGGTCCTATTGATAGGCGCCTTTTATTTGCGCCGACGCCTATCAGGGGGTGAAGCTTCCCTCTCCATATTAGAGACTAACTTGAACTACACAAAAAAAAATCAACACTACAATACAAAAACAAACAGACACAGTACACAAAATATAACAATAAAAACAAAAATGTCCACCAAAAAACAAGAAAAATATACTAGCATGTGTTATCTCCTCACACTGCTAACTATCCCAAGCGAGCTAGCAATGATCAGTTATTCAACTGCCTGCCTGAATAAATAAAAGGAAATAATAAAATAAATATATTTAAATTACTTATAACAATACATACAACTAGCAAAATTTGCAAACATTATTGCAATTAGCCTACCTTATTTGCAACAAATTTGAAATAAAAATACTATTTTATTAAGAATATTTTCTTATTTTTTTTTTTTACCTCGGTACAATCGCCATTTTTACTCTCAGAATTTTCAATTTTAATATATTCCTCTTCTACTGCACTTTCATTACTTACTGTTACTTCTTTATTTTGACTAACATTATCTTGCTCCATCTGTAAAAATTCAAATATATGCTTAAAATATGGAATATTTTGTACAATATTTAGGTATTATTATTTATTGAATAGAATTATTTTTAACATGAATTTTCTGGATCTTCTCAGCCTATTAGTAAATCTGCCAGTGCAAATGCTACAATTTTTCAACCGACTTCAAAAAAGGAGAAGATTACTCAATTCGACCATATATACAATATTTGTATGTTCGTGGATAACTTCATCATTTATGAACTGATTTTGATAATTTTTTTTTTGTTGGAAAGGAGATATCCCAAGGGTGGTACCATGATAAGGAAACCAGGATTTGATGATGGAATCCCAGAGAAATCAAGGGAAACCCTCGAAAATCGTAGTGACGACTAGTGCGTTTGTTAATTTTTTTCGTCTACTTATGTTGTATTACTTGTCAATGTAATTGAATTCGGTTCTTTTTTTTCATTTGTGAGCAAACACAATTATAAGACTTACAAGAGTTAACAACTTGGCCTAAAATGTTTGTTTAATGCTCAAGCATCAATATCAACACACCCTCAATTAAGAATATCAAAATGAGTGATATTTTTAAATTACCCTATTTTTAAACATACCCTATGTTTATTAAATATTAATATTTGTACGTTTGTTGAGAAGAGTAATGTCATGAAGTGTATGTAAGCTCAAGTAATTAATAATAAGAAGTTAGACATTTTTTTCTTTTTCTGTAATGTTACTCAGTCTTCTAATTAATGTCCATTTTGATTAGCTCCATTTGACCTATTCAAAATTTCAACTAGCCCACCTAATTAGGACTAAAAATGGGGTGTGGGCAGGGTGCGAGTGGGCTTAAGTGTGCGGCGTTAAGTCGGCTCGCCTCTGTCAAGTCTGCCATACGCGTCCACGTCGCCCTCAGCTCGCCGACGTACGGGCTTGGGGGCGAACCCATTCCTTAGGACGTATGTCTTCTGGGATGGGTCGCACACCCTGGTAATACAGTGGTCGTAACGGGCGCCGCAAACTCCACCTTCCCCGGACTGCTGTAGCTAAGTATGACAGGCCATCCGCCGGGTATAGTAGGTGACCCGGCGGATCACAATTGCAAATGCCTACCTGCGTGTGTCCTGCGCAGTTGATCGCCGTACGCAGGGATGAAGGAGTCCTGGGGGGCTGAGTCGAACGGGGTCTGGGTTTTGTTACCACGGGAGACAACACGCCCTCTTTGGTCCGGATTTCAGGCTAAACGGTAGCCCCGTAGCTAGCCACTGCGGGGAAACGGACATGCGTAACTGCACGGATGAGCCGGGTGCTTTACGCTGGCGAGATGGGGAAGGGTCCTCTGGGAGGACACGGGGACCGGCCATGCTGACGGGGCAAGGGTGTTCGGAACAACTGGGGGCCGTGGGATCGCGGTCACCAGCCGGGCATCTGCAGCTCCCGATGTCGCGCTTGGAACCCAACCTTTCACATCTATACCCACTGCGTAGCCCCGGTGTCGAAACGGCATCCCCAACGTTGCGGGCTCCATGGAGGGTAGGGAGCGCAGTGGATGAATTTATATACTACACACTATGGATAAAAACAGATCCAAACCCACACAGGGACCTGAAGGGAAACCGGATGGTACCTCACTGGTGGCGAGAACCGCGAACGCGGGTCCGTCTACCAAACACTCACCACAACTTCAACAGACACAACAGGGGAGCGGTACCACGAAGTTGGGACCGCCCTCCTCCACAAGCAGAGGCAAGGCAGCGAAGTCGACCTTGACCTCAGCAAACACACACAAACACGGGGGTGGTGCTGCCAAGGTGGCGCCACCACACACAAAACGCAAGTCCGTGGGTGGCCGAGGGGAAACTGGGAAACCGGAGGAACCTAGGCCGTCCACGTCGACGGCGACCTCAACAGAGGGTGCCATCCTTGTTGCCGACAGGGCACCGGGGCAACCCGGAACCCGGACGGCGGAAGAGGTGGCTGCCCTCCAACGCTTTGACGAGGCGTGGACTCTTGTCGACCGACGACAAGCCAAGGGGAAACCCAGCAAGTCGGCGGGACGCGTGGGTGGTACAGGGTCCTCCCAACCAGGGAGCGAACCTAAGCCTAAGCGCAAGAGCAAGAGGCAGCGCCAACGTCAAAGAAGGGCCCTAGCCAAAGAACCCAAACCCATGGGGTCCGTCAAGTTTGCGAAGGGGGCGGCAGGTGGCCAGGGCAACCAGGCAACCGGTCGCGCCCAACGCGGCGAGGCGCTGGCGAAGGTCAAAGCGGGGGATGGAAGTACGTCCCAGGCACCGGCCAAAAGGGCTCGCCTCGACGACTCTCAGTCGCCGAGGGGGGACCCCAAAAAGCCGAAGCTAGTGGACGGAACCCATGTCCCCTATGCTGCGGCTGTGCAGTCGGACCTACTGGTTGCGGTAACAACTGCGACCGGTGAGCCCTTGACTGCACAAGCCGCACAAGAGATACAGGTCCTTCTACAGGAGCGCCTTCTCAAGGACTCCATAGAAGCGACCGATGACGAGCCGGTGTACCCTGTCTTTCAGGGTAAACCGACCTACGCAAACGGGGCTCTGAAACTGTGGTGTGGTGACCAGGATACCGTGGGATACCTCACGCGCATAGTCTCGGAGCTCACCTTGCCCACGGGTGCTAGACTGACGGTCAAGCGACAGCGCGACCTCGTCAAGTTGGTCCGCTGCGGCGTTCTGCTTCCGGGTGAACAACCGGACATCTGGAAGGTGGGACGCGCGCTGCGGTTCCAGAACAAGTGGGCAAGGGTAGACAGCTGGGTCCTCCACAAGGTCGATAGACAGGACGGTAACCCGTTCCTGATCTTTAGCGCTCCTGAGGATGTGGTGCAGACCCTGGTTGAACGCGAGCGCCGACTCTGCTATTTGCTGGGGTCGGTGTACGTAAAATTCCAGGGTCCAAAGGGCAAATTCGCCGAGCACCTGCCAACGGGGCGTGAAGACCAAGTGGAGGGCACAGATGACAGCGTAGGGCAGGCGAAGGAAGAAGGGTCAGGAGCAATCCCGGCCATTCCTGAGCCGCCCCCTACGAGGCAGTCGAGCCCCATACTCCAGACCGAAGAATCGGTGGTCGTGGTAGAGCCGCTTCGGGAGTCGGAGGAAGGGGCTTGCTTAACTGGCCTGGGCAACCTGGCCATAGGGGGGACAGGGACGGAGGAGGCGGGGGAGAGGCTATCTGAAGATGGCTCACCCGACTCACTCGTCCTGTAAGGTCCTCCAAGCTAACCTCCACCATAGCATGACCGCGACGGCTCAGATGCGGAAATGGTTGGAGGTTAACACGACAGCCATTGCGCTGATCCAAGAGCCGTGGGTCAGAAATGGCATGGTATGCGGACTCCGGAATGCTGGAGGTAAGCTCATTGCACATACGGGCCCGGAAAACACCAGGGCCTGTATTTACATCACTAAGGATATACAGGCGCAAATTTTGACGAGCTTTTGTTCTAGAGATCTCTGCGCCATTAAGCTGCACAGAACGCAAGACCACAGCCTGCCGGAGATGGTGATCGCGTCGGTCTACATGCCAGAGGCTGACGCGCCACCGCCGCACGACATGGCACGGCTGACAACATACTGCGAAGAGTCCGGACTGCAACTGATTGTAGGCACTGACTCCAATGCACATCACATCCTCTGGGGAATGAAAACAACAAACGAAAGAGGTAAGCTCTTAGTTGAATATCTGATGACGACTAATCTACAGATCATGAACGTGGGCTCTGAACCCACATTCGTGAACAGACGTAGTAGGACAATCATCGACCTAACACTAGCCACAGAAGCGGCCTCTGTAAACATCTCCAACTGGCACGTATCCGACGAGGCATCGTGCTCAGATCACAGATGGATACGCTTCGACGTGCAGGTAAACACAGTCCCAGCAGTCCCTAGGCGTAACCCACGCAAAACCAACCGCGTGCATTACGTCGAGAGACTGGAGCAGCTGCTCAGCGAGCAGACATGCCCAGACAGACTCGAGGGAACAGGACAGATAGAAAAACAGGTAGATATGATAACTAACAATATTATAGACTCCTACCAAACTGCATGTCCCTTATCAATCCCACCGGAGAACAAAGTGAACTGGTGGGGGCCTGAACTGGAAAGACTCAGGAAAAAGGTAAGGCGACTCCTAAACAGAGCAATGAATACATGCGCCGATCTGGACTGGGACAAGTACAAGAAGGCCAAGTCCAGATACAAGAAACGTTTAAGGTATAGAAGTACCGACTCGTGGCGCAAATTCTGCAGCAGCGTGGAAACCTGCGAACAGGCCAACAGGGTAAGGAAGGTTCTCATTAACCAATCTAGCCAGTTGAGGGGCTCCCTGAGAAAGCCAGACAACACCTTCACGAGCACGCTGGAAGAAGCTGAGACCATTTTGGTGCAAACGCATTTTCCAGGCTGCCGCATTATGCGGTCGGTCGATTGGCTCGAAGAGGATGTGACCCCAACAGAGGAGCAATGGGAGTATGCACTCAAGGTAGTAAGTCCACCAAAAGTTAGATGGGCTATCAACAGCTTTGACTCCTTCAAATCCCCAGGGTTGGACGGGGTCTTCCCAGCACTTCTGCAGTGGGGAGGCAACCAACTGACCCATAGGCTTACCGCTGTCTTGGTAGCGTGCTTAGCTCACAGGTACGTGCCAAAGCAGTGGAGGGAGGTAAAGGTAATCTTCATCCCCAAACCGGGAAAAAGTGACTACTCCGAACCCAAATCCCACAGACCTATCAGCCTAACATCGTTTCTGCTGAAGACCCTCGAAAGGCTGTGTGAACGGGATCTGAGAGAAAACGCCCTGGCTACAGTACGCCTACACTCACACCAACATGCGTACAGCCAAGGTAAATCAACAGAGTCAGCTCTACATGCAGTGGTCAGCAAAATAGAAGAGGCCATTGAAAACAAGGCAATGTGTCTCGGCACCTTCATCGACATAGAAGGTGCGTTTGACATGACCAACTTCACCAGCATCTCGTCGGCCCTGGTTAAGCACGGTGTACACCCGGTAATGGTTGACTGGATAGGTAACATGCTCAGTAAAAGAGTCATCAGACTTACATCATCTGGGACACAACATGCACTGGTGGTTAAAGGATGTCCACAGGGAGGGGTGCTCTCCCCACTACTGTGGAACGTAGTGGTGAATGACCTTATAACCAGACTGAACCAGCACAACTACTTCACGATCGGGTATGCTGACGATATTGCCATTCTAATTAGCGGCAGAGTCAGCAGTACCGTGTGCAATGTTACACAACAGGCGCTACGGATTGTGGAGAGATGGTGCATAGACAACGAACTTACCGTCAATCCCAGAAAGACGGAACAGGTAATGTTCACTAACAAACGACTACTGGGGAACTACAATCCCCCTAGACTGTTCGGAACGGAGCTGCAGTTCAGCTCGGAGGTGAAGTATCTAGGAATCATTCTAGATAGCAAACTGAACTGGAGCAGCCATCTCAACAGCAAGATTGACAAGGCCACAATAGCCTTCTGGCAGTGCCGCAGAATGATAGGTAAAAGATGGGGTTTATCCCCGAAAATCACTCTGTGGCTGTACCAGTCCGTCATCAGGCCAATTATCAGCTACGGCGCAGTGGTTTGGTGGCCGAGAACCAAACTAATCACCGGCGAAGCAAAGCTACAACGACTTCAAAGGCTAGCTTGCATGGCGACTACGGGCTGCATGAGGACCACCCCGACTGCGGCCCTGGAAGCCCTACTGAACTTGCCGCCGCTGCATCTGTTTATCCAACAGGAGGCGGGAGCGGCCGCGGTAAGACTCAGGAAGCTAAACCTATGGAGAAACGTAAAAGTAACACATACAGGTATACTTGGAGTACTGGCGAACAGGGAACCGCTCATCGAAGCGGTCACCGACAGAATACCCAAACAGTACGTATTCGACAAAAAATATAGAATACAATTACATGAAGACCCAGGGGAAGGCATCAACCCCAGGGAGTTGAGAATCTTCACAGACGGGTCGAAAACATCAACAGGTACAGGTTCTGGGGTTTACTCAGAAGACCTGAATATCAACATGTCATCGCCATTGGGAATCCACAACACCGTCTTTCAGGCGGAATGTATGGGAATCATAATGGCTGTAACAGCGATCACGGCTAGAGAGGTACAGGGTTTTCCAATCCGTATTCTTTCCGATAGCAGATCGGTCCTGCAAGCCGTACAGAGCGACACCATGACATCGGGGCTAATATACGAGTGCCATCGAGCTCTGACGAAGGTAAGTGAAACAAACACCATTATCCTCCAATGGATAAAGGGCCACAGTGGATCGCGAGGCAACGACGCGGCTGACCGACTGGCGAGGAATGGATCGGAGATGAGGGTCTACGGACCCGAACCCATTCTACCCCTGCCTTTCGGATGGCTGCGCAGCCAGCTGCGACACAACACCAAGGTAATGCACCAAGAATATTGGACAAACCTAACCACCTGCAGGCAGACCAAGGAAGCTCTTCCGACGATCAACCCAGGATTGTCCCGCAAACTTCGCGGCTTTGGGAGAGCCCAGCTCCGACTACTGGTCGGGGCTGTTACCGGACATGCCTTGCTCAACAAACACTTACACAATTTAGGTGTTACAGACAGCCCCCTATGCAGAGCGTGCATGGAGGCAGAAGAAACGGCCACACACATCCTGCTGGAATGCGGTAGTGTGGCGAACTACAGGGCGACACACCTCGGGACACCGAGGTCGCTCCGGGAAGTCGTCGGCAACGCAAGGGGTCTGCTAGGCTTCCTCAAGGAGCTAGGCTGGCATGAATGAAGCCCCCAGCCTACCACGCAAAATAGGCGCACTAAGTCGTCGAGTTGCGGAGAATAGCCCGTTGAAAATCAATCAATAGGACTAAAAATAAAATAAAAAACAAGATGTCTAGTCTGAAGATCCAAAGGAAGAAATGGACTCAGTGCTGAAATAAACAGGGCTATAAGTGTTGTAATTCACACAAAAACAATATTTAAGGCATGATAGTAACGAATCCTTTAGTGAATAGTTAAGTTTGTTACATGAAGAAGTGTAATTGTTCAAATTCAAGTTAAAATAATTAATATGCCTTTTTGAAATTGAATCAACTTGAATTCATACTAACTTTTGAGTTCAACAATTGCTTGATCTGTGACTCAAACTTTGAAGCACCGTCATAAGCTTTATTTTACAGATCACTCAAGGTGGATATTTGTTCTTGTGGGCCATGCCAAGATCATGTTAAACAGTCAGTTGTTGTTTTCATTATTTATAGTAGTGGATACATATATAATTAATGTTATAATTTAATAAATATGATCACTAATTTCTCTTGCTTAAACAGTTTAATATATATATTAACTTAAGTTAGGACAGTTTGTGTTTAGTTAAAAAAAATTAAGGTATACAAATACATACCTGTTCTTGTTTTTCATTTTCGACAGCTTGCAACAAGTAACTATTTGTGTAAATGTTATTTTCTCCCTCAGGTATAACAAATTGATCTAAAATGCAATTATTTGGTGAAAATTATGAATAATTAGAACAGGGTTGCAGATACAGATGCAGTTGTGGATTTTTAAAAATTGATAGGCTTGGGATGCGAATGTCAGGATATATTATGATATTTATTAATATTGTTATACATTAATAAATTATGACATTAAATATTAATTCAGTGAGAACACTGGCTGGTGGAGGTGATAAATATTAAACAAGAAGATTTAAGAAGATTTTAATATAAAAGAAATCTCCATTTATTAATATCTATAATAAATTCATTTCAAAGAAAAGCTCCAAGGCGTTATTACACACCTTCATTATCCCTCAATGAATCTAAGCATTTCTATTCCTGGAAGGAATCTGCCATTTTTATTTTTGTAGTTTCCAAATTTTGCAAAATAAAAAAGAACCAGAGTTGATAGGATCTCTTGTCAAGTTTTCAAGTGATTCCTTATTCACAATGACGACGCATTTGTGAGAACCTTTTATTTAATGTTTACATTCAAACTTCTACTTCAAATAAAGTCTAGATACTACATTTTACTGGCAATACATTGATTCACTTTTTTAGGTAACATTTACTTTAAAATTAAAGCCAGCAGTTGGATAACCATCTGACTGCTGGTTTTGAAATACACAGACTGAAGACATCCCGTGTCTTTGGTGCGACAAGGTCAGCCTTGCGGTCACCAACCCGCCTGCCCAGCGTGGTGACTGGGCACAACACACATGAGTTCAATCATTTTTGGCATGAACTTGAGGAGGCCTATGTTTAACAATGGACTGCGATAGGCTGCAATGATGATGATGATGCAATGATTATTTTAAAATATTCATTAACCACATAAATAGTTCGAATGAGAACAGTAAGCAAACACTAATAGATTCACAAAAGAAATCTCGCTAACAAAAGTAAGAAAATCCGTAGGATCTTGATACCAGCCTGTAACAAACTATATGTGGTTTTCTTTTAATCATATATAAAATAATCATCCACAAAAATCTACATTACTTTTGCCAGTGCAGATGCAAATATTCACAACAACTCTTATTTAGATTATTTGTAATTACAAAGGCTGCAATGAGATATTTATTATAAATTTAATGCTTACCGGGTACAGATATTAGTTCAGATGTATTATCCACATTAACATAAAACTGTTGTGGGTTGACATCGTATACTGCACAGGGTTGTGTCCCATCCAAAGTTTGTTTAGAATCCTGAACTTGAGTTACAAATTGTACTGGCTTGTTAACTATATAAAAAAAGGTAAAAATATAACTTCAACTTCGTAAACTTTACATAAAGATTTTAAGGTTATTTTTACAAATATTAAGGGTGTGTTAAATAGCATTGATATAATAGGTATCTGAAAGTAATATAATCAATTATATTTTATACTAACTTGAAAGAAATGTGCCGTCCTCTTGAACGACGAAAAATTGGCTAGCGTCATTATCATCGTTATTGATTGGTAAATACTCGTATGTCTCATAAGTGTTCTTGTCCATTCTACAAAGAAAATCACTTTGTAACAACCACAATGTTCCTGAATCATAATAAAAGTTAAAAATTTACATAAATAACCTGACTTATTCTTAAAGTAACAGTGACTAAAATACAAAACATTAAATTAAATGCTGTTCATTAATCTTTTATACGATTAAACGAATGATTGTTTAAAATATAATAATGAGGTTTAACTTTTGTTATATGTTTGATTATAAAATCATAGTTATCTATTTTGAAGTGAAGAATTCCAAACAAATTAATATAAAATAATTGCTTTTGTATTGTCACTGTCGTCTGTCAGTATCACACTCATGTTTTTACCCACGGTCTTAAATTCATAATAAATATACTTTTACCTTTATAATATACTCTTTGGTCGATAAATTTCAAATTGACTCAAGCATAGAGCAACGTGGAGGGGAGTAGTCATGTACAGGCTTTCCCCTCTGTCGAGGTATAAGCCCAATGGTCCTACGCGTACAATTAAACTAGTTGCAGCCGCACTGATTGTGGCACTGATCACTAGACTAAATGCAATTGCGCGATTTAATCAACGTCCTTCAAAAAAATGTCGAATTGTTCTGCTTTTTTCTGTAAAAAGAGATCTGTCACGTCAAATTTACTAAAAGATGGCGTTACCTTTCATATGTATTTTTTTATCACATTATTACTGTATACTTCTTTTAAACCTTTTTTAAAGTTAAAAATTAAAAATTTTATCGGTCGTGTTGTTTCGGATTTGTTTACCAACACAGGCCGCTCGCCCTCATACAATATGCGGATTGGTCGAGCACTCATTCGAGTCTATTTCCGAGAAGTTGCTGTCGCCGAGCGATAGCGTTGTTACCGGTTTGTTTGTAGATAGTTATTGATAAAAATGGCAAAGGCAGGAGGAGAAAAACATTTTTGAGATTCTGATTTATTTATAATATAATATTGCGAGCTTAATTTTAATATACATTGTTTTATAATAAAATTGTATTAAATTAAACATAATACAATACTTACGAGTGTTAACACATTTTACTAGAATTACTTAGTGTGAACTTCGACCATAATTTTTTATATAAATTTTTGCAGGTTTCCTAAAGATCAAAATTTAAGACATACATGGAAAAAAATTGTAATGACAGACTAACCTAGACGCCCACAAGAAATAGTGTCATGTGCTCAAATCATTTCAATACCTCTGACTTTCAAGTGTGGAACTGGCAAGCTTAATAATGGAAAAATATACCACCACAAGCATTTATTTCTTAATGAAAAAAGAAAACCCACTAAAATGTATTCGTCATATTTATAGAAAACTAATCCATTTTAAAAACCAGTAATAGACATAATAAATACAGTCCATCTTTATATTAACACCTTATCTTTGTATCACTTTAGAAACCCAATTTCCCTAACCGAGTATTTGAATTTATCGATAATGTGTATCGACTGTTGTTACAACCATGGCTGTAAGCAACTTGTCAGTGTAGTTGCGGCATGTCATTATTCTTTAATGACTATTTTATCTATGGTAATGACACAGAATATATCTATGTGTGTGTAAAAAATATAAGTGTGTTTTTAATATAGTATGCGTGAGTTTCGTAGTGACAGACGATTTTTTTTGTGTGTGAAATAGATATAGTGTGATTTCCCACCGCAAAAATTGACAAACAGTTTTGTATCGGTAAAAAACGCTATGGCTACTTCCCTCCGTGTTGCTCTTTGGACTCAAGGAATGAGAAATATTAGATTATAAAGGAATCGAATATTCTTCTTATGATCGATGTTCTTAAAGGCCTTCTACACGGTCGGGATCGACCGCCGACCGTCGTGTCCTGGTCGGGTCAACCGTTTTTTGTATTCATTCTACACGGTCGGTGGTTGACTCAACTTGTCAGTTCTTCTTTGATGAGATGCGCTCGCGACCAAGGCCGTTGACATCAACCAAATATTGGTCGGGTCAACCGTTTTCCACACTGTCCATTTTTATATCAACCCGACCAAGGACACGATGGTCGGCGGTCGATCCCGACCGTGTAGAAGGCCTTTTAATAATAACAATTGATCTTCAGTGATTTTAAAGTGTAATCTGTGAAGCGGCATTAAACTAAGCTAACGCAGCGATTGCGACGCCCTTTCTATCGTTCATTCGTTCATTCGTCACTGTTCGCGATCATATCGCAACAACTTCGTCGAGAAAATATAGGTGGGGTGGGTCAGAGTTGGCTTTCATTAAAAAGTGTCGGAAATTAAAAATAAAACTATCATTATCAAATTGTGAATGTTATCTCACATTCGATTCGGCAAAAGCGCAACAATAAATTCTCGGGAATCCATATTGAATTAAGTTCAACTCCAATCCATGTGTCATATTTAATCACAACCCATACAGCTGCATGTTTTTACCATGCTGCCATATTGTGAGCACATAGCAGACACCTGACTGCCCTCAAATTCCACTTATAAAATTCGACTGTGCCATTCATGGAGCATGTGCCAGTGTGGAACGACAATTTCAGATTTTCAGTGATCGTTGTCGATAGCGTTGCGGGCCTTTAGTGAAATGCAGCCAAAGTGTAAAGTTCGTTTTGTCCATAGATTAGTTTAACCAGATTTGAACCAGATGCATCAAAACTGAACGTCAAAAAGCGCGGGAATTTACATAAACTTGATGGATGATGGTGATGATGATGGTATCTATATCTCTAAATAATTATGGCGGTTCCGTGAGTAATGTCCTTTTCAATCGTGATAAACGTTTCCCTGCTTTTGTCAGTGGCATGTGCGCAAATCGCGCGATGCCAAATAAAAAAGAAATATATAAATGTTAATGAGATCAAACATCTACATCTCAGTGACAATGAAACTATGGTTAGTTTTGATGTGAAATCACTCTTTACATGCTTACCGGTTGAAGATTGCATTAGTATTGTGTCAAGAAAGCTGAAGGAAAATGACATGCCGATAGAATATGCTGACCTTCTCAAGCATTGCCTTACATCTGGCTACATGTTGTGGATTAATCAGTTCTACAAGCAAGTAGATGGCGTAGCGATGGGTTCACCAGTATCCCCCGTTGTTGCCGACATATTTATGGAGGACTTCGAGGAGACTGCTCTGCGTACCTCGCCCATAACACCCAGGTTCTACAAACGGTATGTAGATGATACTTTCACAATATTACCATCTGATAAAGTATCCATAGTCTTACACCATCTTAACTCCATAAATTCCAAAATTCAATTCACAATGGAGTTGGAGGCAAATAAATCTTTAGCTTTCTTAGATGTTTTAGTCATCCGTAATCCTAACAATACCTTAAGCCATACAGTGTATAGAAAGCATACTCATACGGATAGGTACTTAAACGGTGAATCACACCATCATCCAACACAGTTAGCTACCGTGGGTAAATCTTTGTTTCAGAGAGCACGAGGGATCTGCGATGAGCGACACCTGGAGGCCGAACTTCAACATGTCAAGCAAGTACTGCGAGACAACAAGCTGCGGGTACCGTGTCCTCATCGCAGTGAACGTGTGAAATCAGCCACCGTCGAACGAGTACCTGCTGTGCTACCTTTTATGAAAGGGGTCACTGACAAGATTGGCTTCATCTTAAAGCGAGCTTCTATAAAAACTTTTTTCAAGCCGCCAAAAACGATAAGTCAATTTTTACCATCTGTCAAGTGTCATATACCCTTACAAGATGCAGGAGTATACAAGCTTGCTTGTGACTGTGGTCTCTCTTATATAGGACAAACAAAACGATCGATCAAAACTCGCGTTAAGGAACATATAGCTGACTTAAAACATCGTCGCTATACTAAGTCCGCAATCTGTGAACACAGTCTAGACACAGCTAGCCATTATATTAGATTCGATAAACCACAGATCCTCGCAAAAGAACACCGATTCCAACCAAGGATTGATCCGTGAGGCTATTGAAATTAAAAAACATCCAAATTTCAATAGAGAAGATGGCTGGCAATTACCACCTGCTTGGGACCCCATTATTAATATAATTAAATCAAAAACCAAGCATAATTCACCACAGATTAAAGACTCAATTAGCACATTCTGCGTAGATAGGACTATATAAGATATTGATGTATGTCGGGTAGTTTTGAATAACTTTGTAACGTTGGGACGTCTGACACCTCAGTCCTCCCGTGACCATGGTTGCTGTAAAGTACCCGAAACGTCGGGAATCAAAAGTTAATAATAAACCACGATAAAATCCGAAAAAAGTTGTTTCATTAAATATATAAATAATAATAATAATAACAATTAGTATCGCTAGTTAAAAATATAAGTGTGTTTTTAATTTAGTATGCGTGAGTTTCGTCTGAATATATGTCTCCGAAAGGAGCGGACCCGCTTGATGAAATCTACTCTCCGACCTACGCTGCCCCAAATACTATGTGGCTCCGAGCAGTTCCAATTGGAACTCCAAAACCGATTCGATTCGCTGGAAACTACTAGCGACGTGGACGAGATAACCGACAACGTGGTGAAGACGGTGTGTACACTGGGTCGCAGGCACTTTCTACCAACAAAGCCAACGAAGCAGTCCAAACTTTCTCCCGAAGCCTTGGATCTGATGCGGCAGAGGCGCGAGTTGCCGGCTGCTTCGCCAGAACAGAGGGCTCTTTCCAAGAGGATACGGAAACTTATTCGCCGAGACCTCCGCTGCTCAAATACGAGAGAGGTTACTACTCTGATTGAGCAGAATAGGGGGGGGGGGTCCAAAGTTTTCCAAAGACCATTGGGGAGAAGCCTTCTTGCGAAGCTCAAAACAGTGGATGGCAGAATCGTCTGCTCTCGCCCTCAGATCTGAGAAGAGGTTGAGAATTTTTATGGACAGCTGTACTCGTCGAACACACGCAAACCTGCGACTTGGGACACCGAAGATCCACGGGCACCATTGTTGCGCCATTATTCGGAGTGTATCCCGGACTTCGAAGAAGATGAGATTAGTGCAGCGCTCGGGCAGCTTAAAAACGGAAGGGCCCCAGGGGATGACGGAGTTACCACTGAACTCCTTAAAGCCGCAGGGCGACCTGTCCTGAAAGCCTTGGCAAGACTATTTAACGCCGTCATCTACGATCTTAGAGCTCAAGTCTCCCTACAGGATGTTTTCCAAAAGGTGGACATATTAACGATCGCGTCGCAGTATATTTATAACAATATTATGTATATCCACCAAAACATTCATTGTTTTGAAATAAATAGTAATAATCGCATTGTAAACACGAGAAGGAATAACAAAATTGTAACTCCAAGTTTCCGACTGCGCAAAGTAAACGTTTCCTTTCTGGGTCATGGTATTCGCATGTATAATAAAATACCACAAACGATTTTGGTATTGTCTCAACATAAATTTAAAGTTTTTATTAAAAAAAAATTAATAGATAAAGCTTATTACTCGGTGCAGGATTACATAGTTGATAATAATTTTAAAAAAAAAAAAAACAAAAAACCCGCCTGCGTGAAGAACAACTAATAGAAAATCAACTGAAAAAGGTGGTATTATGTATTTGTTATTGATTTTATTAATGTAATTGTAAATTGGTGTGACATTTATTAATTTTTATTTGTAATTTTAATTGTATGTTTTTTTTAACCATTGTATTTTATTAGAAAGGCTACACCCCGAAGTTGATCGTCGCCTAGGAGGCGAGTTTGGCATGGCATAGGCGTGGGAAAGAGCAAAGTCCACATTTTTTAAACTTTAATATTGTATTTTTTTATTAGTATTACGGTAATAATAATCATGATATACCTTTTTAAAATCCTTGTATTGTGCCCTTCAATTTGATACCCATATTGTAGTATTCGAGAAAAATTTTTTGTTTTTCATTAACTACAATGGCTTCGCGCAGCCGCCATGTTTGATTTTTTTTAATGTCACCTATCTAAGAACACTTGCCCAGCTAAGACGAACCTAACGATACCTCAATTATGTAAATCAGTTCAGTGGTTCTGGAAATATGAGGTAGTAAAGAATATTACATACAAACATACATACAAGATACGCGCGAAAGACATAACCCTTCCTTGGCAGTCGGTTAATAAAGATGTATGGACTTAGTGACGCTGTATTTCTTGCCGATTCTTCTCTGCAGAATCTACATTCCGAATCCGTGGTAGCTTCACTTTTACAAAAATAATAATTTGTTTTTAAAGTTTTAATTTGTAAAATGACGATTCGAAAGTGCTCTTGGAGCCTATTTGAATAAAGCTATTTTTGATTTTGATTTTGAGTTCGCCACACCTTTTGTAAATGACGTCATGTTTTATTGGAAATTGATTATTCATAATTATGATAAACGCCTTACAATCAACGGCCCCCACCAGGATTTACTACTGTGTCCGGGGCCCACAAATACAAGCAATTAACAAATCAGTCACAATATTATGTATATTCATAAGAAAATCGATTGTTTTGATATAAATAGTTATAATCGCAGTATAAACACAAAATTGCAGTTTCAAGATTCTGACCGCGAAAAGTAAACGTCTCCTCGTATTCGCATGTACCTATATCTAATAATATCCCAAACGATTTTGAAATTGTCTGAGAATAAATTTAAAGTTTGTATTAAAAAGCAGTTGATAGCTAAAGTTTTATTATTCGGTGCAGGTTTACACAAATGATAAAGATGTGTGAACTTTGTAAGGCCGTATTTCATGCGAGATACCTCTCATCAAATTTGTATAAAACACAGTTTAACTAATATATAAAATTCTCGTGTCGCGGTGTTTGAAGATAAACTCCTTCGAAACGGCTTAACAGATTCTCATGAAGTTTTGTGTACATATCGGGTAGGTCTGAGAATCGAACAACATCTATTTTTCATACCTCTAAGTTATGGGGGGGGGGGGGGTTAAGAGGGTTAATAAAATATGAAATTTTGTGTGCATATCGGGTAGGTCTGAGTGTCGGCCAACATCTATTTTTCATTCCCCTACGTTATAGGGGGGGGGGGGGAAGGTTAATAAAATATATGGCAAAACAACCTTTGCGGGGTCAGCTAGTATATGTATATAATTATAAATATATAGGTACATATTTTAAAAGAGTAGGTAACTGCGGGGTTTCTTGCTGGTTCTTTTCTGTAGAATCAACATTCCGAACCGGTGGTAGATTCATTTTTAAAATTCATTCACTTATAAAAATAATTAAAAAATTTAATTTGTAAAATGACGATTCGAAGATGCTTTCGAAGCCTTTTTGAATAAATCTATTTTTGACACACAAGAATATAGCCACCCCCTCTCTTCCCGTGGGTGTCGTAAGAGGCGACTAAGGGATAACACAGTTCCAATACCACCTTGGAACTTAAAAACCCGACCGATGGCGGGATAACCATCCTACCGCTGGTTTTGAAATACACAGGCCGAAGACGGGCAGCAGCGTCTTCGGTGCGACAAAGCTAGCCCTGCTGTCACCAACCCGCCTGCCCAGCGTGGTGACTATGGGCAAAACACACGAGTTAACGCTATTTTTAGCGTGAACTTTTAGAGGACTATGTCCAGCAGTGGACTGTGATAGGCTGAAATGATGATGATGATGAATCCTCAAATACAAACGCCTAGACCACGGCAGACAGCTGCATGGCCTATGCAAACGTTTTTCATATATTGGGATCGAACCCACGACCACCAGCGCTGCAATTGCTGCTGTAACCACTGCGCCATCATGTCATCGATAACTTCAGCTTGATAGATAAATAAACTATCAAATTTTGTTTTCTAATGTTTACGCGAATTTTACTCATTTAATAAAACACTTTTTTCGGATTTTATCGCGGTTTATTGTTAACTTTTGATTCCCGACGTTTCGGATACTTTACAGCAACCATGGTCACGGGAGGACTGGGAGGAAGGAGGTCCTCCCGTGACCATGGTTGCTGTAAAGTATCCGAAACGTCGGGAATCAAAAGTTAACAATAAACCGCGATAAAATCCGAAAAAAGTGTTTTATTAAACTATCAAATTATAATTATTAATATTAGAAATTGAAATAAGAAACTGACCAACGTTTCAGTAAAATTATAAATAACATAAACGAAAATAAATCAATAAGTTTGGTATAGTTACTAGTTGGAAGAATTGATATCTACATAAAATTTAAATTCCCCTCATGATAAGGAATTATTTTATTTAAAATCGTTCATAGTATAAGTATAACATAATATTGCTAATGTCATTATCCAATATACAGTAATTTATTAAATTATATAATTACACATAAAGTGAATAATTGATAGAGATAGATAGATAAAAGATTAAGATATAGTATAAGTAATGCATAAAACACATCTGGTGTAATATTTTGTCGTTTATGTTAAGATAAAATCAAACACATAATTGTTATTAGAAAAGGCTTCACAATTAACTGTATGTTTAAAAGCATGTACATAATTTTTAAGTTCCAGTGGCTGGTATGTGGGTGCTTTAAATTTACCAGTGACCATCAAAGTAATAATATTATTCATCATTGCATCTTTTTCTATGACACTGGCATGTGCATCCCAGTGACAAAGATGAAATCTATTAAAAGATACATCACAACGTAAAACATGTTTTACAATAGGTATATCAAATGCAGATCCGTAATACACTATGGTACCGTTTTTTTCAAGAAGTTTTAACATAACATCTTCAAAACGTCCACCCAAACAGTTTAAACCTAAAACTGGTCTTGTTAAAGAAGTATTAAACGTTGTTAGTTCCTCTGCCTCTTCGAGAGTATGTACTGCTGTTGCACCTAAACTTAAAAGATGCTTTTTAACAGATTCATAATTGCAATGATTTGCGACAATATTAAATGTCTTTATGTCCCAAGCTTTACAGAGCTGTATTAAACACTGTCCGCAGGCACTGTTTGCAGCGTTTTGTATAACAGTTTGACCCGGTTGGATTTTTCTGAAATCTTTAAGCATTCTATAGGCCATACAAGGAGCAATAGTCAACATGGAAGCTTCTGGGAGGGGAATGTTAGGGGATATAACATGGATATCTCTCTCGTGGTATATACCATAGTACTGCCAGGTTCCAAGGAGTCTTGAAGTTATTACAACTCTCTCATCAGGTTCTACAGTGCAAACTTTGTTACCTATTTCAACTACTACTCCAACACCTTCATCTCCTGGCACACAGGGCAAACGTGGTAAGCGTAAGTTTCTACCTGAAAAAGTAAATAAACTGAAATAAAATATAGTTTTTGATATTTCAATTTGAATTTGGTTGAAAAAAAAATTAATTTAGTTATAATAAGATGAATCAGAACAATAATAGCACGATAATATCAAATAAAACACTGAAATATTATACACATTTTTTATTATTATTGTTAATAACACTTTATACATCACATAATCACAGTATAGTAAATAAATATTATTAACTAAAATCTAAAATGTATTTGCAACCAGTAAAGCCCTGGGTTGTGAGAGCATTTGCTAAAGCTTCTTTATAGTCATTGAATTTTACCATTTTAGTGACTGGACCTTTCAGCTTCTTCTCACACATTAAGGTAATAATATCTTTCATCATTGTCTCTTTTTCAGCCGCAGAAGCTCTTTCATTCCATGCAGTCATCCAAAATCCATGAAAAGAAATGTTTTTAAAAATAAGTGCTGCATTAGGAATGTTGAGTGCTTCCCTAGACATGGCACCATATGTGACCATAACACCAGACTTTTCTAAATGTCTGGTTAATTCTAAAGCACTTTTTCCACCTACACAGTTTAACGCTAATGCTGGTCTATCTACTACTTTTTCCTTAAATATATTAGTAGTACGTAATTCTTCTTCAGTTAGTACCATTGTAGCTCCTAAGCCTTCTAAATATTTCTTCAAATCATTAATTTCTGGTCTGTTCCTAACAATATTTATATTTTTTATCCCCCATGCTTTGCAAATTTGTATAACATTTTGCCCACAAGCACTGTTGGCACCATTTTGTACCACAACAAGACCATCCTTCACAGGTTTAAAATCTGAGAGCATTCTATATGCGGTACAAGGGTTAACTGTAAGTGTTGCAGCTTCAATTAATCCCAAATTCTTTGGGATTACTCGCAATACATCTTTTTCAAAAATACCTATATCACGCCATGTGCCTTTTGTGGGTTTAGTGATGATGACTTTGTCTCCCGGGCACATACCTGATACTTCTTTGCCAATATCTTCAATAACCCCTACACCCTCATTTCCTGGTATAATAGGTAGTTCAATTTTCACAGGGTACTTTCCTGAAACACAAGATCTTACATTATCACCTAGTGATAAAAAAAATTACAAATAAATAAAATAAATAACAAAGAAAATAAAATAAATAACAAAGAAAATATACCTTTTTAATTTCTTGATAAAAAGCAAGTTTCTTACTCAGAGAGATTTTTACAAGAACAATTTATCAGAAAGTCTGATAAAATTTAAGATCATATTTTACCTTGTATAGTGTTAATGTCTGCCGGGTTGACCGGTGCTGCTAGCATTCGAACGAGAACTTCCTGACTTTTAAGCGGTGGAACCTCCACTTCCCGGAATTTCACAACATCAACTGGATCACCAAATTCGCTGTAATATAAACTTCTCGAAGTAAGATTTCTCGATGTGTTATGAAAAGTTACACCTCTAGAAATATAAATACATTTGGTATCAAGAATCAGCTTTCGAATTGGTCTAAGAAAAGACATTATGCTGATTTTAATTTATGACAACTTTTTAATTTACATTAATTTCAGATAATAATTCACATGACAGGTGAAAATGGAAATTTGTTTATATTTTCTTCTCTTGTCAAATTATATCGGGTGCGTTCCACCTAAGGCCCACAACGCCATTGATCGCTGAAATTGCCGTTCCACTAAGTTAAAAAACACCGCGGGCGCTGTACTTGTGGACAAATTTTATAAGCGGAATGGATATTTGGGCGCTGTCAGGTGTCAGTTGTGTGGTCGTAATATGGAGGATTGGTGAAAACCTGCAGCTGTGGGGGTTATGAGGGGATATTTCGCGAGGATTTGAGTAAAACTTAATTCAACTTGAATTTCCAGGAATTAATCGTTGCGTTTTTACAGAATCGAATGAGAGAAAAAATTCACAATGTGACATTGACAGCTGGTTTTTTATTTTAGCGGTTTGGTTTTTTGTTTTAGCGGTTGTTATCATGTACACCTGATAGCGATCGCTACTCATAGTAGGGAATATATCCGCCAACCCGCATTGGAGCCCCCCATGCTAAAAATGTGGAACGCTTCACGATTTTGCGTGTCATCCTTTTTGATGAAAGTCAATCACGGTTTGATGAAAGTCAATTTGACCCACCTACATTTTGTGAGTGATGTGGTCGCGAACAGTGGCATCGTCTATGACATCGATCGATCGCTCGCGACGACCCAGGTCTTAGGTGGAACGATAGAATGGGCTATCTGGACGTTGCAGACGCTTAGTGGAACGCAGCCATTATTTTTTTATTGGTGTCAAATATATCCATGGACGTTAGTATATTACGTTCATGTTTATCTCCATCAAGGGATAAGTAAAGGTACTAAATTATACAGCCTCGTCTGATGAGTTTTGTCCAATTATTCAATAATACATAAAAGGCCATCCTAGCCTGCTATGTATCTTGTTAAATTTGTCTTTTAATCATACAATATCTATCGTTTTTTTTCACATATAAGTTATAGCATTTGAATGAAATCTCGAAGTCCGAGTTTGTTTAGATGTCACCAGTAGTAGATATTATATACTTGTAAATAGGATTATAAGTTTCAACATCTCTAAGTAATTGTTGGATAGAGCGCGGAATAAGTTTTTGCTTTTTGTAAATCTTGAGTAGTCTGTCAAATAAAAATTAATCTTGATATTAAAAATTTTCTGCACTTGAAGAAAATATGATTTAGTGTTTTATCTTCTTAATTGCAATTATTGCAAATTGCTGTAGGAACTATATGAAATATATGTAGATGAGCGTAATTCTTACAATGTCCTTTTCTGTCCTGGTCCTGAAATTGTTGTAGGTACCTACCTATAGTATTTTCTGTTTGTAAACATTTTAGCTGTGTAGCTACGGCAGTTTAGATTTTAGCTACCCTCTCTCTTTCCGTGGGTAAAGGAGTAAGAGATAACAAAGTCTCACTATCACCTTGGAACTATTGAAGCCGACCGATTGCCATACATAGCTTTGATATATATTATATTATTTCGGCCTTTTACAACGTTGTTATGGGAGGCTTCAACGGTAAAGTGGGAGTACAAACCAGCAACGAATAAAAATTGGACCACACGGATTGGGATGCAGGAATCGTAGGGGGTAGATGCTCGTCAAATTCATCGAGTTGGAGGAACTTTTTTTGATGAACTACTTTTTCGAGAAGAAGCCCCAAAGGCGGTAGTCATGACAGAGCCCGGATACTGTGACGAGGAACAAGATAGATTTCACCATAGCGGATAAAAGGCATGTATTCAGAGATGTCTCAGTGGTTAATAGGTTTAACAATAGCAGTACCACCGGGTGTTACGGGCTACTCTTAATTTAAGCCTACGCAAAAAGTGAGCCCGCTTGATGAAATCTATTCTCCAACCTACGCTTCCCCAAATACTACGTGGCTCCGAACAGTTCCAACTGGAACTTCAAAATCGATTCGGTTCGCGTGGACAAGGTGACCAACAACGTGGTAAAGACGGTGTGCGCACTGGGTCGCAGACACTTTCCGACGTCTTAAGACTGACTTTAAGACATAGGATTGGGACATCTCGCACCTTCGTTTCGCCGATGATATCTTAATCTTTACGAAGACGTTAAATGAGCTAAAACAAATGATAGGCGGCCTAAACAAGTCCTCCCGATGAGTCGGTCTCAGAATGAACTTGGACCACAACCAAGTCATACCGATACAGGTATCGGTAGATGGTACCCTTCTCAAAGTTATTAATGATTTTGTTTACCTAGGCTATACCATTCAACTAGGCCGCAACAGCTTCGAGAAGGAGGCCGATTCACCGGCCGAAGAAGAATTCGGTTGGAATGAGCGGCGTTTGGTTGGCTTCATCGAGTCTTCACTTCGAAGATTCCACAATGCTTGAAGACAAAGGTCTTTTTGCGTCCTACCTGTGTTAACATACAAAGCCAAGACGTGAACACTGACGCAGGGACTGGTCCACAAGCTTAAAGTTGCTTAACGTGCAATGGAACGGGCTATGCTTGGGGTTTCTTTCAAAGATAGGATTAGAAATGAGACTACCCGCAAGAGAACGAAGGTAACCGACAAAGCTCACAGAATTAGCAAGCTGGATTGGCAGTGGTCCACCCGGCTGGTCACCCGCGTTGCAAGACCGATGGCCGCTGGGGCAGACGTGTCCGGGAATGGAGTTAATTATCATCATAAAATAAATCACTTTTTACTTTCGGCGTTCTTATTCTTAATCGTTTTTTCATTCCATTATTTTTTATTTTTACTGATCCAATTCCAGTAATAGCCAAGTGTTTACCTCCACAATTTATACACTTTGCATTTTGTACCGGTATTACACAACTTTTAAATTCCGATGTTCTGTGTGAATAGAACAACAAATAGCATTTTTACAAACTTTTGCCAAATGTCCATATCTAACGTAATTAAAGCATTGCTTTTCCGATGGAATATATGACGTAACTGATTATCGCCACATTTTTGAATAAACCGATCTCCATGGACGGAATGAATGTTATGTACAAATATACAATGGTAATATATATATACAATGGTAAGCTCTAGTTTTTCGTTTATTTTTTTGTGAACCTCTATCAAAAAATGTCACGAGTCGCCTAGGATACTCATTAACTTTCTTTAAGTACTTCTTTTGTTCTTCTCTTTAAGTACCCACTTTTTCTTTATTATCAACATAAAGTAGTTAGAAAGTTATAATACAATATATTTGTCATAAAAAGACTAAAATTTTACATTGTTCAAAGAAGTGATAAAACTATAAAAGTAATTTTTATTGCATTCAATGATTTTATGTTGTATTTGATATTCTGTCACATAAGTTTATTTGATCTTGATCTAAATAAATTTTTTACAGAATAGGTGTCATTTGTTTTGGTGTTTTCTAACTTACCAATTGTGTATATGTTTTTTATAAAGAAAAAAAAAAAAAAAACAAAAAAGAAAAATACTTTATTTTTAACAAAAGATGTCTGAAAATAATTTACGATAGTAGCGTAAATTCATCTGAAAGAAAACGAGAAACACGAAGGTCTAAGTCTTTCCGTGCCATTGGTGCATTACAACTAGGTGGCGCAGTTGCTTCAGGGGAAGGTGGTTGAGGTTTAGGTGCTCGAAATTTGCGAGCTCTTGTTAACTGCCACGACGTGCTTGTATTACGGAGACCTCCTAGTTTCAAACCAGTGTCTATATCTATTGCTGCAGGCACTGGTTGCGGTGTGCTTAAATAATATTTGTTTCCATTATATTAAGACTTATATTATTGTGTTTAATAATCAATAAAAAAACTACACAAAGCAACATTAAGCATGACAACTGGCAAGAATCTTCGCATGTTGTCGTTATGCACAAATTCAACCCTTAATTTTCCTGTGTGCTTAAAGCTATGTATTCATTAGCAACATTTGACGTGCAACACATGACGCTCAACATGAATCTCAACATGTCGAGCGACGACGCGAAACTTTCTTAAGTAATTTCTAACCCACCAACGTTTTTTCCTCTTTTCTTTATGCGATGATATTATAACAAACGCAGCTGAGACCAACACTAGCTTCTCAGGCGACATGTTGTTGGTGACTGAACGTCCATTAGACAGGCAACGTTGCTAAGCAAAAGTTCCGCGTCGTCGCTCAACATGTTGAGATGCATGTTGAGCGTCATGTGTTGCGCGTCAAATGTTGCTAATGAATACACAGCTTGATGTCAACATGTTCTTCGAAGTTCCAACCTTTCGGATATCGCCTTAATTTCGGCGGACGAGTTTTTGTTTATCGCTCAGGGTATATTGTATTTATGCAAATATGTATTTCTGGTACGGGAATATGTATTTGTGAGTTCCACACCGTGTCTCGGAGAGCACGTGAAGCTTTCAGTTCCGGTTGTTATCACAGACAAGAGATAACGATAGTTATTTCTGGCAGGGAGATAGACTAAGCTTCAATCTTTGTTTTATATCACTAGTGAAATATTTAGACTCTAATTTAGTTAATTTCATGTAATTCATCACATCATCATCATCATCATCACTTAAGTTATCGCATCCCACTGCTGGACATAGGCCTCCACAAGTTCGCGCCAAAAATGGCATGAACTCATGTGTGTTTGCCATAGTCACCACGCTGGGCAGGCGGGCTGGTGACCGCAGTGACTTGGCTTCATGTAATTAATTAATCATTGCATGAGAAATAACAACACTATATAACAGATTTAGTTACAGTCCAGCATAGATATAGTAAAAAAAAGTAGATAATGCGCGGCCTTTGTTGTTAGTGAAGCCACAAAACTCGGCTCCTTCAAGTAAATACACGCGCTCACGCACACATATGCATCAAACTACGCTCATTTTCGTTAGTATGTCACGAGACTTCATACAGTAACTTTGCTTATAAAATGCCGTCTTGTGTGATTAAATGGTGCAAAAACAATACCAAAGTAAACAAAAAATCTGAAGGAATATCGTTTCACACGTAAGTACATATAAAACTTTAAATTTATTGTTATTCCAAAATAATATTGAGGTTATTCGGAACTTATAATTTCAATGTCACGAAATGACGTACCACGGGAGTGTTGCCAGTAGTTCTTTTTTTCAATACCCCAAAATGTGGGTAAGTAAATTGTACGCAATCAGAAAAATAATTAAGTAAAAAGTAGACATAATTATTGTTTTTTTTTTCTCGTGTTATTTTATGTTACATAAATTGAAAATAAAAAAATCAAAATATATTTATGAATTATTAACTCGTTTGTTTTATGTTTTAACTTTTTACAATTTTTAAGTAAACTAGGTACCCATATTTTACTATCAAATTTCATGGTTTTAGGTTTCCAACGAATATTTTAATAAGAGGTGAATGGGTAGCGGCTGTAAGACTGAGAAAATGACCACGATTATGCTGGCCATGCGCATAAAGTCAATTTAATACGATTAGTGATTGAAAAATATTTGAACATAAGACTACATCATATTAGTAAAATGCAAACAATGACGATGACTCTGAGTTCTAAGCGACAAAAATTTAAAAAACTTATACAACATAAAGGATTCTAGGTTTAAGAAAAATAGTTAAAAAAAACCGACTGCAAACTGAAAACAAATAAACAGAGGGGATAGAAAGTGTCCATTCATACGATTATCTTACGAATATATTTTTTTATTATTCTACCGATTTTTTGTTTTATTTTTAGTAAATTTATTTAAAACTATAAACATGTTTTTATTTTCACATACCCATTTTACCTATATTAAATTAATTGTTTAATAAAAATTTTAGGGACTTTTTTTAAAAGGTGTCAACACTTCACTCACTCACACATCTTTAAAAAAGTGGCTTCAGTTTTCTGTTCTAGGTGCGTTATCTACCTTTTTTTACTTGATCTATGCAGTCCAGTATGTAGGTGGCAGACCTGGTCTGTGATTTTAGATTTTGATATTAATTAGTAAAATCTACAAAATGTTGTTTTTGTCGCTTTTTGAGTATTAAAATCATTTTTTTTTTACAATAAAAAAACCAAACGCTAGTCTACATTAAACTAGTTTCTGCCTGTAGCAACATTATTAAAGGTAGTAATTATATTATTTTTCATATTCAAATGTAAAAAACATAGTTATATTTACTGTCCGATTGAGATTAACGTTCGCAAGCGAGCTGGCGCTATGACAGAAGGCAACTCTTGTAATGAATTTCTCCTCAGCCCTGTAATTACATGGTGGGTAAATATCGTAATCTATTACAAATACGAATTTAATGTTATTAAATTATAGTGACAAAATTAGACTTCATGATATTGTCCATATAAATTATTATCAGAATATTTATTTATCGATATAATTTATTTTACACATCGCCAGTGGATGCTGGATGAAGAATGCAGATAATTAGGATATTTGGTGTTAACTTGGGGCGGCTATGTCCACCAGTGGACTATGACACGCCGAGGCGAGCGAGCATATAGCTTAAAATATTTGCTTTTCTCCGTATAATAAATACTCGCTAAAGAATTACAATATTTTACATAAGGGAAGGCAGCAGCAAACAAGAAAAAACAACAAACAAGATATAAAAATGGAATTAAATCGACAACAGAACTTAATTAATTTGAAAAGAGTTTCTCAGGCTCAGACTAAAGGCAATAATTAGAAAAGGCCTTTGGCCCGTTGCTAATAAACGGCTCAGAGACAGTTTAGTTTTGTATTTAGAGTTAACTGGTTACAACGGAATAAATTGTTATAAGTACATTATTATCATATTATAAATTAATTAAAATAAACTAACAACGTACTTAATTTTACCTGAATATTTAATGTTTGTGATAGAGGTTTTATCTTTCCATTTCTGGGAACATACTGGGCAGACTGACCGTCGAATCGACCAACGCGGTATTTCTTCACGTCGCTGTTCTACTTTTTGGAATGCTGGTATTTCTAAATGCTTCTGTTGATGTATGACTTTATTACTCAATCATAACATTGCATTACATCTTAGTCACTGCAAAGCTAACAAAGCTTAAATAAAATAATATTTATAAAATAAGATATGTTAGCGCAGCGGCTATAATAGTACGCCACGCCTATATCTAAGCCAGCGGTTATAAGTTCGATCCATATAGAAATACCTCTTTTTTTTTATTATACAACTAGACTGAACTGACTGACTGACTGACAACTAGGCCGGCAAACAAGCGTACGGTTTAACTGATGGTATGGTTATAATAGTTACTGTAGCCTATAGATGCCTGCAACACAAGATGTATCGCAAGCGCGTTGCCGAACCTATCCCTAATCCCCCTCAGGATCTAAATAGTTGTCTAAGGCTGTATTACTACTACTATACTATGCTATGCTACTTATATTGTGTGAGTTTACGAACACCGACTCTAAAGTCTTTGTTCTAAAAATCTTAACACTAGTGCATATTTTACTCTAGGCATGTTTATAAACGTAATTGGATATTGATACGATTTAAATAAATTATGACATGAATCAAATCATGCCAAATAAAACATAAAAAGATCATTTTATCACATGTCATCTAACGTCAATTTTACATATACTCTCTTTTAGAAACGCTATCCTTTACGATTCAGCATGTATATCTATCTCACTGCTGGGCATAACCCTTTTTCCCCATATAGGAGAAGGATAAGAGCTTAATCCACTACGCTGCTCCAATGCGGGTTGGCGGATATATATACTTTGAGTGACGATCGCTATCAGGTGTATATGATAGCAACCGTGACCGACGGCTTAACGTGCTCTCCGAGACACGGTGGGGAGACCAACAAGGACTACCAACCAGACTGGAAATAAATATTTGTATAAACACAAATATCCTCTCCGAGCTGGAATCGAACCCGCGACCGTCAGCGTTTACGCGCTGTCGACACGACACACGAACCATTACACCAGAGAGGTCGTCGCTCGCTTTATACGCTTTAACATTTTTCCTAGGTATATTATACAATATCATAAGCAAAGGCATATTCAACGAAATTAGATTTATAATGATCATTTAAAATATTATTATACTAGCTGGGCCCCGCGGTTTCACCCGCGTTGATTTGAGGACAAAATAGCCTGAAATTAAACAAAAAATATACTGACCGATAATTTTAATAATTAATATGCTGTGTGGTTACGGCATTAAAGAAAGTAGCCTACCCCTCTCTTCCCGTGGGTGTCGTAAGAGGCGACTAAGGGATAACACAGTTCCACTACTACTTTGGAACTTAAAAAGCCGACCGGTGGTGGGATAACCATCCAACTGCTGGCTTTGAAATACACAGGCCGAATTTATGTGGAGTAGTTGTGAGGTTTTTTTCTAAAAACATCTTAACCTTAGCGTATTAATATATACGATATGATTGGTTCCTTATTAAATATCTATATTACTTTTTATTAATTACTCAGTATAAAAGGAACACATAAAAGTATTAAATATAAAAATTAACTTTAAAAGGCTAATGAATAAGATATGGATTAATCAACATCGAACATAAAACCTTTAACTAATCTAGATTTAAAAAATTCTTGTAAGATCAAAGTATTGTTATCTGACCTGCACTGGCTCAGGAACAGTCGCCGTAAAAGCAAGTATGGAAGGTATGTCCATATCACGACGTGTAGACATCCGGGAGACGCGTGAGCGAGACGCACTGCGTTCTGTCATGTGGATGTTCATGCCGTGCACACAACATGTTTCGTTTAGATTTTGACTGGCACAAGACAAGATGTGTAAATATTAGTATACAGGGCACTATGAATCTATGTGCGTAATTTTATAATCCAACTACTATTTTATTTTTAAAAAAATGTAGGGAGGTACAAAAAAGAAATTGCAGAGTAGAAAAAAGAGAACAGTGTTTGGGCTGTTCACGTTGAACTCCTATTAGGGCATTAATTTTAGGAAATCTAAAATATATAAAAATATAGTTTTTTTTCAAAATAAAAAGATTCTAATTTTTTTTTATTATTGGCACACTCCTATTTAATTATTTTATTACATTAAAGGGGATCGAGGAAAGTGAACATACCTATTTACAGCTCTTGAATTATTGTAAATATTTTCGCTTGGTAAACGTACTGAACACTTACTTCATGATATAATGTGCAAAACGTGAAAATTAGGTACCAAGATAATGCAAATGATCTAAACTTAATGGACATAAAATAGATTTTTTTATTACACTAATAACAGCCAGCTCTAGCGTAATATTAACTAATCGGTCGCATAAAACAGCGAGAAAGTAGTCTTTCTAAAGCATATTGAGGGAAAGTTGAAAAAGTCATTGTGTTATGAGTAGGTAGTTGAATCACTTTTAAATATAATTAACTTTTTTATTAAACGGTTTTTGTAGTTGATACATTTGTTGGTGTTAGTATTATTTATTATATATTGTTTTTTTAATATGGGAATGTAAAATCTTTTAGGTCTATTTCATCTCAACAAATAAACTACAACTTTTGGATTCTTCTTGATCTAGATAAACTTCTTGATGATTCTTGGATCTAGGAAAGGCCTATGATAGAGTGATGAGGAATGAATTGTGGTCAGCATTGTCTGTAATTTGATTTATCTTTTATATGTTTTCTATGCGAGGATAACGTTTGTTAAAATATTGTAAAGTAAACTCAGATCACGCTTTTACTCGCTATCCAAGTCATGATAGTGAGACACACCCATGCAAAACAATTACTATCTGTATGCCAAATACAAATACGTACATAAAACAAGGATTACATCTGTCAAGTTCGTTAGTATTGTCAAACATTTGACTCTAAAGGTAATTTAACACAATATTTTAAATTACAATTCTCCAATATAAAATATTTAATAGTTATTATATAACAATAAAATAATATATATCTTTGTGTTTTTATATAAAGAGCTAATATTAAAATTCTTTTCTGTTACATAATCCGGATATAAGTAGGAAGTCATCAGGCACAAACTAAGGATTAGTATATATAATACAAATGGCAACATGTCTTGTAAACTATATACAAGTTTAATGTATAAAAGGAGAACAATGACAGTCTACATAAGTACAATGACAGTCGACATGAATGTCGCATAGCTATTTATATAATTTTAATATATTTTAACAATTTAAGTAGATAGCTGTGATAAAATAGATAAAAGAATACTACTTACTCATCAGAAGCATCGTATAACACAAGGGGTTGGTCTCGTAACTCATCCTCAGCTTCACGACTCCTCGACCGTACCATGTCCAGAAGAAGAGTTTCGTTACCCCCTAAACTTTCAGACCTATTAAAGTTATACATCATTTACTATTTATATAATTTTTTAAATTGGTGTTATTTCCAGTTGATTATCGGAATTTATTAAATACTAGGTTTCCGTTGAATACTTTCTCAGTGATAATAAGGCATTCTCCAGGTGAAAGAATTTTTAAAAAAAGTCAAGTCGTTTTTGAGTTAAGTCATTGTAAATATTAAAAAAATACAAATTTTTACCCTTTACAATACTATTATTATAGTTTATAATTATATTTGCCCGAAAACGAAAGAAAACTGACTTCAATTTACATCGACAAATAATACAATGTAGTTAGTCGATAAAATAATCAATTAAATACGCATTATTGGAAATAACACAAAAATTACTCATCAGCTCTCGATCAAATTTAAATGGACCACACGAAAAGCATCAGATTTCGATTGAAAAAAAGGATCATTAAAATCGGTAAAAAAATATGAGGTAACGTGCATAAAACATACAGTCGAATTGAGCACCTCTTCCTTTTTATAAGTCGGTTAAAAATAAAAAAAAAAATCCACGTGGTAAAAGTCGTACAGAGTAACTGTGAGTGTTTTTCCTACAATAAATAATCCACGTGTTGATTGTTTGTATACAAATAAAATATGCAAACTCGTGTGATCACAGACATGAGTGTTTGGAACAAGAATAAATAGTTTGATAAAGCATGAGTTTGTAAATTAAATATGTTTAATAAATCCCAGTACGTAAAGTAGGATAAGTATTTTTTTTAAATCTCTCTTTAAAAAAAACGAGTGTGCTTTAGACTACACGACTGAAGTAAAACTTACGAAAGGTAACTCTCTCTCTTTCTATCTTCACTAACTTATATCTTAATCTCAACTTCCATTCGCCTCGCCCAATCACACTTTTCGTAAAGCTCTCGTCACACATTCATCAGCTTACTCTCCAAGTCAAGCGAGCGTAAAGAATTTTTACTTCAATATTCATTAAAATTTTAATGTAACGGCAAATAACAAGTACATAAGTTTAGTTTCAATAATTTAGAAACAATACGAGAAAAAAATTTCAAGTAGATTGCTACTGACTGTTGACTGCCTTCTTTAGTTCCATAGAACATCCTCTGTGACATTACGGATATGAGGTAATTAGGCGGAGACTGATCTGATTGTATGGAAGTATCCCTTTGACTGGCACGTAGCTTAATCAGAAGCGATGCGTAAGGAGCTGGATCGTTGCTCATAAAAGATATACGATGGCGTTCTTCTTTTTTAGGTCTAAAAGGTATTTTAAAAACAATTATTTTCAAATACAAAACTCGTTAGGTTTAAGCTTACGGCTTCATAGTAATCAAATCTGTATTTTAATCCAGCCTATTAAGATCGATTTTTTAATGGTTTAAAGTTTATAAAATCGAATTAGTAAGAGTTTTGAGTTGTTTTAAGTCACTCTATTTCTACCCTTTACAATGTTAATTAAATTTATATAATGTATGTAAGTACTTAAAATATTTGAGGATAATTGTGTTTGCAGGCAAACGAAAAAAAAAAACCGATTTCAATTATATCGATAAGTAATACAACGAAGTAGATGAAAAAATAGTCAAGTAAATACGCATTATCAAAGATTACTTCAAAAGTTGTAAGCATCTCGATGAAATTTAAATGTGACCACATGATAAACATCGGCTTTCGATTAAATTAGACTCATCAAAATCGGTACACTCACTGAAAATTTATACGGATTTTAGAGGGTTTCTCACGATTTCTCTGGAATCCCTTCACTAGATCCTAGTTTTATTATCATGGTACCACACCGGGGATATGTTCTTTCCAACAAAAAAAGAATTATCAAAATCGGTTCATAAACGACGAAGTTATCCCCGAATATACATGAAACAAATTGAGTAACCTTCTCCTTTTTTTTAAGTTGGCTAAAAAATTTTTTTTGATAGCAAATAATGCTACATTGAGTTAGGAAAAACTATGTAAGTATGTATTTTTTTACAAGGACGAATAATCAGTCAGATCAGCTGTAAGTATTTAATAGAGCTGACTCCATTAAATACTTTAATCTTCATTTAATCAGGAATCCAATAATTTTATTATAGTATAACGTTATTCATCTACACTTCACATTATTAAAAGCTTAAATATATATAACTAGCTGACCCGGCAAACGTTGTCTTGCCGCTAAACGCTATTTAAAAATAGGGGTTGATGGTAGAGGGTTGAAAATTTAGGGTTGTATGTATTTTTTAATGTTGTATCATAAAAAAATAGAAATTAAAAATTTAGTCTAAAAAATAAAAAAATAAAATTTAGGGGTGGACTACCCCTAACATTTAGGGGGATGAAAAATAGATGTTGGCCGATTCTCATAGATACCGGATAAGCACAAAAAAATTCATCAAAATCGGTCAAGCCGTTTCGGAGGAGTATGGCAACGAAAACTGTGACACGAGAATTTTATATATTAGATGGTAGTAAAAAATTGATTTAAGTAGGATTTTCACATAGTGTACAAAATTGCTTATATCTTTCAAATCTTTTCGTACTATCTGAATAGTTATCTGTATTTAGGGGTACTTTGTATAAGAAATTTAACGTCTAAAAAGTTCGAAGACATAAATTCTCTGCAGAGCTCGGCTGGTATGGAGCCAAAAAACGCAATTGGTTCATTTGCGGTTTTACGACACACTTTAATATTATTCAATGATGTTGTGATGATGTATTGATATTTTTCTCATTCTGTGAGTCATGTGATGCGATGACTCAATAGGGTTTGGTTATTTAGCCTAGGCAATATAATTAGTAGACCTTGACAAAGTACATTACAATATACAGCCTTTTATAGTTTGTATGTAGAAAATTGATTTCGTGTCATCCAATTCGCTGATAGACTACCTGATTGATTGCTATACTGCAGATTTTAGAGAGTTTTTGTAAGAGTTATATATTTGCGCATCTCTACGGCACATTTATTTCAAAGGAATAATTTTTATGAAATATTCTTAATTAATGTTATAAAAATGTCACCATCAATTACTAAATGGTAGAAATATTTTACGACGCGTTGGCGCAACGGTCACCACACTGGTTTGTGGCTGTTGCGCTGGCGGTTACGGGTTCGATCCCCATACATATTTTGTATTGGCCACAAAGATGTTTGCCTTGGTCTGGGTGTTTGTGCAGTCCTTGTGGGTCTCCCCACCGTGCCTCAGAAAGCACGATAAGCCGTCGGTCCCAGTTGTTATCATGTACACTTGACAGTAATCGTTACTCATAGTAGGCAATATACCACATTGGAGCAGCGTGGTGGATTAATCTCTGATCCTTCTCCTATATTGGAAAAGAGGCCTATGTCCAGCAGTGAGATATTATAGGCTGAAACGAGTGTAAAATTATTTTTTGGTTTAATCTTTATTAGATAATAAACTGTTTTATACCAATACACTGTTAAATATATCATCATCATCATTACAGCCTATACAGTCCACTGCTGGACATAGGCCTCCACAAGTTTACGCCAAAAATAACGTGAACTCATGTGTTTTGCCCATAGTCACCACGCTGGGCAGGCGGGTTGGTGACCGCAGTATTGGCTTTGTCGCACCGAAAACGCTGCTGCCCGTCTTCGGCCTGTGTATTTCAAAGCCAGCAGTTGGATGGTTATCCCGCCATCGGTCGGCTTCTTAAGTTCCAAGATGGTTGTGGAACCTTGTTATCCCTTAGTCGCCTCTTACGACACCCACGGGAAGAGAGAGGGATTATATCAATAACAATATAAAGGAATAATAGATTCTACAATATATTCGAGAGCTTATTTGAGAGTAAATGAATAAATTGATAAAAAGAGCGACTTACAATGGTGTAAACTTAGATGAATACAATTTAAAATACCGAGCTTTCCAGTTTCCATCTCTACGCCAGGTTGTTTCGGAGTTACTAAGATAAAATAAAATTTTCATTAGTGCAATTTCAAAACTAGTAATGAATACTAGTGTAATGATAGAACATTTAGCCTTTAGCAGAAAGTTTTCAGACTTTTATAAGATATTTCAACTGAGGTAGGGCACAGCAGGAATTTCCTGCTCAAAATATGGAGCAGCCCGACTGGGTTAGTACCTCGACTTTACAGAAGATCACAGCAAAATAATACTGTTTTCAAACAGTATTGTGTTCCTGTTGGTGAGTAAGGTGACCAGAGCTCCTGGGGGGATTGGGGATTGGGTCGGCAACGCGCTTGAGATGCTTCTGGTGTTGCAGGTGTCTATAAGCTATGGTAATCGCTTACCATCAGGTGAGCCGTACGCTTGTTTGCCGACCTAGTGACATTAAAAAAAAAAAAAAGATAAACATTACCAATAATGTTTAAACAATTGCTATAAAAATATAATGAGATGTTATTATAACAATATAGTCTCACATCTCTATATTTAACACTTTCAATTGTATAATTAAAGCGTGGCCTTTTATTTCAAACACTAGAACCAATTCATATTCGTTGATTCGTTTGAAAGTCTAGTTAGAGTGGAAGGCCATATAAGCGCGGTGACACTAATCAGACAGTGTCAGGCAGTGCAGTTTGTGAGCCTTTTAGGATATTCTTGTGTATATAAATAGTTTTATACTTACGGCATTTCTATTGTTATTCGTTTTGTTAAATTCTGTGAAATTCGTGTCACGAGATTCGCATATAAAATGAAACATATTTTTACACATAAACAAGTCTAAACGTTAAGTAACATGTCAAACTACAAGGATTGTAGAGTCATTTGTCACTAGATTATAATTACTGACAATGAGTGTGAGTAATACAACAAAACTTTTTGTATAAAAAGTGTTTTCCTAACATGGAAATAAAATTGGTTAAAGTTATTTTAATAAAAAATGTCTAAACTTGCCTTGATATACGTGAAAATAATATTCAAAAAAAAAAAATTATTGTTATTTTCTAGTAATATTCTAAATAATAAATTCTACATTAATTAGTGAATCAAAAATATACAACCTACCTCTTTACGTACACGAACTATTAAACTATCAACTAATAGATAAACTATTTTATTTAAAATATTTATTACATAAAATAAACAGCTCTACTATTGTATAAAAATGTTAAGGTATTATTAAGACGTTCGCCTTCAAATCATAATATAATTTACGCAGACATGATTTTAATTTATATATTTATTATCTGACCTGGCGAACTTCGTACCGCCATTTTTTAATAATGCAATAAAAATATTGCGGTCATTAATCGAAATAAAATATACCCTATATTTTAAATTTGACAAACCTACATATCTGTGCAAAACTTTATTAAAATCGGTCTAGTAGTTTCATAGATTAGCCCGGACGAATATCGTGCCGGGTATATATACTAGCGACCTCTGTCCGTCCACATTTTTTTACACGATAAGTACTCACCAACACATATTAACTAAAACCTTCTTCGAAAAACGCTGCACCTTATCGTAAAAGTTTTATTCCGATCGGTTCAGTAGTTTTCGCAGTATAATCGAACAAAAAGACCGGCTCTCCATTTTTACTAGTATATATATAGAAAAGCTGTGCTCCGCGGTTTCACAAGCGTTAATTTGAGGAAAAATTAGCCTATAGCCTTCCTTGGTTAACAGGCTATCCAGCACAAAAATAATTCGAACCGGTAGTTACGTTTAAAGTAACAAACAAATAAACAAACTTACTTTTCAGCTTTATAATATCAGTATAGATAAGTTGCAAATATAATTAAAATTAATAGGAAATGGTTAGTTCTGATAAGTATTAGATTTTAAAACAAAGCGGTATTGGCTTAACTACGAGCTAGAGATGTTGTTCCGTTATCGACTGTTCTAATTCAGAGAAATATTTTCGTGAGAGCTATAACCAGGTATATTGTGACAGACAAAAGATCATTTGTTTAGTGTCGTAGTATTAATGATACAATATGATTTGATAAATAATAGGATTTTAGTCTAGCTAGCTGTTGTGTTGTGCGATGTCAGGCGGCGGGGGCGGCGAGCGATGGGTCTGTCGGTCGCAGCTCTAGTCGGTCCGATCGCGAACAACCGTACGCACGTCGAGGCACGACTTGTCTCAAATTACGCTGCACGATAACGCGCCCTATTTAAACGTAATACTCGCTGCAGCGCAAGCCGCTCCATACTTAAGTTACGTATTTACCTCTGTGGCATTAAAATTAATTACGCTTATGGTATCGATATATTTCGAATTGTAACGTCGGTCGGCGCTGACTCAAAACCGGCTCCGTAACCATATGATCTGCACTGGACCCGCTCGAACCACACAATCCTTTCGTATATCAGCGCCGACTCGTAATGCGGATTTAACACTAAAATTCAATTGTACAAGACAGATTCGTTAAGGATGACTCAGTGGTAACGGAGGACTTTCTCGAGTGTTTTGGTGTCAGTTTCGTGACTTGGTGTCGTCGGAGATGTGATTGTTGACGTAGTGGAATATTTTGTATTGAAATATAGTGAGATGGCTGGTGCTAGTGAGGAGGGAGTAAGTGTAGAGGATAATGCGCCCGCGCCGGAGCCTCGAAGACGAGGCTTGAGCGGATCGATGTCGTTGCGTACGCGCAAGTTAGGACGGCGTCTCTCGCGCAGCATGTCCATTGTTGCGCTGAAGTTACCAGAGAAAGCACAGAGCATAACACGCACTTCTTCAAAACTGATAAGATCTGGCAGTCGTGATAAAAAGAACAGATCCTTTGAACTGTCTCTTATACTACCGGATAAGACACAAAGACAGGTAAATAGAAAAGATCGCTTATTTTAATAGTCTCTACATTGATTTTTTGATTTTTTAAGTCAGATTTTTTGACCGTTGCTAAATGAAAACCTGTTAAATGACATCGACAAAATTCTAATGATAAATTAAATGTTTATTTACTACCGGTTCCATGTAAACAAACCATAGTTTTGTCATTTAAAGTATCATTTTAAATATTATTTAGAACATGTCTCAAACGTGGAACGTAAAGCACATTTCTTAACAAAGTTATCTTGATCTGATAAATCGGTCGCTAGTAATAATCGAACTATGTTTATCTTAGTCGTTACACGTTCAGACGTTGCGTTGCATGGAACAGATTTGACTATTCGTGTAGTTGCATTACGAATTTGCTTATATCTTATTTCATCAGTCTCGCCCACACTGTGGATTTCTCCATTGATATAATAATAAGCCGCAATCGACATCGTTCGGATCCGTCATGCATTGTTTGCCTTTGTCATTGAACCGGGGAATTGCGCGTTCTTTGGCGATTGTTTGACTACCGGCCAATTGGCTAGCTTCAGTTTAATTTTTATTATCGATTATCTAAGATCTATTTTTGTAAAAAAATTATATAAATACAAATGAGTTACTGTTCCTGATCAAAACTTTAGTTAAAAAAACAAACAAACAAAAAGCGCTTAAGAACGAGTCAACTCACACAATTAGGGTAATGTTAGGGTACCACATTGAAAAGTTTTAAACAAAAAAGAAAACGCATTACGTAAAATAATTTTACCTTTATTTTTATTTGATGTAAGATTTTTAACCTGTAGAAAGATTTTTTTTCGAATTTAATTTCTCTAATCAATCAGAGATCGTGCTAACGTACAGATTTCAATTAGAAATGTCAAAAATATGTGGTATTAATGGTTATAGTTTTCGATTTCGTTGATACAGAATCTTGATTTTTTAAAAGACCCGTAGGCCGCAACAGTAGAGCTTAGTACTTGATATTAATTTTAAATTGATGTCTCGACGTGTCTTTATCTTCTTAGCCACTACAAAGTATTTCTTATAAAAAGTGCTTAGTAAGTAAAGAGACCACAGACAGATATCCAACGATTTGATCTTATATGGTTTTTTTTTCTCGTTTTTAGGTACGCAACCCTAAGTAAGCTATAGATGTATTACAACCCTAAAGTATAGATCTAATTAAAGCAATGTTATATAACGGATAGGCATTGACTTGAGTTGCGATTCCGTGTTATAACATATCATGCTTAAGTTATTAGATTTTTTTAACAATAACAATTTCCTGACAAAAGTAAAGGAGAGCAACGATTCCGGCTAACAAATATTTAATTAAGCTGGTGCAATGTAACTAGTAATTTATTTATCGGAATTAACGAAGTACTTCAGGCGTGAAAAGCCAAGGATACATACATTTATGCGTAAATAAGGAATATTCTTTTTCAGATCTTTAAAATTTTCTTTGTTCCCTTTTTATGGCACTGAGTTATTTAGTGTATTCGAAGACCTTACCTATACAACTATGTTACACGTGTTGGGTCATTTATTCAATAATATATCTTTTATTTAAAAAATTTTTTTTGTAAAACTATACAGTTAATTTACAGTTAAAAGTTACTTAAATCATTGTCCGATATTTGTAACAAGACAAAAATTATATCAATACTATCATTCTTTGATCTAAAAATTTCTTAGAAATGTTTCAATTCAAAAACTCAATTAAGTATATTAGATTGAAGGATGTATAAAAAAAATATTTTTAGTTTTTATAGATTATGTTTGTATAGCTGACCGATATAACCTATTCACAATATATTAAGTACCTAATACTCGCATATAAATCAACTATTTGAAAATGCAGAAAATAAATTAAATTAATAATTGTTAAATAAATTTTTTTTAAGTATAGTATGGAAACCTGTAATATAATGTTTCTGCATAAATGTTCCCTGACATTTTGAACCAAGGTGAAAACGAAAAAAAATTGTCGAAATTACACTGAGATTAATCATGACCAACCTTCGAAACGAAACTTCCATAAAAAGCGTTTTTACTACGACAAAGTTTTATCAATCTTTTTATTATTGACCTAAGTGCTACAGTTGTCAGACAATGAAATAATAATACATTTATTAAAGACACAATTCCTCAGAATAAGGAAGAACGCCTACATCTTCTCAAACATTAAATGATAAACACTGCAGAAATGAGAATATGAAGAAAGGAAATAACACATCATATCACTTATTCGTAATAGAGTACTATTAAAGGGGAAAATGAATGTCATATATTAATAGGTAGTAGAACATAGGTGGAATAAATTGGCACTGTTTATGAGTGAAAGTGATGTCGCAATCAAACGGTGCAAGTTGCGTGCTTACATGCGGGCTTGTGGTAGCTACCTTAATTAGCCTTATAATTCGTGACGTTCGTGTTGTGATAACCAGAAATATTTCGAACAACTATGCACCTTCAAAGTCACGTCCCATATTTGACTTCGCATTTACACATACTACGTATTAGGTGATAATGGAAAATATTTGGCAATGATTTCGTGCATATATTAGATTATAGACTTAAATATAGCACAGATTTTACAAAATTATTTATATCGCTTTCAGATTTTACAATATTTACAATGTAATACATTTTTCCGTTTTAGTTTTGTATGATATATTTTTTTGGAAGTTTGTCTTTCGAACACGATTTACAAATTAGTTTCTTGTAACTTTATGTATTTTGAATTTTGATACATTGTTACTTTAGAACTAAAATATTTGTTTAACTATGACAAATTGTTGTGTTCAGGAAAAAAGAAATGTGATGATAAAATTTAGTTTAACATTTGTACATCGAAAATTATCACTTTAGCCATTATTTGCGGACTTGAAATACACAAAAGTTAAATGGAATGCTCTAAATCATCGCTAATATGAAAAGTGTTTACATTTGATTGTTTTCTTTCGTTCGTTCTATATGTGTAAAACAAACTATCGGTATGTTTGGAATGCTGCCATTTTCATTGATCACCAGATAATTATTTTTGTCTATTCGACAGTTGTGTTATGATGTATGACAATTGAATAGTTTAAAGGATTAGAGACACGATTTTATGTAACACTAGCGACCCGTCCCGGCTTTACACGGGTGCAATGCTGATACTAAATATACTACAGAATGTCTTTATTTGTAGTGTGAAGCTAGCTTATAGCATGGTTATTAACATAATAACAACCACATTCAAATATGCGTCGTTAGATTACACGTTGTTACAGATTGCGTTGAAGAAATAAAGATTCACAGCTCGTTCCCCGTAGGTGATAGCGTGATATTATGTAGCTTATATGTTGACCCGACTTCTTAATAATATTCGTGCCAAATTTGAAGTAAATCCATGCAGTACTTTTTGAGTTTATCCCGGACATACATACAGACAAACAGACAAAAATTCTAATAATATATTTTTGGCTTCGGTATCGATTGTAGATATTATTATTCCCCAAGTATTCTTTTTAAAAAAATATTTAATGTACAGTTTTGACTTCCCTACTATTTTATTATATGTACAGATAGCTAACCTGGCGAACTTGATATTATTCAATTAGGTTTGCACTTAGGTAGTTTGTTCGCAAGTACCTAATGCGAGTAAAATCAAAATCAATATCAAAAATAACTATATCCAAATAGGCTTCAAAAGCAATCTTTAATCGTCATTTTAAAAATTAAAATTTTAAAGTGATTATTATATTTAAAATTGAAGCTACCACCGATTCTGAATGTAGATACTGCAAAAAAGAAAAGGAAATAAATTCTGCAGTTACTATTTTAAAAATAATATATAACCGTTGTGTTTTAGTAAGAAATTAGTAATATCTTGCATGAAATACAGCGTCACTATTCACGTGTACTTATGACACTATTCGTCGTACATTTTGTTTATGTAGCTAGAGGTGTTACCCTGTTTTATTTTTATAGTATTTTGATTACCGGTGTTTTGCACTTTTGCGATCTTGCAGCATTTGGAATATAATAAAAGAGTTTTCTGGTCAGTTATCCAGAAACAGTAATTTTTATATCTAAGTATAACGATTCCTCTATCGTTATAAACTTTAGCATTAACCTGTAATATTTGTAGAAAGATTTAAATCAGTAACTTAGCTTTTTAATTGTTTTCACTCAAATAAGATCAAATAATTAGATGATTAAAAAATAACAAAAAATTAACCATCTTATAAAGTTCTAAAAGCAACCGATACTCACCACCACCTTTTCATGTGTGTTAATCATTAGTGCTCCACTCTCGTGAGTTGTAACTTGATCTATAATAGCCTAAGCCTTTTTTGAAGAAAAAAGATTCTTAAGCGCAAAAATACAACAACATTTTTTAATCAGATTAGGTAGGTTAGGTAGGGGGGGGTTAGGTCGGATATGGGCGTTTTTTTAACCGACTTCAAAAAAAGAGGAGGTTACTCAATTCGACCGTATTTTTTTTTAATGTATGTTCGGGGGTAATTTAATCGAAAGCCGATATTTATCATGTGGTCACAATTTAAATTTCATCAAGATCTGATTACAACTTTTGGAGTAATCTTTGATAATGCGTATTTACTTGACTATTTTTTCGTCTACCTACATTGTATTACTTGTCTATATAATTGAAGTCGGTTTTTCTTCGTTTGCCTGCAAACACACGTATTTAACTTACAGTCAAAATCATCTACATTATGATGATAGTATAATCAATACAAATATATACAACATAGTAAGTACATATAGTGTAAATAAGCATATAAAAACAAGGCTAGGTTTCGAGGCGAGATGACTATCACTTTTATGTATCGGGAGCGGAACCGGTTAAATGGTAGCAGTCAGTGCAAACTGGACTTCACAAATATCATACCTTTGAGGCATGTATTACTAATATAAGTGGTAATATTTAATACTATTTAAGTTCACGGATTTCATTTACAATTTTATGTTATTTATAAAGAGCGATAATGCGATATGGCGTTGAATTCGCCATATTGCAGCCTGTCAAGCTTTGAATAGTAAATTAGTTTTAAAATTTAAACTTGGTCCCAATAAGATAAGGATAAGAGTTAAAAAACATAAGACGTATTAATGCAGCACTATTAGCATGAATCAAGGCTGTCGGTTGATGAGGTGAAAAGTCCAGTGAATATTAAACATAGCAAATAAGTTAATCAATAAATTCAAATATAATATTACGAAATTTAATGTGCAATATTATTGGCTCTTTTTTTTGCATATTTATAGAATCTTAACGAAAATTAAAATTAAATTTGTTATTTAGTTGCATTGGCCATTAATCATAGACGCTAATGCAGTACAAAAGAACAAAGCCATTCATTGCGTGAAATGCAGCTAATTATGTTACTGAAGTATAGGTTAAAAATAATTATAATAATTAAGTATTAAAGATGACTTCTTAAGGTGATATCAGACGGTTCACTCGAATGATTGTTCACTCGAGTGAATGCTTCATTTTTTTTTCATTCTATGTTCACACGGCTTAGACGAAATGATACAGAAATGAACATTCATTGTTCTTTCTTTTAAATATGTCATCGAATGAAGTCGTACGTCTTGGAATTCGTTTAATTTGTGATCATTTAATCAAAGAGTTGACAAAAAAGAAGCAAAGAAAACGTCGACGGTGGTGGGTGCGACCATGGATTGCAAGAAGAAATTTATTAGGAGCTTCCAATACATTGTTGAGAGAACTAGCCGTTGAAGATCCTGATTCATATTGTAATCATGTACAGAAATAACACACAGAAAAAAATATAACTTCGTCGACAACGTGATGTCCGTCGGCTATAGGACTCGAAACAAAATGGCCGAATCCGAATGAACGTTCTCTCAGTATTCAGACCGTTCATTTCTCGTTCATTCGGAGTGGGAATGAAAGATACCGGATGCCAATATCCAACACTGTTGGATCGGTTCACTAATGAATTCATTCGGCACTCGTGTTTCATTTTTTGTTCAGACATTTCATTTCGAGTGAAATGTACCGAATGAAAGGTGAAAATGAACAAAAAATGAACCGTCTGATATTACCTTTAGATATGTTAATCTAGTATCTAATATATGACAATGAATAAAATATGCCTCTTAGATACTTAACTATATATCTTGTATAGGAACATTTAAAAAACAGTAAGTTTTTTGTTTTAGAAGCGGCTTACTAAAATATTTTTGAACTGTTGAAAAGTGTTTGTAAGAAATGCTTAAAGATTAGTACAAAGTTGTATAAAGAAGATTGTGTTTTGCAAACATTTTTGCATTATCATATCCGTTCCCAATTAACATGGAGACAACGGAGGTTCGCTTTAGAAATGATCCGCATAAAACTGCCTTTGTCGCAGCTACGTGACAAGCGTTGATAACATATATTTTTAGTTAAACATTTTTGAAAATGTAGGTAATATTTTACGTGTTAGGTAGTTAATATATAACATGACTTTACTTATTTGGAGTTTTTAAAATTAGTTTAAACTCCATAAGTACAGAACTTCTAGTTAGTCACCAAGCCTAATGCAGAAATACTTACGAAAGCGATGTGATTAGGACGGCAATTTTGTAACATATTGAGATGAATTAGTCAACTGTCTTACATATTTATAATTGAGGTGACGATTTTCCTTATTAAAATTTGAATGTAGGTTCTTACGTATATTTTTAAAATTCTTTACATTTTCCAATCTAATTTACAAGCTATCACCGTGAAACGCGTCAAGTAGGTATATAATTGTATAAGTAGGTGGAATTAGAAGTTAGACTTTAAACGAAGATTGCCTTTCGTAACTAACTTCACATTTCATATTTTAGTAAGGTAAAGGTTAGGGGTGAATAACTTGAGGGGAAGCGAATGTATTGTATGTTGTAAAATTGTTCAAGGAACAATAGAAGTTAATTCTAAAATAGAAGAAATGGTAAATATTATAAAAACAAGGTAAAAGTTTATGCCACGATTACTAAATGTATTGAAACGTAAGACATTATAAAAGCAGTATCAAGGCCGTCTGTTGATTGAGTTGAGAAGTCCAGCAAATTAGCAAATAAGTTCAAGAATTAATCGAATGAAAAATCAAAGATACGAAATCTAATTCGCAATATTATTGGCGAATTTCAAAGCTTGCTTTTGCAGAATCTTCACGTAAATTAAAACAAATTTATGTTCAAACGTTTGACACAACCTTTATACGTCGAGAAATGGGATTATAATTTCATATCAGCATCATTATTCCTTTTGGAAAATCTGTTATATAGCGAAGGTTCTCGTTAATGCCGAGTGCTCTTAACCTACCTTCATTAAAATGTAGGCTTCGTGATTGTTTTCCCGCTGACAGAAAGCCTAAAAATAGAGTCTATCACAGGTACATTGTTAACTCAAACATATATCTAAAAATAAAAATTCTCGTAACAAATATCAATATACTTCAGATGCTTTTATGCAATAATAAACGACAAGTTTTTTTGTTATTACCCACAATGACGTGTATGTATTTCTATTACATTGATACTCACACTCCTTTACATAAAATCATGTTCATTATATGACAAATGTGCTTTTTGTACTATATTTTATGTTACGTGACTTCCTGCGATCACATCATCATTCATTATCATCAAATATCGATTAAATCATTAAAAGATGCTAAAATTGACGTCTTTAGTAGTATCGAAGAATATGTACATTTACACATCATATCTATATATCGTAAATAATAAAAAAAAAATTAATACCGTACATTATTATCGTAAATTTATAGATCGTACATTTACCGTAATTTTATATTTGATTTATAAACGAAGCAATTAATTTTCCAATTACGAAAAATAAAGCTAAAAATTAAAACAATTAATAAATTAATTTTAAAAATAAACCACCGACGAAAAATATTATAATATATTTGATATATCTTACATTTAGTCCTTTTTTTGTCTCTGGCATGGTAGAAAGTCATGTCAAGGGATAATCTGGTTTTGATTAAGATTATTTTTGTTTACGTTATTATTTATGATTTAAAAAAAGCCCGAGTGGAGAAGTACCTCGACCTTTAAATAAGACTGCTTTCAAGCAGTGTTGTGTTCCTGTGGTGAGTAATGTGACCAGAGCTGCTAGAGGGGATTGGGGGTAGGGTCGCTAATGCGCTTGCGACGCTTCGGGTGTTATAGGTCTATAAGCTATAGTTGTATAAAAAAAAGAAAAGTTAAGACTGTTTAAATACTAAATAATTCTACTGTTCTTATTAACAGGATATTTGGTATCCTGCAAAAATAACTTGAAAATATATTTCATTGTTATCACTTCGGCGATCAGAAATCCAGAGGCTATTTTATAATTATCATTTAATATTGGCAGTTTTATTAGAAAATATAAGTTGTTAAGTTCTAAGCGGACCTCTATCTAACTCGACAAAGTTGAGTTAAACATGTTACTATTTTTTTTTTCTTTATTAACCCTCACGCGAAGTTTTTTTTTGTTTTAAACAGTTTTCTTATTTCTTGAATTTAAATTTAATTTTTATTATATTGCAATAGACTCAACTAATGATGATGATGATATGTGGTAAAGTTTTAAATAGGGAACAGTGGTTATATTGTATTCAAGTTTCACTTTCTAATTAAACCGATATTGTTATGACATACTTTACGTAAGTTGTAGGTAATACGTACCTACAAAGGTACAAAATGATGTGTGAGGAAGTAGTAGCATTACACTAGTATAATGGAATATAATGCTACGACTAATGGGTATGATTTTCGTTTCAAAAACAGATTTTGAAAATTTATTACGCAGTTACGTTTATAAAAACAAAATGAAAATGTTTTATCTTAAGATATTACAAATTAGTATTTCAATTTAATATTTTTTATTATTTTTTATGATTAGTTACGTTTTAAGTGAATTAGGGTTATATAAGTTAATTAATAAAATTTTACATTCTTAATATTGGGATTAATATACGATTCTTTAAAAAATTTCACTCGCATTACTAATATTAATAATACTTATAAATTTAATAATCCGAGTATTCTATCTGTAACTGTGTGTCTAACTAAATGTAACAACCAATAAATTTGTAATTTGTAATCCATATTTATACAATAACTTAATGCCAAAATATAAATAAAATTGCAGTTAGTTTATATCACGCATAGGCTACCAGGCAATTGATCACCAGAGTGGAAATGCTTTGACGTTCAACCAATCGTGAAAAGGATTATTCAATGATTTTTCAAGGAAACCCAGGAGCATATACGAAAACTAAACATTTACCTACATGTATAATATTGTATTACAGACTAGCTGTGCCTGCGACTTCGTCCGCGTGGAATTTAACAAAAAAGTTATTGTTCAGTGCACAGAGATACTCCTTATTACATCAGCTATCTGCCAGTGGAAGTCCCGTCAAAATTGGTCCAGCTGTTTCAGAAATTAGCCGGAACAGAGAGACAGATAGACAAAAATTATAAAAAATGTTATTTAGATATAATTATGTACCACATATACATCCATATGCATTTAAGCAGTTATTTTAATATTACAAACAAACACTCCCATTTTATTTATTTCGATAGATATACTAAAAGAAAGCATTAAAACAAAGTCGTTTGTCGCTGTCTGTATGCTTAGATCTTTAAAACTACGCAACGCAAATTTTTTTTGCCCTTACATTGCAAATATTTATTTTTTATATATTTTTAAGTATCAGCATTGCACCCGTGCGAAGCCAGGGAAGATCGCTAGTAAAGGATATGTTCGAAATCTTAAAATTTAATTGGGTAATGATGACGATGAATATTTTAATGATACATAAATTCACCCGTGTCAGAATTTATCAATAACGAGAATATTACTTAGTGTACTAATAATATACATTGTGCAAAAATATTTCACGTAATGCTAGTTACGAGTTTTCTAGATACAATAGTCAACAATAACACGTTCTAACATTGCAACGCACCTAAATTTTATATTTTGTTTAGGTATATTAATAGGAGATATTAGGTATAAAATTATTACATGGAGTTAAATAAAGTTCAATCTTTATTTATTTGGATTAATTTAAGCAAATGAAGATAACTTCATTACTTAATTTGTTTTGTTAAGCTAGATAATATTTAGAGTTTTATTAGTCGTCGAAACGAACAAATTGTAAAAGGATTTTAGTATAATTAGGTACCTAACTTATTAACTGAATCCTACAATACTCTTAGTTCATTTGTTTTAGATGATAAATTATTAATTAATTGAACATAATTTATTTTAACCTCTATATTACCTTAAAATTATTCTGATGGACTGACCAATCAACACTTTCGGTTTCATTAAAAGGAGTTTCAATCATAAAGGTATACGTGCTTTTCAATTACAGTTTTTTGTTTCGATTTCGTAACGAATTTCAATATCGTTGTACAAAAATAGATCACGTCAGGAGAAAGTGACACGGGTGACAGGCGCAGTTTGACATAACAGAGTCATCCCGGCAGTTTTGGGTCACGCGTAATATTCCTGAATACTGAATAGGTATATTTTGAACATTCTTTTAAATAATTATAATGACATGTCTCCTTGACTTGTCATAATTTACTAACCATCCAGTAAACAGTGTAGTTACAGACTGTGTTCTAAATATTTCAAAATTAAAAATTAATAACCGCAGTTTTTAGTTTTGATTACCTACAAGTTTTCGTCGATAAGCGTCGAGAAGCGTCGATAAATTCGATTTAAAAGTAATTTTAAGATTTTTATAAAGTTTTACCTTTATTTTATTATTATTTATTAATAATAGTTGTCCATAAAGTAAGAAACATAATCGCCCATTTTTAAACAGAATTATCGTTATCAACTGATAACTTACTATCTATACAGGAGAATTTTGTTAATCTGGGTGAATACTTAAACCATTTTTACTTTTAGTTTCAAAGAAATCCCTGTCAAAAACTTTTTTCTTTTTTCTTTTATTTAGTAGCTTTATTTGATTTTCGTTGTCTCTGGGACTTTAAATAGAAGCTTTTTTATTAACTTCATTATTTTATTCTTATAACTTTTATTTAATCTTTTATTTGATTTATTTTAGCATGTTTTTATTAAAGTTAAAAAATAGACAGGCAAATCGATTTAGCCCACTGCTGGATATGCCTTTTTATCCATAAAGCATCGGATTTTAATCCACCACGCTGCTATGAGTAACGATCCATATGATGTGTGTATGATAACAACCGGGCCCGACAGCTTAACGTGCTATCCGAGGTACGGTATACCTATAAGGACAGATATCCAAACAGGAAACAAATATTTCTACAAATACAAATATCCATCTCGAGCGGGAATCGAACTCGTAAACCGCCGATATTTAGGTGCGTATATTGCACAGTTGCACACACGTACGTGCGTTGTTTTCGTCGTTTGTTACGTTGCGTAGGACGAAGATTAGGAGTTTATTTATGTGTTTGTCCCTGTTGAAGTTCGGTTACAGCTTTCAAAATCTTACTGGATAGAAACAAATCTATAACATAGTCTAGGCTGTATAATGTTATGAGCACAACAGAAAAAAAAAGATAGTAAATAAGTCTTGTAGTGAATGAATTTGATACTAAAAGATGTTTTTACACTTATATATTAAATAATATATTAAATACGATTTCAAAAAGCCAATAATTAACAATATAGATATTTCGAAGTGACTGATCTTCTATTAATTGATTCTTGTAGGTAAATTTAAATACTCGTCACCGCAATATTTGAAGACAAAATAGTTAATTGATACAATAAGCAATGTTTCAACTCCATAAGTGAGTACTACTTCGATGTTTTCATTGGTTCTAAAATTTAATTGCTTTCATTGGTTCTAAAAGAACACAAATGTCTCAGGAATGCTAGTTGGAACTCTAAAATCTATAATTTTCTATAGTGTGTCAAAACAAATGATAATAATTCGTCTACTTTTTTCATCTATACAAATAAATAAAATTGGAATGCCCGTTTTGAAATATTAAAATAACCGCTTTTTGGGTGTATACACGGTATATAAACAAAAATAACATTTTTTACAATTTTTGCTGTTTGTCTGTTTGTTTGTTCCGGCTAATCTCTGAAATGGCTGAACCGATTTCGACCGGACTTTCACTGACAGATAGCTAATGTAATAAAGAGTAACTTAGGATACTTTTATTTCAGAAAATTATTTTGTAATTCTGCGGACTGTACAATAAATTTTTTGCTAAATTTCACGCAGACGAAGTCGCGGGCATAGCTAGTATATATATATATATATATATATATATATATATATATATATATATATATATATATATATATATATATATATATATTTTACAAATGCTTTAAAATCTAAGTATAGCTTTGGCGTTCGTCCCAGGTGTATTCATATTCGTTCGTATATCTTTATACTGAAAAAAAAAATCGAGCCAAAAATCTTTATACGTAACTATCAAGACTATTTTTAGATCTTATTAAATACTGTTCATTAACAATAGGTATATTATGTTATTCATCACTCTATCTTCCAGCTTAGATATAAACTACTACTGCCCGCGACTTCGTCAGCGTTGAATAGTAACTTGAAAAAAAAATCCCGACTTTTTGAAACATTCATCATTAGTGCTCCGCTCCTATTGACCTTGGCGTGATGATATATAGCATATAGCCTTCCTCAATAAAATAATGAGCTATCTAACACTAAAAGAATTTTTCAAATCGGACAAACAAACAAACAAACAAAATCTTCAGCTTTATAATATTAGTATAGATATATTTATGGACCTATTTTGTGTGTAGTAGCTAATGTGAGATCCTATGTAGTACAGAGTTGGTACATAAAGGATGGCACAGTTATGCAATTAGCGGAGAGAATGGAATGTCCTTCTCGGTCAACAGGCTAGCGGTAGCACTTATTTCTGTATTTACATAAACACTACCGAAGCGTAATCAAATTCGACAAGGTTTGGTAATAAGGCCACGGTGCTATCATTGAATATCTTAACCGCACCGAAAAATATGATTTCCGTATTTAATTGTAAATGTAATATACTTTATATATTCAAATGTGTAAGACAAGGTTCATTGCATAGGAAAGCAAGGATTCTAATTTTAATGATACATTTCATATTATTTATGAATACTTATGAATAGAGTTGCGATTCATGCCTTGTAAAAGAAGAGTAAGTCTCGTGTAGTCAATATAAAAGCTTTATTGTAAGAAAGTGAAATGCGGAGCTGTTGCGGATGCGTGGTATTCCCAGGGTCATCACCATCTCGAACTCTACTAGTTTGCATATGAAATAAGACAAGCTGTATTTCAAAGGGACATTAAGTATTAGGAATATTTCAACTCTTAGAATCAAATATTCCTTTATAATACATCGTGTATTGTATTAGAGATTTAAACTGAATAAATAGCAACGTAATGATGAATGGCTTTCATTGTTCAATAATAAAGAAGCCGCTATCACAGGCAGCATGGTCAAGCTTTACCGTTTTGCAAAATATTTTATGAGCTGCCAGTATTTTATGTTTTTCTTAACGGTATTGTTTTCATTTAACTCATAGCATTTACTATTTTAAATGCATTTCGCGATTTAGCGTAGCGTTAACTGTTCGCGTTATATTGGCTGTGACCAACTTTTGAACTTTCTATTAAAGTCTAAACAGAAGGATGCTTTAAAAAGTAATGTAAGTGTTCTAGTCAGTAATATAAGGTACAAGTTACATTCCAATTTTAAGTGTGATTTATTAAAATATACATATATTCGAAACAATAACTTGATACTTTTGTTTGAGAAATAAAGATAATTTAAATTTTTTTCTCGTATAAGTACCTCCTTAGGTAATGACAATATGATTTAATATTAATACCATAATATTTTTTAGCGTATATTGTAAAACAAATCAAGGCTATTTAATGTCATTGAATAATGAAATGTAGAGCTCCATATTATGGCTTCTGCATAGAGTTGACGTAGTTGTAAATTCACATGAAGTAATGTGATATATCTAAGGGTATCGCATAACTTTGTAGATGCACTTATAAAATAAATGCATAACCTTGTATTATCTCAGCGCTAGAGTTGCGTTTCATGAAACGAGCACGCGATTATTACACCACTTTGTTACTTGACAATGAACGTCACGTGATAAATCTTTGGTGTTTAATAATTAAATGTGATATTATTATATGTCATGTTAGTCGTTTCAATTTTTAAATTTTTTTATAGCATTAAAATTTCATTATTAGATGTTTATCGCAATGATTCTATTGTACCTAGTTATTAATTGTTATAATGCCGAAGTTTTTTATAACACAGAAATTAACCTTTTTATTTATTAGTGACTCCAATGTCGGAAGCATCTAAAATAATTTATAATTTTAAATTAAAAATAGAATATATTGTTGAATTGTCGATTGTGATTAGGGTACAATGGGACTGACATTTTCAGCCTAGCTCTAAAATGTCCCAAAATATATATTTTTTTAATTTATGATAATTTACTACCCAAGACGCCAACTTACAATTAAATAGTACTTTGAGAAAGGAAATAGGCAAGTGTTCGAGATAACACTACTGGCAAAATGGTGATATTATTGTATTCTAAACGGTGTCACAAAAGCATTAGATTCTTTAAATAATTGTCGCTTTAATTTATACTTTTTCACGTTCTGTAATAAAAAACGTGATGCGACGTAGTTTTGTTATTCTGCGATTTCCATAATGGTAAATATTTATTATATATATATATTCATTAACTACTTATTTACTTAAATACTAGCTGCCCGGATAGGCTTCGTTCTATCAAAGGTTAATAGGAAAAATATATATTTTTTAAAAAATTTTTTTTTAATATTTAAGCCTTCCGTGGGCCAGGAACATACAAAAAAAAAATAGCCGAATTGGTTGAGGCATTCTCGAGTTAAGTTAAATAATAACACGTATAACAACATGATTGTATCTCTTTATATAAAGTATATTGAACTTTGTGGCGAATAGAAATGAGACAAAAATACGGATGTGAATTCGTCAGACAATCATATTTTAACTATTCAGAACACCGTGGGTATTTGCATGGATTTCGGATATTAACAAGAGGCAAATACAAGTTCATGGCCGTTTCTAGTTATTAACGTGCCTTATATTGACGACAAGAAGGTCTATTTTACCCTGCGAAAAAATCTATAAGGCCCTTAGGTATAAACTTTTATTAGTTAGTCGTAGTTTCGTAATCATCAAAACAGCAAAGTTATCAAAAAAAAAAAAAATAGTCACTATTAATAGTTTAAATAAAAATGTTACTAAATAACAATAAAATATTTTAAACAGAGTCTACGTGTGAGTATTTTATAAGGACGCAAAATTATTTCACAATTCTTCTGTTCTCTTGATGAAGGTTGTTCACTGGAAAGTTAGTTACCGCTTAAGTTCTCACAAAAGTCGGTAGAAATTTACTACATCATAGGTAAATTGCGGCATTGTTTATTTTCTTGTGCAGTTTCGTGGCGGTCGGTGTTTTAACCACAAAGAATAAGTAGGTACCGTCATCGGTAAACTAAAAAAAGTTTAGGTTCACATGTTGAATGTTGCGTAATTAAAATTAGATATTTTATGATCATCGATGTTTTTGTTTTCCTAAACTGCGCAAATAGCGTGCAACACTTTGCTCGCAAATGTAAAAAAACCGACTCCAATTTACAACGAAAAGCAATACAACGTAGGTAGTCTAAACAATTTTCAAATAAATACGCGTTATCACAGATTACTCAAAAAGCAGTCATCAGATCTGTACTAAATTTAAAAAAACACAAGACAAGCATAAGCTTTCGATTTAAACAAGAGTCATCGAAATCGGTACACCCAGTAAAAAGTTATGAGGTTATAATACGACAGTGGTTGACGAATAATTGTGTTTGCAGACAAACGAAAAAAAACCGACTTCAATTACATCGACAAGTAATACAACGTAGATCGACGAAAAAATAGTCAAGTAACTACGCGTTATCAAAGATTACTCAAAAAGTAGTTATCAGATCTCGATAAAATTTAAATGTGACCACATGATGAACATCAGCTTTTCATTAAATTAAAAATTATCAAAATCGAAACACCCAGTAAAAAGTTATTGCGGATTTTCGAGAGTTTCCCTCGATTTCTCTAGGATCCCATCATCAGATCCTGGTTTCCTTATCATGGTACTAAACTAGAGATATCCTCTTTCTAACAAAAAAAGAATTATCCAAATCGGTATATCCAGTAGAAAGTTATGCGGTATAATACAACGTAGGTCGACGAAAAAAGCGTCAAGTAAAAACGCATTATTAGATATAACTCGAAAAGTAGTTGTTAGATCTCAAATAAATTTAAATGGGACCAATTGGCACACACCACCTTTCGATTAACACAAAATTTGTCGAAATCGGTCCACCCGGTCAAAAGTTCTGATGTAATATAATACATAAAAAAAAAAAAAAAAAATACAGTCGAATTGAGAACCTCCTCCTTTTTTGGAAGTCGGTTAAAAAATAGTCAAGTAAATACGCATTATTGTTTAGAGATAACCTGAAAAGTAATTGTAAGATCTCAATTAAATTTAGACGGCACCACATGACAAGAACCACCTTTTGATTTAAAAAAAAGAGTCATCGAATCGATAAATGTTTAATTAGAATATCTACCTACAAGTGAGCATTTTTTTCGCAGCATTTGCGCTACATTTCCCTGTTTTTTTTTTTAATCTATAAAGCTAAAAATTTACGTCATATATTATCAATCACATTTAGATATTAATCGATAATCATTACTTATCTCAAAATACACCCATTTCAAATGTAAGAGATAACTCGTGTTGTAATTAAATTACTATTATAACAAAACGATAAATTGATAAATGATTTAGAATGCTTTGTATGTCCAATGCAGCAGCTAACCGACACAGACGGTTACGTAGTCACGCGGATAAAGTGAATGAACAATAGTACTGGAGGTGCCAGCCGTTTCTGCGTCATGATGTTGTGATAAAATTACTTTCCTTTTATATTTCTTAGATCAGATTTCATAATATAATTAAGCCATAGTTATGTGAATTAAAAATACTTTTATTGATAAGATTCTCAGTAATTTTTTGCTCAATAAAAAAGGTACCCTAAATATTATGTAATTTTGCTTATTAAATCTGTTCATAAATTGAAAGTAAGCAAGAAATGTTACGCTTTCAAGTGAGTGAATCACCGTTATTGTTATACTTATCTCTAATAATTTATTTTAGACTATAAACTAAAAATAAAATAAAAATGAAAACTAGTCACTTGCACTGCACTATTGCGATGAATTTAATAACTCCTCATAGGGTAATGATATTGAAATATCATTCATAAGAGTAATACGCATTAAAATAACCTAAATTCTCATTGCCAGAAGGACAAAAGTAATAAATAGACGTTTAAATCTTGTTATGCATACTTAAATGATAAATGAAAGTAGTGTAGAGTAAAAAATGAATATTATGATGCGGGTATAGAATTAACAAAATAGTACACTACATACCTATTACTACTGCATTTAAACCAAATAGTGTACAAACTGTTTGTATTTGTGGTTTTCCTTTTAAGAAAAAGATAGTTTGTGCCTCATATTTGTGTTAAATTTAATACTAATACGTTATATGCAAAAGAAATGAATTAATTTTTAAAATACAATGTACCCCAAAGTTCGAGTAATATTTAGTTGTATAATTTTTTACAATGCAATGTTTTCATTTACGGACGTTGCGTTTCAAGGTCGGCAACTTATATATAACTACGTATATTGTTACTTGTCATTAAAGTTATGTTTATAATGGATAGGATGCTGTGTTAAATATATTTAATATCACATGCAACAACAACCTTTAGACAAAAATTTGGCTTTCGACATGGAAAAAAAAATAAAACAATCAAGAAAGAAAGCTAATTTTAATTACCTATTTAGTATGTAGTTTACGTCGACTGCCCAAGGAGTCCAATGTTTTTTTATTAATATTATATACTACATCTTTAGGTGTAGTGTATTAGATATTCAAGTCATACTTATATAGAAGAAATTGTAAGATACAGTAAACATTAACTAAATTAACTGCTTTTTGTTTAACTTAAAATACAATATGTTGATATTGATAATAGGCAGGTTGATATACTAAGTAATATAAACATTAATATCTTTTGCTAGCACTGCCTACACGAATTGTCAGATTTGACATACCTAGGTACTATACTATATTGTATCATAAATAACAATTATTGAACTCCTTTTTATGAATGTACGAGTACAAGTACCTACAACTGTATATTTTTCATGTTGTGGGTGTTTATTTCTTTGGTTGAATACTTATCGAAGATAAGCGGTATTTATTATAAGTACTTAATAATTGATAGAAAATTTATGTGACACCTTTAAATGTCGTATAAAACGTCAATAATTATATACAGGAAAGTGAAAGCAAACGAAGCTAAATTTGAATACAAAACCTAATGCGAAATAGAAGCTAACTGATGTTGATTAGGACCGACAACCATTAAATTGTAATAATTACATATTTTTATTGATATTATTCTTTAAGATATTTTAGAAATATAAAGCTAAATACACTCTAAGAAGAGAATTGGGTTGATTTTAGTATAATAATTAAACTCTCTGTTATGTTAAGTATTTCTTAAATTTCATGCAATGAATATGGATAGAAGAAAAAATGATGTTAAAACGTTAAGTTTCCAACCTAGTGAAGTCAATGCATCTTTTCTGGGGCAAGGTATTCTTTATTCGCATCTGTAATAAAATCTCACACTGCTATTAATATATTGAAGTAAAATAATATACCAATGTGTGTTTATTATTTCATATTAATGTAACAAATAGAGATAGGTTTGTAGATATATGACTAGCCCGTTGGCGCAGTTTGTAGTGACCCTGCTTTCTGTTCCGAGGGTTATGGGTTCATTTCTCAACCCCGAGTCTGGGTCTAATATAAATATTTATTTATATATTTGTATATGTATTATTTATAAGTATGTTTATCGAAAAAAAAATGTAGCTATATACCAGTCGGCTGTTACCTATAACACAATCATTAAGTTGCTTACTTTAGGAGCAGACGACCGTGTGTGTATATTGTGTAGATATTTATATATTTATTTATAATATTTCATGGAATGTGTTATTCATATTCTTATTTGTAATATATTGTGGGTAAAACATTATACGTAATTATATCACGGTCTCTCTCATACTAGCTTCCACTAAGGGCCTGTTTCACCCGTTGTAAATAAAGATTATCCTGCAAATAAGTTGCTATTAAGCTTTAACAGCAGGAGGTAGAATAGGCCAATAGGACCTGTTTCACCTCAATAAATAAAGTACAAGTTTTAGATACATATTTGCGAATAGAAATATTTCATACATACAGAGGAATTCGACTGTGAAAAAGAATAATATATCAAAAACTTTTATCTGTTGGATATCGTGATCCATGTGTCAATATTATCAAAGAATTCTCGAAGACGAAACAACACAGTAAAAATGTAGATTACACCATAAAGTAGCTAAACTTGAGGTAAATAGCAAGACTGTTAAATTCTCCGTTATGAACGCTTTTCATGACATGACTTTACGTGACAAACTAATGATAAGTGATTAGTTATAGTAACGGGCGAATTTGTGAGAACCGATATTTATTTATTTTTTTATATCTATTTTTCTTAGAGAAGGTACTCGATTCTGGAACCGCTGATTTATCACGTGATTAATTTGTTCAAAGACATGTCATGTTCAGCGGGAAATAAAAGCATCGATACGAAATCTGGTTATTCAGAGACAAGTAGGTGCATCCGCCAGTCTATTGTGGGTCAGCGTTGCGGATAAAGCACTAATAACTCTCCTCAATAGGAAAAATGCCTTTACCTAGTAATAAAATAGGCTTCAAAAGTTTAATGAGTAATTTAAACCAGGAATTCACAAGGTTCAATTAAAGTTATATGGGCTATAAAATGTTATACTATGACAAAATTATTATCATATCTTGGATAAATTAAACTGCAAGGGTAATCTAATATATAATATTAATACTTCATAATATATCAAAACTTCAAAACTTAGTAAAGACGTTCTAAGTAGGTTAGGTTTATTTGTAGTAACATACACATGTGAATACCAAAAAAAAAAAATGAATGAACAAAGTAAGTATTACTCATTGTAAAACCGTTTTGTTTTATTCTTCTATTGTGTTTTTACTTATTCGTTTAACATAATAATCGATTGCTAGCTATTATTTTTATATTTGTCTAAAATATTATTCAGTTGTTTAAGTTTATTTTCTTTTATATTAATTACGATACATGAGATATGTTATATAGTTTAAGGTGAATAACGAGTTAGTGTTGACTATTAGTTGTAACAGGTTTAGTTGTTTCGGAAATCAGGGATTCTTTGACAGTGTGCATGAAAATATAAGTCATATGATATTTACATGTTTAAACAGCAATTATTGTTATTGTGTTGCTCGTACACCTGTTCTATTTATCAATTTTCTTAGTTTCACGTGTTGCAAACAATATGTTACAAAATAAATAGCGTTGATTGATTAATAAATTAATATGTGTTTTTAACGATACCTATAATTAATACAGTAATAAATAATTTAAAACATAACATATTTAGGTTTTCGTGCCAACGAAATCCTATTAGTAAAACTCCGCTATCCGTCAGTCCATCTGTCACACGGCTTCATCTTTAAAAATATTAGTTTTATGACACACTAGCTTTTACCCGCGACTTCGTTTGTATTGAATTTTTTTTAAATAAAAAGTATCCTATGTTACTTTTAATACATCCAAGAATATGTATTAGAAGTGAAATCGTAACAAACAAACTTACATTCATATTTATAACCTATACTAATATTATAAAGAGGTAAAGTTTCTAACTTTGTTTGTTTGTAGGGGGTAATCTTCGCAAATACTGATCCGATCACGAAAATTCTTTCACTAACAGAAATCTATACTATTGAGGAGTGACATAGGCTATGTTTTATTGTGATTGAACAAAAAATTCAGTGAAAATCTAATATATAAAATTCTCGTGTCGCTGTGTTTGTAGTTAAACTCCTCCGAAACGGCTTGACCGGTAATCTATTTTTCATACCCCTAAGTTATAAGGGGGGAGGGGTGTTAAGAGGTTAATAAAATATAATGAAATTTTAAGGATGAAAATGTAAGGATTGAATTTTGAATTTTTTTAACATATTTTCACCATTGTCATAAAATTGGTATGAAATTTACGCCGTTCATGCCAGTTTATTCCACATGTTTTAGGCTATAAACGGCTACGACGACTACCAGACGTAATTTTTTTTTCATATATTTGTATTATTCAATGGAAGATAAACATAAACGAAATAACCGCGTTAATTGCGTTAAACTGAAGTTACTCTTATTGTTGTAAAGACTACTAGGACAGCAGATTAAAAAGAAATGGTTGCCCTCCTAAAGTATGAATGAATACTGTTTCATCAAGCCGAGCTGCTCATTTGTGTGGATTCATAACGATATTTCATCTTTTATACAGTTTCAATAAAATTGCCTCATTAGATGCTTTTGTACAGAATTCGTGGCTGGAATGCTGGTTTTACGTAAATTACATAGTTCGTTAGTGAACCAACTTCTGTTTGTGAATTTGGGTCGCACGTCTGTTTTTGTCCTCGTGGTCTATATCAATGGATTAAGAGTTATTGTTACGTCGACTTCTATTAAGACAAAGAAGAATTACGACTAAAATTTTTTTTTCAAATATAATGAAACTGAATTCTTAAATCTACTAAAAACGTAAATACAAAGCACATGTAAAGATATAATGATAAAGTATTCGTAAGAACATTAGTTACGCTCTAAATTTCACAATCGGGGTCAACACTGCTTTTGACAATTACACTGCAAACTGAAAAGGTGTTAACAAATACTGAAAAGATATACACACGTATTTGTTTTTTTAAAAATTGTTCATATAAATATTTTGAGAAATCCTCTACTACTTTTATATGGTCGAGTTATGTAAATAAAATACATATATTAATAATCAAAACATATTTTAGGGAAAACTAGTATTATGCGCGCTTAAAAAAAGTAATACGTAATCACAAAAAGACAATCATGAACGCTTATTGACGTTTTTTTATGTAGTATTAAGTAAGTATATATCGTGAAGAGCTAAGCATTGTTGTTTAACAAGCAAATACAAGTTTTTAAAGCATAAAATTAGGGACTCAAAAAACATAAAAATATAATAATTATATTCTTACAATAAAAAATGTAATAATAAATATTTGCATGAAATTATGTGTGTTTTTGTTGACTTCTATTTTGATCTAAAATTTTACTAAGCTGATTTTTACTTTTTGAAAATTTTCAAATGAAAATAAATAACAGCTCCTTGGCTAAAGTCTTATGCGTACTTTTCAGTAGGCATTGTTAATTTTAATACAAGAGTTATATTTGTCTTACGCCTACTTGTGTACTGGTCAACTCGATGCTAGTGTTCTTCCTTTTATGTTAAACTGGTATACGAGAACTTGAACTACTTTTAAGTAATTTTATATTCTACTAAACGCATAGAAGATTAAATTGAGTATTGCTTAAGTAGTGTTGTTGCTGTTGTAGTAGTAGTTAAGTGTTACTGAGATATTTGTACAATAGAATCATTAAAATCGTACACTGTAGCAAACACACCTCAACAAAGGAAACGATAGGTGGCTTCTTACTACATTTGGGTCAGACCAGGAATAAAATCTGCCGATGAAATCGATGTTCAGGACGTTAATAGTAACGCACCAAGAATAGAAATAATAGAATGCACTCACGTACCTTAGAGAATCGATGATGACTTCCACTATCGATTGGGCACACCAGCTGGTTGGATTCTGTACATCACATCAAGTCTTGGAGTTGAGAAGATGCTAAGAGTTCATGGTATTTCACGATAATATATAGAACATTGATTATAACGTTAGAACTACGATTTAATACGAATAAGTACGATGACGGAATATACACTTTTACTAGTTTTGTAGAATATATAATTTTTAATAGGCATATTAAAATATAAATTTGTCTTAAAAGTAAGTTATTAAGAATACTTTATACATAGTTGCTTGTTGTAAGCAACAGTAAATAGTTCAGATATTAATCCTTTTTTCGCTCTTTTCAAGTTTACTATAAACTGCTATACAATAGACTTCTGTTATATAAAACCTTGACTAACTTCTTGATATAAAATAGCGCGGAAGTAGTATTTGAATCGCGACAAGTTTTTGTGCATCATTTATGGCTAAGGATTACAATAATAATTCGTAATGACGTCGACAAGGTACGAGTACATTAGTATTTAGTACCTTACACTAGTACCTTACATTAGTAGTAGTTTATATATATATATTTCTCACCTCAATGCATTAGTACCTATTAAGTGAGATCACGGTCATAGTATAATGTCACCTAATTATATGAATTTTTGATCAATGTTGATGAATGTGTTCCGATCATGCACGATAGATATCGTTGCTTTGTCGTTGTTGTCATCGAGTTTTTTACTTTATACGAGGTAGTTTTAATAACGTAATGAATAAAAAAGTTTAAGGTCAGTTAGGACGTCGTCCTAAGTATTTGAAAATAAATTAATAGAAACTATTTAACCTTAAAGAAAAAATTGTAAAAATGCGTTTAAATTACCTCGATTTAAAAAAAAAACTTATATAACTCCTTCATTTATTGTTTCCTAGATATTATAATATATCACTCATTTCATTCATCAATAGAACTACCGTCATATTCCATATCCAATATAAACCATACAGTTATTAACTTATAATATAATTTAAACTTATTAAAAGCAATGTTATATAACTTGTACATAATCAGATATAAAAATGATGCTCTTTACATTAGTAATTCAAGCATAAACATAGTTTTCTAAGTTTTGCTTGAATGTTATTCGTAGTTTACCGAAAGTTATTACGCAATGCGGAAACACACGGCTAAAAGCCATATAGTAGAAATTATTTTATTACTTTTTAATGTCAAATTGCTGGTCAAAAGACATTTGTAAGTATAAGCATATCTAGGTTAAATACTCTAGATAGATAAAATTTTGTGACTTTGAGACATCGTTATTTTTATAACCAAATACTCTATCATACTCGTATATATTTTATTGTTTGAGATTCATTGTAACATTTGCTGCTGGAAGCTGCTGGAAACTTAAGTATTTAATTTTAGTAAGTGAAATCATTATTATTATAAAAATAAATAGTACAAATTTTAAACAATCAATGTATGTTTAGAGCTCACGTAGATTACGTTACGTTTTTGAACCGACCCGACACTTTTTGGAACAATATATTTTATTACCATATTTATATAATAACGCAATATTTTCGTGAAGCGAGTTTGTCCGGATGTTGGCCGGGTAGGGGCACGCGATCTCAATATATTACCGTAATAGCTAACTGTTGCATGTGATACTATTGAATCGATTAGTCACGCGTATCGTTTTAACAACACATTTATAAGCAAGTATTTTTTTAATAGCTATGACCACTTAATTAATAACTGAATGTCTTCTCCGTTGTTCGTTATTTCTTAACCGACTTCCAAAAAAGGAGGAGGTTCTCAATTCGACTGTATTTTTTTTTTTTTTTGTTTTTTTTTTTTTATGTATGTTACATCAGAACTTTTGATCGGGTAGACCGATTTCGACAAATTTTGTTTTAATCGAAAGGTGGTGTGTGCCAATTGGTCCCATTTAAATTTATTTGAGATCTAACAACTACTTTTCGAGTTATATCTAATAATGCGTTTTTACTTGACGCTTTTTTCGTCGACCTGCGTTGTATTATACCGCATACCTTTCTACTGGATCTACCGATTTGAATAATTCTTTTTTTGTTAGAAAGGGGATATACCTAGTTTAGTACCGTGATAAGGTAACCAGGATCTGATGATGGGATCCCAGAGAAATCGAGGGAAACTCTTGAAAATCTGCAATAACTTTTTACTGGGTGTACCGATTTTGATAATTCTTTTTTTGTTGGAAAGGGGATATCCCTAGTTTGGTACCATGATAAGGAAACTAGGATTTGATGATGGGATCTCAGAGAAATCGAGGGAAACTCTTAAAAATCCGCAATAACTTTTTACTGGGTATACCGATTTCAATATTTTTTAATTTAATCGAAAGCTGATGTTTGTCATGTGTTCACATATAAATTTTATTGACATCTGATAACTACTTTTTGAGTAATCTTTGATAACGCGTAGTTACTTGACTATTTTATCGTCGATCTACGTTGTATTACTCGTCGATGTAATTGAAGTCGGTTTTTTTTTTTCGTTTGCGAGCAAACACAATTATTGTTAAGTGTGATTAAATTTTTAATCATTGTTCTATTCTATTGTCCTATAAGAAGTGTTACAGCAAGTTATTAATGTTTTTAATACTGAAAAGGTGAAATGACTTAATTTTAGTTACCTACATAAATATTAGTCGACCTACATTTAGATGAAGAATTTGGTCAAACGCTGTAACAGCTGTTTATTTTTTTTTTACATTTTTTGTTTCCCATACAATATCTGCTCCTTAGTGATTAACTGTATTTTAGATCTATATGTTATTTATCAGTGGCAATAATCTTAAAATACTTTTAATAACATATTTAACGATTTTGAAAGAGTTTTATGGAGATTGTTGAGTTGTACACATTGGTTGTACATCATTAGACTACCATATTTATATAAAACTGTTGGAGTAGGTTACAATTAAATAAAAGTAATTTCACGAACCGCTCTAGGTACTTGGGAATAATATATATATATATATACATACCCACAAAAACGAATCTTCAATCAAAAAATAAGTTAAAGTTTGAAGAATGTCTTAATATTTTAATACCTAACACGAATAAATGAATATTTAAAGAAAACACTGGATATACAAATTACGAAGCGTTTCACACACACTTCACCACGACAAACATATGACACAAAAGAAACATTTTTTATGTGCGGGGATCGAATCCGCAACTGGCTAGCACATCAACCAACTCCTATGATTACTGCACTAACGCTTTAACTACGTAAAAGAAGCAAACAAAATAATAATACCATTGTTATCGTTTTTTAAATACAACTTAGTTGTATAATCTTAACAAGGTAAATTAAACCCTCACCATAGCTATATTATATTACCGTAATTTAAATTAGCTTCAATATAAAATGGAATGCGCGTCTTTGGTGGGTATGTTTCGAAGATTTATTTGGTCTATGCGACAAGTGCGACATACAGATGTTGGAGAATATCGGTCATTTTTTATAAATCTGAAACTATGCATGAGTACGAATGTATTAAAATTATTATTTTTTGGTTAATATAATTTATATGTTATTTTTTTTCCATAAGTTATGGAATGGAAAATTCACATTAAAAAAAATGAACTAAGAAAATAAAACCAAGCGCACGAGCTCGTATGTATTAAAATATTAGTTACGGTAAATTTTAATTATTACTATATATACTTACATTGGTAATAGGTACTTTGTTAAACAGAACATGACCTTGTCTTGAACTTTTTATGGATAAAGTATGACGACGTGGGAGGTTGTTTAAATTGTAGACCGCTTCGTTTGTGTTTATTTGACAGATAATTAATATTTTGCTTTGTATCTGTGCTTAGCATTTTCAAAGCGAGCGTAGTACTTTGCTTATAATCCAAATTTAAATACCATTGATAAAAATAAACTAAACGGTAAAAACCCCTTAATATACCTTAAGATAATACCTTAGTAATTGCAAATAAGTCAATTGACAATTATCCCGCTTCTGTGGTTTATTGCACGATCTGTTATTCTGTATTCCTAATTAGAACAATTTTTACAATAGTTTATAGCATTGCAAACAAAAAATATTACTCAACCAAAAACAGTTTCTGATATTATAATATAACTAATAATAAACTATTTACCACTACTTACTCAAAACTTCATATTTAAAAAAAAATCCAGATTATTGAGGCCTCCAATACGTATTCGATAAAATGTAAACTGTACTCAATAATATAAAAATGCTATGAGTTATAAAAACATAACTCCTTTCATATATAAGTAATAAAAATAAATACTAAGTAGAATATATGTATATGTATAACAAAATCAGAGAATGTTGACAAATAAAGATATGATGCAACGAATAAAACAGTAAAAACCGTGCCGCTTCAATAGTTGCGTATTTATATTGCGTTACAACGCAGATAAAGTTTGCTAATGTAAAAGATAAAATCTCAATATCCTAACAGTGTACAGTTCGCTTTTTGTTCTCATGATTGAGTTACAATTAACCAACACCTATCATTACTTACTATTAAAGTTGTTTAAAAAAACTGTAATTTTTTTTTTTAATTATTTCAAGAAGGTAATAGATATTGTTTCGTGTCGTTTAAAAATTTATTTGTTTTGCACAAAAATTTTAATTTTAAAAGATATTACCGTTTCGGATTGCAGATTACATAAAATTGACTATAATACCTACAGATTATACTATTGTATGTGTACATATAAATGTCTTCTTTTGTTCATATTGTATACCCGAAAATAGTCTAAGTAATCAATTACTACCAACGCATTTAACCAAAATTATTTGATCCTTAAAAGACTTGGCACAGATGTTACTCAACTTTTTCCACTCCATTCAAGGTGGAATGTGTCTTGAATATTTATTTGTAACGTAGAGTCACTAAATATCGTGACGCATAAAGAAAAGCATTACCTACTGCCTTTTTTTAAGCTTATCAATTGATAAATTCTTAAGGTGCGCTCGGTATATGTTTTTAAGACAGGATAACAAAAAGTACTCGTATAATTTTACCTGTAAATGATGTCAAATACTTTCTTGGTAGAGTTTTTTAAGTGTTCTTAAAAACCAATAAAGAAAAACTTTGATATATGGTTTATAAAAGCAGGATTTTCTCTTATAACAAGACCAATAATTATATAACATATTCATTAAACAATTTTTGTTCAAAGTTTTGAAATAATATTTCGATAACTATTAAAATAAAAGAAGTTCGACAAACTCTGAAGGTATCAATAAGGGCAATGTATAAAAAACATATTTAAAGGTAATATATTAAAAATAAGCAATTCCTATATTCACATTATGTTTATGTAAAATGACATATTCATTTCAAATACCTTTAAGATAAAATATAACGGTAAAGTCTGTTTTTGCCTAATAAGTAATTAGCGTGACTTTATGAAACGTGACGTAGTAACTAATTAGATGTAATAGTGAGTTATAAGTCGTTCAATGTACGAATACAATATCAGAAGTGATTTAAATCACTTGCTTAAATAGATGAGATAAAAATAAAAATATTTAACGGATCCTGCTTTACTAAGAACTAACGTTAAGGTAGAGCAAGAAAGGGATAGAGTGAGGATATTGTTACTAACGACTATCGTTTTGGGTTATTTTGATTTGATAATATTTAAATATATGTATTAAAATATATCATTAATATATTATAGTCAACAAAATAAAAATATTATTATGTTTTGATACTTCATATTAATTTAGTAAATTGAATTATTTTTTAAGTCATGTATATAGAGCCAACACTTTTCTTTATGTTACGTAAAATTTTAATTTTCTAAGTTTTATGCAGAGGTGATTTGCATTAAGATAATTTTAAAGTGTGTAATTTGGCTTTTGTAACTCAATGTTGATCTGGTTGGGTCAATCTACCATTAACCATAACCATTAACATAACCAGTAACTATTTCTGCTTACTGGTACAATGGATCATTTTACTAAATTATGAACTAAACTATGCGCCACAATTTAAAGTATAAGTAAGCAAAAGTATTTTTTTGTAAGAATTTTCAGTTAATTCTCACAACAATGTTAGTTCAAACCTACTTCTAGAAAAAAAAAATTTTAACGCGAAGTAATACTTTGTTCGGTGTTGAATTCAATTATTTTTATTTTGAGTATAAATATAACTTAAAAAAAAACAACTGGCTTAACTTTTAACAACATTCACATATCACTAGAATAAAAGTGTATATGTAATTATATACTTACATGATATTTATTATATAATATTTATTAATATAAATACGTTTTTTAAATACTTTAACTAAAAAAATATTTTAAATACTTTGTATATTTATGCCGCCACACACCTAAATATATATTTATGTTGTAAAGTATCTTTATACTAGAGTTGTTAACAACTTGTATAACTTTTAGCTTACATTTTCCAATTATACAGATAACTTGTTAGTTACATATAATGTGATTAATAAAATTATGTTAATATATTCCATTCTGGTATTAATTTAAAACGTATTATTCAGGTATAACAAGTAAATGTTATTAAGACATGATTATGTACAGTTCGATCGTGTTGACTAAACTCGATCTATTAGCTGAAGTCGTCGTTGCGTGAGGTAGTTACTACTTATCCTACGTTGTAGTCAACACTAGTCGAAAAGAAAAAAAAAATGTACCGTTATAATAAATTCCTTATTTTAACTATTCAAAATCAAAAATCAAAATCAAAAACAGCTTTACTCAAATAGGCTCCAAGAGCACTTTCGAATCGTGATTTTACAAATTAAAACTTTAAAAATAAATTATTATATTTGTAGAAGTAAAGCTACCACCGATTCGGAATGTAGATTTTGCAGAGAAGAATCGACAAGAAATTCCGCAGTTACTCTTTTGAAAAATAATATATAAACTGTGTTTTAGTACAAAATTAGTAACACGTTGCATAAAATACAGCGTCACTAAATCCACACATCTTTATCAACTATGTAATCCTGCACCGAGTAATAAGCTTTATCTATTGATTTTTTTTAAACTTAAAATTTATGTTGAGACAATTCCAAAATCGTTTGTGGGATTTTATTATACATGCGAATACCATGACCCAGAAAGGAAACGTTTACTTTGCGCAGTTGGAAACTTGGAGTTACAATTTTGTTATTCCTTCTCGTGTTTACAATGCGATTATTACTATTTATTTCAAAACAATGAATATTTTGGTGAATATACATAATATTGTTATAAATATACTGCGACGCGATCGTTAATATGTCCACCTTTTGAAAAACATCCCGTAGGGAGACTCGAGCTCCAAGATCGTAAATGCCGCTAATAGCCCTTTTTTGTAAGATAAATATAGTCTCAATATCTGCAGCATTACCCCACAGTAACAGGCCGTAAGACATAACACTATGGAAATAGTTAAAATATATTAAGCGTGCAGTTGCAACGTCGGTCAGTTGTCGTACTTTTCTAACTACGAGTGCTGCGGAGCTGAGTCTACCATTCAAGGATGACAAATGGGAATTCCACTGAAGTTTTGATTCCAAATGTATCCCTAAGAGTCGTCGTATCCCGTCGAGTCTTCACTTCGAAGATTCCGCAATGCTTAAAGACAAAAGTCTTCGAGCAATGCGTTAACATACGGAGCCGAGACGTGGACACTGACGAAGGGACTGGTACACAAATTTAAAGTCGCTCAACGTGCAATGGAACGGGCTATGCTTGGGGTTTCTCTCAAAGATAGGATTAGAATTGAGACTATCCGCGAGAGAACGAAAGTAACCGACATAGCCCACATAATTAGCAAGTTGAAGTGGCAGTGGATTGGTCATCTGTGGCGTAGGACCGAAGGCCGTTGGAGTAGACGGGTCCTGAAGTGGAGACCACGCATGCACGCAACGCAGTGTGGGACGTCCTCCGGTCCGTTGGACCGATGATCTATGATGAGGATGAATGGAGGATTGCGAAAAACCGGGATGTCTTGCGTGAACTTGGAGAGGTCTACGTCTAGCAGTGGACTGCCATAGGCTAAAGTGATGATGATGAAGTGATGAGTATCCCTAAAAAAAATGTAGTATCATTGACAATAAGCCTCTCGTTATTTATTTTAAAATTATAAAATTATAAGAAATTCAACAGGACTACAAGAAAAACATGACGTTTGTTGTTTATATTCCTCAATGCTGTTGTTCGAAATTACTAGTATTACAACATACACAACTGGTTTTGATTTTGTGGTAAACCGCTGTCAATTTAGAATCCTAGAAAATACCAGGTGTCTGAGATGAAATCTAAGGGGATGAAGAAAACAAGGCATATATTCTCCATCTATATTTATTTAACATTTAACAAGACAACTTTTTTTTAATAGTCAAATTATTCGTTGATCATTTATTTTAAAATGTCAGTAAATATTTTCGATAGTTACGATAATGGGCGAATCAATAAATTATAAGTTTAAAAGGCGATAAACTTTAATTATGCAAGCGGGAGATAGTTTCGTCTTGACATCGATTCAGTTATTTCTGTAATTATCGAGTCATTGGTCTGTTATCTGCAAGGAATTTAATGTTTACCTCATATGTGGTATATGTTTTATGTTATCGTCTTGTTGACTAGACATGCCTTTCGCAGAAACTAGGAAACAGGTTTTAACGACTGTGTCTTATGTTTCGCTTACGCCTGTTTGACCCTGATCTGGCATTAGCCCCTTCCTATATCTAAAAATACTTTGTATTTTATCAGTTTATGTATAGACCCCACACAATATGGAATTATTAATCTGCAAAATCATTATAAAACTAGATTCTGAAGTGAAATTTCGTCAAATTTAATACAAACATTAAGTAAATTAGTAGAAAATAAGAAGTTAAACTTATGAGAAGTGAAAGTTATAACTGTTGAGATAAATGTTGCTCAATCACATTTCAATATGAGGTTGCATCTCGAATTATCTGATCCTTTCTTATCCTTGATAACTGTGCTCGCAATCATGTAATCTAGGAAACAGTTAAGCTATTAAAGCGTTCGTTTTAAGAACTTGTTAAAAGAAAACATAGAAGTAATTAAATTGATGGAGTAACCGTAACTACCCACGTTCCGTTTCAATGAATCAGCTACTACTGGTTCTTATTTCTTGGAACAGTAATCAGATGTTATAGAATCTATATAAATATTCAATCTTGTAGGTTTGTAGTGTATACATATAGAGATAAATTCTAATTATTTAATACTTTTGTAAGAAAAATGTATATACCTAAATGCATATCCAAAGTTTTATACCATAAGTGACCATTTTTGCACAACTAGGTAAGAACAAGCTTTCGTTGTACAGTGTTTAAGAGATTTTTTTCGACAAAAATATATGAAAATTAATGAGTTTGGGAAATTTGATACTTTCCAAGAATGTGCTTGAAATTATGTAAAATAATTTATTGTCTCTTGTTGTGTTACAGTTATTTAATATGTACATATATAGAAAGTTTTACATGTAATAATTTATTGATTATTCTCATTTTCTCGTCAAAAATAATTTAAATTGAGTCAGTGAAATCCACAGCACAGAAATCAGATAAGTTAAAATGTAACACTAATTTTATTTAAAACAATAAACGAAACTGTCAACTTACACAATGAAACAAGTGGAAATTCGATTTGAATTTATATCGCGTCACATAGATATCAAAAACTTGTTTTAAATGTTTTTCAAACTGAGTCATTTATAATTAACATAGTAAAGATTAAACGTTATTCACAATTCTTTGTTAAAAATATGACTGTAAATACAAAATCTTCTCGGCTCTTTACTCGTAAAATGAATCATGAATAATATTGTCTAAAAATATTTATTGATTTTATCCATTACTCGCATTTGCGACGCTTTTGCGCAACTGTGACAGCACTGGTTTGTGACTGTTGCGCTGGCGGTTGCGGGTTCGATCCCCGCACATGACAAACATTTGTATTGGCCATACAGATGTTGGCCGTGGTCTGGGTGTTTGTGCAGTCCTTGTGGGACTCCTCGCCGTGCCTCGGAGAGCACGTTAAGTCGTCGGTCCCGGTTGTTATAATGTACACCTGATAGCGATCGTTACTCATGGTAGGTTTTCCCTAAAAATTAATTAATTAATTAATTATTAATTAATTAATTCTAAATTCCTTCCTTTTCCTATTCCTTATCTGCCAAATGGCATTGGATCAGCGTTGTGGATTAAGCTCTGATCCTTTTCCTACATGAGGAAAGAGGCCTAAGCCCAGCCGTGGGATATTACGAAGCGTATGAATCGCATTTTAATGTTTGATTGAGTGATAATTTTAGAAGAAATTTGAAGACATTTGGATAATTTAATAATAATAATAATAATACACTTTATTGTACACCAAAAACATAAATAATACATAGCAAAGAAAGAAATTTTTTGACAATATATTCATTAGGTATAAAGGGCGGCCTTATATATTTTATTATTCAGTTTATTATTATTCAAATCCCTTTACATATTGTAATCACAAAAAAACATTGTTCAACACGCCATAGCTCCGTTATTGAGATTTAATTTATAGGTATGCTCGTATAACAAGTCAAATAAAAGCTTTTAAAAATAAAAATTGGCTTCGTAGTAACTATAAAAAGTCTTCAAGAAAATTCATTACCAAGAAAAGGCAGTCCTAGCGTACAGGGCTTATTTAGAAGTGGAATGAGAGCGGATCGCCGACGCTAAAATTTGTGCAGTATGTCACGGTATTAGAAAGTGAAGTTGACAAAGGTCGGAAACGATTTACCAGCGACTAGCGATTAACGACCCTTGACGGTTCCGAAAAGACGAATACGGTAGTTTACGTTTTTCTTGCTCGTTAACGATAGTTAAAAAATTACTTATGAAACGATAAAATTGTCATAAACTTAAAAAAATAAAATAGAAACAGGTAAAAGTTAGAAGATTAAGAACATTGCAGTTCTTGTAGTTCAGTAGTTCACAAGAAACGTTAAGGTTTCAGCATTACAAAAGACGTAAATACGCGGTCACTGAAATTTCCACACGTATAATAGGTATCGGTTAACAGTCCTACATTTACATAAGTCGTACACCCTAACAGTAAGAGTTATTAAAATAGAAAAACATCGGTATTTCTTTTGAGATTATAATACTTCCTCATCGTTGTTTTCATTATAAAAGTAAGTACAATATGTAACAATAAAGTGCGGAAGTCTTCATATAAACTACTTATATCAAAATTTTACATAAGTTAGTTGATATATTGAGTAAATATATCCGTATGGTTTAAAAAAAAACGATTGTATTTTAACGTATATCAACATTACAAAGATTATTATACATGTTTTTATTAATAGTAAATTATTCATGATATTTTTTACATTCTATTTATAACGAAAAACTATAATTATTTTTATCGTTACATCAGTGTTATTAACTTTACAGGTGGATATAGCATTAATTTATTCTTGTATTTCTGTGCTCATGAAATAGATATTTTATTTATCCTCTTTACGAATATATCACAGTCCATATCATTTTGTTGTAGTATGAGGTCCAGGTCATTTATGTCACATCAATATGATACAATTGATTTTTAACGTACGTTACTAACTGGCATGTTACATTTTGATTCAAAAGAATATTGAAGATAAAAAAAAATTATAACTAATACAAACGTATTGACGTTTAATCTGGTAGCACCTACAAATCCAAGATTGGTATGTTATGTCTGTATAATGCATTTATAACTTTAAAGCCACCGTAATCATCTATATAGTAGAAAAATGTTTTATACTTGTACTCATTTGTGCGTCCATTTTTTATATTCAGGCTGTTAAAGTATTAAGTATGTTAATGACTTTTACAGACCTTGCCAAAATTTCGCCAAATTATATTAAAAGAGAAAATATGTAAACAACATTCCGATACATATGGGCGTACGAAATTCGAGTCGCCGGTCATGTGTGTTTTTATATTGATAAAATATAATTATAACAACGCGGAGCAGAGGAAAGTGTGTCAGTCGGGCCTGTCGTCACTTATTTAGGCGACCATACGTTAACTGCCACACAAGTGAAAGAGACTGTCACAAATTAATAAACGAAAGTTATAATATATCCCGCTTTGTAATGTCAAAGAAGGTCTTCCTATTAATTTTCATAACAACTTTACAACAACCTATCTATCGAATTTTACCAAATTTGATTTATATGTAAACCACATCGTTGTTGGTAATTGTTTTGAGTTTGTGATTTTTTGTTACTGATGTGTTAATGACCACGAAAGATAAGAAAAATAGCGACGTAGAGTACTTGCTACTAAATGAAAATATAAAAAAGATATAATCGTCTAGCTAAATTGATTCTTCCTCTTCTTACATTCTTATAATTTCAACTTTACCTGAACCAATTACTTTACTTTTGAAAAAGCGTTCTATTGCAATCATTGACTAGTAGCTACGTCGGCGTAGTTGTCAGTAACGAAGCGGACAGTTCCAACGGCCGTTGGTTCAATTCACGTCTTGATTCAGGGCGTAATATTTATATGTAGTTTTTTATGTGTAGGTACAATAAAAATGGCGTTAAGATGGCTACCGTAACAGAAACGACCGTGTGCGTATGTTAAACATATTCATTTCTTAAGTTTTGACAAGATGTTAATAATATTCAAATTCAAAGTGGTACAGTGTTAAGTTTGTATATTTGTGAGTAACATTAAAAACTGTGTTAATGTCGATTCCTTATTCTCCGTAATATTCGCGGACGTAAAATTCGGTCGTTCACTCATTATCCTCTTTTATATTGCGTAACGACTGACTTCGTTTTCAATTACGTTACACATATTTACAAGATGCTGCATAAATGTGAATATTTGTCAATAGATTGTACAGGTTGGTTATAGTGAAAAATTTTCGAAATTAATCGTGGATTTAGGGTCTGTTACACCAGTTGTGGATTTGACGGATGACGGTATCCAATAGATAAAAGTTAACAACGTATTATTCTTTTTCACCATAAAATTCCACTATATTTTTAAGTATTTCTATTCGCAAATGTAAATTGAAATGTCGTAGTTTATTAATTAAATAGAAACAAGTCCGTATGGCCTCCTCCTCCCACTGTTAAAATCTATTCGGAATTTGTGTGCAATATAAATTTTATCCACATCTGGTGAATCCGACCCTTGAAGTAAATTAAACTAGGTACCTAGTTAATTTTAGGCGCTACATCTTTATAAATAAATTATCATTATTCGTAGAAATATATGTACGCGCATCACTTCCGAACGTCTGCATCAAATCGGACAAGTTTCTTTGTATTCGTTTTCGTCTGGACAAGGTCTGTATAAAAATATTTTTTTAAAGATCCTATTGTCATGAAAAAAATTAGGTAGGTACGAAGTTCGCCGGGTCAACTAGTTTAAAAAAATATTGATAAAAATAATTTTGTGAAAGGCTTATCCTATATAAAAGAGGAAAAAAGGGACTGTTGATGAGTGAAATTTTGTTTAGTTGCTTACAATTGAGAGCTTTAGCTCTACAATTTCTCTTTGGGTTAGAAAGTGTTAAAATTCGGTTAATATAATAGTGTGAATTTGATGCGTGATGAGAGTATTTTGTACTAAGATGTTAATTAACCAACTAATGATGTTAATTGTTTCTAATTTATTAAATCTATCTACAATTAAATAAGTCATAGTTTCTAGTAAAACGTTTGTTCCAGCCGACCGCGATAGCAGAACTTTGATTGTATCCTGAAACTACTCAGAAAATGATGATTAATTATAAATGTTTGTAAATTGTAAATGCTTACCGCAATGACTGGTTACTAACAAATTAATAATGCAACTTCTAATAAGTAATTGCAAAATGTTGTTAAAGTCTATTTTTTGTAAGGTTTTGACTAACTTAAAAAAAAAAAAACTCGAACACCATTTTTTTGCAATGTTACATTTTGTTTTAATTTCTAAAAATGTGATTTATTAATACAATTTGTTATGAAGTTGTAGTTTGAATCAAATATAATACAAATTTTCAAAGACTGCAGAAGAGAATGGCGTTGCTTGGAAACAACACGTCATCTGAGATAAATAATGAGTTTCGTGTCTCTATGCGCGAGTAAACAAATAAGCGGTCTCACTTCCAATAAAACGATCATTGAAAACGACTACGAAGCAAAATACTAAAACGTGAGTCCGCATGAATGTTATAAACGCAAAGCTTTGTAGGATAAATTAATGGATCTGTGGATAAAGGGAAACAGGGATAGGTAGCTGTTACCTTTTGATTCTCAAACTACGGAATTAATTAAATCGTTTGCTATGAAATTCATTGTATAGATCGGTGATATTTTTTTGAAAAATCTAATGTTGAACATATAGAATGAAACACACATGAATGTACACAATTCAGAATTTTTTATTCCTTACATATGTTGAAAAATTGTTCCTCAAACCATTAGGTTTCTAATAAACAACACTTTACACTGATTTGTGTTACATTGTGTTGTTCGACATGTCACATACTAATATGGTGTGTGTAATAGCTATCTTGCGAGGAGCTTCCGGAGTTAAAAGGCTGTGCTGAATAGCATTATTAAACAAGTTTCATAGAATTAGTTACATCTAAGTTTGTGGCTTTTGCTACAAGTATAGATGCCATAGGAGAAAACTTTAATTTTTGGAAAGTAATCAAATGTTATGTTTTTAGTAAATTTTTTAATAAAGACTCATTAATATACCAGTGTTTTTGATGTGGGGCACTGTAAATATACTATATCTTTGTTAGATACTGTGGACGTTTCTACCTTACATAGGACCATAGTCAAAAAGATGAAATTGTAAAGCACGAAATATCATTAGGTCAACTAAAGTTATTTGTTTTGATAATAAGAATAGTGAAAACGCAGTCTAAGTATTTTAATATAGACAAATATAATAAATATTGGCAGATAAAGACAAGGGTCATATAGAGTTATAATATAGTTCAGTTTTTGGTAGAATATTTGTGACCTTCATTGGTCAAAATGAAAAAAAAAAAAAAAAAACGTTTATCTACTAAAACCTTAGATTAATTAAAGGAAGTGATTGTTTCATAAGCATTTTACGTAAGAGAAACCACACACTTTCTTAAAAATACATAATTTATTATAACTTGATAAAGTAAGCTAATTATCTCAATATAGGTCACTCACACGAAAAGTTGCTTAGATCACTTAGATTATTGTTATTTATCACAATTACTGTTATGAAATTTGATGCATTTTTAATTTTTGTTAGCATCGTATGAAACTGTTATTATTTTGACAAGCTATGATATCCGAGTGAGCCTTAAGTATTATAACGCGTAAATTTTTGTTTTCATATGTGGTCAATATTGCAAATAAATTCTTATAAGAAATAGTAATGGAGTTATCAGTACCTAAGTATTATTAAATAATGTCATGAAATGTTCGGATTATCATTTAATACCTGTCTGAAAAATATAATAAGTTTGTGAAAATGATTTGTCACGATTTTTATTGAAGTCGAGCGCAGCAGGAAATATCTTGCTTGATAATTAAAATTTGGAGCAGCCCGACTGCAAAAGCACTTCAAGTATTGTTGTATTCCTGTGGCGGGTGTAGCCTGAGCTCCGGGGGTTGGTAGCAGACAGGCTCAGCAACGCGCTTGTAGCTCTACGCTAGAGTGATTTTGCAGGCGTCCATAAGCTTAAAAATGTGCTTAATCTATATGCTTACCATTGGGCGGATTGTACTCTTGTTTGCCATTTTTGTATTACAAAAACCATTGATATGATTTTAAAACTGCAAATCATATAAATAATTGAATACATTATTTAGTAAATACCTGAAACTCAAAAATAAGCTGATGAGGGCAGTTTGAAATCTAAGATCAGTCCAATTGAGTAATGGGCAACTAAGACAAATAACTGTAAAGTGTAAGTGTCTATAAAAACATTTGTTATCAGCCGATATAGAATTTGCGTCCACAAGGGACTGTCATTTGTCTAAAACTTTGTCCTCTTCTCTCTAAAAGTGAAATGAGTAAAGAAAAAAAGTACAGATAAAGCAAAAACTAAAATTATTCTTTTGTTATTTTATCTATAGCCAAAAATATATTAGTACTAAGATTGACGTATGAGGTTTCCTTTCTTCCGCAGTCTTTATAAAAATATGTACCTATAGCTACATATAGAATGTTTAGTATTCGTACCTTGAATCCTTCATGGGAAAGCATCAGACACCCCCACACTATAAGCGAGAGTTGTGAGCGAAAATAAGCTAACTTATCGACCGGTTTTTAAATCCAATTAGGGCTAAACACTTTCTTGACACATCACACATGTTCTAGGACATGATTCTTTAATAGGTAAATACACCGCTTAAAGTAAGTGGTTCACTCGTGTGGGTTTTTTTAGTGAGTTACCTACTTAGTGAAAAAATCTTTTTTAATATTTCTTTATCTATATCGATTTACGTCTCTACTTCGTCTCGCTAGTCTGTCTTGGGAAGGTTTCTGGTTTAATTTGGTGTAGTCTTAATAAGTAGTACCGTGGTATGGAGTGTAGAAGGAAGGAGAATCATTTCATATGGGAGAAAAGTTGAAAAAATGTCCAAGTGTATGCTAAAAAACATAGTTCAAAAACTACTGGTGTAGACTAAGGGTATGGTATGAATGTAGCAAATTAGTAATTGTAGATGAATGTATGCCGAATAGTATGCCAAGTTAAAAAAATTGATATCATTGTCGAATAAAGTAGTTTTCATTATTGAAAATTTCAACAACTTACGTTGTGCAAAATAATATAGTAAATATAACCTTAAAGAATTATTAAGGAAACGTGCACCTAGAGTGATTTTATTTCTTACACTGTGAATAGTACGGTTATTGATTTATTAACATTTAATTTTATTAAAGAGGATGTGAATAACAGAAAACCAACTTAAATAATATTCGAGGCTTCGTTGCTAATGTGGCGCCACCACAATTTAATGCATTTCGACTGACACTTTTCCTTATAAACAGATGATTCTCCTTCCTTCTACACTCTATATTAATTAGTTATTTCAGTTTAATAGGTAACTAGAAAGATTACCTCCCGTCAAACTGGATATTAACTGTAACAGTTAAAAAAGTTTAAACACAAGTTTCTCTGTTTAAATATTAGAACACACTGTATTTTTCTAATTTTACTTAATATTTTTAAACTAATCTAATTTAATTTCAATAAGTTTTACAAATATAATTTTTTTTTATTAAAATTAAAAAAAAACAACTTCTACTATATACTGCCATCTACTGGCTCATTTAGAAATTACGTCAACTTGGTAAAATTGAATGTGCAAGCTAATGCAAGAATCTCACGTAAGGTGGCGCTATCTGCAGCTTGTTAGTTCAAAATTTTTATACTAGAGAGCTCTTTATGCTGAACGATTTTTTTTATTGTAATAATAAATACCTATCTTATTAAATTAAATAACTTCGTGAGTAAATATAATCTTAATTATAATAGTTTACTTTGGAATAACAGTTACTATTATGTATAATATGTAATATGTACCTATTTATATATATCGTCCCATTGCTTTTATTTTAATAACCTACTATGAATTTTTTTTATATTTTGTCTATACAGGATAAAAAGATTTTGTTTATATTATATATTTTTAGATAATATAATGAAAACAATTAAACTAAAGTTACTTTTTTACCTTAAAAGGATAGCAACTTTTAAAGAGATAATTTAATGTATGCAATGAATTTATATTATATTAATATGAAGATTATTTGTTAAATTAAATATAAAATTTGATTCTTTTTGAAAGACGAAATTCTTTAGTAAAATTATTTCATTTCTTTGCAGCCAATTTTTTTTTATTTGAAAATTATAGGCGCCAGACCGAATAGTTATTGGACAACTAAATTTGCTGTCTCCAGGAGATCGTTTGTCTAGACTTCTAGACCTTTGTACATCTTTCTTTGTTTGGTACACTTCTCCTTTTTTCTTTAGGAAAAGGCAATTAGCTAACGTCAAATTAGATAGTGGTGAACAATAGATAAATAATATAGCCAGCCCCTCTCTTACCGTGGGTGTCGTAAGAGGCGATTAAGGGATAACACAGTTCCACTAGCATCTTAAAACTTAAAAAGCCGACCGATGGCGGGATAACCATCCAACTGCTGGCTTTGAAATACACAGGTCGAGGGCGGGCAGTAGCGTCTTCGGTGCCACAAAGCCGTGAATACAGCGTGGTGACTATGGGCAAAACACATGAGTTCACGCCATTTTGGCAGTTCATACCATTCAATACCTTCCATAGCACTCAAAACTTGTGCACCTGAGTTGTCTCCAATCCTGATACGCCTGTATCGTCTTCCTCTAGCGACCGGACATGTGCCGAAAGCCTGGAAGCAGGCTAACGTGCAGCCTGTGCCCAAAAAAGGTAGTCGAGCTGACCCTGTCGATTAAAGACCCATTTCCGTAACATCCATACTAACAGCTAAGAGCTTCGCTAGTACATCCTTGATCCGTACGGTCAAAGAATGGAACTCTCTACCAGCGTCTGTGTTTCCGGAAAACTATAACCTGGGGAACTTTAAGTCGCGAGTGAATAGGTTACTTCTAGGTAATCGTGCTTCGTCTTAGACCGCATTTTCACTTATCATCAAGTGAAATAGTGGTCAAACGCAAGCCTATCATTGTATAAAAAAAAAAAGCTAATTCCATACTTAAGCGATCACGAATCTTTCCTATGTATACTTAAACATATAATATGTTCTCTTTTATTTAACGTCTTTCTTAAAATATATATTAATTCAATCTTAGCTTAATTAGAATTTATAATAATTTTTGATACCTACTCTAATACTATACCTCCGCATAAACGCTACTGACTGACCACCTTTTGTATTAAAATCACGTTCTTTTATTTCTTTTTGAGATAAGCTGTACATAAATTTATGACTTCGAATGCATTATGTTGCATGGCTTTAAGAGATACCTTCGGCTTTTTTGATTAATAACATCTATGACACAACAATAGTGCCCACGTGACACCCAGCACGTCCACTCCTAAACAGAAAATAATTTAAAAAAACATTGGTTGCTAATTTACCTTTTGTCCTGCTTTTGTTCAGTCATTTATATAAATAACACCTTAAAACCATTTAAAACACTCATATTTCTTTTCATTGCGTAAGCTTTTTAAATGTAAAGTCATAACAGCTTTGGTGATGTGCCAAGGAGTTTAAAAAATCAAAGCTGTCTTTTATGACCAAATCGTGTATTAGCAGAATTTGGATTCGTTACACGTTGTCTGAGCACTACCTAAAATATTATGTGTAAATTAAAATGCGTCAAAGCTGTATATTTGATTTAATTATAGGTAACGTGTTCATCAACCGGAAAACTCGTAGAAGGATATAATTTACCACCGGCCTAACACGTGAAACAAAACAACATCTTCCTTCACGTTCCTTAATATCAAAACGTGTTGGCTGTGTAAAACTGGCTGCTTCTTGTTGGACAGAGCTTGTTTCAGTTTTTTTAACTCGTGGAAGATATATCAACGCATTATCCTGTAGGTTCGTTTTGGGTGCGGCAGATGTGCGCGCGGGGAGGAGCGCGTGCGCATAACTCCAGCGTGACGTCACGAGGGACGGTAAAAACTCCATGAACCCGGACAGTCAAGGCCTTCGAGGCTTGCATTTACATGTCGTTATATACAAACGTGTTATACGATTCCTTCGCATTTATTAGCTATATCGTTGCGTTGCACGCCGAGAGATTTATCTTTTGTTGTTCGATGTTTTTTTCGTCATTGATGATCTGCTATTAATGAAAACTTATTATAGGAGCTGAGCTGAGAGCTTATAAAGGGGATGTTGCTTTAATTTTAAGCATAAATTTACATACAATGATCTCCGTTGTACGTATTTACTCATATAAGTCCCTTGTTACATGGCGATTTTTAAGTAAAATTTTTTGATGTAGGTACTTGACAAAGAATAACGTGTTTGAGTAATAAATGTACAGAGTTACAATAATTGTGTTTGCTCGAAAACAAAAAAAAACCAATTTTAATTACTTCGATAAGCAATACAAAATAGGGAGACGAAAAAATAGTCAAGTAAATACGCATTATTAAAGACTAGCTGACCCCTCAAACGTTGTTTTGCCATATATGTTATTAAGCTCCTTAACCCCCCCCCCCCCCCCTATAACTTAGCTGTATAAAAAAAAGATGTCCGATTCTCAGACCTACCCGATATGCACACAAAATTTCATAAAAATCAGTCCAGCCGTTTCGGAGGAGTATTGTAACTAACATTGTCACACGGGAATTTTATATATAAGATTTTTCTCTGAATTTTTTGTTCAATAATAATAAAATATAGCCTTTGTCACTTCACACACAAGAATGTTCGTGATCGGATCAGTATTTGCGAAGCTTACCCCCTACAAACAAACGAAGTTAGAATCTTTACCTCTTTATAATATTAGTATAAATAACACAAATAGCACTCATAGGATTTAGAAAAAAAAATAAACGAAACTATAATACAAGCCAGCTTTCGATTAAAAATATAGCCATGAAGGACCACATGACAAAAGATGGTGATATTTCGATTAAATAAAAAAAAATCATTTAAAACCCAGTAAAAAGTTCAAAAGGAAGTGTAATTAATTTAATAATTACCAAAAAGGTTCATTTTAAATACACTTGACTAGCTCGTTGGCGCAGTTTGTAGTGGCCCTGCTTTCTGCTCCGTTCGATTCTCGCCTGAGTCTGGGTGTAATATTTGTATTTATATATATTTATATATGTAATACTATCTGACCCCGTAAACGTTGTTTTGCCATATACGCATACGCATAAATATATACCTTATATAATATATATTATATAAGGTAATTTGGGTATTAATAAAATATTATTACTACCCCAATTACCTTAAATTCCTCTCTACATTTATATTCATATTATTACTAGCGCACCCGGTAGATGTTGTCCTGTCCTACCCGGAAAATAGCTACCAAATTTGATTGCTTACATACCAATAGCAGCGCCACCTACCGGGTCCAATTCAGATAAAAACTACCCTATCACCCAAGTTGGACAAAATTACGAAATTTGATGATTTGATGCTTACAAAATTTGATAAAAATTGGTTCAGTAGTAGTTTCGGAGTTACATACCGATAGCAGCAGTACCTACCGGGTCCAATTGAGATAAAAACTACCCTAACTTCCTAGTTGCACCAAAGTGCAGTTGCTTCCAAAATTTGATAATAATTTGGTTCAGTAGTTTCGGAGTTTATCGCCCATATACATCGTGACACGAAATTTTTATATATGTATATAGATATTATGTTTAAATTACCAAAGATTAATCAAATAGTATTTATATAATATATCTATACAAATAAATAAATTTGGAGTGCCTGTTTGTAATATTAAAATAACCGCTTTTTAATAAATCCATATGGATGTTACATACACGGTACATATACAAAAATTACAGTTTTTACTATTTTTGTCTGTCTGTCTGTCTGTCTGTATATTTGTTCCGGCTAATCTCTAAAACGGCTGGTTCGATTTTGACTGGACTTTCACTGGCAGATAGCTTCTGTAGTAAGGATTAACTTAGGCTGCTTTTATGTTAGAAATGTATTTATTTTATATATAACTCTGCGAACTGAACAATAACTTTTTTGTTAAATTCCACGCGGACGAAGTCGCGGGCATAGCTAGTATTTACATATAACTTATTTTTTTACACTATATACATAAATTTACATACATCTTATTTTTTTTTTACCTAAATCAATAACTATTTTTAGTTAAATTCACAAGGAAGTAGCATTTTAACGGTTAATAATAATTCGAAGAAAAAATTACGTGTATCTCTCCAGTGACCGTACTTTTATTTTTTGTGTCTTTGCTGATGCCCGGAGCAGATTAGTTTCTAGAAATCTTAAAGAGAACACGACACGTCACCGTACCGTAGATAAAATTCGTCTAGCCGCATAAAAAAACATTATATAAAGCTAATAAAGTTGTGATGTCTGTTTGTTTTATTTTAGTTCTAAAACAGCTTTGTGCATTAAAGTAAATACATTACTACTTAAGATATTATCTGCATGAAAAATCTTAGCGTAATATAACTTAATATAATTATATAATTTTATAGGAATTTTAATAAAAAAAAAAAAATGGATATCGTTCTTTGAATTATGAAAATAATACTCTTTTTAATATGAAATTTAGTCATAATTTAATTATATTAAATAGTTAGTAGAAGATCTTGAGAGAAACGTGTCAGCTGAATTCACTTCGCTACTTACTTAATGTTAGCGCATACACATTTATGAAAATTTATTCAAATTTTTAAACAATTTAGTGTTTGAAAATTGTATTAGCCTGGATTTAAAGAAGAATAAAGACATGGGCTTTTCTATGGACACATCATACCTAACTATTTAACTTGGATTTGAAATACAATACACGTTCATTAATTGGAATTAAAAGACTTTTATTTAGATTTTTTAAATAAGAAAATACTAAAAAAACTTACCGGTAACGCTTAGTGAATACTTAACGTACTGGAACTTTTAAAATATAATCAAATAATCAAAATAAATTTATGTTACGGATTAATAATGTGGCATTTTCTTTCAGGTCACGGTATGGGGTGGCAGCACTGTTGCTGAAGTTCTTAGTGAAACTCTACACGAAGTAGGAGTAGCCTTAGCGGGATTACCAACTGGACCTCTCTCAGCACCAATGGCATTACCTTTATCTGATCCCTTGCCACCACCGACAGCAACTACTGCGCCTCCCACTGCCTTACTATTCCTCGGAGGATCGAAAGCACCAGTCGATCCGCGTGCTTCAGCAATGGCTTTGGAAGGCGAAGTACTGGTAGTAGAACACGAACCTCCACAATGGGATGGGAAAGATCTTGAAGTATTCCTTGCTTGGGAGAAGATTTATGGTAAGTTCATAACGACGCATTACCATAACTAATTGCTACATAAATATATATAAGATAATTTTGTATGATATATGATAATGGCTAGGGAAGTTAAGATTTTATCTTTATTCTTTATTTCATCGATTAACTAAACTACAGTTATGAAAATTTAAATGTAACTGTTGTTTTATATTTTTAAAGATTATCTTAACGTGCTGGATATTATATTGAGTATTCCACCGGCAGTCGAACGAAGTTTGTAGAAAGCTGTTTGGCAATAATGAAACGCGCGCACCATTGTCCGGTAATCTTTCGCAGAAACTACTTGTATGCAAACCTAATACGAGTACAACTACTGTGACTGTCATATTGATTAAGGCCGGCCGTTCAGCTATGTCCCTTTCGTAAGCTCGCGGTTTCATAAAGTTACAACTGATGAACTTCCATCCATGCATCTAATCTATCTTGACATATCTATTCCATATTTGACAACAATATTTAATTTTTAACAGACTTTAAAAAAGAGAGAAGGTTCTCAGTTAGATATAACAGCATAAAATTTTTGTACGTAATACTTGGTACGCACAAATAGACTTCTCTCGTGATTTTACTCTCGTAGAGTATATTATTCAGTGGTCAGCACTTATATAGTAAGTCTTTTCATGGTTACTGCTACATTAATTTTAATCGTCGTATTGATTGTCATAATGTGATGTTTTATACATTTATAAAATGGAATGTTATGGTTCCATACAAACAATAAAAGATTCACGCTCACCAGCTGCAAGTTGAATATTAATCCTGTGTCGCAGGAGAAACACATATCCATCAGAATCACAAAGTCAGGTCAGGTGCAGCCATCGAATCACCGACCACTAGCGCATTAGTCAGTCGGTGTTATTACTGCTTTAAAGCATTGTCGTCGGCGAAATCGAATCAAGATCAATGATATCTTAGGTTTTAACATATTTAGTATAGTTTCTGCTACGTGGTTATGGCAGGTTAGAATATAGGCACCCCCTCTCTTCCCGTGGGTGTCAACTGTCGTAAGAGACGACTAAGGGATAGCATAGTTCCACTACTACCTTGGAAAAGGGCATGGGCAACAGACTATGGGCAACAGACATGAGTTTACGCCATTTTTGGCACGAACTTGTCGAGGCCTATATCCAGCAATGGACTGCGATAGCCTGAAGTGATGATGATGATGAGTATAGACTAGCTGTACCCTGCGTTTTCGGTTCGGCAAATGGGGTATCCAAAAAAAATTTACTTTTTCAATCCGAACCAATAGTTCCTGAGATTAGCGTGTTTAAACAAACAAACTTTTCAGTTTTATAATATTAGTATAGATGTATAGATTTGCGTATCGTATTTAGCAGAAATCGTTTGGTTAGTTCATATCTATTTGGGTGCTTTAAACACGGGTTTTCCTGCATAAATCCCAATAAAGATATTATTGTAGTATTTTTTATACTAGCAGGCGTTATTTACTATACAAATGATTTAAATTTGACCAGATGACTAGAATAATATTTTTTAAATATTTGTAAAAGAGTGCAATTCAACGATAATTGTTTGGGTTCTAATATGTCAAAATATAATTTGTTTTATTTTCCTTCATTGCAGCCTCAACATTGTTCTCAGCACTTGAACTATATGGAAAACCGTTATTACGGGCTGCTGTTATTACCAAAGAAGAATATCATCTACTTTTTTATTATCTGGAATCTATTTCTGAAGCAAGTGATGCCCTTACGCAAAGAATGAGAAAATATATTGACTCTGGCTTACTCAAAAATTCAAAGGAATCAGATGATCGAGAAGAAACAATAGAAATAGAGAATAATCATAATGTAGAGCAATCTAAAAGTATATTAAATGAACTTATCCAAGAAGGTATAATTACACAGCAAGATATCGACTTATCTTCGGTGATAACAACTTCAGAATGCAATGAAGAAGTCACTACTTATAAGTTAGATAAGTTAGACGATGATAACAGATCCAGTACCTCTTCAGTATCTTCTTCGCTTCGTAAAGTAATTGTTAACATTTCTCTTGATAACTCTGACTCAGTTGTAGATAACGCAGTCTTATCTGAAAGCCGAGAAAACGTTACGACCGTCACAGTAACTAGTGGTGGGCAGTGCTGCACCGATCATAGAATATCAGCTGATATTACAGATAATGTTTGGTCTAATGTTAGGTGGGATTTTTTAAATCCCGCTGATTTTGGATACGATCAAGTACCTAATGTAAAAAGAAGTCGATCTGATTCTGCTATAACTCCAGTAGTCAAAAGACGTAACGAAGAGATTTATGAAGTGTTACGTGACGATGAGGGATCCTGTGGAAGCATGACACCATACGAATCAATAGAGGATCTATACGATTGCATAAAAAATCCTACTTATAATAATATGGCAGCTGAAGAGTCTTCTCCCTCAACAGAGTGTCAGTCCGAGCCGCAGTTTCCGAACTATTTTGAAAAATCAAATGCTACTAGGCAGAGCTCCGCTAGTAGCGATAAAAGTGGAACCTCGTCCGCATTCCCATTTTCAAAATGTGGTTCAAGCGATTCTACAGGTGCTTATACATCTTGCGAATCGACGAGTGGTATTAGTTCATTTATTCCAAAAAACTTACCAGAATTGCTAAAATGCCGTGAATTACCGCCTCCACCTGCAGAAAGCGAATTGGACGAGAGCAATATTTTATTGAGACAACTTTTTCTTGGTGAACTTCTGGATGCCTATGGGGAGTTTTTATCCACATATCCGTATGCGAGAGCGCTGCTACGAAGAAAGATACGTCGTGATGAACACTTTGCAGCACTAGCTGAGATAAGACGAGGCGCTGCGAAATACACCGTTGCTGAATATCTGGAACTACCGGTAAGTTTTATGTATAATCTTGTATTGACTAGTTTTATGTAGTAGAAAAAATAGGAAAGTTATATAAGTACATACTTTAAGCGTCTTACGTAATACATGTAAAAAATCATAACAAAAGCCTTTCATGCGTATCAGATTAAATTTCGTCACATGAAAAGTCGAAGCATTCAAAACGTGTAATGAGATGTAATCGCGTCTTTCACGCCTTTGACCTTACGGCGAGCATCCTATCGATGCTAGAATGAAAAGTTAGTATTAAATGTGGTCATTACGTTTAATCGAGAACAATACGTTATACGAAGAGCATCGCTTGGCGGATTGATTCAGTGTGGGTTTGATGGCGGCCGCGCGACAATGATACGCACGCCATGCGCACGCGTCGCTATTCAATGCTAATGGGCCGGAAGAGTGCCCATGTAACTCTCTCTCGGTGATTACAGACATTGTTTTCCCACCGCTTCACCGCCATTTCAGGTTCCTTTGATTTCGATATCGCCTCCTAGACACCATATCATAAAGAAACCAGTTCAATCATATCGCCTAATAACTGCATAATACAAAAACATTATAATATTCAAAATACATATGTGTCGAGCGAAAGGAAGAAATAAAAATGTAACCTACTTAATATGATAAATGTATTGATTATAATTATTATATAATGGTTTAACATTTTCGGTTGTAATAGAACACCGGCTGCGGCTAACTTTTGAATATATATATATGTATATTTATAGTACTTTTTGCAGTAACCCATGTCTGTGTTTATTTCATACGAGTGAGTGTTCGTAAATTTCGTGATGTAGATTGTATCAACGAGTCTTGAGCATTCACCGATATTGTGTTACGAAATTAGGGTTGATGACACTTTAATAAAATTATTACGTAATTTCTCATACTACAGAACGCAATGCAGATACAGTAGCTTGGAATACACATACATTTATCATTATATTATTAAACGTAAATCACAACATAGATAAAAAAGTGGTTTCCTAAACTACGTTCTTTTAATATGTAAATTACTTTTAAAACGCAAATACAAGAAATACATTAATTAGTATTTCTTGTATTTGCGCGTTGTATTTATTTAAGGTCAAGACTATAGTCTGTTTTTTCAACAAACGAGTACCGAAGATTTTGACTGCGTTGTTATTGATCCATTTAATCAACATAGAGTCCGTGTCACACAAACGCTGTAGTTACATACACATTATCAGTTGACTTAGCGAGTACGATATTGTTACGATGATAATTGTACTAAGCACCCTTCGCAATCTACAGGAAAAAAAAAATTCCATTTGCTTAAATCCTTTAAAGATTCTGATTGTAATAGATCACATAATGAAATTGTCCAGACAATCTCAAGTTCAATAGGAATTCATGTCTCTACGGTGTGCAAGGTAAATATTTTTAGTTAATTATATTATACATTTTTTTTTTATAAATAGAAAAAGAAAATTAAATACACATTAGTAAATTATTAAATAAATTATTAAAAAAAAACGTTATATTATAAATAGTATTAAACGTGTTTCGTTCTTTTTAAGATTATTGGGACATGAAACTGATGGACCATCAAAAAAAAAAAAATCGTTGGAGTCACTTGAGTGTTATTAATAATTATGATGATTTTACGAAAAGCGCTGTGGACCACCTTTCGAAGAGAACTTTATTTACAAAATGAAGTACTACATTAGGTAAATTCCTGAACATCATAAAGGAAGATTCTGATTTCCCGTCTATGTCAAGATCGCCATTGTACAAACTACACACAAAAACACACCAAAAAATAAGACGTGGGTAAATGCTTTTCATAAAAAAATCAGTCTGATACGACAATACAGTGAATACATCCAGATGTGCATTCTGAGGTGGGCTATCAATAGGATCGAAAAATCCGTCAGATAAATCTACAGATACCCTATAAAATACGCTATACAAAATTATAATATACATTATTTCACTGACGGATACTTTATTATTATTGTTATTGCAGGAAAAGGCAAGCGGATTATAATTGTACACATCGGCAGTATCAAGTGGATTTGTAGAAGGAGGATGGAAATATTTTGAATCTAATAAAACCGGTGACTAATCCGACTGTTCGGGATGGATCTTTGTATTTGTACAAATATTTCTTTCCGGTTTGGATGTCTGTCCTTGTGGGTCTCCCCACCGTGCCTCGGAGAGTACGTTAAGCTGTCGGTCCCGGTTGTTACACGAGGAAGTAGCCTATGCCTAGCAGTGGGATGTTACAGGCTGCGAATTCGGAATTATTTAAATATAAAAATAATTTAATGTTCTCTACAACAAATTTCAGAAGTGTTCAATATAATATAACGGACTTTTTCAATTTCAAAACAAGAACAAAGGCGTTGGCCCCACCTCTAGCAATGACCAATCTCATTCTGTCAATATCAGAAATGTCAGTCGACGATCACATTCAGCCTGTAACATCCCACTGCTGGGCATAAACCCCTTTCTGCGAGAAACATACTCAGTACTCGATTGTTAAAAAAAAAAAAAAAAAACAGAACATATAAAAAGTATCATATATTATAAAATTATTTTTATAGCCTTTGAATTTGACACTAAAACCCAAACTAAAAGAAGTAGAATATTTTTAGACAATTGTTACAGAACTAACTTCATTCTCTTATTCTTTTCAGTTTTGTTCTAAATTGTTTCAGCTAACAGATCTCATTCTTAACCTACAGATCCTTGTCATTATTTATCATTATTTTTTTTTAAAGAAATAGCTTTTTGAAGAAAGATAATTATCTCTGATATTATCTCTCTTAGTATCTTAACATTAAGCGTGATGTAGGTGTTTAGGTAGTATAGTGTCTTAGTTTATTTTGTTGTAATTTTTTTATTTCTTGTTCAAATGTTTTATTTCTATTTGTGTTAAATAAAGCGTGATAGCTAATTTTTCGGTGACCTTTTTACTGACAAATTAACTAATCAATTAATTAATTGTTTCTATTACTTCCGGTGTCGTGATAAATGTTATAATAACTGTATTTTTATACAACGTGCTTACTTTGGTAAATAATCTGCTTATATTTCTTTAGTCCGTATTAAAGACACGAAATACTTTTTTCAATATTTTTGGCGTTATCAAATATAATAATTTAATATGTTCCCAAGAGAAAAAGAATACGTAAAAAGTTAAAAGCTTTTTTTAATTCCATGTGTTACAGTTATATATTTATATGAGTTTATTGTTGTGTTTGTGTGAGGTAATCGCAAAACAAGTGTCTTGGGTGCTCTGTCCGCCCACATTATTGTGCTATATCGCCCACACGTTATTGTCGTCGGATAAAAGGTAATTACTTAAAATGCCAAATCACTGGATTTGATTATGAAGGTTACTCCCGAGATCCATATTGCCAAACCCTATTGTTATACAATCGTAAGTAACAATTAGTTTTTTGTAACGTTCGATTAATGTGAATTCGTCGAAGAGATTAGCGGGATCGTGACAAAATATTTTAGCAATTACCGATTGAATTGGATCAATGACCTTTGAAAACTGCTTATGGTGCATTATCGTTTAATATTATATTTTTATAATAAAAAACGATAATTATCAGATTTAAAATTAATAAGGACTATTGCATTTTTATCAGATAATAGTTCGGATACCTAACACGTGCACTTTAATTTGAAATATCTTTCTTTGTACCACCTTAATTGTAAAACTGTGAATTGTACTTATCTATTTGTAACCAATAAAATACTTTTTTTATTATTCTTAAATACTAATGCAGAAAATATGCATTTATAATAAATGTCAAAAATGTCACCTAGAAATAGAATAACACCAGGTACCTGTTAGAATACCTGGATTTAGTTAGACCAAAATTTATTCTTATATCTATTTTATCTAGTAATCTTATATATTATAACTTTATAACTTTTATATATGGCTACGTATAAATAAAATTACATTTGTCTGTCGTAATTATCAATTCGTGTAACTTGTAGGGTTGCGTAAATACCCAGAATGAAATTCGTTAAGGAAAATGTTAATAAAAACCGGTTTTAATATTGACCTAAAACTTATAGATCATAGAAATTTAATTAATGAAACAGTATTAAATTAGTAAAATCAATTTAAATGTTAGAGATTAGTGAAATTAATGGCATATTTATTACATTAATTGTACAATAGTATCATATACATAAACAACTTATAACAAAATAGACTTAACACATTAAATATTTTACTGTCATTCCTATTTAGAAATATTCCTATAAAACATACTGGATATACATAGACTTGATGCTGGAAAGCCATGTTGAATGATAGACCGGAAAATTCTTCTTGCAACTTTGGACCAAAAGAAAAAAAAAAACAAGACATGTACAACGCGGAGTAATATACATTACAATAAATACACGTTTCGGCTAATATAAAATTCTACTGCGAGATTACTTCGCTCATCTGTGTTGTTTTGCTCATTTGTATTTTTAGTTACCATTTAAATTATATTGTATTGTAATTTCTTTAAATATTGAAATCATACTTCTTAATTATCTTCTTAATAAATAAGCTTAAAAAATAGAGAGATTTTTATTTTTTACTTATACGTGAGTAGTTCTTAACCGACGGAGGAGGTTCTCAATTAGATTTTATTTTTTAATCGATCAGAGTCTAGAACTCTAAACTATCCAGTCGCTATAAAAACTCATTTGATAGTAAAAAGATTTCCTCAGAATATGCAAATTAGTTTGATTGAGAACATAAGGATACAAACGTGACTTACTTTATTATTCTAAGCTTGTTCACTTTGCTTATAAGCCCCCGATACATTATTGACGAAACTTTGTATAAATTTTAAAAAACAACTAACTTCTTTCTTTAATTCTTATAATTCATAGGAGCGAATGTTTCTGTTTTTGTGTTTTGCCGATATTTTTATTAAAAATTATAGTACATATTAGATTGCTTATTTAATATTGAAGCAAACCGGTGTTTAAAAAATATACAGAAAAGTATTATAAAAGTTTTAAGCGTAATCAGACTAGAGACTGGTGAATTACAGTAATGACTAAATAAACCCTTCACACTCAACATCTCTAGGGCCAATACAAGCCATGCCATGTGCGAGTATCGAACCAGTAATTACTAGCGCAACAGTCATAAGCTAGTGCTGTACCGTTGCACCTACGCGTCAAAACTATTTCTGTTTCTTATAAAAATTCTTCTCTCCTTAAAGGAAATAATAAAAAGTATGCACTATACTTTGTAAGTATATGCACTTTCCTTTTTAATATTTGCAGACATAAAAAAAGTGCGTGCGAACAAAGTACATATGTCAGAAGTGAAACTTCTTTGGCAAACTAATTTTTAAGTCTCATGTATATTTATACAAATCTAAAGCTTTAGAATTTCGTTCCAGCGCCATCGACAAAAACGTTGCCGTTTCATCCGTAAACAATTTTCCCTCATGCGCAAAAGAAGTTTTACTTCAAAATATATAAAAAACATGTAAGAAAAGTAGAGCAATATCAGCTAAAAACAAAAAAAAAAAAATGCGTGCTTTACTAAAATACATTAACTCTATAAATGCTTTTTCTATTACAGTATGTATATTATTAGACAATCACTGATACTTTTAAATTCGTAATAATCCCGTCACTTCCTAAGCGGAAATTGCTTACATATTTGTGTTGTCGTTATTACTAGAAATTACATCTACAATATTTAATACTTGTACAAAAATCTGCATTAGTTTCACGGGGTTTTTATATCATCTAAATAATTTTATTACATGTAATTAATTTAGTAACATTCTATAAAACTATCTCTATTAAATGATTTATAATCATTACTATTGTATGAAAAAACGTAATTTGTTTATAGTTTCTCATTACTATTCATACTAAAAATACATTAAATATGTATCATAACAATACATATACAAATAAAATAGGTATAATTTTGTATCTCAAAATAGCGTATGTTTCTGATTTATTTTTACAAGGAACATGTAACAAAGAACAACTAAAATTTTCGTCTGTCTGTCTGTTTACTCCTGCTAACCTTCGAAAAGGTCCAGTTGGATCATTACTGCCGGGGATTTTGCAATTTTGATAAAATACATTCAGATTTTGAAAAAAAAAGTATAAACCTAAATAAAAATAAAACTCGTTTACATTTTTATCTACCAAAAAACACTATAACTATGTTTGATGAAAGTCGCAAGTAGCAGCTACATTTTTATAAAAATCGAATTTCTTGCGTGTATATTTATTATTCAAAACTTGTACCACACAGAACTATCTTGTCCAAAGATTTACAATACCTATTGCTTACATAAGTAGCAGACACTGTTACATTGGATGCAGTGTACGTCGACGCCTAGAGCTTGTTTTGCAACTTAAGTATTATTATAGCAGAGTAATATAAACTCGTGTATCAAATTACTTTTTTTAAATCACTGACACAGACAAACTAATTTCAGCATGTGTTCATTTCATTACACATATGTTGCACTCTTTACACTTCAATAACAACGGCTATTATAATTAGCTTTGTAAATAGTCTTAAATAAAGCATACACTTTCTCTCTGTTGTGAGATTTTTTTAGACTAGTTTTTTTCTTCATTGTAATAAGTGGTAATGAAATGATCATGAGAACACGCTTACCGACCAGCGCGTTGATGCTGAATATAAAAAATTATTAATTTGTATTGCTTAGGCTGTGTAAAATCTTAATGACAATTAAAAAATTTGAGCCGTCACGTCAGATCACGTCAGATCAGATTTGACGATTTTCAGATGTGAAACATTTAATAAAAATTTATTTTCATTATATACATTTTTTTTAATTCAATATAAGTAGTACATATATTACATCATACAGCGTCTATAGATGTTTCACATCAAAATGGCCTTAATCGAGATCTTACTGTTGTCCGTCTAAATAATCAATACTCCTCTGAATTTTAAGTTATAGATTTCTCACACAGTTCATTTGAAGCTTATATCAAAATTCTGTCCCAAGGAAGCAATGTACTTACTTGTATATTATTAATAGCGGCTCATAGGCTTTGTCATGTAATATCGCGATGTTGAATATTTATGAATATAATATTAAAATAAATTAATTAACGATGTATTGATTGCTACTCATTAACCGTAGTCTGTTCGTAACAGATAGAATTCGTGTCAATTATCAGTACGATATCTTAATATACTCTCTCTAATAAATAAATTAACGTTTATTTTTTAAGTTAACACATTATAAAGGTTAATACGGCAGAGGAATGGTTCATGTATTGAATTTATAATGTAGGAGTAGTATGTTATATAAATTGTATATTTTATTTCCGTTACTCCTTATTTATATTTTCAACGACGTAAAAATATTGATGTATCCATAGTTCTGAATAACTTTGTCACGTTAGGCTGTCCGACACCTCAGTCCTCCCGTGATCATGGTTGCTCTAAAGTATCCGAAATTTCGGGCAATTAAAAAACAAAAATAAACCGCGATAAAATCCGAAAAAGTTTTTTTCATTATAATGAGTGAAATTTGCGTAAACATTAGAAAACAATATTAGCCTTATTAGCGTGGCGACTATGGGCAAAACACATGAGTTCACGCCATTTTTGGCGTGAACTTGTGGAGGCCTATGTCCAGTAGTGAAATGCGAAAGGCTGATGTGATGATGATGATAATGTGATGATTAGTCTTACAGTCTACTCGACATTCTCGCGTGTATCAACAATTACCAATATTTTCCAATATAGGTACGCTCGTAGTGCTTTTTATACGCATTTTTCTGCAACCGAATCTTGTCTTGACCAACAAGGCACGACATTTTCTTTTTCGGATATGTTTAATTGAATGTGACTTGCCTAAATATGCCCGTGCGTGTTTTACCTGTTACGGCATCAAAAATTAAAATAATAAAACAATATACCTATTACTAAATTTGTTTGAATCTATTGAAACTTTTTTTTAATGTTTAAACAAAAATGCTTAGTTTCTTAGTTCACGTAGTATTTTATGTCTTAGTATGTCACGAGGAACTGCTCATATGTTTACGCAAAATTGCTTCTTACGCAAGTAGTAGAGCGCTTGATAGAACACGATTTCAAACATTTTTGCAATATCATTGCATTCGTAAATGATTTTATACATATAATATTCACCTATACATTTTTATTTTACCGTAACTATCTGTAAATAATATGTATAATATTGTGAAATTTCGAAATAAATGTTTTATAAATAAATTTACATTAATTGTTAATATATGTTCACAAGTATTATATTTAAATGTAAATCTGATTTTGTTTTTGATATAAAGTAGTATTTATTTTTAAAAAATCGTAGAGGTCACGCTATCATGTCCATGCCTGTGTGTTTTTTTTTTTGTTAACGAACGTTGATGAAATCTCATGACGTAATTTAAATTCATGTTTTTTTTTATCTCGAAGCAAAAACGATCGGGAGCTATTTTATTTGTTGCTTTGTTGAGAAAGTTCTGTATCGTTCCTACGTAAAGTGTAAAATTAAGAGTTTCACTCACGTGCTCTTGCATATGTGATAAAAATAAAGTATGATATGTTGTAAAGGTAATGAAGTGAAACGAATAAAGTTTTTACTGAGTAGTATGAAAGCGTTTTTTTTTTTTTGGGTTACAATCAAGATTTTAAGCCCAATTTAATTCAGATTCGCGTTGACAATAACTAGCATTACATACGTATATTAAAACCAACAGTGCGTGCTGATGTCCCCTCCTAAGTTCTGCTTTCTACGCGCGATTTCACCGATGCCGGCGCGCCCCCGCCGACTCGCTTTTTATACTGCTACACGCGATTTTTCACGAACCTCGTCTATTTTAGCACCCATTATGCGTTAGGTTTGAGTAGATTTACGTAAGACGGTCAAACACATCTTGTGTGCTCACCATCTCTTGATGCACTTTTATTATCAGGTTTATTTTATTACTCCTGAAATCGAATTTCAATAAGTATAAGTAATTATACATAATCATAACTTAAGAGTTCTTTAATATTTTCATAGGAATTTAGATACTTTTGGTGTTCATATTAATGAAATGAATCAAAAGGATGAATACTGGTTAATTTTTCTTACATATAAATTGACTTAAAAAGACGTTGAGTGACTATGTTTACAGTAAAATTTTTGATGGCGAATCGTTCATGTGTAGCGCTTTTGTCTTTTCGTCACAAAACACAGGCTGACTTTCTATTATATAATAGCTCTCCTATTAACGACACCTCCAAAGTCGTAAATTTTTTTTGTAGGGATGTGACAAAAAAGCACCAGGTAGGTTCTACTTGTACATTATTTTTATGCTACTATTACCAGAAGTAAAACTTAAGATATTATACCAAAGACATTATGTTTATAAATTTTTTTTTGAAATAAATAATTATCTTATAACATACATACACGCTCGGCTGTTCCTACGGTAAGCAACTAAATGCTTGTATTGTGGGTAACAGCCGACTGTCATAGCTAAAATATATTTTTCATAAAGAAACACAGAAATGAACATATTTACAGCTCGTGAAATGATTTACTCCGTCTTTACAATTTTTGTTTTTCATAAAAGAGAAGTAGAAGGAAGATAACGTAATAAATTGTTCGGTGATCACAATAGGATTCTTCGACTATTTCAGTGCGCGTAAGAATGCCGTCTATAGTGGCTTTCTTTGCTGCGCAAGCGTCGATGACTCACGTTTGACTCAGAACTAAAACCCCCAAGACCGGGCTGACATCTCGACTTGATATTTACTACCCAATTAAAAACTGCGTAACTTCCATATAAGCTATTAAACGAACATGGATTTATTTTTGCTTATAAATGATTGCATAAATATTGTGACTTAGCTTAGCGTCTCAATCGAAAAACTTGGAAAACAAGTGAAACTATAAATTCGAATAACATTAATGTGTAGAGCTTAAAGCGTAAGAAGTAGCATTACTTCTTTGGTCGAGAAAGTGAATGTAGAGAAATATCTTCGTCAATCAAACTATATATTTTATTATAAAATTACCAATTATTAATTTAATATTCGTACCTCATTATTATCGAATAAATGTGAATAATCGTCTTTTTACAACTTGTGATAATATATTTTAACAAATTATTTACGGGGTTGGTAAAGTTATTCTATATTACACTGCTAAAAGTTATTTATAAATAAATAAACATCTTATAATATACACACTGTCATCTATTCCTATGTTAAGCAACTTAATGCTTGTGTAATTGGTAACAGCCGACTGTTATAGCTAAATATTTTTTTTTTTTGATAAATATAAATAATACATATCATCATCATCATCATTGGCCTTAGCCCGTCTATTGCAGACGATTTAGACAGTGCCAGACAGACACTGTGTCGCCTAGTACACTCTCTAGGAAAACGCAGAGTTGCCAAAGCGCCACCCTCTCGACCTCACTGGCTAGGCCCACAGGAACAACAAGTCGATACCTGTGTAGCCAGTTCGGCTGCAGGAGTCTTTCGCATTTTAGAGCTATGCCACGAATGCTTGACGGAGACCCCACTCCGGGTTTTAAATGAAGTTTTCCTTCTCCAGGACCCTGATGATTTTGAGACAGGTTTATCCCTCGGTCGCCTTTTATGACCCCCACGGGAAGAAAGGGGGTGGTGCTATTGTACTCGGCCGACACCACACGGCAGAAATAATAATACATACATATATAAATACACATATTACACCCAGACTCAGGTGGGAATCCAACCCGCAATCCGCGGAACAGAAAGCAAGGCCATTACAAATTCCGCCACCGGGCTAGTCTAAAGAATAGCAAATGTCACTAGTGACATGTAATGCTGTTGGAGGCACAGTTGGAGGTTAATTTCATTCTAGTACAAGTGGGTAACGTGAAGGTCTCCGAACAGGTTACGAGCAGAGTAGTCACGTATTGGTGTTGTAAAATATACTATTATAGTGAGTTAGTTTAAACACGCGATCTCGTCATGATTTCATTGTTTAATGAAATATGCTATCCATATTTTTTATTTAAGTGCGTTTTCGTCTCTATATAACTGAGGTAGGGCATAACAGGATACTACCTTCTCAAAATTTGAAGCTATTCATTCTTCTATAAAGAAGAAGAATAACAATAGAAGATCGAACAAAAAATGGTAACTGCACATTATTTTGCAATATGTACAATGCTTGTTCGAATTATTTTTACTACATTCGTATATACGTGTGTTAGTGGTTAAATATTTTGTCACAGTGAGTAAGCACGGTTAAGTTTTTTTCGCTTCTAAAAAGAGTTATAACTTAGTTGTCAATATTTGAGATCTTAAGCTCTACCTATATATAAGTCAACAAGCTCACCAGCAAGCTACTATTTCAAGACTAACTGACTGGAATCGTCATCGCAAATGTTGTAGTAGAATAATTGTTAAGTGCATTATTTTAATGAAGCTGCTGGTGGGAACTTTAATATAGGTATTACTGTTGTATAAATAAAGGTACAACGGAAGTTCGCCTGGTGCGATTACGCTCGGTAGCTCTGTCCACGCAACATCCGGTCCTTTGTGCGAATTTAATCCCATTGCAGAGCTATTATGATGCACTGCGGTATAATATCCACTGATTGCGTTCTAAGAATATATTTTGAGGAACAAGTCATAAATACGAGATGGAAGAGAATATAGGTAGGTATATGTAGAACTGCAACAAACTCAATCGCACGTGTTACTTTGATTTATGAATGCTATTCAAGAAATATTTGAAAAAACACGCCTCAGTAAACAACTGTTTTTATGTATAGAGCGGAGTCTTTTAAGTTGAGTCTTGAATACACGAGAAATGAAGGACGACCGGCACACGTGTCGACAAACGTTTTGGGCTGTATTTGTTGAGGAATAAGATCTTAATAAGTTTGTTTACCGTGCCTTGTGTTTGAGCCTTAAAAAGATCTACGTACTCTTCAATGTTATATAGACATTATAAACTCTCAGTCTTGAACGCGAAACTCGATCTTTGCCAATTGGTTTTAAGACAGGCTGGAATTTAGGCTCTTTAAAGGTTCTTTGATCAGGAATTGTGTGGGCGGAGATGCGTCAACGACCCGCAAAAGTCGCGAATCCGCATTCATCCACTAACTGGTATCTTAATTTTAGTAAAATATGTTAAGCAACGATTAAATATAATAACTACAATTTAGAAATGGCAAAGTTATGGAGAATGTTCAATAATAGTATCTTGAATTAGGTTATTCGGCTTGGTTGTTTTTGGTATTTAATTAGCGAAGAGCATAAATACATTCTTCTTTAGGAAATTTGTGATTTTACAACTAGTTCCGTGACCTCGCTCACGCATTCCCGCGCTTGCATCTAACTGTATTTACCGTTGAATTCCGACTTTGGACGGAACCTGATCTTAGGCAAGTGTATAGTATAGCGCTAAAATAGCGATCGTTGCAATTTAATTATATTTTGAGTAAGTATCTGATATGAAGGAGAAGCCACGTAGATCGGAATCAGTATCTACCGGCAGAACTTGTACTCCGTAGACCGTAGGCTTTGGCTCGGCTTGCGTGCCAAACATTCCACCCGAATATCACCGAGCGGTGACGAACATAACCGAACCGCATGCTGTCTGCGGCCGACTTCACACTGAAGTATGCGCGAGAGCGGCGAGAACGTGTTGCTAGTTTGACTGCGCAAGCTTTCTGTCAACAAACTTTTCATTAACGAAATAACTGATGTAGAAGTTTTTGAGTGTTTGTTTAAAAAATTGACTACGTTTAATATATTGTGTGTGACCCGTAAAGGGAACTCGTATTCGATACTCGATTGACTCAGTGCAGACTGCAGAAACCGTGTTATTTTTTGTTTTGGATTGCGTGCATCGCCTGCAATAGGCTGTAAGTTACGACTGTGTGTAAGTGACTATATTTTGATAGTGAATAACTCCTTGGTCGAAGTTGTCACTGCGATATCTCCGGATGTTGGTGATGTCCTATACTTTACGGTAAATAGTAGCCTGATAATTAAGTACAGAATTATTTTGTGGTTACTCAGCGGGTGGTGAGTCTGCGGCCTCAATAGTCCACATCTTGCGTGATCCGTTAGCTTAAATAATAATAAGTCAATATTTCAAAATGTTTGTTTGACCGTCTCTATGTTTAGACCTTTGAAACGCCTTGAAGAGTCGCTCGATATGGTTTACGATGTTTCAGTAAACTACTGACTTCAGTTTAATAGGATCTTTTTAAAATTCATGAAGTTACTAACACTGAACTATGATTTTGGCGCTTATGTAATGTACAGAAATGTAAAGTAATTAAAAGTTTACAATGTAATAGTGTAGTGAAAGTTTTTTTTTTTTGTAAAATCTAGGTAAAAACAAAACAACTGAATACAAATTTTATGGCGAAACGTTCCTGAACATTGCGAAAATGTTAGGTACTATGTTTACTTAAATGTGTTCCAATGGTTTTGTTTTGTTCACAATTAACAAGTAAACGTAATGTATTAAACATTAGATGTTAAGAAAGATAAAATCGTTTGATAATCCAATCGTAATGTGTAAAATATATTTTATAATTACATTAAATACTCTTTACTGTACTGTAAATACGCGTCGCCTATGAAGAAGATGGCTTTGATAATACTCCAACACACTGCTCTACTTTGAATTACCAGATAATAAACTCTAATAACGAGTATCAAAAATGGTTACTAATAAAAGTACAAACTACAATAAAATTTCATTGAATACTTAAACTATTACTAGTAATAATGCTTTACGAACCAAACGAGGTTAAGAGCTTTAGTCATAGATGTAGCGGCTATTACATTCATAATAAATCATTTTTATTGAAAAATAGAAAATAAAGTTTAGTCTTGTTTAATACTTAAAAATTTAAAGAATATCGAAATACGTGCACTTATCAACCAAGGCCTGAAAATATTCGACATCTAAATGTATGAATAAACGATACGCCGGGCGTTAGTTTTACAAAAAAATTGAATATAATTATATAGCTCAACCGAGGCATTTTATCCTCAATAGTTGAGTAGTTTAGAAAAATATTAGAAACATTTAAATATAGAAAAAAAAAAATAAAGGTGTGCCGAAGTTAGAATTCAGTCCAATAGACTTTACAAAGTAATTCAGGTCTAATAGGGTATAAATAAATAACAAAATATCACTGATATCTTGTAATCATATAAATTATAATCAAATTGATATATTGATATCGTATATTTTATTATTCTGTGTGGTTACGGCAGCAAAGAATATAGCCACCCCCTCTCTTTCCGTGTGTGTCGTAAGAGGCGACTAAGGGATAACACAGTTCCACTACCACCTTGGAACTTAAAAAGCCGACCGATGGCGGGATAACCATCCAACTACTGGCTTTCAAATACACAGACCGAAGACGGGCAACAGCGTCTTCGGTGCGACAAGGCCAGCTCTGCGGTCACCAAACCCGCCTGCCCAGCGTGGTGACTATGGCAACAGTTCACACACGAGTTCACGCCATTTTTGGCGCGAACTTGTAGAGGCCTATGTCCAGCAGTGGACTGCGATAGGCTGACGTGTGTGTGTGTGTGTGTGTGTGTGTAGGTATATGTAGACTGTAAAGGAGAGATATGAGAATATATAAGGGGTTCTGGTTATTATACGCGGAAAGAAACGATGCTGATGACGACATTATTAAATTATTTAACTAATGTTTTTTTACGAACTAATATTTATTAATTTGGAAAAATACTAACAGCTCTTTAAGCTGCAAGTATGTGTAGTCTATTTACTTATAGATATCATACCATTATGTGCTATTTTTTTTTTGTGTGCAGAGATAAACGTCACAACATATTAAGAACTAGATGCCCGGACAGACTTCGTTCTTTCAAAAGTTAATTGTAAAAATATATTTTTTTCTTTATTATTAAAACATTCAATGGGCCTCAAGGAACATACAAAAAAAATATTAGCCGAATTGGTCGAGCCTTTCTCGAGTTATGCGCATAGCAACATTCATTTTTATTTATATAGATTTATATCAAGAAATGCACATAAATAATAAGAACAGAATATACATGATAACCAAGCAATAAAGTAGATCCATGCAAGAACCCACTTTAATAACCCGTAGATAAAGAAAAAGTTTTTGGTTTCTCCGAAATAGGTTCACGAGCGAGAGCGTCTTAAACTAGCCACACATATTTTATTTATAATTTATTTGCTATAAAACTATCCATAAAATATTAGCATTATCAGGACCAGAGTTTAGGTGATATATTAGACAGGTTTTTTACTCAACCGTCAATATAGACGAGATTCACAAATATTCGAGTCAATCGCGCAAGCAGGACTACTTGTAAAACCGGTACCGAAAGGTTATTCGTTAATATTTCGTTAGTACGCATCAATTAAAACGCATGGTAATGAAATAAAAGTTTATTTAAATTGAATTTTTAAACATTGTACCTAAAGCCAAAATATTTATATCTTGTAACTGTCATACAATTATTCTACTTATAGATTGAGATGAATGTTATTATTTTTTCCAAGCTTGTTATTATAAACAGAATTTGTATTGTTTCAATTTTGGAACAATAGGAAATTGACATACAATTAAAATCTATTTCTTGTCTTTTTATACAAAAAAATACCTTCTTTTTACGCATACAAGTATTGTATAGAGTTAGACTCATTAATATAGCAATGCGTGCCAAAGTGACTTACAATGTTTAATACCTGCTTAAAAAAAGCTTCAATAATACACAATGAATGAAAATAATTCTGACTTGTGATTTTAGTGTACACTAAAAAGTATACAAGTTTTTCAATTACGCTCGTAAGTTAATCAATGAAATAGACTAAGTCTTGGAGCTAATGCGCTTTCTACATGAACCAGCGCCGGATGCGACGCCGGAAAGGCTGATTATAACCTCATTACCAACTTGACACTTGTTGCACTACCTTCGTTTCGCTTTCATTTTCCCTTCGCTACATTGAAACATTTAGAGCTTTGTTCGACGTTTAGTAAGACTGTATTAGTCACTACAATGGTACGAAAGATCCGGTTGAACGTCTAAATTTTTTCTATCACTCGTATAAACCCGTAGATTAATCGGTATTAAGCAAAAGCAATTTAAAGGTATCAGATAGAGTTCAAACTTTGATATACAAAGTAGTGTAAGAATGTAATTTTCTTTTATTGATTTTATTATTAATACTTTTTGACTTACAGTAACTAAAATTATTTAATTGAAATTATATTGGTGCAATAATTTTTAAACAAATTTTTTGCTACATTCTTAACTTAAAAAGAGTAAAAGACGAACAATAGTCTATATTGTATAGCTGCCAAGTAAAAGTAACACTAAAACAATACGAAAATGATTTCGAAAAAGAATAGTTTTGATAGTATCTTGTGACTCATGTGCGTCATGATACACCCGTGAAATTAATAGAGATAAGGAATGTGGCTCTACTCCATTATATTCTAACAACATAGGAAATGTTATTATGGAAATAACCAATTAAATATCCATCATATAACAATGTATATAGGAATTGTTATTAAATCACAAACTTTCCTAAAATGTACCACGTTAAGTTCTTACTTAGTTATTACTTATTATTACTCTTGTAGAGAAACTCACATTATAATAAATATAAAAACAATGCCTTAATTTTAGTTCCGAATACTATCGGTTTTGTGTTCTATATGAGCTCAAAGTAATATATATTCTATACTAGAAGCTAAAATTATTCATTTTAAGCTGCTGCCAAATTTCGGATACATCTCCTCGGCGTAATGTTCTAAATTTGTTGTATTTTGCAGCTGTTTAAGAAAAAATGTTGTTTATTCGTAATTAAACTGTCACAAGATCTTAAACAAACTATTTTAAAATTTCACTCTTCATTATATTTTCTATGAGTTTTAATAGTTTAAAAAGTAATTAATGAATAAAGATAATGAAGTAGTAGGAGATGTTGATTCCTAATCAAATCTTAAATCACTTAATAGTTTCAAATATCTTAATATATATAAATCTCGTGTCACAATGTTTGTCCTCAATGGACTCCTAAACCACTTAACCGATTATAATAAAATTCGCACACCATGTGTAGTTCGATCCAACTTGAAAGATAGGCTATATTATATTGTTATATATTTATTATTATATTTAAGAAAAAAATAAAGAAGGCGGTACAAAGTTCGCCAGGTCAGCTAGTATATTTATATGCATTAATAAATGTAATAAATCAAAATGTATTACTATAATACTTTCAGTTCGTAATATTTAGTATTATAAATATACTAGCAATACCCGTACGAATAATTCGCACTAAATAAGTCAAAAAATTACCGACCGTAAATCATGCTGACGTTGTTTCAAAATTAAAGCTGTCAAATATATAATTTTAATAATTAATTAATTTACAAAAACAAAAGCAATAATAATTTTTTAATTGTTGATGCCGGTAGAGCGAGCACTTATCTATGAAATGATATATGTATAATTAGTGTATGTGGAGTAATTGTGAGGTTTTTCCTAAAAATATATGATGATGTTTGCTCTCCATTTAAAACTTTAAATATTTATCTTGATATGTCACTTTTTTCTACATCTCGTGCTTTTTGAAGATTTATTTTTTACATTTGTCGTTTAAAGCAAGACACTTAAAACTGACCCAAATGCTCTAACCGGTGTAAGTGGGTGGAGCTAATGGTGCTAGATAAGATAATTGCTGTTGGTAATTATCAAATTTAACGCGTCTCTCGCTAGTTATCTGAGAATAAATATTGTTAGCCCGATTTTATCATTTACGTCGTACGAGTACATTGTTTCGTAACTGAACTCCACTACGTTATGTGTAGTAACCTGTGTAACGTGTGAATGGGAATAATAAATATCTAACGGGCTGTTTTAAGATTTTTTAAAAAGGTTGAACTATTGTTTATGGTTTTTTGGTGACTTCAAAGGGACTAACGTCTCGTTATAGAGTTTGTTGAGTCTCTAAAGCTTTTAAAAACGAATAGATTTTTTTTTATCACCTTTAAAAATAGGACATAAAATTTTATTATTTTCGAGGAGAAAGGACAGGTAAGGGCCATGGGATTATAAATACCATACCATAAATGCTCATTATAATTTGTGTTATAAGTAAAATATACGTAACTTGTGTTGTAAGCGACAATTAGGGAAATTACTTTAAACTAGTTTAGTTGTAATCAAAGTAGTACAAAATCTAAAAGAAGTGGTAATATACGCGACAGCAAGAAATGATGTCAGCAAGTTGACAGGCACTAGAAGCTTTACCTCCACATCCTAGCATGTAATGAAATTTGGAAAACTGTCTTAAATAATTTAGATTTTATTTAAGATCTTTTTTATCTCCTGAGAACTTACTTTATGATTTTTTATGTATGTAGTTAAATATTTCTAGTCTCTTGCAACTTTTTTTAAACGTTTTGGAACGTAACGATCCGTAATATTAATATTTTAATATACGTGTAGTCCTATTAACATATGTATGTTTATATCAAAACCAACTCATATTTAAACTATGACCTTAGATACATATGTATAAAGATCTGACGCAAAAGTACTAGTAGTAAATCTGGTTTACGAAACGAGTTAACTGACCGTTATAAATACTTTAATAATTGACATGACACTTTTAGTCCATACATAAGTAATGTACATAGACTGAGGTATATATATTTCTTTAAACTGATAGATGATAACAAGACGAAGAAAATATTAAAAAAAAATTAGACCTGAAAATGATAACAAAAATTCTTGCTATTGCTAAAAAACTTGTTAATCTATCAACTGTCTATTTATGTACTTTTCATTCATAATCTATTGATAAAACTTTTTTATTAACCCTAAATATTATATAATATACCCAGTTTCAGCGAGAAACTTCTTTATAATCATTGATTTGTTTGATCAGTTTTTTTACCTCTTTACCCCATTATAGTCAGCTTAAGGATTTTGACATTATATAATTATTATATAATTAGTGTCTGTGTGAATTATTTATTTTCTTGCTGTTATAACAAAGTGTCTTTGTATAGAAATAAATATAATTTACAAACAAGCTTAAAAACTGTGGCACATAAGTCAATATAGTGAGTTGTAAGAAAAAAGGGTAAAGACAATTTGATTTCTTCTGATAACCTGTGTGCGCGTGAGTGTGGCGTGTAATGACATCTAATTGTACGGAAGTATGTCTAATATCATCATAATGTCTTTTTTTAAAACTAATTATAATAATTTATGAGTAACGATTCATCAAGTCAATGTTTTGTGTTATATAAGTGATGTATGTTACTTATTAGCACTAATTAGAGCCTACTGATTCACAAGTACACGTAGAACAGCGAACGTATTGAGGTAAATACACTTTTTAGGCCACGACTGGAAAGTTTATGAATATTTTTATTTGCAATGGACTTTTGAAGACATGTTTTTGTTTACACTACGCAAATTCTGTAGATCTTTTATGACATTATTTTTTTTTACGTATTACTACTTATCTTAAACACAAAAAACATTATGTCGTAAAGGGTCATTACAAATGTAGGTTGTACGTAAATTTTGGGCTCGTGCGTTCAACTTATAAATTTTAATGAAAGATCGTTTTAGTAATTTTTTTTATCATTTGACTTTAATAACGTCATTTCTTGATCAAAGATAAATAATTACGTGATGTTATCTCGTAATAGTTTATCTTGAACGTAATTTAAGGTGGTGGAGTGCAGCCGCAAGGCAGCGACCGTTTTTCTTCGCTTCGAGAGGCAACAGTTAGAACCGTTTAAATAACCTTGTCACGGCGTAGGTAGCTTCATATACCCAAGCGTTGTAACATAAGGGCCATATAACGGCATAGACCTTTCATAACAAATTTACATACATAGTTACCGAGTCCACTCAATCAATGAATTTTTTTTTAAATGTTTAACACTACATTAACTAATCGAAATGTGTTTACATAACTGAAGCGAATGTAAACATTCCTATGAAAGATGACCGGTAAGCGGTTTGTGTCATTTCATTGTAATAGAAAGGTTTTATATACCTAGATAATTTACAGTTGTAGTTATATTAAACTAACTTTCCTACTACACAATTTTAACTACTTATTTTTCTTCTATTACCTATAAAATTTTGCTTCTGTCACTCAGTGATAGCAGCATTATACTTGTGGAAAAATTCTTAAAATTGGTTAAGTAGTTTTTAAGTTTATCTATGACAAACAAAAAAAACCTTTTTAAATCTTTCCTATCTATAATACGCATTAAGTATAGAGAATAGATGTATTCGCAAACAAACGTATATTTGAAACACTATTAACATTTGATTGATTACTGAGCTATAACTATCGCTATGATGATAACTACTTTATAACGTGTATACACGAAGGAGTGCCAAACTTATCTTGTTCTTAAGCAAGAAAAGAAGCTTACAATAGAACGCTATGTGTAAGTCGGAGTGTAGACTATTCTTAACTGGAGGGACGAGATTGTGTCATTGTCGTAAGTGTGACATGGGCTTTACTTAGCTATTACAATGTTTATCTGTCATATTTTAATACAAAATAAGATAAGGCCGAAGGCCTTGGCTTTCACTCACGTCTTGTCGTTAGAGTAAACGATTCCGTGCACCGTGGTTTGGTACTTTTTAATTCTTTTAATACTCATCAATTAACTTGCTGTCTGTAGGTACGTGAGCTCAACTTGTCTAAATAAGAGTTGTACGATTATTATAATAAAAAACTAAATATCGTATTACGTAATTTTTTATTTATTAATATGTATAATATAATTGAGCTAAATTTTAAGACATCAAAGATACAAACATAATGAAATATTTGTATACGAAATACTAATCTGGATTCCAATTATAATAATAATTATGGTACAATTTTGAACGGAAATTCGTTCTATTCGTAAAAAATAAAAATAAATATGTAATAATTCACGAATTAAAAAATCTTAAACTATATATTATCTTCAATAAGACTCTTAGAAAATATTCTTTAAAATTTAAAATTTATTCGATTTGTAGCCATAAGTATAGCAGTCGCATAAAACCTGTAGATAATTTGTTCCTAATCAATGATTGAGACGGCGTAAGCACGAGCTGGTGTTTGAAGCGTGACGTCTGCTTCAGTGACATCCGATAGCTCATCTCACGACTGACCCACTTTCAACCAAGGTCACTGTCTGACCTCCTAATCTCTCTATTTCCGTACCTTCGTCCATTAGGTCATCCTGCCAGGTTAAGAGCTACAATAAATCACCGTCATAGAATTGTAATCACGTAACTGTCAAAATACAGTGTCATGTTTTGATTTTCCTTGACATCTTACAAAAAATAATCTAACGGTCTGATTATGTACAGTACAATACTTAACACAATTTCTGCTCTAAATCCATGCCACGGTAAAAGTGTAAAAAACAATTTAGTTGTCGTGTTCGTTTTGTAAATAGATCGACCGTAATGCCATAGCGTTATTTATTTTAATTTAGCATTCTACGCTTCATTATACTTTATTGAGTTTCGAGTGTTGTAAGAAGAGCGGTAAATTAGTTTTTGTAGCACCTTTTCTTACTGCGAAAATCTCGAAACCTGTGTTACTTGTATCAACAAGAGCAGTTTCTTGTTGAACGTAGCCTATTTTAGGTAGAACGTGCTTTTAGTTGAAGGTGTTCGCCTTGCCGCCATGGTGTATCACGGCCGCGGCTGTGACAGATTTACAGATAGGACGCCAATCAGAGCGTGTGCGCTCACCGTATCACAGGCTTTCTGATACACAACACAACACACTTTCTAATCTACGCCTTTGTCACTACTTGCCTATTGGCTAACTTGTTATACCAGACTTTCGCCAATTGTTTTCACGCTACATTAGATATCTTCTCGGTCTTCTTGCTCATAAACATTTAAGTGCCATTGCATCACTGTAATACATGCATATCGAATCGATTTCATTATGAACATCGTACCCTTATACACACGCTACATTTGAAACCGTTCGCGCTACTCCTATTATTAAATTTAATATAAACTGCGGTTTGTCGGATCAGCAGCCACATATCATGTTGCCAGTTTAGCCGGAGTTCGCTCCCAACGATGAATTCGATACGAGCTATCTCAAGTTCGAGCGGGCTGTGAAATAGGAGAGCGGACAAACAACAAGCTTAGCCGCAATGGCACTCTTGATTAGGTGATGTGGATGCGTGTATTTTAGAAGCTGGCGGGGGTATGCGTGCGCGGGGGGCGGTAGACCGGTCTCCGTACCGGTTTGCTTCGACGTAGCAGGCTGGCATAGGACTAACCGTTTTATTAGCTGAGCCATGCTCCACAAACGATCGCCACCGACTGGAGCTAACAGCCCTAAAGTGGCGCGCCTGCAACACCTTCTACAGCCGACAAACGTCATCTATGAAGTTTGAATCATTACCTACAGACCGAGACCGCCACCATAGAGTAGCGCGTTGTAAACAATTTGACATTAAATTTAATGGTATAGTTTATCTGATTCATATTTTTTATATTGCTATTTGTAAGAAAACTCGGTTGTTGTATATAAAACAACCAACAGCAAAATTCTAGGCCATTATATATTTCTTAACCTTGGTACGTTGCGCTTGCGAGTCGTCACAGTCGTAACTCTTAAAAGAAATAATTATCTTGACACAGGTGCTTTCGTAATGGTACTTGCTTGTAAATAATTTGAATAAAAGAAGTGTAAATTGTTTTATAATATTTTTTATAAAAACTATTATAAAACAATTATATTATTATTATATTTTTTATAAAAACTATTATAAAACAATTAGATATCTTGTAAAAATCCTTTACCTACGTGATAAGGATTATTGAATTAGTTTTTTTTTAATTATTATTAATTTCTATATTGTAGCTATCATTTTGAAATTGGCTAATACTAGGAATTTTTATCGGGTTTGTGTCTATTTTCACTATCAATGATTGACCTTGTGTAGTTCTATTTCGAAGTTTAGTGCGTGGCAAGGTGCCATCGCAATGTTTTGGGATCGGCGATGGCACACTTTCGAAGACGAATCCCCGCCAGAACCGTGAGACGCTCGCATTAGGACCCGCTGTCGTGTCTCTTAATTACAAAACGCGGTAACCAGGTTAACAAACCTATGGTGCATCAAACGTAAAACGTGCGAAAATTTCATCACAATTATTGTTTTAACAATACATTTGTGTTCGTTACTGAATTTTAATAAAATGTGCGACCCTAGCGCTCGCTCGTTTCCGGAATTGCGTATTGTCCGTCACGGTGCCCACTCTGTGTGAATGAATCCCAAACAAACCATATCGAGCGATCTTGTGACAAATTACTTCAATGACAAAAGCGGTACTGTATGTTTACCGATCCCGCCCGTATCAGCGGCGGACTATCGACTATGAGGCTATGAGATTCACCACTCTAAGTTTAAAAGCGATCGAATTGTGAAATACTATTATTTGGTTGTAGGCGTACGGGATTACGAGATAGATCAAGCTACGAAAGATGGGGTTTAGGGAAGGTGATGTGAGCATCCCGCGCGATTGGTCCTCAAAGTATCACAGCGGTTAAGTGCGATGTTTGAGTCTTTGGTGTCCCGACTAACGTCGCCGCCAGTATCTCGGCGGCGACACACAGTGCACGCGGCGAGGGAAGTCTGCAGTGAGCCCGAGGAGGATGCTGCGCCTGTTCAGCGGCGTTCGAGAACAGCCAAACAGCTCCTAGACAAGCGACGCAAGGCTCGCCTCTCTTGTGCAGACCTTACCACCGTTGTTAATGGAGAACCAGAGAGAACATCGCGTATGGACGCACTTAAAGCCTTCTTGCCATTGCGACAATCTAAATCGCTTGGAAGACTCGACGGTCTTAAAGAGGTGAGTTATTCTGACAACAAAGAATTTCTTAATAAAATGTAACATCCAAGTAAGGACGTGTCTATATTGAAAAAAAAAACAAACAACTTTTAGGTATATATTAACAGGTTTTATTGCATTTCATGTTGCTGTTGTGAAATAAATTGATAAAGTCAAAACGGCTTGTATTCGTACTGGTTCCGAATGTCTTTCTACTTTTGTAATTTCGTAGATAGCATCATAAACAAATTGTAATTTGTTATAATACTCATATATTATTGATCAGTCTACAATAGCGGAAATTATATTGCGATACTGAGTTGTAGGGCGTTCTTTTGAACTATGACATAACATTGGGTTGTAACTTGTAAAAGATAATACAAACAATACAAGGGAATCGACATTCGTCGGCATGACTTCTGAAATTTCTGACATGGCTAAATCATAATGCAATCTAAGTTTCAACGTGTACGATTACAGTTAATATTTAGATTTTAAGTATTGTACATAACTGAGATGTTTAAACTTGATCTTTATTATATCGATTAATTTACGTTTAATATAAGTATAGCTTGAGTAAGTACAGTTAACTTTACTAAAAAAAAAAATACTGTTTCAAATCATTAATAAATCGAAAAAAGTAGAAGGCAAAGTGGAAGTCACTGACTAATTTTATTTTAAAATGAAATCGGAAACATAAAATTAGCATTGTTAATTTTGATCTACTATGACCATTTCCTAGCAGGCATTTATTGATGTTGCAGATTGAAAAGTCCATGACCTACATTACACGTGAGAATACATTATAACAATGTTATAGTAAACATTAAACACGTTATGCACGATTTTTAACATATTCCTTTCGTTTTCTAATACCTACATTAGTTTGTTTCATTTTAACAATCTTTTATTTCCCATAATTTCATTTTCATCGCAACAATCACATAGGTACATTATACTCATTTTTTAAAGCTTATTTGTAATAGTTATTTGATCACTTCTTTAAAAAAATTAGTTAAATCTACAGATTTCTATCTATATTAAATATCTGTTTGTATTATTTTAAAATAATATTCTATAACGATGTGTATTAAAATTTAATAAGAGTGTTACATCTCAGAATCGTATAAAGCACTGTCTGAAGGTTACTAATGAATAAGTTTTCTGCATTCGTAATTACGTTGTCAATCAACGAAATCGTCAAAGCGAATTCTAGACAAGCCTGGGAAGTTTGAACCGTTACGACATACGCGAAACTCCGATATCCCGCAGATAGAGCAAGAATGCGATAGGCAGGTAGGAGCAGGTACGATTAGCCTTGAGTGGTGGTACTCACACACCCACGCGGTACGGGCGGCGTGGCCACGAGACGCACTGTGGAGTGTGCGTGCTATTTGTCCATGTGATTTACAGACAAATGCCACGTCGAGTCGCGCATCTGTTTGCCGCTTTGTGAAACATCTCAACGCGTTAACGCCTTTTGTCTGTCGCATCGTATAGGAACATCTGCTCTTAAAGAAGTTCTTATTAAATTTATACTCCAGGTTGGTTATTACGAAACGAGTTATGTGCTCTTCATTGTCTAGTGCGTTTTGATGTATATCAATTCGACTAGTCCGTTGAGATGACGAAATAATGTCTTATATTCTTATACCGAACGACATGTTTTTTGTTTAGTAGAGAAGTCAAATCACCTGCTCGTGATATCTTTATCTTTAAAGCTACTTGTTACTTTATAAACGGTCGTGAGAATATTACTTTAACGTATTCAACACTGCCCAATTTACGCTAATTTTATATTTTCTGTAAAAAAAACATAATACTTGACTTAAAAACTATGTTAACCGTAATTAAGTGTTATAAAAAGCAGTGTTTTAAATAGAGAATTAGTAAATACTCTTCAAAAACAACATAGAGACAGTTGCGGTGTCGAGTTTTTTGCAAGTAAAGCGAGTCATTTACCTGGAACCAATTTGTGCAAGCTCGACTAACGGTACGCGACAACGTTACCAAAATAAGATCAATTAAGCAATTGTGTAAGATGAAGATGACTTCACTTATTAGGTATTATATGCTACATTAAATTATAAATAAATTAAACTAATAACACCGTGAAATATAAATAAATGATTACACAAGTAACTTTAAACAACAACAAGTAACAAGTAAGTTACTTTTGTAAAATTACGAGTAACTTATTGATTTTAACTTGTAAAGTAAACTCCACATGGAAAAAAAAAACTATATGAATAAACATGGATCACCGAAATGTATGTGCGCGAAACTTCCAAATGCTGCACCAAAATGAATACTTCCTTTTTTGTTGTGTTTGTTCGTTGTTGTAGGACAAGATGTATATAAAATAAATTTTTAAAAGATTATACATATTTTCACAAATTTTTTTTTGGTACGAAGTTCGCCGAGTCACCGGCTATACAATAAAAGTTAGCACTATAATAAACTACCTCCACTCTGATTTTCCAAGAATTTACCGTGAAAGGTCCTATTAAGATTATACGTACTATCTCAAACTAAATGTACAGGCGTGAATAATCTATAATTAAAAGAAGCTCTTAATAATAAATAAATAAACGCCTCAAAATTGCTGTGTTCGTTTGACATTATGGAAAAGTAAATTGAATAGTCTCATTAATAACTTTGTGTTTATGAGGAAATCATTGGGTTTTATTTCTCACATATTACAGTTCAAATTCAGAAACTCCATACTTTTGCGTTCTCGTAGCGCTATACAATGATGCCGATAAACTGTACACAATTGTATAATAAAGGTTTTGGTATAAATTACGTTACAATGTGTGAATATGCTTCATTCAACAATTATCAATTACCAAAATAACATCGCATAGAATATGTATGAGACCTTGGTATAATCCTTATAATAAACGATCAACCTTCATAATAAACGTACACATGCATTATTTTAACACGTTGTTGACTAGTTAAATGTATACTTTCGTATTCAATATATTTTATAACAATACTTCTTTATCATCACACTTAAAATCTTATTTATCATTAAATAAGGAAATAATTATATACGACTTCTTAAATTTTCTGTACTTCCTACATAAAAATTACTTCATGGAGTTTTTGTTATAAAAACATATACATGAAAATATTAATTCTTTTGACTATGTATACGTAGATGTAATATCTTTTGCTAATATAAATTTAAGTAGAGCACTTGATAAGTAAAATCCGAACAAAGCAGTAAAAAAAACATTAGTATATTTTCAAATGATTGATATGAGATTGAATTGTCTGTTGCGTCCGGTTGAAATCGCAAACCGAACTTGTTTCAATAGTATGTCGATAATTAATAACTCTGTTCAAAGTTCTACTTACGGCAACCTTAGTTATAAATACCATTACATTTGTTTGTTTTTGGCGCGCTACTTACCGCTGGGCCATGACTTACAATTAATTAATGGAAGCGATTAAGGACCACTTTTGCTACTATTGAACACATCCAATTACTTTTGGCCAACAGAGATTTGGTGTTCGTTTTAGTTCTAAAGATAGAACAATTGTCTGTAACATAACTATTATAGTATGGGCTTATTACTTTCTGGTTATGTAGTCATAACAGTAAATAATTTTATATAATGTAACACATAAAGTATTCGTAAGTCTATTTATAGTAACAATAAAATTTGTTGAAGTACATTGGTGTGTCTTAAAACTCATTTCTGTGTCACCGATTCTAAAAGTTTGTCTGTTGTGTTTACGTACATTTTAAAATACACTGCTGCATTTTTATACACTTATTTTTAAAACTTACAGTAACGTGAAAAATAATTACTTAAATACAATATTTGTATTATAAATAAGATAATCTTTATTATGCTTAAGTATAGAATCTACTAAAACTTTAACCAAATTCGTATGTTGTAACTTCAACGTCGAGTAGGTAGGGTAGGGTACACAGATTATAGTTTATTAAAGATTTCATAAATATGCTATTGTTTTTTGTCGCATCCAAAATCAAAATCAAATACAGCTTTATTCAAATAGACCCAAAGAGCACCTCCGAATCGTCATTTTACAAATTAAAACTTTAAAAATAAATTATTATTTTTGTAAAAGTAAAGCTACCACCAATTCGGAATGCAGATTCTGCAGAGAAGAATCGGCAAGAAACTTCACAGTTACTCTTTTGAAAAATAATATATAAACTACCATAGGTTTATCATTACACCTGGATCATCATCTAATTGGCATTAAACTGTTACAGCTGTCATTACAGCGCTGCAGCTTCACGTAGTGTAAAAAATACAAACGCGAAAGTAACATTGAAAATCTTTTGAAAGTCGTCGTTTATAATTTTGACAATTTTTAACATTTCTATGATATATTTTATTTGTTTTTGTTTAACGGTGTTAATTAACGTCTGATAAGTTTCATACTGTTCTATTAATTTTATATTATATTGTTAGTCATTAAAATGTATTATTTAAATATATGAATCGTATTTGATAACGAACTAAAGAACTCATTTGATATGCATTGAGTGTATTCAGGCTTAATTGAAGGCTTTAGTTTAGTATAGGTTAATGAAATGTGCAACTTGAAACGGATAGAGTACATCTTGTCGAATAATAACTGTAAAAAACCCTCGAACGCTTTATATATTAAAATATACTTACAAAGGAAAATTACATTTAAAGTTAAAACGATTTTTTTTATAAAGTGTACTTTATATATTATTATAGATACCATGTTTATTTTCCATATTTACAAAAGATCCTTGTCGCCGGTTTTAAAGGACCAAATATATTTTTTTATCGATCTTGCGCATATTTGTTTAGGATGGTTTACAAATATTTTGTGTTTAATGTAAAGCTTTAAGTCACGTACGATCGTAGATTTTTTTTTGAACTGAAGGCAAACTACAAAAAAAAAAAAATAACGCAAAAATTTTATCTAATGTTGACACAAGTGAATATATATAACTACATACCCTATGCTTTAAAAACAAAATAAAAAAGCGGCCTTTGAAAATGCGCCATTTTTTAACATACTCGAAATACCTTAGCGTACTCTGGCAAGACTGGTAACCGTAGTGTTAATGGCGCGATGTCTTGCACGAGACCCGTCCTCCTTGGCGGGCCGTGGAATTCGCACTCGTACCCTGGCTCCCCCTCCCTCTACCCCGCCGGCTCCCCGCGCACGCGATGTGCATACTGAGGTTATTACACTCGGCACCCGCGATCCATCTCATGAGTATGCGTACCTATGTTACGCTACGCACCTCATTGTTTGCTAACATATCGAACTTCAAACTAACGTGCTCTTTGACACTTGACGACTATTTTGTCTATTTAGTACATACTACCTGACTGTAGAGAATTGTCACGCTTAAGCATTTAGTTTTAAAATGTCTTTAGGTTCTCGTTAAATAGGTTTTGTACGATGTAGTCAGTCAAATACTAACAAACTTTTTTGTTAAATAACACGCGGATGAAGTCGCGGGCGCAGCTAGTTGTGAAAATAAAATATAGATACGAATATAGATAAATAATAATCGATGATAAGTACCCAGTGAATGGATGACGCAACGAACAAGCCTTGATAGTAGATAGCCGTTCACAAGAATGCAATCAGATATTATATCAATTGCAAAGCTCTTAAAGTTCTTAAAATTCGTTTCTTAGAACTTTTTATTTATACTTTAATTTGAATAATATTTCAGTAGTGATTTTTTAACGTCATGATGACATTCGTACGTGATATAGTTTTAACAATATAATAAAACAAACATTTTTGATCATTATGTCTTCATCATTCAGTGTTAAGTTTTATATCTTTACTAAACTAAAAATAAAAATTTAATTTTTCTTATTCAATCATAAAAGTACAATGGTCTGGTCGGAGTCGATGCTCGCTATGATATATTTATTTCGGTCTTTCAGCGACGTGAATTTGATCACTAATATAATTTATACCGACTTTTCAATACCCGTTCAGGCATTTACATGCCCGTATATTAAACACGGGCGGTTTATCATGCTGAGTCTGACTCACTCTCGACAACGGTCAATTTTGTCGACGTATTTTATTATATGGTAATTTTCTTTTATAATTTTTTTTTATTTCGGCGAACTGAAAAACTTCTCTCTTCATCGGAACTCAGTTTTAATATTCATAATTGCACAACGATGGAAAATTCGGTTGCATAAGCTGCTTGTAGTGTGTTGGGTTTCATAGTTTGTTTTTATAAAACTAATGACTTTTATAGGGCTGTTTACAACCAGTTTGGTGCATATATTAACATACATATGTTTATTTGATATCTTGATCGTATCACATTATAACAAAATGGTTTCTGACCTCAAAATATTTTGCCGTCAATGTTTAGGTTACTGATAGAAGTTTTGTCAAAAGAATAACTATGTCTGGCTTACCATCGAGCTGGCTCTACATACAGGCAACTTTTGTTTGTTTCGTTTTTCTGTTATAGTGGAATAAATAAAAATCTCACTGAAAATAATTATGTGTAATATTTTTAAGTCACTATGAAGTATTAGTGATAATCAAAGGTATGATGATGTGATGATGACTTAATTAGTCACAAGTTTATAAAAACATGACATGTATGTTGCCACTCAATATTAAACTGAACAATTTTTTTTTTAATTTCAATCCTAAATGTGGCTCACGGTACGTGCATAGATTCAAGTTGCGAAACAGTAATATTTCTCTTAAAAATACAAACACCCTTGCCGTTTGTCCAACCACTTAACGTATAATCTGATAGCAGTTAAGTTTACATTTATACTTCACATTACATTGAACACACGCCACACATTATTATTTAACAAAACACAGAAGTTAATGGGTCTCTTAACAGTTAATCAACATTCCATTAATTTTATTTTACTTTAGCTATAGAATTTATAATCCCGTTGCGTGCTATTGGAGAAAGTGTGTTACGATGTTTCGATCTGTACTAATGAACTAAAGGACTTCTGACTTTTAATTTTTATAGTAGCGTAGATTGATTATTCAAATGTTTAGATCCAAATTATGTTGGGTTATAAATTTCCAGTTTTGTAAATAATAAAAGGGACACAGATATTTATTTATTTTTTTATTAATTTATTTATTTTACAACCCGGGATCTATTCATGTCATTCTGAATTTGTAATTCCAAAAATTACTAAAAATTAATTATTAAAAATATATATAAGAAAGCGAATACTCAATAAAATACTAAGGCCGTATTATTCAAAATCCAAAATAGATTATAAAGCTGAATTGTGTGTTTGAAGAAACTAATCTTTAAAAAAAAAAGTTTTTGTGTCAGTTTATTTATCGTAGAGAGACAGACGTCGGCGTCGTATTACGGACTCAAAGGAAAGAAGTAATCAATAAGTAAATTTTAAATAATCTGATAAATATAGAAATCAAACATATGAATACACGAAACAGCGCCGCTTATCTATTATTCTTAAACGTGGAGAATATTCCCTTGATATTTGTAATGCTATATTTGGACATAAACTTGGTTATATAACTCAATTAGCAGGCAAGTAGGCGATAGCTGTAGTAACTTGTAACACACCCACTCCATAAAATTGTTATAATAGCAAAATGCCCAATTAGGTAGAGAAAGTATTATAAAAAAAACTCTATCTCACGTCTATCTTACTTTATTTTAAATAAAAACATTAAAATATCACAGGTCAAAGTGTAGAATTCATTTATATAGTTAATTACTTATATAATAAACTTAACATATTATGGTACTTATTTGCTTTGTTATGAGGTGCGCTACTATGACATTAGGTTAATTTTTTATAGCCCCTATTCTAGTCAAATGAATATTTTTATTTTAAGTAAGAATGTAGACATTAATTCTGTAGCCATTAAAAGAAATCGACTGTATAGTTTTAAATTAGGTATTACTAAAAAATAAATAAACTGTCCTTCTAATATTTGTTCGTTTGGTAAGTATTACGTAGATCTAATTGCTAGTAGTTAAAGTAGTTTAAATCGCATAAAAATGTTATTTAAAATAACGTTACTTTGTCAAAACCTATTTCATGCTTTGAAATAGAAAACCATCCCAAAATATGCTTGATAATTTTGCTGGAGATACGTGTTTATAATTAGATACAATATAATATTAATGCATACTTTAATGAGAATCATACTATTAATATGTTATTTATTTTAAATACTAATTGCTATGTAGTAGTTACTAGCCATTATTAAATTTTAATTATTTTTTGTTTTCAACAAATGTCTTCTATTTCAAGTAAAGTAGCAGTAAATTATATTATCTAATAAAATGTTATTATCAATACTATATATACATTTTATTATATAGATATTATGTAATTTTATGGCTTCCAATAGAACACGACGGTAATAGAATAACTGCTTAAAACGCTACTAAACTCATCGGGATCGCGCTATGGTGTTATAATCCTCATGATTGCGGGATGCTGTGATTGCGCCGCTTCCTCAGAAACGGGACTGGCATTCCTGTCATTTATATCTGCATGATTTACAGCTATCAATATTGTTCACGTAAACCGTATTTTATTTTGCTGGAGTTATGAGTTTTAACAAACATTGGCTTACTAAATTCTATATTATTGTTTAAGTAATTAGTGGTTCATCATGAATGTATGTAAGTAATATTATTTCACGTTAAGTCCATGAGGATAATATTTATTTACATCATATCAATGTAGGAAATTATAGTCGCAATACAAGAAGTTAATTTAGTGGCCGTTTTGTATCCAAGCATACAATATGTTACGCAATATTTATAGCGTGGATTGTTTTTTGCTCGCCTCAAAAGCGTTGTTATGGTGGCTTTCGATATTATATTATTGGCAAGCATCATTTTATAACTTATGTATTTGCATGTTTACGAGTCTCTCCCGGTAGGTGGTCTCCGCGATTTGTCCGGCGCAATGGTAACTATTTGACAGGTTGTTAAACGAATACCATTAGCAGAAGTAACTTGGTGCATCATTAATACTTGCATCCGATTCTTGTTCCATTGTATTTTCACATCAATTTATAACGACTAAACATGACTGAATTATTTAACAGCATAATAAACGTAATTGCGATTGTTAAAATGTAATCAATAGAAACCATTTAATAAAATGTGGAAACTTTATAGTATTTGTAAATCACAGGCGATCAAGAGTTATGGTTGCAAGAATATGTTGTAATGAAGGGCCGACTAAAATATTGCATCGCGTTTGAGGTCACAGGTCACACAAGTTGCATCAAATCTGCACTTTCGATGCACTAGTGAAAGGCGCATCCTCGAATACAGGTGTGCCATGAGATCGTAGAATGTAATACTAATAGACTTAACCGCTATTCGGCCCTGCTGGTACAGTAGCATTCCTTTTTTGTCTATTAAATGCATCAAAAGCAAATCGCTCAAAGCGGAAACTTTGTGAGATGTATTTACAGCATGTGTTATGTTATGTTATTCATCTATGAATTGGTAAATTTCAAGATACGAATGGACCCTTAGTATAATGCGGCTGATAAGCAGTCATATTTAGATATTATTTTAATAAATACTTTTATTACCTCACAAAACAAAATTATTTAAATTGTGTTGAATGGTACTGCTTTTTGCGTTTTGGTTTGTCTTCAATATCTCAATTGCGGCGGAAATAATGTTCAAACATCGTGCAGGTTGTCTCTTATTATGGAGGAAGTACATAGTAGTGTTGTTTCATTAGTGTCGTTCAGTTATTACGGGGCGGTCTCGTAGAAAATTGTCGTTGAATGCGGCTAATGTAACGGGAAATGCGCCGCGCCAATTATAACCTTTGCATCGATGCTTCTACTTTCTTATTACTAACTTAATATGTATTTTTATAACCCGTATTCAATGATATTCAATCTATGCCAGTACAATAAACTAAGATATGTATTCTTGTCGTCTTTCAAAGCTACATTATTTAGGATTTACATTTGCTATTCAACCCCGTTTTACCAGCGTCATGTTACAATGGACGCACTAGTGAATTTAGTTTGTCTAAAATTCTAAACACAACACATTTTAATAAAAAAAGTATATCCTTTTTCCATATGTAAAGTTTTACATATATTTTTTAATCTCCGATATTTTATGATAGAAATTTCTTATTAGGCAAGATGGTAATGTAAAGCATGCATTAAAGCATAACTGTTTTATTATGTATGGTTAGACATGGAAAGGAACAAAGATGTATCTTTTTATTGATTAAAGTTGGCTATCTGATCAAGTTTCCGAATACGGCTTATTTATTGACCGCCTTGTCTCTCTTGTACATGAAGAATTCTTTATTTAATTGTTTGCCTTGTGAATAATATAGATCTTTATATTTTATACATTTACCTAACATTCTTAAGTCCTTGTTAATATTATCCATAGATTTTTTTTTGTTTGTTTATTGAAGCTACAAATATAGTCGCCACGTATAACACGTTTCGTGTTTCACGATTCGCCGTTTTTATTTATCTGTCCATAATCCTATTTCATCACGCGTAGATAGTAATAATATGTGTAATATTTTATATCCTAACCTCCAACAAACGTACATTCTCATGCAAATTTAATTTATTTTAAATAAATCCCGATTCAGAGAATCTGAACATTAATTATTATTTAAAATGTTTTTAATAAAAGTGTTAATAGATATTACTTAGTTTGGTCCCGTTGCATGATATGAAAATATATCTTAACTTACCGTTACAGTAATATCAATTTTTAACTTGGAATAAAAATAAGTAGCTTGGAATAATCTGCCTGTAAAATTTTGCTCTTCAATATCGTTTTCACTATTAGATTCATAGCAGAACTGTACCTACTTAATGTTTAAACAGACGGTCAACGTACTTCGGTAACCATCTTATTGGTTGTTCGCTCGTTTAATAAGTATTAAGCACATTTTCTTTTAAATAAAACGTATTAAAACTAGCTAAATTAACTATCTACTCGAATACCTACTAATTACAGAATTAAGGTTTTATTAATATTTTATTTTTAATTACTATAAAAATAACAGTATTTTTTATTTAGGAGGCACTCAAAATTGATGACATAAAAATTATCAATTTTTTTTTAGTTTTATATATTTTTAGTAAGGCATATATTATTTTTATAAAGTTTAGTTTTAATTCTAGAGTTTCCTAAGTATCAATTATTGCATATTGTGACGGTATTTTAAAGTATATTGTTAACGTTTGTGCTATAATCGGTCATTTTCCTACTTTGATTTAATGTTAATTGTAACAATCTGCAAGAGCTCGGTAAAGCTCTCTTCAAAATGTATAGACTAAGGGTTAAATCTTATTCCACTATGCTACTTCACAGCTAGAGGTATTGTCGTCTGTTTTTTTATTACGTCTTTTCTGTCATCTTTATATTTAAGAAAAAATTCATAGCTATAAAAGGTATAAAAATACAAATAAATGTAAAAAGAAATTCATGTTTTGGTTATAGACCTTATTTACAACCGCAACCAACTGCGTAATAATACTTCATCGAGTAACTAGTAGAAAGCGATCAAATTGCAATTGAATATCACGTTTAGCGTGAAGGATAAATACCCCATGTCTTTATGTCGTTCAGCTTTCTCGATGTAAGGGCTGCACCACACGTTGTGATTAACCGTCTTGACAGTTTAGCTAAACATATAATTGATAGAAGCAAACGTCAGATTGTGGAAATATACCGAGTGCTCGATGTACACAATAAAAACATGTAATTAGTCTAAATCAGGTACGATTATAATTGCACGTTTCTATGTGTTAAGGCGGATAGACAAGTATATTGAATTAATCGTAATAACTCGATGAATTCTGGTTTTCGGCTTTTTATCGATGTCTTATTTAAAATATATTTATAATTTTTTTAATTTCAATTTTAGAATTAAATTTAAATAGTATAATTGGAATTTACGTTCTTAATTTAATTTAACTTTCCTCGTTCAGGTACTGGTAAACGAAATGATTATAGCTGTAGTGTTATCGTCAGAAGAAACGGATAATCAATCTCCACTGTAGCCCAGTAATATTTCAGGGCAAGGCTTCGCGCGAAGGGCAGTAATTAGTGGTAATCGATCTCGCTGTTTACGCTCGTTCGTATATGGTAGGGGCGGGGCGGTGCAGACGCAACACTCGAGTGCATTCACTCGTACTCCTGCGCGACTAATTTCTCTATCTTTAGCCCGCGGTAACTGACCGAGCCCCGCTACCGAAGAGAAACTGCATTAGATGCGTCCGGTTTATGTGCACACGTCAAACGATCACTTCCCTATATATCGGTTCACAAATGAAACCGCCGACCGCCGACCCAATCCTACGAGTCATGTATTATAATCGATACAATTCGGATTGCAGCACAGCACTTAGGTATCGTACAAAGTGTGCCTAAGATTCAAAGTAGACTCCATAATGCCATACTATTTCCCGTGTTTCTGCGAGCAAGCGGCAATAAACAGTAATAATTTCTTACAAAAGTAGGCGTCGTAATTTTATTTCAGTCATGTGATGCATCACCAACGCACTCTTACGAGAGAAATTTCCATCATACATTCCTAATAACACATTTAATACAATCTCTAAGATAATATATTAAATAAATAACATAGTATGTAAATACATGAGAAGAATTTTTCATCTTATCTTAAATGCTCAAATTAATGGCGGCGCTGGTTTAAGCATTTCCGATAACTCGGTGCAATGAATTGCAAGCCATTTGCTCTGATGTTCTAGTGCGTTATCTTTTAATAACGTGTATTCATGAACTTTTGTGAGCAATAGATATAAATTTTATAAAACAAAATGTGATAAATAAATCAATTTGTTTAAATAATACTTTATCTTTATTGCTCTGGCATTCAATGAGTATCATTTTACATAGCTCGTGTTTATTTCCACACTAGCTGTGCACGCGACTTCGTCCTCGTGGAATAGTGACTTTACATGTTCAACGTGATTCTTTAAAAAGACATAACTTTTTTATTTACGAAGCGATTGAGATGAAACAAACACTGAATACTAAGCTAAGCTTGCCACAATATATTAGTAAAAACCACACTTAAATTGGATGAGCCGTTTCTGAGTTTAGCGTGCACAAACGCACATACAAAGAGACAAAAATCCTGACAATCATTGTTTTGGGTGCTATTTCGTTGATAAAAGTCCCAATAATATTTTTTCTCATATATCCTAAATGTGCAGACAGCGATCCGTTACATTTTTATTACATGTATTGATTTGGATATATATCCATATCCGTTATATTGTACTTTTTAACTAGTAAATAGTTCTAAATTCAATTGTAGTACACACATTGCTTTTTACTGGTTTTACCGATTTTAATGATTCTTTTTGTATTAGAGAGCGAGTACTTGTCATGTGGTCCTTTTTAAATTTGAGCGAGGTCTGACAATTAGTTTTTGAGTTACCTCAAATAATACGTATTTGAAATCGGTTTTTTTTTTCTTTGAGACCAAGCATAATTATGAAAAGTGAAATGAAAGTAAATGAAATCCGTTTTGATACCGCAATTTCTTGATCAAATAATTGATAAATATATTTAATATTTTTTGCTATTTATGATAGTTTTAAAACTAAAACGTTGTGTAAACAAGTGAAAGTATTAATAAACGAGGCATTGATTTTTTTTTTTATTAAAGCTAATAATGATTTTTAAATGTTTCTTGCTTTCATCACTTTCATATTGAGATGAATGAGAAAAATAAATATGATTGATGTTGCTACTATACCTACAAATGTAATTGCTGATGTGATTTGCCGATGTAGAGGGAATCACATCTTTAAAATTATATCTTATTTGCTGTTCAAAATATATCTAGTTATTGTTCTTGTAACATGTAATCAATATATGAAGGTTAATTAAAAATCTCCTAGATACTTCTGCATAAAACGAATGTTTATCATCACATAATTCAACTTATTACACAACACGTAATAATCGAGGTGATAATATATTGACAAAACTTCTTAACAGGTAGATACTGTTCTTCTTATATGAGTCTTTGCGTGATAGCTTATAGCCTAATTCTACTCGATAGTTAATAAATAAATAAATCTTTACTTCAGGTTACAAATGGCCCATAGAAACAATTTTTCTTACATTTCATAAAACAAAAATATAGTAGATATATCTTCTAAATTAAAGTAAACAGATAGTCTAATAGTCAAAAAAATATATAATTTATCGAATAAGAAAGAAATTAAAATGAAGCAAACAATTTTTGTTTTATAGGTACTCAAATGCACAATTCGAAATCAGATTACAGAAAATAATAATTAACAAACTTAACATAATGCAAAGGTGGTCTTCTCACTGATAGTTGTTTTAACTAACAAGACCGCTTGAACTTCTTTTGAGTAAAATAAAAAAAATATCTTTTTTTATTTACCTCAACATATTTTGCTATAAATAAAACGTATGGACTTATGGATAAAAGTCAGAAGAACTCTTTAACTTTGATACCTATACATATTTGTTTTATAAAAAACAAGTTATTTCACTGCGGTTGAATAAAAATAGTAAAAAGAATACATACACGACCTAACAATTGAAACCTTGATTTTTGACCTTTACTGACCGTGGCAAGTTTTATTAAAATCAATCAATTCAGACGTTTTTTCTCGACCAACAAAACAGACAGGTACCTATTCTATTTTATTTATGTTCGTTATCGCTTAAAGCACAGATCAACTCTCCTATATTTTTATTTACAAGTGACACTGAGATGAAATCTGCTTCGTTAAATAGTGGATAATCACTTACATATGAACTTTCGCTAACAAAGTGAGAGCGGATTCCTAGTTAAGTACATTTACGATATATAGAGATAAATGAAAAGCAAACCGACCTTCCAAGTTATGTAAACCTGTTAACAGTAAGTAAATAGGTGTGTATGTCCATATTTGACATGTACTAGAGTTGCGACAAACAACCAAAACCACATAATATGTAATGCACGTTTAAACAAAAAGCATAATATTAAGCTAAAAGCTAATTCGAAAATCTTTATTTTGTTTTATTTTCCTAATACAAAATCATACGTATTACCCACAAAAGACAGAAAAGAAGTTAAAAATTTTTAGATACCGGTTCCACCAAAAGCAATTAAATAGTTTTGTTTGTTTCTGTAATAACATTTGGAAAAGTTTGGCGGTACGAGACATATAAAACTTATACGTCAAGTTTTTAGAATTTTTATGAGAAGTTTTTAATGTCTACACGTGGGCTTACAATAAAAAGACTGTAAAGTTGTTGAAATTTTTCGTCTCAGTTGATTTAACGCTTGTAAACAGTTTTAGAATCTCACGCACAAACGATTTCGAATCATATAAAATAGCTAAAAATGAGCGAAAATATAATTTGATATTTAGTGATTGACAAAACGAGCGATGAAGTTTAGAAATTTTACTAGGAAGTTTCACTTTCATATGTCTGTTTTTTCAAAGTGCATTACTTTTTTTATAAAGAAAGTGAACATTTTTCGATTTCCGACACAATTTAAAGGTAAAAACATGACACGGAATAACTTTCTCTTTGAAATAGATCGACTGTAAACGAGTCGCTTAGTTTTGGACATATTTATAGTAGAAAATAATAGAATTTGTGACAACGTGTACTATTTTTTGAAGACAGCTTAGATTCGTATAACGTTTTGTTATATAACAAAATATTCCATACTCTTTCTAATATTATACGACCTGTTGATGTACCTACGTTTAAAACTTGTTGTTTTATTTAGAATGTGTAAAGGTTATTTCATCTTTCATAAATTAACATTATCGTAGTACTATATGTACTTATTGATTCGTATCTAAAGGTTTATTTTAATACATAGTTTATACGAAAACAACATGTTACGTAAATTATTGACTCATATACTTTAAATGTATATTATAAGTAACAGGCAAGTTTTAAAACCTACAAATATAATTACGCGCGCTAATATAATTAATATGTTTAGCACGACAAAAATATGACACCGATCGTTTGCACAACCATGATTTTACCTTTACTGACGAAATACCTTCCGCTGTTACGAGTATATATATTAAATTCATAAAATTTCGAACTACCTTAATACACACATATCTGTCTTTTGTATATTCTAGTAGAGCAATTATTTTCTTAGCATCAGTTATAGGTAGGTTCTTAGCGAGGAATAATGCGAGGAGTATAGGTAATGTGTGTACGTTGTTAAAGCGTTTGTTTAAGTTCTATAATTGTATTACGCAGGTGCTATCTTGTGACTTAAAAAAGTCAGTTATTATGACAACTGTTACGCGATATGTCAGCCGTCGGATGTTGCAGCTGCGTATTTATTGGTGATTAATTCATTTGTCTTGAGAGTCCGACAAAAAGTACATATGGACACCTATTTTAATCATTATGATTAAGTAAGCACAATGACGTACATATGAATGCATAGAAAGCAATTCTACTAACAAAGCAGGGTTACGAATACGGATTTTTTTTATCGTATGTATTTCTTCATCATCCTCAATATTTCTAGGATTGGTACAAATCTATGACGAATCTCTAGCTACGTATATGACGACTCGCGCATTTTGATTTGCGTTAAATGTCAATACTTGTCTGATAATAATTTGATGTCTTTAATCACTCTTCCACTCCTACGAATTGTAGCATGATACATGATGAAAAAAATTAACATTTTAACCTTTTAATAAATAAGCTACAATCGTTTGAAACTAACTTTTACTATCTCTTCAACTAAAAATATTAGCTAAGATCTCAAGAAAGATGGATAGTAATACCAACCATATGTCACTTGACACACTTATTGCTTATTACACTATATTATTCGTAAGATTATCCGCTGTGAAGAAATTTACTGCAATATTGATCATCTCAATTTCCGTACATTGTTTTATTATGACAAAACAAAAACATGGTGGAGAATGTAATCAGCACGTGTGCAATATGTCACGTGGCGACCGGCGGATGTACCGCCCGCGCCGTGCGGAACAGGTGTTGCAAAACAGATTATCACAGAAAAAACGATTGTTCTTACGGTCTTACCATTATGAGCTTGGTCACGTGGCCCATCTCGTTTAGATTAAATCGTTTACAATTTATAAGGCCTTTAATAAGGTGTATAATATTAATATAATTTGGAATGAATGTAGTAGAGGTCGATTAAGTTGACGTCACACATAAAATATTTACCAATCCCATAGCTATCATAATGCGTTGTAAATTTAGTTTTTGCTTGGTTTTTAAATTATATTGTATTAACCATTACTCTTATATTTGAATTTTGTGTTATATTATCTACTTACTATATTACACCTATTATTTACTTTACGCCCGTTTTACACCGACCTGATTTAACTGAGATATTTTTATTCGCACATAAGTAACGGATAGACTGTCAGATAATATATTATTTATTAAGCTTTTTTGCTATTCGATTTATTAAGAGAGAAAAACATAGATAATTCATGAAAGCGGTTTTAATAGTCTTAACAGTATGTTACTGGCAATAATTAAGATGATTCTCGATGTTATGGAATACCTTGTGTCTAATAAACTATTTTTTTGTTTTTCAGGTAAGTTCGATGTTGTCATCACAATCGCCTTTTAAACAAGGAGGTAATGTATTAAAAATAAGATGCTTTCTGGCCATAATACAAGTTTCTTGCATTAATTAATAAACATTTTGATAACACGAATGCAAATCACAAACACGTTCTTTTATGTAATATTATTATTTTATGTGACCTGCTAAATAAAAAGAGTTGAGTAATTGTTCAATGTTATGTGAAAATAATTTGTCAATTGCTTAATTAACATTATAATTATTTTATGACTTACAATTTTTTTATTGTTTATTAGTGTTAAATATTGTTAGCTAGATTATTTTAATAACGTTATTACGTCATATATTACGTCTTTTTCTTAAAAGTAGTATTAAAACTGTTTTGATAAAATTAATATATATATATATATATATAAAGTTTGGGAATTAGGTATCAACATATTTTGTCACAAGCTATTGTTACCTATGCACAAATATTTTTCGTTATCTCATTCTCGTTATTTACGCCACAATTAATTTAATTAACACACCTACTTATCATAACCAAAAAGCTGTGCTAATAAAGGCGATATCTTATTATTAAGCAACGAAACGAGAAAAAATCTCAACCCGGGCCAAGTTTGAAAACGCACGTTAAGCAATACCGCGCAAACATAGCCAGGGCCATAAACTAGTTTCAATAAACATCGTAAGTGGTAATGCGAGATATGTTTCGACGGCGACTGCCATCCATCTGAGAAATGCCCATAGCCGTCTCATTACCCGCTACCAATTACCTACCACGGTACTATTTATCTCTCGTATTAGAAAGTTCTAGGACATAATTAATATCGAGAGAGGTAATTATTTCGATACCGAAGCGACGGTCAATATAAAGGTGGTAGTTATACAATACAAATTCCATAACATTATCAGAGAAAGTTCCTACTAAATAAGGAATTCGTGATAAGAACTCCACTCGAGAAAATAGTTTATCATGTCTGGTCAGAGCTGTTAAATGTTGAATTTGTCCAAATAGATCATATTAAAATTTTTAACAATTCAAAGCAATGATAAAACAATAAATACTACAACAAAATAGCGCAAAAGCTAGTAAATGTATATGCAGAATATCTATATGTAGTATATTTTAGTTTCAAATAAAAGTTGTTGAACGAGGATAACGAAACCATAAAGAATCTGTCGAATGCGATGTGCAATGTTTTTGTGTAGGTCTCCGAGCGCGAAACATGTCGCTCGGAGACATGAGTATGCCACTACGCCGCTAATTACACAAATTACCAACAAACTGTCTCTTCTCACGAAATTATATTAAAAAGCCGTGTATACGCAGTCGAGCCGTCATTCGGCGCCATATTATTTATAATTGACATACTATAATAAATGCAGGGTTAATTAAGCCCTAGTGAAAGTTAAGTTTAATCACAAGCTCTTATCTTATTAGTCTCGCTCGATCATGTAGTGGCACTCGTGCGGCCTCTAATACATTTTAAATATCGCTTGTCATTAGCGTTAACCATTATCTATTGCGGGCGTTACATAATAAGCGTGAGGATCATGATACCCTCGAGCACTTGCTTATGACATCTCTTCTCTAAGCAATACTTGAGACTTCAGCTCTCGACTTCGCTTCATCATATTCTTATCTCTATCTTGTGTATTTTTAATTCAACGTATGATAATGTCAACACACCTATTGAGTAATACCATCTACTTTCTTATTATAACGTTCTATTTTCAACCAATATAAAGATATGAGAGTAATATATAATACATTGGGATCAATTAAATTTCGCCTGATTGTGAGCTATATGTCAACACGTTCTTACGTAACACGCGAAGTTACATCGACCCTTTGCTCTTTTATAAAGTGGGTTAAAAAGCCGCCAAACTTGAAATCGAATATTGCAAATTAAATTCGAAATTATAAATTAAAAAACAAAATATTTGCTACAGTCAATCAACATTATTATCGCTCGATATGTTATTGAGGTTTTTATTTCACAACTTTCGTGATCACGTTTTTATTAATTACCTATGCATTTAAAAACTATCGTTCGAAATGACTCGTTTTATTAATAACGTATTTTTAAATTGTAATTAGATTTAAATTGTATATCTTGTTTAGTCGGCTATGTTTGTTCTCATATATAATCATTCAAATTGCATGACATAATAAAAACGTTATGAATATAAAGCGTATACTGCTGTCACTTGCGATAATACTATGCACAGTGAAATTAAACCGATTCATTTCAATCTCGATTTCGTCCTATGCTCGTTACAGAGTGAAAGTGATCGCTTTTGAAATCACTGAGATTTATGCAGCTCATTAACAAACGTGAAATCATCATACGTTACGAAGATAGGTCGGATAAACGACGTTCTTGCGCCCGCGGCGTTATTTCTGGATCTTCCAGTGACGTCCAACATTTTTTGAGAGATACCATTATAGGATTGATTGCAGCAATCTTTCTGTATGAAATATGACTATCATTTCGAAGAAGTTCGATATAGTTATTTCATATTTCAAGCTTAATCAGGCATCCCAGCGATCATCTTTTAATCCGATAACTGATTTGTACTACACATCTTAATGCCTAGTAATATTATGCTTCATATTTAAAATTAATAATTATTAAAATAATTTAAACCTGGAACAATAAAATACTCATTCATTCATTCATTTCAATGATTCAATAATAATAATAATATATATATATATATATATATATATAACGTTAATATATATATATATATATATATAATTAAACGTTATATATATATATATATATATATATATATATATATATATAACGTTTAATTTTTATTTGACATTTCAACTTATTCTGCCGACTTTTTAGCCGACTTCAAAAAAGGAGGAGCTTACTCAATTCGACCGCATCTATTTTTTTATGTATGTTTAGGGACAACTCCGTCGTTTATGAACCGATTTTGATAATTCTTTTTGTTGGAAAGGAGATATCCCAAGGTTGATACCATGATAAGGAAACCAGGATCTGATGATTGAATCCCAGAGAAGACGACTATATAGTTTGTTTGTTCATATTTTTCGTCTACTTACGTGCGGTACGCATTTCTTGCCGATGTAATTGAAGTTAGTTTTTTTCGTTTGCTAGCAAACACAATTATATTTTTATACTAGCTGTGCCCGCAACTTCGTCCGCGTGGAATTTAACAGAAAAGTTATTGTTCAGTTCGCAGAGTTATAAAATAAATAAATTTCTAAAATAAAAGTAGCCTAGTTACTCCATATTACATCAGCTATCGGCCAGTGAAAGTCCCGTCAAAATCGGTCCAGCCGTTTCAGAGATTAGCCGGAACAAACAGACAGACAAATAGACAGACAGACAACTTTTTTTATGTAGTTTTAATCATGAAAACTAGATGAAAAAGGTAATAAAAAACCTAATAAAATGCGATAAATAAATTGACCATTGTATTGTTTACAATGAAATCTAATTTAGTATTCACCAAGGAGTTAAGTAATATCCAGTAGAAGGTCATGCGCCTGTGTGGACTATCAAGATCATACGTATGATGATGTACAACAACGACGGCAACGAGTAGGACATTATTTTATTTTGAAATAAGCTCAATCTCTATATCTATCTATCAATTATATTGTCTATATCTGCATTACATTATCAATTTATATACACATTTAGTTCTGCACCTTTATTCTTGTGAAATAGTAACACATACGCCAAAAATAATATATAGTTGAACAATATAGTCAAATTTTTAATTCTTATTCAAATTAGTGTTTATTATATTGTCAGCCTTTGTGCTTTTTTTGACATGTTTGTATCATTATTTAGTACGCGTTGCCTTGAGCTTGAAAAATAGAGGGAAGAGATTAATAAAGACACACCGCCGCTATCACGTTGTAAAACACCTAATAAATACTAATACATGGTAAACAATAGAAGTTGTGACATATTAATAATATCTTCGGGAAACTTTTATTCGTCTTGGTTATTCATGACTTAATTAGTCTATTCAAAGTTATTCTAACATCATAATCATCGGTCAACGTCGATATCCCCTTCTAAAGTGGCATGCTGGAGTGCGTGTGTTCGTGACTAAACTCCTGAAATGGGCATATCGATGTCGTCCGTGTGGCCACGGGTTGCAGTTTCTTACTTTACTTACACACAAACTTCACTTTTATTTCGATAGATATATAGTGTCAAATGCTTTATCAGTCGACTTTGACAAGTAACAAATAAACGTGTAGGTCTGTAAACAATCGATAGTGCCGCTGCGGACAACGTTACCCCACTCGCATGACTAATGCGTCTGCGCAAGCACGCTGCATGGCAATGAGGATAAACTGTGTTATAAAAGCCTAAAGCTCCTCCACTATCAAATTTTATTTATCTATGTTCTTTATTGCCTAATTTGTATTCAATACTTTCTTGACGAATACCGAAGTGCTTACAGACATGAATTTTGGTTGAAAAACCTTGACGGTCTCGTGTGGATGTTGGTTATCTTGTAGTAGCAGTAAGTCAAAGTTATAATCTCACATAACTTTTGATTTCGATCATTTTAAACGATATTTGTTTCCAAATCATGTAATGGGTATTTATTGGAGAAAGCGATGTCATTACCCTAAGAGCAGAGAGTTGTGGCGGTGTTAATACTGAGCGGAATTATTTTTAGTAAACACGTCGAAGTACATTTTATTACCTTAAATAAAATTATAAAAAGAATTTTTGTATATATTTACGGATTTATGAATTTGAATTCCTTTTTGCAGTATCTTTGACTGAGAATGTATACGGATTACCGGTCCTGCAAGGTTTTGGATATGAATCCAATACCGTGCAGATACAAGAACGCAGTGGCGAATACTTGTCTTACAATATATTACTTGTTTTTTGAAGTAAAACTTCTTTACTCACGCTTGACTTGGGGAGGAAGCTGGCGAATGCGTGACGAGAGCGTTACGAAAAGTGTGATCGGGCGAGGCGAATGGAAGTTGAGAGAGATCAGTAATTTAAGTAGTAGATCAAGTTAGTGAAGATAGAAAGAGATAGAGAGAGAGTTACGTTTCGTAAGTTTAGTAAGTCGTGTGGTCTAAGCCACACTTGTTTTTTTATTAATATTAGACAGCCTACTTACTTATTTTTATTCAATAGAGTAAGTGCGCCAATTATGGACTAGTTCCGTAATATGGACTACCTACATTTCTCAAAAACTATCGGTCGTATTTAGTTATCGGTCTCCGCACACTAAGTTCCACCCCTCCCGCGTCTCGTTAGTCGCTTGCCGGTCGTCAGAAAGCACTAACGCATTCACGGCAGCCATTTTTCATTTTTATAATCGTGTGATGTAATTTTTTACTGAACTTCGTAAGGTCATAATTTCAGCAAATATTACTGTTTAGGAAAGTGGATTAAACTAGGGGAAAGGTGAGTTATTTTACAATTATTCATAATATGTTGATATATCCAATAGTTTAAATATTTTTTTTAGCAACAATATCAACCTAGAAATGTATGTGTATTATAATATGGACCACCGGCATGTTTTGAATATGGTTTAGTGGTCCATATTACAAACACTCACTTATGTTTTAATTTGATTGTTTTAGGATGGCATCTACAAATTCTACAACCAAAAAAAAAGACCAGACAAACATGGGATAAAGATGCAATGGCTAATGCAATTAAAGCTATGCGAGATAAGCAAATGGGTTATTTAAAAGCATCTAAAACATACGGAGTGCCCAAAACTACGCTTATACGCTTATCGAAAATGGAAGACCAATCACTTAGCGACGTTACGAATCATAAACTTGGAAGAAAATCAACTTTGCCGAGTGAATTGGAAGCTGAATTATGTGATTATATCCTAGAAATTGAAAAATCTGGATTTGGTCTTACGCGCAGCGACATCAGATCTTTGGCTTACCAGCTAGCGGAACAGAATAATTTAAAGCACACGTTTTTACAGAATAATGAATCTGCGGGGAAGATCATGGTTGAGGTTATTCCTCAAGCGCCATCCTAACCTATTTTTCTGTTGGACGGCGAAAGGATAGGTTAGGACCTATCCTTTCACCGTCCAACAGACACATCAATCGCTAGAATGAAAGGATTTAACAAAGAAAATGTAAACGAATTTTTTGACTTGTTGGAGAGCTCTTTTGATCAAATCCAGTATCCTGCAACCAATGTTTATAACGTGGATGAAACTGGGATTTCAGTGGTGCCATCTAAATGCCGGAGATACTAGCTCTCAAGGGCAAAAACCAAATAGGAACCGTAACGTCAGCAGAACGTGGATCATCGATCACTTGTGTGATATTTATGAGTGCAGGTGGCACATTTGTCCCGCCGATGATGATATTCCCGAGGAAATAGGACAATCCACTACTGATGAAAGGTGCTCCACTTGGTGCCATCCATGCTTGTCATTCATCCGGATGGATACAACTTGATCTATTGATACTCAATGGTTCGAGCATTTTTTCAGTCAATGATAGTACCGACGAAAGTCCTGATCGTTCCCAAAATCAAAATGGTAAATGTTTGTATTGTAATGGGCTGTTTTTCTGAAGACGTTCATGGAGAGATATGGATCCAATGTGCATCATGTAGGGAGTGGGCTCATGAAGAATGTGCTGGCATAGAAGATAAGGTTGATTTTTTTGTATGTGAATTGTGTACTAGCAATTAGTTTAATCTTATTAATTGACTGATTTAATTTTGGGCAACACGCCTCGGGCACATCGCCTTTTTTTTCAATAATTTTGAACCAAATTGACTATGGTCCATATTTAAAACCACGTGGTCCATATTTTGTACACTTTTTGCTAATGCACAATAATGACATATTTTAGAAAATGTTGATTATTTTTAAGATGTTCATGTTCTTTAAGAATTCTAACAATTGTTTTTGATACCAAATAATTATCGAACCATCCAAAATATATAAGGCTGATTAATCTTTATAATTCTGAGTTTTATTACACAAAATCCTTATGGTGGTCCATAATTGGCGCACTTACTCTACAAATCGGATCAAAAAGTTTGCCGAAAAAACAGTAAACCAGCTTGTTTTTCGTAAGAATCTTTAATTCATTTTTTGTTAAATTCATTTCAAGGTTGAAGAGGTTACTTAGTAACTTGTGATCTTTAAACGATGCTTAAGCTATCTTGATATTAAATCTTATTAAAGTCGGTTAATCGGTTTGGTTGTGAAAGTAATCCACTTATAAAAGGATACCTTAATACAACGGCATCCGCTGATACGCGTATAAATGCACAATAACTTATCCAATTTAATTACCTAAGACAAAAAATCAAAACAAATGTCTACAATAAGGTTAGTAGAACAAATATCGAAGATTGTTACATGAACGTAAGTACGTATAATAAATTAAAAAGCATGACTTGTTTTTTTTTCGATACTTTTATATTTAAAGAAAGACAAGAGTGTATTTATAACCTATTTAGAACATAACAAAAGTTTCTTACAACTTAATAGTTGTAAATATTGAGTGCTGTTTTAACGTTCTCTTGTTTATACCGCTAAAATCAATTAAACCTTGAAATAAATTTTTCAATGACACTAAATCCTATCGAAACATCATAACAGTAAAATTGTACTGTAATAAAAACCGTTTAATAAGGTTTCATTTTACTAAGATTTATATAAGTAACTTACTCTAAGGCATAGCAAATTCCATTGACGAAAGAAGTGTTTCAATAATACGAAACAGTACATGTCAGGTCACGCAGATCTAAAATGATGGATGCAAATTAATGTATACTTGATATCTCTTAATGTAGCTTATATATAAATAACAATTTTTAGAGGTAATTTAAAAGATATGTTATTGTTGATAAATTAATTATGTATATCAAATATTTAGATCAGATATTATTTTTGAGACGAAAAAAATATATACATTTTGAATTTAAAAATTATATTAGTTTGACGTATAACAGATAAAGGAACAGAAATACCTAAATATGAAAGAGCAATTTTTTATATTTTATGTTTCGTACTGATACAGAATACATATAAAGATTACCAGTAGGTTCAATAAGAATCGCGTGAGCTGTTAGCACTTCAGATCACGCACTTCCACGTAGATCCATTCATATAATAGAGTGAAAATTGGATAATATCTCCACAAATGACTCCTTAACAGACCTACCGACCTATTTTGTCGGTACCTGTAAAGTTTCTTGCACTCATTTATAATAAGTGTTGCTCTGACGCGTGACTTTTTACGTTACGTTTTTTCAATTTTTCTACATCTATTATAATATTGCTCAAGGTTTTGGTAAATTTTTATGTAACAGTTGACGGAATTTCTTTACTAAAGTTTTATTCTTTCACATTTTCGCGGTGTCGTTTCTTAATCATCGTGACAACTGAGATATTTCACAGCTCAAATTAATTATATCTAACAACTGCTTGCACTGTTGAAACTTGAGATATTCACAAGAACGCTTTCAATATTGTGGACTACAGTTCAAATTTTAATTTACCGATCAACCTTGAGAAGCAAAATATCCGTAGTAAGTTATAGATTCGTCTATAAATTACTTTTACGTAATTATACTTGATTCCAATTTTAAAAGCAAATGAATATGTGAGTAGTAAGTCCGTTTGTATGTCACAGGGTTATATAATTACAAATCTAAACTTTTGAATTTCTCACTTTCATACACTTTTGAAAAGAGCTGTCAACTATTAATTAGATATTCTATTTAATTTAAAAAAAGTAAAAATAGTTTAATTATATTTTATGTAACTTTTATTATATTTACATTTAGGATATTTTAGGCAATACCTTATTTTAACGATATACTTTCATAATTATTTCCAATAATTCAATAAACACTAGTATCTAACAAATCTGATCACAAAAAGTGTGCTCTAATTTTGTTTTAAAAATAAAATGACATTATTTATATTATTAAATAAACCTTGATAAAATTTTCAGTATCAATGTTGTCAAATGGATAAGCCAAAATAATGTCGAGAGTATTTCGCCGTGACCCAAAAAGATCAGTCACTCAGCTAGTTGTGCGCGGTCGCGTTGCCTTACAATAGGAAGTTCAGGTGTAAAATGATAATATTGCAAATTTGCATTAATAGTCTATTGTCGATTCAGCGCAATAAGTACAACGCCGGCTTCGTTCGATGAGTTTGGTTGTGACACATGTTTAAGTTCATATACGTTTGTGAAACTAAACGCACGAAGAATATGAGCCGAAGAAACAAATCTAATGACATAAAATGACGTGTTATTGAGTGCTACATAAAATTATAACTGTGGACGCCTAGACAAAATATGTTATTCTTGTTACATTTTTTAACCGACTTCCAAAAAAGGAGGAGGTTCTCAATTCGACTGTATTTTTTTTTTTTTTTTTTTTTATGTATGTTACATCAGAACTTTTGCCAGTGTGGACCGATTTCGACAAATTTTGTTTTAATCGAAAGGTGGTGTGTGCCAATTGGTCCCATTTAAATTTATTTGAGATCTAACAACTACTTTTCGAGTTATATCTAATAATGTGTTTTTACTTGACGCTTTTTTCGTCGACCTACGTTGTATTATACCGCATAATTTTCTACTGGATGTACCGATTTTGATAATTCTTTTTTTGTTGGAAAGGAGATATCCCTAGTTTGGTGCCGTGATAAGGAAACTAGGATCTGATGATGGGATCCCAGAGGAATCGAGGGAAACTCTCGAAAATCCGTAATAACTTTTTACTGGGTGTACCGATTTTCATAATTTTTAATTTAATCGAAAGCTGATGTTTATCATGTGGTCACATATAAATTTTATTGAGATCTGATAACTACTTTTTGAGTAATCTTTAATAACGCGTAGTTGCTTGACTATTTTTTCGTCGATCTACGTTGTATTACTGGTCGATGTAATTGAAGTCGGTTTTTTTTTCGTTTGCGAGCAAACACAATTATATTTTTTCTATTCAGTTTGATTGTTTATCGTTAACTGAGATATTAGGTTGAAGTATTATGAATATTAATTGCGTTTAAATGTAAAGTTTTAATAGTATTAACAATAAATCAAAATGAAAACTCAATTAAAAACAAACTCCTAGACAAGTTAATTTAAAAGGTCATAAAAGCACACCCTAAAGATCAAGCGTTGTGGTATTCTGCGACGAAGCGTGTCGTGTGGTTGATAATCGAATTAATGCCGTAAAGCGGCCAATGATATAATTTAACTGGTTTAATTGAATCGGACATAGCTCGGAGTCAATGAATTTAGGTTACGACGGCGAAGAAGAGGTCCCTCGGTGTATATTTAAAACAAGCGCTTACAAATCAAATCAGAAATATTTCTCACTCCTATTAATAATAATTAAAATTAAAATGACGGTGCGTTAAACATAATCGTTCTTTTGGTCGTTTTCAATGTTAATACGTTAATATTTCAAATGTTTATGACATCGTATGGGATTATAGTATTATTATAAGCTTATTATGCAATGAAATCGTTATTCAACTGACATAGTTGACAACCAAATAAGTGCTCGGTGCTTATTAGAAGTCTGTTGCAAGCGATCGGAAGTTTCAACAGCAACTGGTGGCGAGATTATGGTCACAAATATTATGTAAATTAATTAAAAGCTCGGTATATCCTTTCGACGAGTTTTATAAAGATATTTCTAATTGAGTAGATGTGAAAATAGTATTTTCAAGTTTCTTATCTAATAATATCTGGCAACGATTGTTCTATAATCCATATCAGATATCTGCGTCGTGATGATTATAAGCGTGTTGCTTTGATTGATAAGTAGTGCGACATACTCTACTTCTCATTATGTACCGTTTAGGCTTCCACATACGGACACTGGATAATAATATTGCTAATGAACTATATTCATGTGTGTTTCTTTAAATGATTATAAAGGTATCTAATATATAAAATTCTCGTGTCACAGTTTTCGTTACTCCTCCGAAACGGCTTGACCGATTTTGATGATATTTTTTGTGCTTATCCGGTATCTATGAGAATCGGCCAACATCTATTTTTCATCCCCCTAAATGTTAGGGGTAGTTCACCCCAAAAAAATTTTTTTTGATTTTTTAGACAAAATTTTTAATTTCTATTTTTTTATGATACAACATTAAAAAATACATACAACCCTAAATTTTCAACCCTCTACCATCAACCCCTATTTTTAATAGCGTTTAGCGGCAAGACAACGATTGCCGGGTCAGCTAGTATATAATTATATATATTAGAAAAAAACGTTAAATTTTGAATAGCAAGAAATAGCAATTATTTTAATAAAAGGAATTATATATCCGCTGTTTTTGCGTGTGACCGCCCTGAATCGTATTGCGCGTGCCAACCAACCGCCCGCCCGCCGCAATCTCCACTCACGAAGCTTTCGTTATAAATAATGCCTCTTACGTTTATTACTCTAGTGATATATTACAACAATGATTTATGTGGGTGTTGTCATTACGAACTGAGAGGAGGTCGATTAAAAGTAAAATAGATTCTGTCATTATATTTCTCAGTCAACGTATGGAAGTTTATGTTATAATTAGTCCATGTTTATACGTACAAAATTATATTAGTAATTTATGTTTTTATCTGTAAATTATCAAACAGAAACGTTCTAATACGCTCGTACAAATATAATGTATTTTATGCAACATTGTTTTGTATGAAAAGTAAAGATAATGATTGATATAATACATAAAAGCCTTAGCAACTAAAAACATTTATTAAAAATTAGTACAACTGTAAAAAAGATCCTATAAATAAAAGATCTATCTTCGTCAGGACGAGTATACATTTATACAAAAAACTAAAATGACAAGGCCAACACGCTGGCAAATGTGGACCTGTATATTTTTTATGTAACAAGAACTAGTAATAAAATCGAACTGCATCTGTTTTAAAAATAGGTTTAAATGATCTAAAATATTTATAATAGTCGTTTATTAGTACTATTGTTATGGTAGCCAGTTGCACATGCAGGAGCATACTTCAAAGTACTTCGAACGTGCGCGCGCGCTAGTCCCTCGGCGTTCGGCTTCAGTCCTGATCGCGCGACGCGTGCAGACGCACGACTGTGAATTCTCATACGGAACTTTTGACCGGTGTAAACAAGCGTCCCTAGATATTGACCCACGTTACGATGTTGTGTTAGTGAGTTTATTTGGACTACCTTCGTGTTTGAAACATATGATGCATGTGAGTTTTTATTAATTAATTAATTTATTATTTCAAATATTTTTTTTTTCTTAATTTAAAATAAATGTTTGTCCATTTATCCATCAAATATTGAATATTTTAAATGTTTTTTGAGTAGTGTATTTTTTAGATATTTTACTTTTAACTTTTTTTTGCAAGAGTGCTTGAGTAAATTTTTTTCGTTACTTAAACTTAATTAATTAATTTCCGTAAATGAATCATGTCCACCTTGTATGTAACCTTCTGTTTCCAAAGGTTGTTTACTATTTGAGCTTATAAGCTATATAATAACGACTACTTATATAAAATATAGTACAACTACTTACTACTACTTATATAAAATATAAGTACAACTGCTTACCACTACTAATATAAAATATAAGTAGTCGTTATTTTTCGGACTTATTAGTGGATTCAGCTCTACTCTTCCCCTAAATCAGGCAAAAATTATTTACTCATCAGTGAGTCATTTACAGGCATCTTCTGATCATGTTCAGTTGTTATAAAGAAGAAATATCAGATAATTAGCAAATAACAGAAATATACATTTACCTCGTATTATTTACTAATATAAATTCATAATGCGACTTATTATTTCAAATTCAAAGAAATGTATTATTAAAGACCGCCTGCATACTGGATGTGTTATTATAGCCTTATTGTGTTTTAATGATATGGTTATGATCATCATGATCTCTTCTAATAAAATTGAACACCTCGGCTTCAAATTCCCGAGATAATGTGGTGAAGGTACTAACGTCGAAGTGTAAAATGCTTTGCTCGCATTACCTGCAGTTAAGAAAACAAACATCTATTGTTACAGAGATTTGGCATCATTTGACTCCTCTCAAATAAAGCTGTGATAACTAAGAGTTATGACGGTTAATTAAGTTGTACATAACAAAAAAAAAAAAAAAAAAAAATACGAAATCAACAACATTCTTAGTCATTGAGTCAAATATAGAGTATATTAGCGAACTTCAATGTGTAGGGATACGTTCGTTTTAAAATAATGTAGTTTACAATAACAAGGCGCCTCTAGAATATAAACATAGCATCCTCTTTTTACCTGACTTCGGACATCGTAATTGCCTAATGATCGGACCGTCGAATACTCCGGGGGCAAAATGGAATCATAGTAGGGCTGCATGTTTTACCACATTTTGTTTTAACTATACACGTTACATAATTGTAGTCTCGCTTCGAATCAGAAGATTCGATTGATTGGTTTCGCTTTCGTAATTCCTTTATAATTACTTCGAACCAGATCTATCGTAACCTAATTGTCTAATTGTAATGGTCCATCATTTACAAGTTTTACGTTATAATTATGTATTTTATAAATATAAAACATTTACATGACTATCGCCGAGTTGCACGAAAAGAAATTAAAATTTAAGTAGTGATTAAACTAATTTCATCGCAAGAATTTTGTGAAATTCTTGTGATTAAATTAGTTTAATCGCTACTAAAATTTTAATTTTGTTTCGTGCAACTCGGCGTATATGAGTATAACATTAAATTTGTCATTGATAACAAAAAGGACAATTTTCTTGAAACTCGTAGTTTTTCCTTGCCTTTTTTGAAGTTTCTAGCTAATAAAGTTTTCATACTATAATCAATCTGTTAGCAAATGATTAACAATAACACGAAAAACTAGAGATAGAAAAGCATTAATAAATTGTTTCTTTGCAAGTTTATCGTGAAATAATTCTTGCAATTAATGTGCTGTTTTAGTATTGGACCCGTGACTGCATTAATTATTATTTAACACTAAACACCTACCTAAGATCGGCACACTGTTTAAGTAGATTTATATTTAGTTTTAAGATTCAACATACAGTTTCATTATCTATGTATGAAGTATATCTGAATCTCGGAAACGGCTCCAAAATTTTCATGAAATTTAGTATTTAGGAGGTATCGAGGGCGATAAATTCATCTAGCTAGGATTAATTTTTAGAAAAATTTATCCCTGTTTTATCCCTGTTTTTAGGCAATGAAAAAATGGCTACAATATAGTTAGAATACGAAGGTAAATTTCGCAACTGTCAATAAAATTGTAATAGCTCTGGTGGGAAATCGACCAGTCGGAAACGACTGAAAAGACCGCGGTTCAAATTCCCATGTCTCCAGGTCGATGATTATTATTTATTTTCTTTTTGATTTTTTATATTTATTTATATTTTTTATTATTATCGGTAAAATCAGAAAGGATTATTCATATTTTATCAATATGTAATTCGTATTTAAATATGATTTCCAAAAAAACACGATTTACTAAAAATACCCAGCTAAGCTCGGTCACCCAGGTACTATAATATATATACAGCATTGACGGTAGTAAAATGACACTACACGAAAAATATAAGTATTTCTTGTGATAGAACACTAATTAGAAGATACAATAATTGTAATCATTATTCAAATTTATAGATTTACTAGCTGACTCGGGAAACGTTGTCTTGCCTCTAAACGCTATTTAAAAATAGGAGTTGGTGGTTGAATGGTGAAAATTTAGGGTTGTATGTAGTTTTCAACGCTAAATCATAATAAAATAAAGAATAAATAATTTATCTAAAAATTAAAAAAAATGGGATGGACTAACCCTGGAGTGGCCCCTTAACATTTAGGGGGATAAAAAATAGATGTTGTTCGATTCTCAGACCTACCCAATATGCACACAAAATTTCATGAGAATCGGTCAAGCCGTTTCGGAGGAGTTTAACTGACACGAGAATTTTATATATTAGAATAGGTATTTACTTTTATAAATTTCTGTCTCCTGTCTATTAGAATATTAAGTACATAATTTAAATGTAAATAGCTAAAAGACTGAACCAATATTGCAATCAATCTGTATGACAATTGTCTAATATGACAAAAAATAGTTAGATATAAGTATATCTCTAATATTAAAATAAAGCTCAGTCCCTATAATAATCTTAAGCAATAAATTGTTCTTATAAACGGCGACTGTTACGACTAACGACGTCCTATCCTAGTTGGCAGAGGGTTTTAATTACTTTCGATATTGATTTTTAATAACAGGAAGCCTTTATATTTTATCCTTATAAATTTAATTTATGGGCCGGCATTAATTTTTAATTATTGAAACTTCTTAGGGCGTTAATTCTAAAGTCATAAATATTTCGAAGGGTTTTATTACAATTTAAATTGTAAGCTTTATGGCCATTTAACCCAAACAATATGCTTCGATGAGCCAGTACAACTTTTGTTTATTAATATAACATCCATTATATTTAAATGGGAGGTCTGTTAAAACAATATAGACATTTAGCGAATTCAAATGCGTACAAGATTATATTTAAAATTGCCTAGCTGTGTATGAATAATGAGCTTAGGAGCAGGGACATGGCAATAATGTGTACGTTCGAGCTTGCGTCATGTGCATGCGTGGCAAGTAATAAGAAGACATTGCAAAATTACCAACCATTGTTCTGCGTTCACGGAACACCGTTTCTCGATGCATTCTCGATCGACGAGTTCTAATAGACTCGCCATCATTGTGCATCTCAATCGGTTCCCACACAACGCAAAAATATAATGAAATCACGTAGGAAGTAACGTTACTGAAAACGCACGATACCAAGCTGAATCATAGCAATATCTCGCTTCTCGATGGAATCACACTTCACATGTCCTCTTGATTTTAATGTTATATATTACTGTAAATGTGACAAATTATTAGCCGTGAAAACATAAATGATCAATATTGTACGTGTGGTTATTTAAAAGTAATAAGTATTCTCAAATTATTTCTTTGATTATCTTGTTAACAAGATTAATATTTTTCCATCACATAATTGTTAATCTTTTAAAATGTATGCAGCAGTAATTGTGTTTCAAGTAAACACGAAAAAAACAGACTTCAATTATACGTCAAATACAACGTAAGGTGACGAAAAAAATTAACAAACCCACTAGTCTCGTCTTGTAGTCGTCGCTAAGATTTTCGAGGGTTCCCTTCGATTTCTCTAGGATTCGATTATCAGATCCTGGTTTCCTTATCATGGTATCACTCTTGGGATATTTCCTTTCCAACAAAAAAGAAATTATCAAAATCAGTTCATAAATGACGAAGTTATCCCCGAACATATATATATATATATATATATATATATATATATATATATATATATATATTGAGCAACATCCTTATTTTTTAAAGTCGGTTAAAAAGTATATGGGATATTTTTTCTTTTGTTACTCTTTATACGTCAGGACATGATGTATTCAGACATTTGAATTTGTTTAATCACGTTTCAAAGTCATTAATTGATATCCAGCGGTGGCTTCTTTATATTTTCTGTGAACTCTTTTGATTCTAGAAATTGTTTTCAATTCAAAAACTACTGAAAAGGACTTAACAAAAGTCTGGTTTCCTTTAAGTTATCCCGAAGCACCAGTAAGGATGTTGAAATGTAAAACTATGTACGTGACCAAATGAATAATATATACTTTTTTGTTATATTTTGACTTGAGTTTTGAGATTTTAATGAGAATACTCTATTGCAAACTACTAAGAAAATAATTTTAAAACCTCACTAAAATTATAAATATATATTTTAACAGAAAATGACATAAATATTCTACAACTTTACTTGGATCTCCATTCTTACAAAGAATGTATACGAGTAGATACATAAAGGTATTTATACCAGCTATGTAGTACTAAAGTCGTTATATATGCGTACAGCATATCAACGCTTATATGACTTACTTGTGGTTTTTAATGTATGTTAATGTACATATATATATACACATATTATGCATAAACTCATTCTTATGGCAATTATCAATGCTTTATTGTAACCTTGTGAGTCACAAAAAGCTAACTAAGGTGATCAAACAAGATGAATTGATAAAATAAACTAAATTGTCTTTAATTTGACGCCTAAATTGAATTGTTGATTACTGCGGGTACTTTAGTTTAAATTCTGTCAATTGAATGTATGAACATAAGCTAAAAATTTAAATGTTGCCCTAATTTTAGGCCATGTACTTGACATAGTAAAAATAAAACTAGATTTTTTATACAAATTTATTGATTATTCATAGTAAATTTTAATCCAACACGCATTTTGTAATAGCAGATCTACAATTATGATATTTCTTAGAACGTCTCATTATAATCTATTTAATTCTACATATAATTCGTGTCTGGTAATATTAACATAAAAACGGGGAAGTAACAAAAAATAGCCTCAAAGTCTAATGACGTAATAACGTATCCATACAAAGCGGACTAATTTTGTGGGTGTCACTCTTCACGGTGCGCCCAACAAAATTCAGTTCAACTAAATGTGTTTACTTCTATTATCGTTCTTCACTACATAGTATAAAACAAAGTCGCTTTCTCTGTCCCTGCACATGTATGTACGCTTAAATCTTTAAAACTACGCAACGGATTTTGATGCGGTTCTTTTTAATAGATAGATTGATTCAAGAGGAACGTTTATATGTATAATAACATCCATTAAATAGTGGAGAAATACTGTTATTCTTAAGTTTTCTAATGTTACGTCGTAAATAATTATTTTTTTTTCGCTTAAATTGCAAACGCAGGCTGAACCCTACGAGATTTATCAAAATAATGTACTAAGTATTGTACACATTGAAAAGGTCTACAGAAAACTCCGCGATGGTATATACCTATCTCTTATGGATATCCCACAATAACATTTTTTGTCATTTACTTTTTACGACAAATAATGGCTAATTTTCGAAGCGATTTTAACCAATACAGCATTAATCCTTATCCAATTAAATACCTTAAATATATTTTTTATTTAATATAGATCTATATGGCCCTTTACAGCATATGATTTAAATGAATATTTTCGAAGATATTACAGATTTAAAAATCGCGGTACGTAGCGTTTGCGGCGGTTCCGGCCGGCTTTTACTCTAAGTTAACGCGTGCGGGCCACGGGCAGTAATGAATAAATGAAAACTACTGGATCGATTTTAATCATTTTTTCAGTGAATGACATAGGCTATAATTATATTTTATATCCGTGCGAAGCCGGAGCGGGTCGCTAGTATTCCTATAATAATAAGATTGATCTATTTATTTTCATAAAGTTCATTGTGTTCAATGGTTTGTTCATGTTCCGGGAACCACGGACACTGCGTTCGCTACCCTACGAAACAATTTCCAGATGATCTGACTTAAATTACGCTTTGTTTATTTTTAAGTGTTTGAAATAACAAATTATCATATGAGTATTTACTCCTAAAGGTGCAATTGTTATCTCGTTGTTAACACGTCCATTTATAACAACAACATCTTGTTTTAACTAAACTAGTGCGACCTTGTTACTAATTTTATTTGCACCTGGATAATAGATATTACGAAAAAAGAAACTGGCATTTGTTCAACTTGATGTATTTTTATTGTATCATACAACATTATTCTACACCTGTCTTTCAACTGCTGCCCACAAACTAGTAAATGGGTTTTCTCTGAAACGTGTTTATTTTAGAGCAATTAGGTAATCGGACGAATTTCCAGGAAAGTTATAACAAAGTTGCAACATATAGTCAAGATCACGCTTAGTACGTTCGACTTGAATGGAAACAGGTTTAGTCGTTAAATAGACCGTTATTATAATTAAAACGAACTAAATGGTTGTAAATTCGAGGCGAAGACCTTGTCATTTTCAGTTGATTTCGTTACAACTTGTCTTTGACTTTTTTTTTAAATTTATTTGATACCCACTTAGTTTTGAATGTAGTAACAGATTAAAAAAAAACTAATATTTACTATATAATGTTGAATTATGTTTGATTATCTATAACGTTAATTTGTTTTGGTTAATATTAGCCGGTTTAAAAAAAATACTTCGATTGTATAATATGTTATATGACTTTGTTAGCTAAATTCGCGTCAAATACTTTTAGTAGATAATGTACTTATAGTTTAAGTATATCTAAGTATGTATATACACACATATATGGTATATATCTTCTAATATATAAAATTCTCGTGTCGCGGTGTTTGTAGTTAAACTCCTCTGAAACGGCTTGACCGATTCTCATGAAATTTTGTGTGCATATTGGGTAGGTCTGAGAATCGAACAACATCTATTTTTCATCCCCCTAAATGTTAAGGGTAGTCCATCCCAATTTTTTTAATTTTTAGATAATTTTTTTATTCTTTATTTTATTATGATTTGGTGTTGAAAAATACATACAACTCTAAATTGTCATAATATATATAGCAAAACAACGTTTGCTGGGTCAGCTAGTATATATATGTCTTATACCTACTTATGTACTTGTACGTACTTAAGTATCATTACCAACACAAACAAGTAGTCACAAAATATCATTTGATCTTCACGTGAAGATCTTGGGTCTCACTAGAATAAATAAAATTTACGTAACTAAAAACTTCAATGAAGTAAAAATGTTTTGTTTCGAAATATTATTGACCACTCATTCTTCCTACACGCAACGTAGTAGCCGTCGACATCCACATTTATCACATGCGTCTAATGTGAATACATTTATGCGATAAATTTTTTACGTAACAATGAAAAGTGGGACAATAGATGTTATATGCAACATGTAGAATGAATTTCCTTATCAATAATTTTTGGGCTTTTCGTTTTGTGTAACCTACTTATTTCATGTGTAATAGCTATTAAAATTACATGATTATAAGTTTTACAACCAATATACATAAAATATTAACCGTAAAATTACCTAATTAATCTCGTTTCATACATTTATATTTTAATATTACTTATATCGATAATTAAAAAAAAAAGGCCATGATTGCTACTAAAATTTTCAGTAAGCAGATCTTCAAAGAGCTTAGGTTAAAATGCTTAGTGACGATATGTTCAAGAAGTGCTTGTAAAATCTACTTATTTTAACTGTGGACACTTTTATTACTAAATAAACATTGTATAAAAGTAATTTAGGATAAAAATGAGCAGGTTTAATTCTCTTGAATTACCACATATGTATGTATTTGTTGGTCGGTGATGTAAAGTAAATCATTGAAAAACGATGTTGCGCAAGGTGAAAGCGGGAAACGGTGGGTTACCAATAATTTACTGCCGTTTTACTGCTTCTTGGTGACTTCTCACTCATTTTCATCGTTTCTAATAAATTTAACAAATCTTGAATTATTTATTAATACAGTATCGTATACTTAGGAATCGTTAAGATCGTAAAATTAAAGCATTCTTTTCCCAATTACATGTTTTACATTTTAAATATATTGTGCGATACCTTCATTATTAGCAGCTTAACATCTTCTTTAAATTCCTTTCATTATAATATGTTTAAAATTTACTCTGACAAACAATAAATTTTATTCCGGGGTATCGAACCAATGTATCACGAGTTGACACAAATCCGCTCAAAAATTTTAACGGTATTGGGATTTTGTTCTTAGCTCATTCGGGTTTCGGGAGATAAATTATTTTCATCTAAGTAATACGATTATTGCATAACCAGAAAAAAAAAAACCATAAACGTTGACATTTTTAATATACATCGTTAATAGTCACGTAATAAGTAGTTACGATCGCAGTATGTAACCGATTTTAAAATATTATTATAAATTATTACATAATCACAGATCAGCTTAGCGCTTGCAGCAAATTGATACATCCGATCGTTTATCTAACGAAGCGAGTAAGGTCCATGAATACGCGCTTCATCAGTGTTGTTACAACATTAGTGACCCGGGTCTGGGGCCACGGTCTCAGCCACCTCAATTTACGGACTATACACTGTAATCTTCTACAATCATCCTCCACGTCACCTAAAACCCGAGGCGAAGTGCTTTCTCCCTTGGACTTATTTAAAATCGTCTCCAACGCTTGATTGACTCGCTCTATTGTTAAAGTAATCATTACATAACCGATTTGATGTGCCGTCACTCAAACGAATATCTTCAAACGATTTTGTTTTGTTAATGTGTAATGATGCGTATTTTGTACGCTTGCCATTTAATTGTTAAGCAATAGATATGTCTGTTTAACCTATGTATCAATAGTTGCTGAAGACGATATTGAATTAAAAGTTTTATTGATGGATTATTGAGGCTATAGAAGCCGACATGTCCCAAACGTATTAGCCAATCTGCTTTGTAACAATTTTACATTACATTCATTTAACATTTCATTGTAATCGTACATACAACAATATCAATTATTAATTAAACCTATATTAAAATGACCACTATAAGTACCTTTTATTCCATATTGAACGCACAAGAGCAAAAATCAGACTCGTTCATCACATAGTCTAAGTACAAACTTCGGTTCGAATGTGGACTAAATTAACATGTACCCGTTGATAGCTCACTTCGAGCGTAGGCACACAAAAGGCTACTATTGTGTATATTGTAAAATTAACATAGCTATCAAACAAAGCAACGCTCGTTCATATTGTGCTCCTTATACGATGAAGAAACTTCGTGGTGCTTTTTCCGTTTTACGTTGTTTTAATTTTGTGCCTAATTATTAAATTAATTCAATTAAAACTTCAAATACCAAAAATGTACGAAAGAAAGAATGATTTTTTTCTGTGCTTTTTAAAACGAATGTCACGGGATACAGGAGGGTGCAGTAAGAAGGTCGACGGCCTCGATCTCGACATGATACGGCCCGAATGCGTTATTTTGATTCACCGCACTCCTACATTATATCCTATCGAGAATTCCACGCTTGATGTCTTCTTTGGGACGAACATTACTTTCCTTATGATTTATGATCCCTTCGAGTGGTAATTACTTATGACTATTAATTTTCTTGATATAGGTACATTTGCATTTGACAGTTGACGTATATTTTTGTAATTAAAATATTTCTTTATAAGGACAATAATTTCTGAATAAATTAGCTGTATTGCAAATATTTGGAAAATTATTTTATAGTAAAGTAGTGTTTTGAAAGGCAAATGTTCTATAAAAATAATAATCAGATATCGCATGAGGCTTGTTTTCACCGGAGATGAATTGGCAAGTTTACAGTTCAATGGTATCAACAACAATGGCGAAAATATATGCCGCAGCGACCCGTTGTGTTCTGACCTTTTGCGATGTCATTTCGGTAAAAATTTAAAATTTCTTTCCGCCTTATAAAATATATATATTCAGTTGTAGTACATTTCTGTGCTTCTACGAATTTGTGCTTGTTGTAGCATACAACACATAATTAGGTTTATGTCTTTAAACTTAAAACTTATTTTAATAAAACCTTTTTTATTCTCGTAATAATCTTATTTAGTCAATGTTGCTGAATTCCTTCGTAGGCCGTGTTCGAATTCGACGCCAGTCGCCGGCGGGCTTCTTACATTCCAAGTGAATCACGCCCTAATTATTGCTTTCTGCGTACCTGTAACAGTTAAGCTCACTCAGAGTTCACTTTGAATTGCTTACTGTTAATAATCATTAAACATTAAAATGTAGTTAAAGCTATAACTTTAGTGTAATTGCCATTTTTATTTTATTGACTTCTCGCGACTTCGGTCAACTGTACACGTATTTCAACGAAGTAATATAAACACAAAACATGGTAGATTGATTTTTAAAATTGTCTGTCAAAATTTTATCGCAATAAAAGGATTAATTCCGCGTAGTAATTAGGAATAATGGGATACTTAAAAACCCATTAGTAGATTCATTATATTATTTAGGATGACAAAGCATTGTTGCATAATAAACAAACATTATTTTTGCTTTAAAAAAAAAAAAACGATCGTTACGTGATGTCTCAGAACTCGTCAACTTTCCACACCTATATGCAATATCATACAGTATTGTTAACAAATCCAAATAGGTTTATTAGATGGTGTACCTTGAAGGACGGGTTTAAAAGCGCGTTACGTGTAAGAAAGTGAAAAGTAACAGAGCTAGTCTTAAATAAATTATTTTATTATCAAGTTAAACTTGCTGGTAATAAGTTGCAGATTCCATTAAACTGAATCATTTATGGAAACTTTTCTAATAACATTCTCAGAATTCTAACATTGAAAGTTTTGCCATTAAATCAGAATACCAGAATGTTGATACGCCTAGATAACCATAATTATGTTACGTTTGACGCAGTTTCTAATGATTTATTCAGAAATAGGTTACGTAATATTTTCTGATTGTCTTTTATGGTCAGTATTTCATACATGTATTATTGCAGTTTTTGGATATTAATTAAAAAAAAAACTTAAAGGACACGTCGGTCTAATTTATGTAAGAAAAACGGTCGCGAGGGAAGACTCAGAAAGCGGACGAGCATTTATTTTCTGTACATTAGGACTGAAGGCTCGTTATCTAAAAACTAACGTTACCGTCTCATCTTACTCTGAAGTAAACATTTGACTTAGAAAGTGCAGTTTTGTGTTACGTCCGAGATAAGCTTTACGTGCTTATTTGTGACGCTCCGAATTCTTGGTACTTAAATAGATTCAGGCGCCGATTAGGGAGTAAACAAACCTAATCAAAAATATATTTAGCTTACAATACAATACTTATTCTTTATCAGAGACCAAGCTTTGTTTATCGGCTTTAGTTTTCATCTTTCAAGTTATTGTTGTTAAAACAAAATAAGTAGGTACTTATCACTTCTCTTTAAGGTGGATTAAAAGAGATAAAAACATCATACCGTTGTAACTTTCATCGCTTTGGAATTTTTATATTTTTTACGATACAAATGTTCCTGTTTTTAAAAATTCTTTTCCTTCAAAAATTTGCAACAAAACATAAATTACAATATTTTTAAATTTAATGCAAATTTTATAACATGTTTGATCGACATTATTATAAAACGTTGGCGTAAAAAATTAAAATAAATGTTATTTCATTGTATACACGCTTCAGAAGACGCTAAAGCTATGAGGCAATCATAATATATCAGAAGCAAACATAGTACTATATTGATAATGATCGAAAATTAGTCGCTATCAAAAAAATAACATACTTATCACACGTTGATGTAATCGCCACAAATTGGATCATGTAACGGGCTTGTCCGTTCGCATAAGACGTTCAACGACTGACCGCGGTCATACAGTAGGCGACACGACAAATAGACGGTCGAAATTATATTTTAAACCTTATAAAAAACGTAATAGAGTTTCTTATATTCACAATGAGACATTACATGTGTATAATTATTTACAACACAATAACAACATGTCATGCGCCCCACTTTATCCTTAGCATTAATAACGCTTTTAACTTTTTGCAAGCTGTCAAAAGTCAATCATTTGGAAAAAATGGTGAGGTGAGAAGGTTGTTTAAAATAGAAGATTTTTGATTGTTTGGTTATAGTTCGGCTTACAGTCTTAAAATATTCTAATCATAAATTCCTTAAAAAAATATTTTTTCAATTTTTTAACGAACTAGCTGTACCCTGCGCTCGTTGCTAGTTGCTAAATTTTTTTTTGGTCGTACCAACTCAGAAACCTTTGTGGCCTCATGCACAACAGTTTGCTGAAGATCATGATATGATCAAATGCATAGTTTACGATCCTATAAAGGACATACAGACAAACATATATTATATACTCTTATATATATTTACTTATTTAACATGAAAGGGTAATTAAAAAATAATTTAAAGACCGCATTATATTAGATCAATAAAAGTAACTCTTACACAATTTGAACCGTTAACTTTTCTATAAATTATCATCCAGTCATTTGAGTAAGACGACCCTAATCTATACTCGCTAACATATTTGAAATTATCAAAATAATAACAAATCGTCTTTAGAGTACTATAATTTATTACGACGGTGATAAGCGGAATGTTAAGCGTTCTTGGAAGGAATAATGACGTCGGTAAACCCGTTGATGTCTTTCATTAGTCACAGGTCAACGTTAGCTATTTCGCGATTCAATGAGCATCATTCTGTCAATTTGTTTGTTTCTATAGTTTTTTTGTTTGCTTTGTAAAAACTGCTTATTGTAAATACATTTTTTTAGTGTATTCGAACAAAAGCTTTTTATTATTCGTTGGAAGATCAAATAAAAAATTTTGCGAAAAAAATTACAGAAACTAAAATATTACAAAAAATGTATTTTTGTATTATCACATATCTTATGTATAAATGGTAAGGAACCTTTCAAAGTATCTACCATAGGTTATTTAAAATTGTTGGTGCATACAATGAATAGTAAAAACTCTCACGGTGTGCGCCGTGTTTATAATACAGTGGCTTTGTCGCGGACACGCTCGAGAGGACGTCGTGCGCTCGGCAAGGCTCCCTCAGGACTCCGTATGCCATTAGAATATAGATTTGTATCATTACCTTACAATAACGCTCGCTAATGAAGCATAGAGCCTAAACGGAAATTAAGTTTCTTATTCAACTGCTTATCGCTTTATATCTCTTAGTTGAAATAGCTACCATAATTTATTTATCATGCGAGCGTAAGTAGTGGCTCATAATTTGAAGTAATGGTCGAATGCCTCGGGTGGCCGCATAGTTGAAATATCACCATACATCAAACTGAGCCGCTAGCGCTGTAATCCTGGAATTCACATATTTCCTAGTACAACTTACTTGGCGAATTGCCTTGACTTTAAATATATCAAAACTTGACGTAAATTGTGTGTATTTACGAGTATATTATTGACATTACTTTCCTTTGTGTTTGTAAATTTCTTAAAAACCTTTTTAAAAAATTACGAACCAGAATCGTAGTATTTACTACAAATTAAATATTTAAAAATAATTATATGAATGTTGTAATACAATACATACATGTATTTAAAGAATTTTATTTTTTGTGGAACAAAAATTACTCGAATTAATTAAATAATTTGTATGATATAATAATAATTAATTTGATTTGTTTCAGATCGAGCGTCTAGCGCAGTATGAGCGCCTGGTGGGCGGCGGCTGCGCGAGACGCCGTGCAGCGCGCCTCTCCGACTTGGAGCGCGTGCAAGACCTTTTTCCGCACGACTACCTCGCGCTGCACGATGCCGACGCACCCGCCGCGCTTGCCTCTCATCATGCGCAGGTAACATTTTCAATATATTTATTTGATATCCCTGAACTATCACAAATGTATACAAATTTTGAGACAAATTAATATCGAGGAAGGGCACAACAAGATATATCCTGCTCAAAATATAAAGCAGCCCGTGTGGGAAATAACTTAGTCTTACAAAGATTACAAATAAATAATAATGTACTCAAGTAGTGTTGTGTTCCTGTGGTAAGTAAGGTGACCACGGCTCTTGGGGAGAGTCGGGAGTAGAGTCGTCAATGCGCTTGCAATACTTCTGGTGATGCAGATGGCACTTAACATTTAGTGCGCCGTACGCTTGTTTTATAATATCATCATCATCATCAGCTCAGCCTATTGCAGTCCATTGCTGGACATAGGCCTCTTTTGTCTTCAAGCATTGCGGAATCTTCGAAGTGAAGACTCGACGGAGCCCGCCAAACGCCGCCCAGCCCAACCGAATCCTCCTATCGGCCTCCTTCTCCTTCTTTATAATATACTTATAAAAAAGTCAAGTTTACAAAGATGTTTTGTTTGTTATTTCAGAAATCAAAGAGTCTGCGTAAAAGGCCAAGTTTGGACATTAGTATTGGCAGCAGTAACACAAGTTCCTTATCACCGCGCACCTTCATCATGGAAGCTCCGGTGCAGCTCTGTCCACTTGGTTCCACATCCCCACCGTTAGATCGCCACCTGTTTTTATTCAACGATCTCCTCCTAGTTGGCAAGTCTAGAGGCACAAACTGCTTTAAGCTTAAGGAGAGTGTAAGGCTGGCAGAACTATGGCTTTCGTTGCCCGAAGGTGATGATACAGGGTTTCTTATCGGATGGCCAACTGCCATTGGTGTCACAAACTACCTCGCTACATATCCTACACAAGCTGCCAGAGACACCTGGCACAGGTATGTTTTATCCAAACGATATTAAAACTATAAATCTGTTGAGGAGAAAATATATCTAATAAATAATTTGTTTCTTTTTAGGAAAATTCAAAATGCCTTAAGTGTTCAGTTAGCGTCGGAGCCAAAATCAACAAACATTCAGATTTTTTATAAGGATCTGGCTAGCTCAATAGAATTCGTAAGTATTAAGTAAAAGTTGTATAAGTCTCTGTGACTGTATGTATTCACAGTATCATGTTGTAAAACTAAAACTTTCATTCCCTTCTCTTTCCCATCCACATATCTTGAGACAGTTTATTGTTATTCAAATAACGTCTTGAAGTACTTTGAAGTGAATATATTTGCGATGGTAAAAAAAAAAAGTTTTTACAGATCGAACGAGGTATTTGAGATTAGTATGCGAAAAGCGCTTAACAAACTACGTAAAGTTTCAAAACAAAACACTTTTACCTTAAAAAATTTAAATGAACTTTCTAACGACAGTTAACAATACGAATACATCACTTGAATAATCTTTAAGACTGTTAATTACACTAATCTCACAATCATTACAGCCTATACAGTCCACTACTGGACATAGGCCTCCACAAGTTTACGCCAAAAATAACATGAACTCATGTGTTTTGCCCATAGTCACCACACTGGGCAGGCGGGTTGGTGACCGCAGGACTGGCTTTGTCGCACCGAAGACGCGATCTCACAAAATAATCTCACAAAATATTCATTAAAATTTTTCCTTTTCAGTGTAAAACAGTATCAATAAGTCCTGAAATGAATGCTCGTTGCGTTGTCCGTCAAGCTTTACATGTGCTACAAAATGGGGAAGGAGAGCAGGAGGTAGAGGCCGAAGGGGATGAAGGGAGGTGGGGGGCGGCGAGTGACTTTACACTCTGTGTACGAGCCGGTAGAGATGCACCGCCCACCCCACTGCAGGGCATAGAGCGCCCCCATGCTGTTCAGGTGATTGATTAAACGCCTTTTTAATTTTTATGATGTATTTTCGATATCGATGTCCGTCCAAAGGATACATTTTATAGCATCGAATAATATTCTTGGAATTTAGTATAGATCGTTGTAAGCAGATATTAATTGACTTTTAAGTTACAAAATAGATTTTTAAACAAATATAAAATTCATTGTCTGTAGTTAATTTTAAATGAAACATACTCTGAAAAGTTAGTTTTATTCTTGTTTGAAAGCTATTTGGTAACATTGCACGATTGCTTTAATAATAGACAATGCTCATTCAAACCGTTGGATTGAGAATCACAATATTTTTCTCAGGAGTTGATTGTACAGCGTATATATGTTTTTTGGAAAGTCATATTTCGGTAGAAAGTACGTTATTTTTAAACAAAATGCATGAAGCAATTAACATGTAGATAGACATATTACGAATGGGAAATCCTATGTGACATCTTAAATAAATAAAAATGAATGTTGTTAAGCGCATAACTCGAAAATGGCTCGACCAATTCTGCTAATTTATTTTTTGTATGTTCCTAAAGGCCCACGGAAGGTTTAATTAGTAAAAAAAATAAATAAATGCTATTAACTTTTTATAGAACGAAGTCTGTTCGGCAGCTAGTATATAATAAATACAACGCGTTACCGCAACACTGGTTTTGGGTTCGATCCCTGCACATGACAAACATTTGTATTGACCATGCAGATATTTGCCGTGGTTTGGGTGTTTTTGCAGTCCTTGTGGGTCTCCTCACCGTACCTCGGAGAGCACGTTAAGCCGTCAGTCCCGGTTGTTATCATGTACACCTGATAGCGATCGTTACTCATAGTAGGGAATATATCCGCCAACCGGCATTGGAGCAGCGTGGTGGAAAATTAAGCTCTGATTCTTCTTCTGCATTGGAAAAGAGGCCTATGCCCAGCAGTGGGATATTACAGGCTGAAGAGAATAAATACTCGTATTAAAGTAAAGTATTTATTCTCTATACTTAAACTAATTATATATTTTGCAGATGTCGCGAATAAGACAAACACTTTCGAACGAAGACGGTTTTGATTTGGAACACGTAAATGCTAAAAACAATCCATGTGGCTTAGTCTTCGAATTAAGGAAGAAGAACCAAGGATTAAAAAGGTAAAAAAATTGAAATAATATCAGTACTTAAGATTACTCTTTCTCATCTATACAAATAAGTAAAATCGATGTCTCTATAACAATGTTACAATAACAGTTTTTTTTTATTACAAAAATAAAATTTTTAGTTACTTGTACTAAAAATATTCTTCAAAACCTCTGGCAAACTTTTGTTGTAGCTTAAATGTTGTAGTCATTTGAATTGTAACTTTTTTTATAAATGTAATATAGTAATAATTTTCTAAAATTGAAGTTGCTAGTTATATTAGTATATATATTATATTATACACGAGTATTTAATTATTTTCTTTTATATTATGTTACTATATGCAAAAAATAAATTAAATACTCGAGTAACTGTAAAAAAAATCACTTAAGAGGAAAGGGTACCGAAGAGACTTTTCAAAAATAGGTATTTGAATAAAATGTTTCTGTCGCGCTGCATGCCGCTACCGCGCCCCGCGCCATCTCCGCCCCGTTTTTTCTATGTGTGACTGTCGTGTTGTTAATGTGCGTGCGCCGGCTATTCAGCTATTAATTGTTGACGATATTTTAGTATTCGCATCTTTCGTTTGTGATTGACTACGAGTACATATAGCGCATAGTGCTATTTTTCTGAATTTGGCTTGTTTTATTGAATTTGTTCTGCATCGTATTGCTGTGACTCGGCTTACTATTATTGAATTTCGTAAACTACTTATTATTATGTTTTATTATTTTGACTTGGATACTCTTTGTGACTTGATACATGTCTATATTTTTGTGGGTAATTATCGAAATACTTAGGTACTTTATTTATGAATTAGGTATGTAATTACATGGTTGAGGTGTGTGTAAGAATGGGTAATGAAATACATACATAATTATAGTGTATACATGTAGTACATAGTATAAGTGTAAGTATAGTATATATATGTAATGTAGTACATACACAGTATAAAATGTTTGCCTTAGTACCTATATAATTTGTAATGTCTCATGTTTGTCGCAGTTATTAATACATAGGTATAGGTTATATATATTAATTAACATATAATTGCGGCGATATAACAATGGTTAAAAATAATATTATAATTAAAAAAAAAAAAAAACAAGAAAAGCCGCCTGCGTGAAGAACAACTATTAGAAAGTCAATTGAAAAAGCTGGAACAAGATAAAAATTCAATAATTACACAAAGATAGCTAAATAAATCACACCAATTTCAAACATTATGTACTGTACACTTACAAAAATCATGAAGGCGACTTTTTCAATTATTATTTTATTTATGTTTTTTTAGTTAGGCAAATTACGTAATCGATTGAATTTTTTTAAAGAGTGGTTGATTAACATGACATAACATAACAATACACTTTATTGAACACCAACAGAAAATAATAATACGTATCAGATTGATTTTTAACCGACTTCCAAAAAAGGAGGAGGTTCTTAATTCGACTGTATTTTTCTTTTCTTTTTTTTGTATATATGTAACTTCAGAACTTTTGAGTGGGTGGACCGAGTTCGACTTGTACGCAAAGGAAAAAAAGCCGACTTCAATTACATCGACATGTAATACAACAAAGGTAGACGAAAATATAGTCAAGTAAATACGCGTTATTAAAGATTACTCAAAAATTTGTTATCAGATCTCGATGAAATTTAAATATGACTACACGATAAACATCAGCTTTCGATTAAATTAAAAATCATCAAAATCGGTACACCTAGTAAAAAGTTATGCGGTATAATACAACGTAGGTCGACGAAAATAGTCAAGTAAAAACGTATTATTTATATTACTCGAAAAGTTGTTGTTAGATCTCAAATAAACTCAAGTGAGACCAAATGACACACACCACCTTTCGATTAAAAAAAATTTGTAGAAATCGGTCCACTCAGTCAAAAGTTCTGAAGTAACATACATAAAAATACAGTTAAATTGAGAGCTTCCTCCTTTTTTGGAAGTCGATTAAAAATAGAAACCGATTTTAAACGTCTATAGAATTCCTAAGTCGACAAGCTTGAACAGTGAAAGATTTAGTATAAACGAAAGAGGAGTGAGAGGGAAATTCAAGAAGTAAGCTTTCCTCAGAACGAAAACTGCGTTCATTGGAATCACTAAGAAATTTAAATCGTCGTTTTAGATAAGCAGGTACAACAGGGTTAAAAAGAATAGAGTAAAGTAAGTTTAGAATATACGTATTCCCGAAGTAGGGAATTGGGTGCCACTCAGGGCGTAACTACTGCCGTATCAGCCGTATCAATGATACGGGGCCCCCTATTTACAGGGCCCCTAAGGTGTGTAAGCAAAAATTAGTAAAATGTTATCCACAACGTCACTTAATCTTGTGCTTCCTGGAAAAAAGAATAAAAAAACTGTCATATATACCTATAGAGTTTTAACTTCAGAAATGACTGAAGTCTGAAAAGCAGTCCCCTTTTATCCGAGTCAAGCGTGCGCCCAATTGTTGATAACATTCTGTATCGTTTATTTCGGGATTCAGTTAATTATTATGAACAATGAATTAATCTTTTTTATATAAGAATGGGGCACACAAGCAGATGAAGCCATCTGATTTATAACGGCTACCGTCGCCCATGACCTTTAGAGAAAAGATGTAGACACTAGACGCTTGGAAACCCCCAAATTTTAACACTTTGAATGTCCGCGGAAAGAATGCGCACGAAGCTCGCACATTAATTGCAAACCACTGGTGGATATAATTAGCACCACTAGACTTCTTGACATCGAAAGAATGCACAACACGACAAACGATACTGCTCATAGTGCACATTACGCATCGCGTGCTCGCACCGTGGAATGCTCGATGGTGCTTTTCCCTCATCGTCAAGAGTTGAATTCGACGCAAAGAGAGTGCAAAGAATTTTCGCTTACTTTTTCGCATAATGTGCCAGAGAGCCTTCAGGTTCGCGCAATGATGGAAGTGTAGACTAAAAAAAGTTACCTTCGACAGCTTTTGTAAGAAATAAAAGGCACGGGTTCCATTTGGAAAGCCCAATAGTCTCTCGCCATTCTGCTGTGTTTGAACTTTGCCCTAGTGATTTACTACCTGTAAGACCTGGAGGCAGCGTTGAATCTCTACTTCAGGTTATGCGCCTGTGAATCCCCCATATAGATGCGGAAGATTCATAGGAATTCACTAATAGTATTGGCCTCACAGGCTGAAGCGAACGATCCCCCGCATCTATTGCTGCAGGTCAAGGCTAATAACTCTCCAGCTTGGAACTACAAGCTCTTTAAATTAGCTTAAAATCCGAAATTCAAAACATTCATTCCATTAAAGAACTCATGGAATTATTACTGATAAAATTCAATAGCCTTGCATCCAATTTTCCGGAGGTATTAACTTGATGTTTTTCAAAACTAAAACTGATAAAAAATTACCTGAGGATTTCGATGGAACAGGAACAGCTACAGCAGACTACATTCACTATTGTCTATTCTAGGAGGAAGTTATAACTTATAATCAATAAATATTTATTTTAATTCAATGCAAGCATTTTTTGTGAGAAATCTTTACCCATCATTTGCCTGCCCCCCACTAATTTTGATACAGGGTCCCAAGGTTCCCGGGGTTCCAAGGAATGCTACGCTAGTGGGGCCACTTGAGTTTTTTACGCAATTCAGAAATATGATTCTATTTGCGAAGTCCAAATACGAATCGCATAGGTACATAGATTCGACCAAATTTAATAATCTGCTCCTCAGTAATGTCAAGATAACAGCTAAGCAATTTTTTACCGATGAAAAAAAACAGAGGAGGTTCTAAAGTCGCTACGTACCTATATTTATTTATGTTTGACCATGCATAGCTTTTTACAGAGTATTCCGAAATTGATAAAAAAATATATAGGAAAGAGTAAACCCCGAAGTTGTTTTTCGCCTAGGAGGCGAGGAAGAAGCGCGGCTCGCAGCTTGCTTGGCATAGGCATGGGAAAGAGCAGTCCTAATTTTTTAAACTTTCTTATTGTATTTTTTATTAGTATTACGGTAATAATAATCATAATATACTTTTTAGAAATCCTTGTATTGAGCCCTTTAATTTGATACCAAAAACAAACAACACAGTTATTTACCATAATTATCATTGTTATTTATTAGCGAAACCCTTCGTTAGACCAGGTTTGCACAGTGTTACAATAAAAACCGCATATACAAATACGGTTTTATTGTAGTTATGAAAAGAGAAATTATTTAATTTTGTTAATACGAATTTTAGAAAATATCGACTAAAAATTACATCACTAGTGTATCGATATAATTGTCGACTATGAGGCATCACTTCGCTGGCGTATATACGTATTGCTTTGACCCTTCTCTCCCCCAGACCTATCCCCCAAAAAGCAAGAAAGGGACAACTGCAGCTCAGACCGTTTTAGGTATATAATTTTTGACCAAAACAGTGTTTCGTAGTCGACTGTTTTCTCCTCAAAACATGGCAATTTTTTAAAAACAATTTTTTTAGATAATAAAAGAAGACTTCGGCTATGCCCCTATGTTTTCGTTTTTTTGAAAATATGCATATATTTTTCTTAATGAGTGTCTGAAAATGTACAAAAAATTATGCAATATTTCGAGTTTTTGAAGTCTCCTAATTCCTATGATAATAAGAATATGAAAAAAATCAAAACATAGGGGCATGGTCATGGCAGCAAAGAGTTCTATGTCACAAAAATATTTGATCTAGTGTCATTATCCAGGGAGAAAACAGTCGACTACGTTTGTATGGAGAAAGACCCGGTACCCTTTCCTCTTAATACAGTTACTCTACGTTTATGAAATATAAAAGTATCTAATTGTTATTTTAATTAGTACACATCCTGTAAAAGAAAACAATCAAAACCTATAAGTCGCTACAAAAATTTAACACCGTGACTAGTTTTACTACTTTAAGCTCTACATTTATAAGTTGCGAAAAGATTTAATTCTAATTTTAAAAATTTATAGCACTAACACGACTCCTGGTCGAGGTCTGCGTCTACTACGTCGGAGTGGACGGTTGTTCGGAGTGGCCCTCACACGTTTGTGTAACGGAACTCCTCCACCCGCCCTATTACACGCTCTCCGCCGCCTGCGAGCCACAGCGCCTCTCACTCACGGCGTTTTCCGCAGAAGTGCCAACGCAAAAGCTCTGCGTTTGCTTCGAGATAAGGTAATGGTTCAAATATTTAACTCAACTGTCTAAAGAAAGGTATATATCTACTATTTTCACAACACTAAAAGTATGTCTGCAATTATAGTCTATAATAATTACAACAATAAAAAAATATATTTTGAATAAACTTAGTCATATTTGATTTAATTCAGCCTGTAACATCCCATTGCTGGATGTATTCTTCTTTCTCCACTTAGGAGAAGGATGTAGTATGTATATTCAAATATAGTGAGCTGAATTAAAAAAAGAAACGTAAATATATGACCCCTAAGGAGTAAAGAAAAGATTAATATCTTAAGAAATCTTAAGATACAGCTGTATTAATGGAGAATGTGTAGTGTTAATGAAGAATTTCTCATTTCATCATAGCTGAAATAATGAAGAATGCAAGGTATTAATCAAGGTTTTCTCGTTTCAGCTGGATGCTTTAGGCCCTTGGGCGGAGGGCTGTGCGGAGCTGGAGCGTGCCCCAGTGCTATTGTTAGCAGCCCTTGTTAAAGAGTTCTTCCGCGCATTACCACAGCCTTTGCTTGTTGCTGACCTTTACTCCTCTTGGCTGCAAGTGCTTAGTAAGTTGACCTTATCTAAAGACCTTATGTAAAGTCTATTCTAAGAATAGATTATTCCATTATTTAACTCTTAATCATAATCACCTTTATGTCCATTGTTTGGTAGAACATTCTTGCTATTTGAGTATAGTTAAGGAAACGTCAAAATTAGTCTGTAGAATTGACTAGCCCGTTGGCACAGTTTGTAGTGACTCTGCTTTCTGCTGCGGGGGTTGTGGATTCGATTCCTACCCCGATTCTGGGTGTAACATATATATTTATTTATATATGATTCTTTATAAGTATGTTTATCGAAAAAAAAATGTACCAATTGGCTGTTACCTATAACACAAGCATTAAGTTGCATAATTTAGGAACAGACGACTGTGTGTGTATTTGTAGATATTTATTATAAAAAAAAGGAATAAAACTGGTATCATGTTCAGAAAAATATTTATAATTAATTTTAAATAATAATTAAAAAGTTAATATATTTAAGATTCTCAAGTAAATATAGTTCTTACGATTACATAGAATATAAAATGATGTATTTTTTTCAGGTTTACCTCAAGCAGAAAAAGTGAACGCTGTACGCTCATTACTGTTGAAGCTACCGAAATCTCACTACAACATGTTAACATACTTTGTGTGCCTCTTGCAAGCGATCGCTAAAAAATCAAACATAAATCTCATGTGCCCAATGAATTTAGGTGTATGCGTAGGGCCGAGTTTGTTATGGCCAAACGTTCCCTGTGACAGAGCTCCCAAAGCAGTGCCAATGATTGTCGAACTACTTATAGTAAAAGCCGAGACCCTGTTTGGGCCGCAAATTGCTGGACTCCTTGGAAATGGCAGCCCTGAATCCTCTAATGCACTTTTAGATTCGGGTGCCGAAGAAAGTGATAGTCTTCATTCGGTTGGTATATCATTAGATTCAATGGAATTATCGACACCCAGAAAAGAAAAATTATCATTGAGTCGAGATTCGGGGCTGACGCTTTCTGAAGACGATTCTAACAGCAATGGAGGAAATAGCCCGGCCCCTAGAAATATTTTACACAGCCTTTCTGCCCCGACATGTAATTTACAAGATCCAAAATTATTAACTCGATATACTGCAGATAACCATAACGTTAATGGTCTTCCTCAAGTACCACAGCGGCAGCAGAATATATATTCTAATAAAGCAGAATTATATAGTACTGTGAATGAAGAACTGTATACAATGCCGTATATGAGCGAAAGATATGTGCATAATTCGATTAACATTGGTATTGCAAATGGAATCGATGATAGAAATTATATATCCAAGACAGCTGTACAACGTTCCACAGCTGATATTTATGGTCAGAGTCCTGCAAAGTATATTACAGGTTTGGAGCCGCAGAAACCACCAAGAAGTAATATTTCGAAAGCAGCTAGAACTTCTAAAGTATACAGTATGTATGCAGAAAATCAAGAATCCAACCAAAATGTAACAAATAAAAACTTCAATCGAGCCAAAAGTTCTGATAACCTACTAGAATCCAAACAAGAGACAGTCGATAATAAACGTGACTTAGTCTCTAGTCAGGAGAACATTGTATACAGTAATATTCATGACCTTGCCTTATTTACAGAAAATATTCAGCGTCAAAATCAATATCAATCGCATGCAGACCTGTTATCTAACATGAATTATTCTCGTGTCTTTACTGGTTGGGAGAAAAAGAGTGCGAACTATAATAATCAAATTAATATATGCTCAAACGAAAATAATTACGGTCAAATGATTAAAAGTTCGGGAGAATCCTCGCAAAATAAAATAGAAGGAAAAACAACACCGGCAGCCACCATTTTTACAAGAAATGACTGGTCTCGTCAAGCAGCGAGGACGAAAAGCTTAGAGGTTAATGAAGATGGGCACAGTAACGTTTTGGAGAAAACTCGAAATGGTAATTACGAAGTAAACGTTGTGAATTGTTGTCGGAAGAGGCGATTCGATCCCTCTCATATGTGTACTAAGAACTGTATAACGCTCTCTATGATAAATAATAGAGAAAAAGAAAAACACACTACGAATTCACAGAACTCTTACGCCTATATAGACGATAACCACGGCAACAATTCAGAAGAGACTAACAAATGTAGAGCTCGCAATTACAATAATACAAAATTAAATCAATCGAAGTCTTTAGCAAATATTATTTTACACAGCGACTCAAGTAGCAGCGACACGTTGTATCAACCGCAAAACTCTTTCAACAGCCGCTCAACAGAGTCGACTACCAGCGAAAATTCATTTGAAAACTGCTACACGACGCAGTACATTGAGCCGTTGTACACATCTGTTTATAATCGCAGAAGGGACATTTTCCACGAAGATAAAAATAGCATGTTTTCATCAGATATTTACAAAGCGACCCCAACGTCTGTGCAACCTGACTATACGTCTGAAAAAGAACAGAATAACAATAGCAAGAAACCGCCACATATGCCCCCACCTGTACCACCGAGGAAGATGGTTTACCAGAGGGTACTGAAAAAATTTCAACCAGTTCATATAAACAAAGATGATAAAGCGTCTCGATCGAAGTCAGTGCCTCCTCTGTACAGGGATCCACCTAACGGAACCGAAAAAAACGGGCAAAACGTTGTAGCTCTCGAGTGTTCAGAATCTGACACGGAATCGGAGTCATACGTCTAAACGCTGCACAAACAATATTAATTGTAATGATATTTTAAGGGTCTAATAGCAGTACTGTAATACATGCGAGTAGATTGCACATTATCGAAGTTTGGTTGAAGTTCTTCGTCCGTAATTTAATTTAATCTAGACGCTATTATAGTACTTCTATTTAATTTTGCGTTATCGTATGAATCCCGCCTTAAAAATTTCTATGTATGTGACCATAACCTGTGCTGTTTTGGTGATGTAATTCCAAAGAAGTAAGAATAGTTTGCAAACATAATTATATTATATATAGTTGATCTTATTAATAAGATTCTGATAAAATGATAGCGTTATATTAGTGGAATATGTAGAATTAACAGCAGCCACTTTTTAAAATTTTAAACTACTTATTTAGTTATTATGTATTGGTATATACGTAAAGTTAATCTATCGTGTCATGTATGTGTTAGAGTTTTAAAATATATAATAATATAATATGTAAAGCAAATAGATTTGTATATAATGTATAATAGTGTAACTAAATATACCTACTAAAATAATTATTAAAACATATGATATTATGTAATGATACCTGTCTTTTATTTAATCAGATCTTGTAACATTTCGTCACAATATACAATGTTACAAAGTTTCCAGATTTTTTTTTATAAATTTGTATTATTGTTATACTGTTGTCATACTCAGACAAATTACTAAAGTTATTGCGTAGAAGAAATAAGTGTAGTTACTAACACGGATCTAGAGCACTGGCAAAATAAAAATAAAATAGCTTTATTTCGTATTAAAAACAATCTATGTCTATATCCATAAAATTATGAATGCTATTAGTATTGGTGGTAGTCAATTCATCATAAGCTATTGCATAAAGTAAAAAAAATATAGTTAATTTTTAATTAAGGGACTAATTCGTACCATAAGTGTAGCGCACATGTAGCTCAGGAAAGTAACGAATCATTAAGGAGAGGCAGTTTTGGCGCGAAGTGCGAGTGACCAATCACTGTACGATGATATGACCTTTGTGTCTTCTGTGCCTCACTTCATTCATATCAATGAGACACAACATTCATCTTTGCGCAGATTGACGGTGAGCACTAAATCGATGCCAATAATTCTAAGCCACATTGCAAATTCTGTTTAAAAATGAATATATAATTAATTAGCCCAGAGTAACATTTTTTTATTTATACTGATAACTATTGTGATACAGTGTGAAAATTTGTTGGTCAAAATTTAACTACACCTTCGTTTCTCAGATTTCTATCCTTTTATGGTTTGATATATTTACTTACAATAGGAGGGAATCTGAATATGTAAGAAAACTATATGTTTTCAAAAATCAAAACATTAATTAAAAATCATCTAATAACGATTTTCCAAAAAAAAATGCTTGAATTGAGCTTTTATAAAATTAATACGTCATTCAGTCAGGTAGTTTAGCCTATTGCAGTCGACTGCTGGACATAAATTAATACGATGATATATTTAAAAACATTTGCTTCTACTTTTTTTTTGCACTCTGATTTTAATTATTATGTCCGCAATAGTTTTATACTTGATAAACTCTTCACTATTAATCAAACGTTAGCCGAGGGCTTAACCAAAGCTAATAGGAGTATATGAAAATCGTTGACTCATCACGAAGTCTCATAAACCGCTAGACGCATAGAGATGAAATTTGGCAGAAAAGATTTTTCGGTTAGGCCGGTCGGATAATAGGAGTCTATATTAAAGTTAATATATATATTATAGTTTATACGAAAGTCCTACATTTTAGTCTTACAAACTTGAAACATGGTAGAGAGATAGTTTATACTCGTAGTTATGGATTTCGCGACTAGGGCCACATTAAAGAGGTCTAAGGGCAGTGAAACATCTTTATAAAATACTACATTTTCTATATTACAAGCTTGAATTTTGGCAGAGATATGGTAAATAGTTAGTAGACATCCTCTAAGAGCGGATTTCGAAACTAGAATCGCATTAGTGATCTAACAAGTTTTTACAAAATCCTTATTTTTTTAGTACTGTGAACAAAACTTTTATTTCTGGCCTGCTTTTGAAATTGTAAACATATTTTAATCTTTTTTTCTCAGACCCAATTAAGTATTGATTGAAAATTAATAAATAAATAATTAGTCCAGTCTTAATTTAATTGTTACGCCTCAATATAGCTATTTGGAAGTGAATAAACTTTATAATAAAGATTTGTGTTTAGGCTATTGATTGCATATAACATAAATAAGTATTTAAGCGTTTGCGAAAATTCTGAATGGTAAAATAAGAGATAAGTTTGTATTACTGAAATTACCTAAAAACAATTTGGGAAGACCTAATGGTAGATTGTTTTCGCACGAATATTTCACGAAGCGTGTTCGATAAGGAGTCTGGTAGGTCTAGTGCACTAAGGGTGAACCATTAATGTGGTATACAAAAAGGTCGTAAAATGATGTAATACAATGATTTTTAGCCCCTCTACTTATTACTTATTGAACACAACTAAGCATCGCCTTTCTTCTTACGCTTCAGCCTGTAATATCCCACTACTGGGCATAGGCCTCTTTCCCCATGTAGGAGAAGGATCAGAGTTTAATCCACCATGCTACTCCAATGCGGGTTGGCGGATATATTCCCTACTATGAGTAACGATCGCTATCAGGTGTCATCATCATCATCATCATCATTACAGCCTATACAGTCCACTGCTGGACATAGGCCTCCACAAGTTTTCGCCAAAAATAACGTGAACTCATGTGTTTTGCCCATAGTCACCACGCTAGGCAGGCGGGTTGGTGACCGCAGTACTGGCTTTGTCGCACCGAAGACGCTGCTGCCCGTCTTCGGTCTGTGTATTTCAAAGCCAGCAGTTGGATGGTTATCCCGCCACCGGTCGGCTTTTTAAGTTCCAAGGTGGTAGTGAAACTGTGATATCCCTTAGTCGCCTCTTACGACACCCACGGGAAGAGAGGGGGTGGCTAAATTCTTTAGTACCCTAGCCACACAGTACAGTATCAGGTGTACATGATAACAACCAGGACCGACGGCTTAACATGCTCTCCAAGGACGGTGGGGAGACCCACAAGGACTGCACAAAAACCCAGACCACGGCAAACACCTGTATGGCCAATACAAATGTTTGTCGTGTGCGGGGATCGAACCCGCAACCGCCAGCGCAACAGGTGCAATTCATGGCTGTAACCATTACACAAACGCGGCATCGCCTTTCTCCTTAACCAAATTCCAAAAAAGAAGAAGGTTCTCAATTCGGTTGTATTTTTTTAAATGTACTATGATACAAATTTTGAATGGCTCGACCAATTTCGATGTTTTTTCTTAATCGAAAGGTGGTAGGTGGTCATGTGGTTTAATTTAAATTTAATCGAAATCTGACACGTACTTCTTGAGTTATATCTAATAATGCGTATTTATTTGACTACTTTTTCGTCGACCTACGTTGTATTAAACCGTATAATTATTCACAGAGAGTATCGATTTTGACAATTCTTGTTTAACCAAAAGCTGATGCTTGTTTCATGGTCCCATTTAAATTTGATCAAGATCTGATTACTACTTTTTGATTAATGTTAAATACCACGTAATTACTTGACTATTTTTTGTCTAAGACCTAAGTTCACTATTACTATGCCGTGTGGTATCGGCCGAGTATAATAGCACCCACCCCTTTCTTCCCGTGGGGGTCGTAAAAGGCGACTGATGGATAAACCTAGCTCAAAATCATCAGGGTCCTGGAAAAGGAAAACTTTATTTGAAACCCGTAATGGGGTCTCCGTCAAGCATTCGTGGCATAGCTCTAAAATGCGAAAGACTCCTGCAGCCGAACTGGCTCCACACGTATCGACTCGTCATTCCTGTGGGCCTAGCCAGTGAGGTCGAGAGTGTGGTGCAGAGCTTAGGCAACTCTGCATTTTCTTGAAGAGTCTCCTAGGCGACAAAGTGTCTGTCTGACACTGTCTAATCCTCGGCAATAGATGGACTAAGGCCAATGACGTTCACTGTTAAAAATATTTGTAAAATTACAATAATTTTATAAAACAAAGGTTATTTAAAATTATATTGATAAGTTGACTAGTGAAATTTCCTCCAGACAATGACAATCTATACTAATATTATAATGAGGTAAAGTTTATAACTTTGTTTGTATGTAGGGGGTAATCTTCGCAAATACTGATCCGATCATGAAAATTCCTTCCTTCTTTCCTTCTGAAAAGCTTCCTAACAGAAAGCTACACTATTCAGGAGTGACATGGGCTATATTTTATTGTAATTGAACAAAAAATTCAGTAAATAAGAAAAAGATTAAAATATAATATCAAAATGGTAAATAAACTAGCGCCATCTGTTGCTATTAGGAAACAATTTATTAGTCTTTCGATGTTATTTTAGTCTTATTTTAGTCTATCGACGACGTTTTCTCGATTTTTGATAGATGGCGTTGGAGTAACATATTATTTATTTAAGTGCTATAAAATTTGTGGTTTAAAGTATGTTATTTGGTTCTGCAATTTGAAATAATAAATACACGGGAGCAACATATTATTTATTTAAGAGCTATAAAATTTGTTCTTTAAAGTATGTTATTTGGTTAATATAATAATTAACGCCCGACGAAGTGGGCACGGGTCGGCTAGTCATTAATAAAGTAGATAAAATTATGAAGGGTCAACTAGTTATGCATAAACCGTCCTTCAATTTTAAATTATAGCCGTACTTAATTAAACCTGAAGGTTTTCAAGATTGGTGATAAATTAACAGGGTTTTAAGCCAATATATTTCTATTTCTTAAATTCGAGTCAAAAAGTAAAGGACTACTCGTAATTCCAAACTGTTGATGTTTAACATAGGTTGCTATTACTCTATCAAAATATGTATTATATTTTCCTACATTCAGAACTATTTAAAAATAAATATTTAAAAAAATTGTACTATAAAAATTTTGTTATAAGTTACCGTCAGCGTCGATCTGAAGTTGCGCTGTAGCCTTTATTAATTATTTATACTATTACTCATAGCCTAATCTTCGATTTTGTCTACGTAAAAAAACAATCATAAATAAAATGGAAATTGTTATATTAAGAGTTCTTATAGGTCGAAACAGATAATAAATATTATTAAAACTTGTGTGAGCGGCAGTTTTAAAAGACTTAAATGTCATTGCACCTAAACGCAGTATACAGACAGAATAGTTCAACGATTTTAATTCATAATTAATGTGTTTGTTCGCAAATGAAAAAAAACCGACTTCAATAACATCGATAAATAATACAACATAAGTAGACGAAAAAATAGTAAATACGCATTATCAAAGATTATTCGAAAAGTAGTAATAAGATCTCAATTGTTGGGATCACAGGTTAAGCGTTAGCTTTTGATTAAAATAAAACTTATCAAAATCGTTACACCCAGCGCAAAAGTTATGCGGTAAATTATAACGTATATCAACGAAAAAATAGTCATGTAAATACACATTATTAGATATAACTCGAAAAGTACTTGTTATAATCTCAATTAAAATTAAACAACTCAGCGATCTACCCAACTAAAGGTTTTGAGGCAACATACATAAAAAATAAAAGAAAATACTATCGATTTGAGAATCTCCTCCTTTTTTGGAAGTCGGTTAAAAATAAAAGACATTTCAGTTTCAAAATAATTTAATTTTTTATACTTTGTTTACACTCAAGTTTCATCACAGTCGATTTATTAACTAATTCAATATATAATTCATAATAGCTATCTAATAGTTATGTGTTTTTAGTTTTTTTTTTATTCACATAAATAAATATTTCTTCAATAATAACTCGTTGATTTGAAATTTTACAAACGTTTTTACACTAACGTCCTCAGAATGCACCTTAGAAATCATTTTGTGTTATGCTCAATAATTACAAATGAATAAAGAGACATAATTATAATAAGTTACTGACAAATTTCAGACATCATTTCTAAAGATTATTTTTGTGATCCAGTAACAGGGTTCATCGGCCAGTTAGTGTTTAAAACTGATTTTAATAAATATGTTGTATTGATACGAGTATAAAATCTGTGCATAATAAGTCAAGTACAAGTCTGACTTATACTGGTCGGTACTTATCGTTAGCCGGTTTTTCGTTCTAATTAACCACGAAATTATTATTAAAAATAGTCTGCTTAAGATTTCATTTATATTTTTTGTTTTGTACTGAATCCATTGGAATAATATAAAATTCAATATTGTAAACAAAATAATATAAACTTTCTTTTTCATCGTAAGTTTAAATATAAAAGATAATTTAAATGAATTTAAATTATGTTAATACCTATAAAGGAATTTGATAAATAAATATATCGCATACGCAATCAGCCTGTAACATACCACTGCTGGGCATAAGCCTCTTTATTCGTGTAGGAGAAGGAATAATAAATATATATTTTTTACATAAACAAAGGTATGAGGTATGAGGTTTTTTATAATATTGTTATTAATATAAAATAATTATTTTTTAATAAAAGCCTTTTTACTTTGCTATATTATGAAGTCATAGTTTTTACCTTTATATGTAAATATATGTGTATATTTTAAAATTGTTCTCATTATTAAGCCTCTATTCTATATCTACAAAAATATCTGTAATTTATTCTACATGAAATCATTCTTTTAAATTTGGAATATAGCCTTAACACTAGTAAATTATATTAATTACGATAATAATACATACGTAAGAACCGTGTGAGTACATTTTTTACACGAATTTGCTTCGGAATTTTCCATTAAAGTTACCGTGTTTTTTTTTTTTTTATCTGGGAGTTAAAAAATCTTACAATATATAGTACGAGTATAGCGATGAATGCTTTATGTTTTTACAGGAATAGTGATGCTTGTATCGTTTGAGTTTTCACTCTGTCTCTTTTCAGCTTCATCTTCTTCAGCTGGAGGGATGTAATTCCACGATTGTGTTTCAGCCGTTCCGAATAAAATGAAATAAATAGCCGAAGCGATGTACACGGACGCTCCAGTTATGAAAACTGGTCTCCATTCCGCAAAACCGTTCTAAAATTAGAAATTAAATCCATGAACACTAATCATTTTATATAATTATAGGCTGATTGCTTTTGTTAATTACAAACATTACTTAGATAAGTAATTATAAAATCGCTGTGATAAGCAATTGCTACTGTCGCTTATAACCTAATAGTATACACTATAGAAAAAACGTCGTCATACTTTTTTCCGCTAATCGTTCGTACTATGAATTCTTTATAAATATTAATCAATTACATATTTTTTTCCAAGACATATATATAAGATAACTGAATTAAATTTATTTTACTTTTCTACTGACATATACGGTCTACATGAAACATTTATAACGTAACATCATTATAAAATTAGATTTGCTCAACATTTTTTTTTTCTTAAAAACCGTTAATTCGCAATGAATAATAATTAATTTTAAAGTCTTACCCCGTCCTTCGTAAAGTGGGCAGTAACGAGAGGCGTTATAAAACCAGCAGTGTTTCCGACTCCATTAGCAATTCCGTATAAAGTTCCCGCGAAATTAGGGGCTAGATCTTGATGGTTGACAAGATTGGTCAATGTGGCAGCACCATTGGATCCCATGGAGAATGTTATTAGAGCCACTGAGAGTATGGGGGCACAGCCCGTGAATCCAAGAGCAATCAGGAGCAAACCAGGTAAAATGTGAGAGAATATGCAGAAGAATTTTCTCATAAACGTCATCGAAACTACATTCTGCTTCACGATTCTAAAATTGAAACAATTATGTTACTTTGGTTTTTATATAAAGTACCTACTTTACAATCCATAAGCTTAAAATTATACTATCGCAAGGCAAGTTTAAAATTTTATTTTTATAAATGTAGTATTGTATTTCAAATCTTCAGTTTAGTTTAGTTCTAATATCCTTCTGCTAGAAAACGGCCTCTACACATATTTGAAGAATAACTGAAATATATTCCGTCATGCTGCTAAGCTATAACTTAGTGAATGTATGGTGAGGAGTGTATTTCAGTATCTATTCCAAGACTATGATAATATACACAGCTATTTTTCAGGATAATAATACACAGCTCTTTCTTTCTTCATCGGGCGAGAAATATTTTTTAAACAAATTGAGCTCTAAAACTAGTAATGTACAAGTATAAATTTGAATCCTTCGACCTTTTAGTTAAAATACACAAGTTTAAAAATGTGGAGTCAATAATTATGTTAAACTAAGTTAAGACCTAAGTTGTTCACACAACTAAATAAAACGGAGTATGCGCTTTAAAAGAATGTGGTTTCGTCCAGTTCCGAACTTGCGACCTAAATATTGCAAAAGAATACAAAAACGTTTTTATGACCTAGTTTAAGCAATTTAATCAATATATATGTAACAGGTTTCTCACCTGTCTCCGATGGCTCCAAAGATTAGTGAAAATATCATCCTCGCTAAATACGGCAGTGAAGCCAATGTTCCCGTCGATGTAAGGTTAAAGCCGAGAGCATTAGATACGAAATTTGGCGCCGCTGTCATCACAAAATATACTCCCCAGCTGTTGCCAAAGTGAAGGATTGTCATCGCAAGGAAGGGAAAGGAAGTGAGAATTTTTAAGAGGGGAAGATTGACCTGAAAGAAACACTCAATTCTTAATAATGCACTTTAGCCAAATCACTGTTTCTCCTTACATAATTATTCAATTAAAGGCTAAAAGTTTCACATTTACTTAATCTTTTCTTGGACCAGAATAAAAATATTACTATGTACCTTATTTTGTCTTGAAGAGAGTACTTTGTCACCAATGGCTTTTAAAATATATTCCTTTTCATCAGAAGAGATACGAGGATGCTGAGTGGGAGAGTCGTATACCAAAATCCACCAAGCCGCACACCAAACGACACCAATTATTCCTAAAATTTATTTATATTAAACAAAGGTTTTAATAAAAATACTCTTTAACCATAAATTAGCTACGTCAAGAATCATACGATTATAAAGTAAAGAAAATTGTATAGAATTTGTAGGCTATAATAAAAAATAAACTATTTAGCCAAATAGTTGGTATTATAAAATTCAATTCTATTTCATTTCTTTCCTATATAGTGCGATCAACTAAAACGTTGCAATAATAACATAATTAAAATTAAGAAAATATTTTTATTTAATATTCCTCAGGTTAATGATGGCTGTCAAAGTTGCACGCACCCTGCAAACTTTCTATCTATTAATTGACTGCTCTCGCTAACAAAAAAATAAACTAAACGATTCTTCTTAGAGTTCTTATAATATTAATATATATACACAGTACAGTATTACACTATTTTTCATCAATATTTATAAGAGATATATAACCTTTTGCTATTATTATTTCATTCACATCTTACCAGGTACGTAAAAAGCGGAACTCCAACCAAAGTTCTCAATTAAAGGACCGGTGAGCGACCAAGTGACCACGGTTCCTATCGCACCGCCTAGAAGACAGCTCACGAATTTACCCTTTTCAGCCGGTGGAGCCCAATGTGCAACAAGAGCGTGCAAAGAAGGAAATAGGAAACCCTAAAAAAATAAACTGCTGTAAGAAAAATATCGGTTTACTCTTGAAAAACTTTTAATTCTCAAAGCACTTATAATTTATTAAGTATTAATTTTAGTTTTAACACTAATTTACAATTTCTGTGGGTGTAATAATTCGTCTTGTTTTTTATTCCTTCTACTTTATACAGCCTACCATTTAAATCGAAATAACTTAAAAGTCATTATTTTTACTGTTTTAACGTTATTACTTTTTGATGAAGCTTTTTTATTTTAAATATTTAATTAGTTGTTTAGTTTCGGAAATTAATAAAAACATAATATTAGAAAACCATATGACAAGTATATGGAAATATGCAGCACACGACAATATAAACGAAACAAATACAAACGAAAAAAATGCGATTAAAACATAAAAAAGACAGACATAATATGAGAAAAACAATCATTAAGTCGTTTAGAAGTTTTACATTAAAAATTTCTGGAGAAAAAATCTTATGAGTAATAAAATAGAATACCATTGATTAATAATTACCGATGCAAGACCAATAATGACTCGTATGGTTACAAGTAATGAATAGCTCAATTTTGCCGCCTCCGGTGAGAGAATCGTGAGAACGGCAGTTGTTAACATTGTTAAGAAGACGACTTTTCTTGGACCGTATAGTTCTGCTGCAAAACCGCTGAAGAATGATGTGACAGCATAGCCCCAAAAGTAGCTCGATAACACATAAGCTTGTTCTTGTGCGGTCCAATCAAACGTAACTACACCTTCGGGCTGCATGAAAAAAAAAAATTTGGATCATATATTGTGTGTTTATCAATTCAATTGTATATATTTTGATTCAGAAAACTTAAGATTAAAATTTTAGCATACAAAAATAACAAGCATCCGTCTATACATCTATCAATCCTCAAAATCATTCACGTCAATCAATATCTCGCAAGAATTTTTTTTTAATGGATAAATAAAAGAATGATTGTATTATGGTACAAAACTAACCATGTGTATCGCGAATGTAATGTAAATAAAATAAAGTTATCGAAAAAAAGATCAATCTATCTGGGTTTTTATATCATGATTAGGAAAAAACAAGATGGCCTTATATTATAACATCCGTCGTGTGTCAAGTTTGTGATACGAGTATAAACGGAGGACAGTTACGAGTGTATATAAGTGATTGTATGATAGGATAAATTTTAGCTCTCTAGCTCTTGATCTGATCGTTTTATGTCTTACTAATAGAATTCAACATGCATCAATAAACTAAACATAGCCGAGAAATTATTTCCCACCCAAGTAGAAAAAAGGTCAGGCTCAACCAGATCATGTATGATATATATCTGAACCGGATCAGGATAGAATGAGGCATGTCAGATCCAGCAAGCTCTATCAGGAACAGGTCTGGTCTAGAGAAGGATATCCTGATGTAAAATATTATCAAGTATGGTAAGGCATACTGGATCAGGACCCGGTCCGATCCAGATCAGGATAGTCTGATGTAAAATATAATCAAGTATGGTAAGGCATACTGGATCAGGACCCGGTCCGGTCCAGATCAGGATAGCCTGATGTAAAATATAATCAACTATGGTAAGGCATACTGCATCAGGACCTGGTCCGGTCCAGATCAGAATAGCCTGAAAGAAATTACGCAAACTGAGCCTGAATTGCGCTATTAATGTTTTTAAACGCACTTAGTATATATACAGTTATCAGGACAGTCTAGCAGGGAGTCCATTTCTACACAGTGGAGCAGTCGTAAGTAATAGAAAATAGTTAATTAGTAGTTAATTATTAGAAGTTAATAAATAAAATTTAATTAATAATAACAATAATTAATTAATAACATAAAAATAATTAATATTTAAAATAAAAACATAATTAAATAATACATTGGAAAAAATAAACGGAAATAAATATCATAATAATTATGTTAAGTAACATATTTATGATATCACTCCACTTTTTTTTTTGTTAAACAATTTTTTCAAGAATATACATTCGTGTTTTTAAAGGGACTGGACCGAACCGGCTGATCAGGATGAGATGAGATAACAACCGGGACTGACGGCTTCACGTGCTTTCCGAGGCACGGTGGGGAGACCCACAAGGACTGCACAAACATCCAGACCACGGCAAACACCTATATGGCTAATACAAATGTTTCTTATGTGTGGGGATCGAACCCGCAACCGCCAGCGCAACAGGCACAATCCATGGCCGTGACCGTTGCGCCAACACGGCGTCATTTGGCGTTTCATTGTATACAAAGAATATATTTTATGTGCATGCATCAATGTAATTAGCAAACACAATATGTCACCGATAACTCAATTACACAACTCATTAAATAATCAATTCTTACGTAATGTGCATAAGTTGCGTATATGTAAATCACTTTAAAATATTAGTATCGACATTTACAATTACGTGTCGGAATGTTTATAATAGTTTATCAAACAAACATTCATTACATTTAATTTTTACATGGTTACAGTGATCTTATATAATGAACAATGTGTGTATTTTTATGCTTAAAAATGTTTTCAATTATTCTAATATTGTTTATAATTAGACTTGACCACAGAGGTTGTAATTAATATATTATGTGATTACCTGTCGTAGTACTTGCTTCGTAATCACACTTAAAGTGCTATTATATAATGCTCTATCGTCATTTTCAATTGCCTCGCATTCAGATTTAACCCTGTGAACAAAAGAACAATGTAAGCCATACAAACCACACTTAGTTGACTTTATATTGTCGTTGCATATCTGCGATATACTAAAAGTATTCTTTGAAATAACTGGTTGCTTGCAATCGAAAAAAAAACCGACTTCAATTATATCGTCGAGTAATACAACGTAGATCGACGAAAAAATAGTCAAGTAACTACGCGTTTATCAAAGATTACTCAAAAAGTAGTTATCAGATCTCGATAAAAATTTTTGTGTGACCACATAATAAACATCAGCTTTCGATTAAATAAAAAATTATCAAAATCGGTACACCCAGTAAAAAGTTATTGTGGATTTTCGAGAGTTTCCCTCGATTTCTCTGGGATCCCATCATCAGATCCTGATTTCCTTATCATGGTACCAAACTACTACCAAACTACTATATCCCCTTTCCAACAAAAAAAGAATTATCAAAATCAGTACATCCAGTAGAAAGTTATGCGGTATAATAAATACAACGTAGGTCGACGAAAAAAGCGTCAAGTAAAAACGCATTATTAGATATAACTCGAAAAGTAGTTGTTAGATCTCAAATAAATCTAAATGGGACCAATTGACACACACCACCTTTCGATTAAAAAAAAAATGTCGAAATCGGTCCACCCGGTCAAAAGTTCTGATGTAGCATACATAAAAAAAATACAGTTGAATTGAGAACCTCCTCCTTTTTTGGAAGTCGGTTAAAAAAGAATAGAATCTCTATATAAAAGATACACGCAATTTACACTTTGAATCGCTCTCCTGTAAAGATGCTGTTTTTCACATCCGACGCTTTTAATAGTCATGGGCGATTAGCAAAACTTAGACCCACCCCACCACCCTATGTACATGAATGGGGTACATAAATGACCCCTATGTACATGGACATAATTATAAAATACGGTATAGTGGACTTGTATTTTTTGTTAAAGTTCATTTAATGTTGACTTAAAAATGCTTAAAAAAAACTTAAACTTGCTTAATTCCAGTGGAAGTTACATTATACAATTCGTATTTCATCTATATATATATATATATATATATATATATATATATATATATATATATATATATATATATATATATATATATATATTATATATATATTATATATCTATAATCATTCATCACGAAATCTCCGAAACTATAACACCTACAAACTTGAAATTTGGCAGGTAGTCTCCTTATAGGAAGTAGACATCCGCTAAGAACGGATTTTACGAAACTCAACCCCTAAGGGGGTAAAATGGGGGTTGGAAGTTTGTACGAGAGTCCCATGTTTTTGACGTAAGAGACTTGAAATTTAAAATGTATGCTCTATAGATGGTAACAAGGTATTCAAATAATGTATCTTTAGAAATCAACTCCCTTTTGGGGTTAAAACGGGGGATGTTACGTTGACTCACTAATCACGAAATCTCCGAAACTATAATGCTTACAAACTTGAAATTTAGCAGGTAGGCTCCTTATAGGGCTTAATCTATTGCTAAGAATGGATTTGACGAAACTCGACCCCTAAAGGGGTAAAACGGGGGTTGGAAGTTTGTATGAAAGTCCCATGTTTTTGAAGTAAGAGACTTGAAATTTAAAATGTATGCTCTATAGATGATGAAAAGGTGCCCAAATAATGTTTCTTAGAAATCAACTCCCTTTTGGGGTTAAAACGGGGGATGTTACGTTGACCCACTCATCACGAAATCTCCGAAACTATAACAGCTACAAATTTGACATTTGGCAGGTAAGTTCCATATAAAGCGTAGTCATATGCTAAGAACTGATTTAACGTAACTCGACCCTTAAAGGGGTAAAACGGGGGTTGGAACTTTGTATGAAAGTCCTATGTTTTTGAAGTAAGAGATTTGAAATTTAAAATGTATGTATAGGTAGTAAAAAGGTATCCAAATAATGTATCTTTAGAAATCAACTCCTTTTTGGGGTTAAAACGGGGGATGGTAGGTTGACTCACTCATCACAAAATCTCCGAAACTATAACAGTTATAAACTTAAAATTTGTCAGGTAGGTTTCTTATAAGGCGTAGACATCTGCTAAGAACTAATTTTACGAAACTCGATCCTTAAAAGGGTAAAACGGGGCTTGGGAGTTTATATAAAAGTCCTATGTTTTTGAAGTAAGAGACATGAAATTTAAAATGTATGCTCTATACATGGTGAGAAGGTGTTCAAATAATGCATTGTAATCTATATATATAAAAGAGAAAGATCACTGACTCACTCATCACGAGAACTCAAAAACTGCTGGATGGTCCATTCATCCAGGATGGACAAAGATGAAATTTGGCAGGGACGTAGATTATAATTAATAGACGTCCGCTAAGAACGGATTTTGCGATATTCCACCGCTAAGGGGGTTTAATTGGGGTTGATAGTTTGTATGAAACTTATACAGCAGGGTCGGTTTAAAGCAAAATAACCGCGTTGTAACCCTATGTGTTCAAGAAACATTTATATTGATCACTTATAAGTAGTACAAAAAAATATATTTTTTACAATATCCAACCTTTACGTTACTAGAATACTTTTTATTTACCCCTGTCTTCACGGAGTCACGGAGGAGCGTGCGTAACGCTATTCTGTGACATATAGTTACGTAGAACCATATTAAAAACTGAATTGCATGCAGTATAGTTAAACATATTTACACTACAATACTACATTATTTCATACCACAATTCTGACGAATTCAACGAACCATTTTGTTAAACGCGACGCGCGCTTCACGCGCACGTAGTCGCGGGCAACAGTTAGTGTATTATAAAACAAAGTCCCCAAAAGTGTATGTGATCGATACCCTCAAAATCTACGGAACGGATTTTCATGCGGTTTCATCAATGGAGAGAGGGCTTCAAGAGGAAGGCTTATGGAACGGCTAAGCCGATTATGATGAGAGTTTCACTGGAAGTTTGCCGGAAAAACTTTGTGTCACACTGATTTCAACGCGGGCGAAGCCGCGGGCACAGCTAGTTTATATATATATATATATATATATATATATATATATATATATATATATATATATATATATATATAAAAGCGAAAGGTCACTCATCACGAAATCTCCAAAACTATAACACCTACAAACTTAAAATGTGGCAGGTAGGCTCCTTATACGACGTAGACATCCGTTAAGAATGGATTTTACGAAACTCGACCCCTAAGGGGGTGAAACGGGGATTGGAAGTTTGTATGAAAATCCTGTTTTTTTGCTCTATAGATGATGAGAAGGTGTCCAAAAAATGCGTCGTAATCTATATATATATATATAAAAGAGAAAGGTCACTGACTCAATCATTACGAGAACTCAAAAACCGCTGGATGGTCCCATCCATCCAGGATGGACAAAGATGAAATTTGGCAGGGAGGTAGATTATAGTTAGTAGACGTCCGCTAAGAACGGATTTTGCGATATTCTACCGTTAAGGGGGTTTAATTGGGGTTAATAGTTCGTATGAAACATATACAGCAGCTATAATTTCGCCAAATAGGTTATTTATACTGCAGCCTGAAAATAAAAAAATGTGGTGTATAGAGAGGTTTTATAAATATAACTATTAAATTATACTACATTGTGCTTTTGAAAAAGTTACCCAGTGTGATAAGCATTTCAAGTGACTGAAATAAAAAATAATTTGCGTTAAACATCTTAATAGTAATGCATATCTTCATAACCATGCGAACGTAGTCGCGGGCAACAGTTAGTGTATTATAAAACAAAGTCCCCAAAAGTGTATGTGATCGATTCCTTCAAAATCTACTGAACGGATTTTCATGTGGAGAGAGAGAAAATGGAAAATGGAGAGAGGGCTTCAAGAGGAAGGTTTACGGAACGGCTAAGCCAATTTTGATGATAGTTTCACTAGAAGTTTGCCGGGAAACTTTGTTACACACTGATTTCAACGCGGGCGAAGCCGCGGAAACAGCTAGTTACTTATAAAAGGGTAAATATATTTGTGGATTTCTTTGTTGTAAGAACAATTCAGTACTTAAGGAAATAAATGCTTTGTGTGGTCTGAGATTGGTATCGGCTTAAAGCATTCCACATTAAACATAAAAATAAATTGCCTATTCAATACATTTAAAAAAAACTCACACGTTTTTGTAAAGTATATTCAAAAACATTGTTTAAAAAAAGATCATGAAACAAATTATAATATAAACATAACTTTGTTTCTCTTCTCTTCCTTATCCAGGATATTTTACGTCCTTATCCAAGACTTCAATTATTCACAATTCATTAGAATCGCCCTAGTGTTAAATAAATAAATAAATTACGGTGTACTTGTTATTTTATATTAATTTAAAAGTATTAGAGCCTTCACGTTCTACACTTGTTAGAAATAAATGTGTAAAGGTTAACGGAAAGCGTACGTACTGACTACTTGGTGAATAACGAATTGATTGGATCCAAGTTAACGATACTTTTAAATATCGACTGTGTTAAAATCATTCAACGGTGAAATACTACAGTCTAACAATGAAACTAGAAAACAAGTATTGTAATTGAATGAAAACTGCTTCTATCGGGGTCGTTACTAAATATTTTTTGTATTACACTTATAAAATACTCTTACAAGAGCGTTATTTTACAAATAAAAAAGAAATATTGGAGTAGATTCTTGTTGGACTTATTAATATATATTAACTGTGCCCACGACTTCGTCCGTGTGGAATTTAACAATAATTGTGTTTGCAGGCAAACGAAGGAAAACCGACTTCAATTATATCAACAAGTAATACAAAGTAGATAGACGAAAAAATAGTCAAGTAAATACGCATTATCAAAGATTACTCCAAAAGTTGTAATGAGATCTCGATGAAATTTAAATGTGACCACATGATAAACATCGGCTTTCGATTACATTAAAATCATCATAATCGGTACACCGAGTAAAAAGTTATGCGGATTTTCGAGAGTTTCCCTCGATTTCTCTAGGATTCCATCATCAGATCCTAGTTTCCTTATCATGGTACCAAACTAGGAATATCTCCTTTCCAACAAAAAAAGAATTATCAAAATCGGTTCATAAACGACGGAGTTATCCCCGAACATACATAAAAAAAATAATTATATACGGTCGAATTGAGTAACCTCCTCCTTTTTTTGAAGTCGGTTACGAAAGTTATTGTTCAGTTCGCAGAGTTATAAAATAAATAAATTTCTAAAATAAAAGTAGACTAAGTTACTCCTTATTACATCAGCTATCTGCCAGTGAAAGTCCCGTCAAAATCGGTCCAGCCGTTTCAGAAATTAGCCGGAACAAACAGGCAGACAGACAGACAAAAATTATAAAAAATGTTTTTTTGGTATATGTACCGTGGATACGTCCATATGCATTTATTAAAAAGTGGTTATTTTAATATTACAAAAAGACACGCCAATTTTATTTATTTGTATAGATATACACAATATGGATAAGATTGTTCTTTTCTCTAGAATTATTTTCATTTTTTATTTATTTATTTACTTCATAAAACTCACAGACGACTCCGAGATTTAAAAATACGAGTATAAGGTAAGTATGTATATAATAATATTACATATTGGTATTAACCAGTCTGAGTTAAAACAAATTTATTTTGACAAATAGGTTAAAATTAATAACTATTTAAAAAAAATTTTAAATGAGATAATTCCTCGCCTTATTGCCTCCACTGGTGACAAGAGGGCTGTTGCATTTTTTGCCCAGAGAATCGGCATAGCGATTCAACGGGGAAATGTTGCCAGCATTCTTGGCACAATTCCACGCGGACATGATTTATACCAAAACTATCTGTAAATAATTAGTTCTTAAGTTGTGAATTGTAAATATGTATAATGTTTTATTAGAAAAAAAAAAAAAAAAAAAAAAAAAAATATATATATATATATATATGTGAGAAAAATAACTAGCACATCAAACAATTATTGCAAGTAATCTTGAGATCAACAATAGTAACATCCTTGTTTGTGTCAAGATTACTTGCAATTGGGTAATTAAAAATTCAAAAAAAAAAGTAAGCAAAATGAAATTTTCAATTGTTTCAAGCAGGAAACAATATTCTAAACATCTTTCAAAACCATATTTTTTATTAGATAATTCGTTAACATTACGATCAATTTTGATAAGATCATTCTACAAGTGGCACGTACAGTTGACAAGATCAAGGAAGGAAGTATAAATGTTATAAATACTAGCGCAGTCGAAAAAGCGCAAATGAACACTTATCAAGGAGAGCAGACCAAGGCGAAATTATTTTTGATAAATTGAATTTCATTGTTTTCGTCTTAAAATATTACTCTAGCTAGGTATTCGTAAGATGCGTGTTTAAGTAAAAAAGATTTCGAAAAACAGATGTTATCATTTCGTTTATGACAAAACTTGAAACACAAATGATGAATGATGTGCGTAATAACGCGTTAAGATGATTGACGTTAATGTATATCAGCTAAATTTTACAATTGAATTGTTATCTAAATCTCAAAATCACTCATCTCTAATCACTCAGAGTGTCTACAAAATCTTGTGATATGTTTTATCTTTGGTTTACGTAAATATGATCACATATCAAAATTTCGTATCAACTTAAGTGACTTTCTTCTTAACTTCGCTGTGATATGCACATTCTTTCCTTTCTCTATAACATACTTCAAGACAAAATTCTCTCCCTACCTTCGATCCCGTTTCAATCTTCTTCCTACCCCAACACGCTCTAGGATGCCTTGCATCATATCGATGCTAGAAGTCCTCAGATACTACACCAACTTCCTAATCAATTTCTTCACAATACGGGCTGCAACGATTTGGAATCGTTTACCAGAAGTAATCCAAGAAAGCACTTCAATTTATGCTTTCGAGGACAAGCAAAAGGAATCATCTTTTCTCCGAAGTCAAGAACCTCTCATAATTGGTATACTCTGCATGTATATATTTATTTACGTTTACAGGCTATCCCGTAAGTCGACGTCAAGCCTAAATCGGGTGGTAGGTCTAGTCATAATAGTTACCATAAAAATATAAAAAAAAACTTTGCTATGTATTTTAAAAATTACAGACATTTATAAAAAAGTCGAGAAAATCTACACCTGTGAATTGAAATTCTAACTTTTTTTTTTTAATTTTCTTTTTATTATGTAATCCTGAATAATGCTTCTGAAAACTGTTGCTTAAAATTGATTGACACCTGATTCCGGCTTGACGTCGACTTACGGGACACACTGCGTATGTATGTATGTATGTATGTATATACATATGTATTTTATATTGGTAATTTTTAATGTAAATATTACAGCATTAAGTTATTATTTATTAAGTTATTATAAAAAAAAACAAAGATAAAAAAGTACTCTCGCTAGGTCTTCAAAAATAATAAATAAATGAAGTCACACGAGCTATGAATAAAATTAATGATATAGATGTTCAGATCATTCTTTGACGTCATTTGAAAATTACATATGAATATTTTGTATTAACTACCTAGGTATATCGACTTGACTATTTTGATATTTCGACACAAGATTAAACTTGCTCACCTTGCGTGCTTATTCTTATTTTAATACACACATATTGGATATATCCTGTCGATAGATCTACGTAGTCTGTTAATCTTAGATAAAACAAAATTTGGTGATCGTTTTTATCAAGGTTGTATTTCAGAAAGGGATGTTCGATCCTGAAAATAATATTTTTTTACGTCGACACATCTCATTCAACATGTGTGAAAAGCTGTATGTAAATTAGAGTCAATAAATATAAAGTAACAAAAATACTCCGGACAATTAGTTCTTTATAAAACTTACAGGGGTTACCTATTTTTGATTCGATAATTATTTTTCTCCCTCGTTTTTTTTTAATAATATAGATATATTATTTTTGAGAAAACAAATTTTAGAACTTGTTAAAAACTACAAACAATATTTTACTCTCATTATTTGTAAATAACCATGGATAGTAATTAATATGATCAGCCAATAAAGCGTGAAAGATTGAGTAATACCTACCGCTAACATACATACATAACATACACGAGTATCCTTGGTACAGATAGTGGTAGATCGTTAGAAACGTATTCGTGCGTATAATACTGAGATCGCTTCCAATATATAGATTAATGAAAAACATCGGAACATCATTTATTTTTTAACTCAAAAATTCAACTACTAATCAAACTGTTAGTTTTTACTGTATATGTGTTGTTTAACATTTTATTGTTTTTAATAATAATACAAAACGAAGGCAGTTACAAACAGAATAATAATAATAGTCGTAGCACGATATTATCAAAACGTTTGTATTTCATTCAAAATAATATTTCATAGTTCAAAACCTAAGAGAAAGTTATTACCTTATAATATACCTATTATCTGAGCCTATTATACTTTATAATACACTAGCTGACCTGTCGAACTTCGTATCACCTTATTTTTTTCTGAAATATAATAATAACATAATATATCAAAATAAAATATAGCCTATCTTTTAAGTTGGATCAAACTGCACACGGTGTGCAAATTTGACTAAAATCGGTTAAGTAGTTTAGGAGTCCATTGAGGACAAACATTGTGACACGAGATTTATATATATTAAGATTAAACAAACAGGTAGGGTTAAAAAAAACAAACGAGACCCGCTCTAATCATACTTACATATACAAAATTTTATTGTTATAATTATTATGTTTATATTTATAAAAAATTTATTTGCAAATAATTCTCATTAGTTTACATTTTTTATTAGTTTCACTGCTTGTTTAATGCTCTTTAGTTAGTAAACTAACTTTATTTATTTAATCAATTAATATAGCTTTATACAAATAAGCTTTAAAACCACCTTCGAATCGTCAATTTACAAATAAATTAATTACAAGTTATTTAATTTTAAATTTTTTATCAGGGATACTCGAGCCCAAGATCATAAATGCCGCGAGTAGCCTTTTTAGCGTTTAAAAATAAGTACAAAATCAATTCTTAGACACTGTAATAAGAGATACAAAAATTAAGAAGACAAACATTTTCAAAATTTTAAGTTCGCCCGCACTATCAAGGCGAATCTAACATATCTTATATCAAGGTGTAATAAATATTTTTAACTAACCATCACTTCATCATAACTTCAGCCTATGGCAGCCCACTACTGGACATAGGGCTCCACAAGTTCGCACCAAAAATAGCGTGAACTCATGTGTGTTGCCCATATGGTCAACACGCTGTGCGGGCAGGTTGGTGACCGTGGGGCTAGCTTTGTCGCACCTAAGACGCTGCTACCCGTCTTCGGCCTGTTTATTTTAAAGCCAGCAGTTGGATGGATATTCCTCCATCGGTCGGCTTTTTAAGTTCCAAGGTGGTAGTGGAACTATGTTATCCCTTAGTCGCCACTTACGACACCCACGGGAAGACAGGGGGTGGCTATATTCTTTACTGTCGTAACGTCGTGTCGTATTTTTATTAATTTCTTTCGTGTTTGAGATAATATTCTTAGATAATAAAAATTACACTTGACAGGTAATACTAACGATTTATCTTCGTTATCGCTTGGTACCATGGCTATAATGTTGACGCTCATGTTGACCCGTAACATGTAGTTGACCCAGCAAGCAAAGAACATCATCAAGGCTACGTTGAAACGCGCTGGAATCACATCTGAAAGGTAATAAATAGTAATAGTGAAACAATAGATTTAATCAAAAATATAGTAGAGTTATTGTTTATTTATATTCTAATTTTTTACCTCGACGAAAAGAAAAAAAATTAACAGATGAGAGGAAAATTAATCATATCAAGGCGTAATAAGAGTGCATTTTTATCTTTATACTATGGACAAATTGGAATTCTTTTCTTTGACTTTTACCTAAGTATAAGCATAAGCATAGGCTAATATAACACAAAATAATAAACTCGGTCGGTCGTATATATATATATCTTAAGGTCGTATATATATATATCTTATATATCTTATATATATATATATATATATACACTATGAAGACGACGCGTTGGCGCCACGGCCACAGCACTGGTTGCCGTCGGTCGGCGGTCCCGTTTGTTATCATGTATACCAGCGTTTCTCCTAAATGGGGAAAGAAGCCTATGCTTAGCAGTAGGATATTATTTATTTTATTTATATAAGTTTTAACATCCATGGGCTCTTAAGTGCCCATGCCTTTTTTATTTACATTTTAATTTTCAAAGCATTGAGGCGTATAATTTTCAACACTGCATGCTTCAAATTGCGAACTACAGCTTATTTTCTCTAATTCGATGGTGAGTCCAAAACTGACCGTGAGAGATATATATACCCATATACACATATATATTTATGTAGGTTTATAATTAAGATAATTATTTACGACTATGGTTTTTTCATATATTACATGTGTAACTAACTCTCCAATGTTAATTTACCGCATTGTCGACGGCCACACTCATTTTTCTAAAACAGCGCCCGCTCAATCATGTCCTCAATAATGTTCGCATCCCTATTATGGATCGCCATTTTGAGGCTGTGCTCGAGGATTTGCCTACGGTCTGCCTCCACCGCCTTTACCTTCTGACAAAGTGGCCGATTGCGTCGTCCTTGTCGTCGGTGTAATAGACACAGGTGTTAGTGTGTCTAGTCACCGTGACCACCGCCTGCGTGTACCTTCCCAACATGTTGCCCTTGAGGACTTGCCAGGTGTCGTTATTATAAATGGCTGCTTCGGATTCTTTGAGTTCCACCTCCAGCAACTTTTCATGGTTGTACTGGTAGGTCTGATTGATTTTCTTGCATATGGCCAGGCTTACCTCGCGGTTAGCCTTTGTTATGGCCAGGAACTCGATCAGCGCATTTTCCGCATGCTGTAGTGGTGTGGACGCTGGTCGAAGTCTGGGTGGTGTTACTTGCCCCATGTCGACCCTCGTCCGAGTGGCTGATGGTGCTTGAGATTACGTCGGACTTTCGTCCTTGGTAAATCTGCTTATTGCTATCATTAGCAGCTCACTCGTTTGCGCCGATTTTGGGGAAAGGTGGGACAGTCGTTTACCTCTTTTGGGGGAGATGGTAGCCTGGACGAACTTTGCTATCGCCATCAGTTGTGGTTTCGCTCTTTAAGTGTTATCTTCGGGGTCGCGCCGTCCTTGCATTTTCTTTTTTGCCTCAGCCTTTTGTTGCAGTCGCTCCGAGCCCTGAGAGTAGTCTCTTCGAGAGTCGGCTATACACGGAGTGAAAGTGGTTGTGATTTGGGCTTTAAGTACTAAGTATGCTCCCCCCTGTCCTCATAGGCTAGGGATATGGTGGTGTCTTGACGCTAATAGGCAGCCGTATCTGTCCAATATGCCACCTCTATCGTAATCGACGAGAGTCCACGCTGATTCTTCCAGGGGCACCCCCGGAGGATTCACCCAGCTGTTGTAGCTACGAGCTCACCTAGGATAGTAGTAGGATATTACAGGCTGAAGCGTGTATATATATATATATATATATATATATATATATATATATATATAGATAATATTGTACTAAGCTAATTATAATAGACAGACGTATTTTTAGATGTCTTATTCATGGCCGAATAAAAAAATAAGTTTCGCCTATATCCAATGTCAAATTCAGAGTTGAGATCTACGGAAGTTAACGTTTCCACATTTGTAAAAATTCGCAATCTCAGTCAAGTGAGCGACCTCGAACATACCTATGAGCAACTTCGCGGAAGATAACTTTCAAATACAATGTCAATAACAGACAGATACTGACAACAGGTACCTGAGATTAAAACAACAAGCCTAATGGAAAAATTCCATTTGAAATAAACGAATCTAGACAAGTGAAAGCGAAATTGGAGAGTATTACTTGGACTAGTTAATCGAAATAATTATTTAGTGAACAAGTATGCATAGTTTATTTATAATTTTAATTAGGGTGTGAAACATTTTCGTGTGCTTAATATTATAGATATAATTTATATTTTTACATAGTTTTTTGACATTGAAAATGTTACCGAAAAATAAGATTGTAGTTAATTGCTACAGAGTTAAAATTATTTATTATTAGACTTATCTAATAAACCTTACAGGCTTAATAATTAGAAATAAGAATATTTAACTGGGATAGAACTTTTCACAAAAAACATCTGCTCATAATTAGTAGTTATAAGAAGTTCAAGGACAGAAAAAAATCACTAATTACACACTACTATCAAAGTATTTACGATATAATTAACAAAACAAAGCAAATTAATAAATGTTTTATATAGTAATTATTTTGTTTTTATTTAAACAACAAATTTTATTTAACGAATATTAAATTGATAAATAAAATAAAATGTAATGAAGTAACTTAGCTAACATAAATATTAGCTATTTAAACAATTTATTTATATTCAAGTTAGTTTTTGTTGGATGACTATTATCGTCAGATGTCTATCGAGCACTAAAATAATTATGCTTACAATATATTGTTTTCTCTTTTATTTAGTATTATAATAAGTATTTGATATTATTACTTTACGCATCTATCGATATCTAGGTAGCTAGTACCTATGTTACGTCCGTTTTACGTTATCCAATCGCACAAAGTACTCTAAAGCTAAATTTGTGCGTTTGTCCTCATTATATTTGTTTTGAATAAACCTTATTGTTTTTAAGGTCATACGGGTGACCTCTCAGCTCACCGATCGCCATGATCATTCGTTTTTGTTACCGATATATTAAAAGTTATGCGTAAATCACATGACGGCACATATTTGCGTAACGGTGTCCTCTTGTCGGCCTTGCCTTCTGGAAGGCTCCATGATACGGTGAAAGTGCTAAAATGCAGGGCTCGAATCTCCCTCACTTCGAGACACCATCGCCGCTGCGTCGTTAATTCGGTTCCACCCACGTTAAAATTTAATAACTTATTTTTCTACCTTACAATGTATATTATCTGAGTGACATATATCGAACACCACTTTCAAGTACAAATTTAATACAAGCATTAACGGTAAGCCCTACTTTCGTTAAATAACAAAATATTGATTCATATTGGTGTTATTCACCCATCACGTACATATGCGTATCGTTTATACAATCTAAATACAGTATTTGCATAACATTGTAGTAGGTAACATTTCTTTGTAAATGCGCTCTACATATTAACTTATTCCACGATAACAAGTTAATAGTATATTTCGAGTTAGCATTACCAGATTATCATGTAACTATAACATATTTTAGTGTGATTGTGAGCATCTATAATATGTAGGTATTTCAAGTAGGTATGCTGAAACGTAGAGATGCAATGAAATTTACTCGTAAAGTGACATTATCTTAACATTTAATATTTTAATAATACTTAGTAGTTCATAATCGGTGATAATTCTTTATAATTTTTCTAAATTATTCGTGTCGATAATCCTTTCATATAAATGAAGAAAGAAAACTATTGCACAATTAATATATGACAGCGTTACAATATCAATAACATGCATAGCATAGTTTATACATTTTCTGGGTACCTAATAATCTAATACTTTTAGTACCACGTACTTTACTGCAGTGTATGTGTATTATCTTTTTGTAACAGAATCGTTAGATCGTAACTATGCATTTTATGCGATTTGTCAAGGCCGACATAGAATGAATGGAGGTTTAGTTCCACGCAACAGCAAAAATGTGCGAGAAAAATATTTTAAAATTACTCGTTGTCGTCTACTAGACTACAAGTTTCAACCAGAATGCTTTTTAATCTAAATAAATAAATAAAACGACGTGTGAATAAAACGTGTATGATAAACTATTGAGAATTACTGTAAACTTTAGCTGATTTTATTTTGTTTTTGTAATTGAAAATAAATCAATGACCTAGGACATAGCAGTAAATATCTTACTTAAGATCTAAAGCAGTCCGATTGGGAAGTACCTCAACCCAGCGGCGTAAAGTAGTTGCCGCCGCATTCTTAATTTTTTTACAACATTTTCCTAGGCTATATTTAATTTTTAAATTAAAATTACCGTTTTCGAGTCCAAAAAAAATAACAAAATTATCGACCGTTAATCTTGAATAGCTTTTTTTAAGACACGTAGAATCTATAGCGACTTTGTGCACTTTTTATCTACTGGCTTACTCAAAGTCTACCAAAATTCAGGTCTGTCGAAATTGTTATGCTTACAAACGTCTATTTTGACCAGACTACTTATTTCATCAGTATTACGTTAATACGACTAGGACTTAGTGGCAGATTTATTGCCTCAGGTAGGCATTAAATTTTTGCCGCCCTCTACTGACTTCTTAAATTCGACAATTTACATAAAATAATGTTCATTTAGTTAACGTTGTTAAATATATCTTTCTGTACTTACAGTTCAATAATACAAACAATATATTTATTGAATTTTTTATTAATAATCCGGCTAATGATGACAATGAAGTCATTCAAGTTATGAAAGTTTTATGTTAATTATATGCGAGATTTTAAATCATTTCTCATTAATTCTGATTCTATTTCAAAAATGATTAAGGCGCTTAGTTTTTCTGACTGACTAGTTTTTCTGAAACTTGAGCCTAGCTCATAGTTTTTCCCGATTTAAGCAGAAAAAACTTCTCTTATAGGAAAAATTGGTCGCTACTGTGCAAAAAGCTACATGAAGTGATATATCTGAGTTTGATTAAATGTTTTCCAAAAACATTTTCCCAGGATATCTAAATTTTAATTTCCCAGGAACGAAGATACACTTTTAAATGATCCAAACTCTGATTTTTGGCAAATTAGCATTGAAAGTGTACAAGGACCTGAACTAAGTCAGTCTCCATATCATTAAAATACATTTTTTCAAAGTTAATGGTAGCACGTCAATGAATTGGTTAGAAATAAAAACTACTGGTTAGATCCACAGTTGATTTTATGCCGTTTTTCTATCTTCGACAAGACTTAATGATGTTATTTGCACTTGCAATTATTCTAATAATCGTATCTTCTTCAGACGTTTTTTCAAGCCTATTGCTTCGATACACATGATACTTTAGCTGTTTCTTCAAAATATCTCAAATTTTCTCGTTCAGCTATAAAAAAAATACGGAGTGATTCGTAAATAATGGCTACGGTGAATAAATCTCCAGTAGAAGCCTGCATTTGTACGTTCACTTCGTTTATACTTTCGAAAAACTATTCCACACAGTGTACAATGTATTTCTGTCGCTTCTCGTCACGTTACAAACTTCTCAGTACAATAAGCCTTGATCCGTTCCAAAGTCGTAAGGATTTTGAACCAATAATCTCTTAAACTCTTCCACGCGTCCTCTTTAGCTGATAAACGTGTCTGTCAGATTTACTGTCTTTAATGTTTTTCATTACCTGACTTTACTCATTAATTTTAGCCAGTGTTACAACGAGCTTACAAAAAATATCCTGTAGCATATTTATGGATTCAGCAACTGTAGTTGCCACTAAATTAATTGATAGGAAGTATATCAGTGAAAGGGACTTGATATACCTTATTTTATGACTGTCCCCGACAGTCTTCAATATTTATGGCCAATGTTTCTTATTCCAATATTAAAGGGTAAACACTATATTCAGCCCCTATTTTCACTCTCGTGTCTCTGTCTTTACGTATCAATTATAAAATGAGTAAAAATTATGGATTTTATATCATAATATTGAAATGCTATTCATTTTTTTTTTTATTTAACATGCATATACCACACAATATTTTGAACGTCAACGCTTTCATTTTGTACTTATATTACAGATCGATGCCCGGGATTGATGGTTGGATTATTATTTTGGGAATTATTCCTTCTTTTCCCCGACTCTCTTCTTCTTCAACTTCCTCATTCTGTGGGCTATGTCGGTTACTCTAGTTCTCTCGTAGATCTATGTATTACTACGGAAGAGGTCAGATTGAAATTGTTTAAATAAAATAAATTAGTTAAAATAGTATTAAGTAGAAATAAGATCATGTAATTTGTAAAAATAATTAAGAGTTTACAACGAATGTTCATATATATATAGGTTTTCACGAGATAAAACTGCGAAGCCTACAAATTGTAAAAAGCAAAATATAAACCAGTAAAATCTTTGTTTTCTTTACCCTGTAAAATAAAGGCATAGTAAAAATAAGAAAGATAGAATAGCTTAGGAAGCAAATAGTTTGGGAACCCACCCTGAGTATGAAAGATGATGAACGCGAGAAAGAAATTAGTATGAGGAATGAAAGTACGAGAGGCATAAATGATAGAACTGGAATGAAAGAGTACAACGTAGATACAGGCTCCGACCATATATATCGGAGGTTTAGAAAAAAAAAACAGAAGAGGTCTCTGCGTATAAGTTTCCGTATCCTCTTGGAAAGAGCCTTCTGTTCTGGCGAAACTGCTTAAGCAACAACAATCTCGCGGCTCCGCTGCATCAGATCCAAGATTTCGGGAAAAAGTTAGGACTGCTTCGTTAATTTCGTCGGTGAAAAGTGTCTGCGACCCAGTGTACACACCCTTCATCACGTAGTTGGTCATTTTGTCCTATTTTATAGTGGTTGCGCTGCAGCAGCGTGGTGAATTAAGCTCCAATCCTTCTCTTACGTGGAGAAACAGGCCTATGCTCAGCAGTGGGGTCATACAGGGTAAATACATGCACCACCCTGGGCAGGGAGGTTGCTGACCGCTGGGCTGACTTTATCGCACCGAAGACGCAGCTGTCCGTCTTCGGTTTGTGTATTTGAAAACCAGCAGTTGGATGATTACCTCGCCATCGGTCGGCTTCAATAGTTCTAAGGTGGTAGTGTAACTTTGTTACCCTTATTCTATATGGTCGTAACCACGCCGTTCAGGACTTTTGATTGATGATATGCCTACAAGTACAATTGTCTCATTATTATCATCATCATCATTACAGCCTATACAGTCCACTGTTGGACATAGGCCTCCACAAGTTTACGCCAAAAATAACGTGAACTCATGTGTTTTGCCTATAGTCACCACGCTGGGCAGGCGGGTTGGTGACCGCAGGGCTGGCTTTCTTGCACTGAAGACGCTGCTGCCCGTCTTCGGCTTGTGTATTTCAAAGCCAGCAGTTGGGTGGTTATCCCACCACCAGTCAGCTTTTTAAGTTCCAAGGTGGTAGCGGAACTGTGTTATCCCTTAGTCGCCTCTTACGACACCCACGGGAAGAGTGGGTGTGGCTATATTTTTAAGTACCGTAGCACACAGTAGTTGCTTACACAACTATAAATGTTAGCATACAACGCATATACTGAAATGTTTTCATTAATGTGTGATTTAATGTTTTTATGATTTTCAACGTTACCGTTTATAAGGAACTAACATATGACGTTTATTTATGCATCAAATGGTCTAAGCGTTTATCGTCTAGGTGTTCATATCAGTGGAACGTGACATTATGTTCTCTACATATTTTCCTGTGCATCTAGGTAAACAATTATGTTACTTTTATTAATGCAAATAATAAATCATCACGCAGGAATTGTTACATAACTGCTTACATAGGTAATCTAACATAATTGTAATAGAGTTAAAATTTAAAATTGTAATATTATAATATAAAAAATTATATTATATATAAATTATAAAAATTATACTATAATATAATAAAACTAGCTGACCCCGCAAACGTTGTTTTGCCATATATGTTATTAAACCCCTTAATCCCCCCCTTATAACTTAGGGGTATGAAAAATAGATGAACTCTCTAGATGTTAGCCGATTCTCAGACCTACCCGATATGCACAGTAAATTTCATAAAACTCTGTCCACCCGTTTCGGAATAGCATTTTAACTAACATTGTGACACGAGAATTTTATATATAAGATAAATAACATAAAAAGTTTGGGTTAAGTTTATTTTGAAGAATGATTTACGTAATTATTTAGGCATAGAGTTAAAGCGAAAAATTCTATTTAAGTGTTAGTAATTTTATTATATACTAGCTGCCCGGAAAGATTTCGCTCTGTAAAAGTTAATAGTAAAAATTAATTTTTGTTCATTTTGTTTTAATTTCTTTTTTTTATTTTAAAACCTTCCATGGGCCTTAAGGGACATCTAAAAAATAAAGGTGGTCACGAAGTACACCGAGTAGACTTGAGTTTGCCTATATTGTCATCTATCGTGAACTTTTGACGTACCTATTAATTAATTCTATTTTTAAAAATATATTTAAAAAAAACATTAAAATTTTCGAATATTTTTTTATATGCATATGCATTACTGACTATTATAAATCTAAGTTAAAACCTAATGGCAGGGTGCCAACTGTCGGTGACCTCCTCGTGGTGCACCCTGGGCAACAAGATGGTCAACAGTTCCGCAACTGTGGATCGCTCGATCGGATTCCACGTCACGGCTAACAACCGACTGGAGAGAATGCGTTCCGGGTACTTTTCTGGCGTATAGCAGAGTGAATCCGTGGAGCGCATGCCGTGGAACACCCGTACCTCAGTCTTGCTCAACTTTTGTTAACTACCCCGTCACCGCCAGCGACGTTTCTTTAACTGCCGCTGGCTGTGGCGATCGTGTGTGTGCAACTTCATGTTGCCGCTGGTTAGGCCTCTGTGATTCCGATCAGGAATGTTAAAGGAACATCGCAGTGGTTGTGGTCAGTGCGAATCCAACATAACCCACAGATCTCTTGGGTCGTGGTGTATCCATATGGGATTTCCTCTGGGTTAATAAAAAAACTTTAAATCTCAAGGAAAGCGATACACGAAGACAAATAAATTGTGAGTTTCTACAGTTATTTCTTTTTTCAATATTTATGTATGTGTGTGTATTTCAACTTTTATCACACATTAAGCAGTCACAAACGTGCACACCATGGCAAACATCTCATCATAGGTCATACAGATGTTTAGCTATGTTACTATTTAACGAATAAAGTAATTATACTATGTGACATCTCCACTATTTTTTTATTAAAGAATAATAGAATCGAAAACAACGTTCACGTAGAAACTAATGTAAGAGAATGTAAATATCTTCTTTTATTGTTTATGTTTTATTTTATTTTTTTATTTCTCAAATATTGTACTAGATTTAAGACTTTGAATGTAATGCCTGCCTGATGTTATATGTATATGTATATATATTGTGTGTTAGGATCAGTGTGTTTAACAAATAAAGTTATTATTATTATTATTAAATATATATAATTAAAACACAAATTCGTGACCTCTATCAAATTTTTTTTTATAAAAAATGTAAAAACAAGATCAGGTTTGATTATTATTCCAATATAAAAGTTTTTATATCTGTGGATACGCCACAGATGTTTACCGTGGTTTGAAATGCATGCAATGCGCGGGGGTCGAACCCACTACTACGACCGCCAGCGCAACAGCCACAATTGCGCTAACTGGTCGTCAAAAATCAAATCACTCAAGATAATTGTTTCATTTTCTTCAAAGTTGTAACATTTTTGTCAAAACTTTAAAACCCATCGCACTGTTAGATATCAGTAAATCTGGCATGTTATTACTATTAGTACTCGAGCTGTTGTAGAAAGAACAACTAATGTTAGCTTCATCTTCGGGTTGATCTACTAAGCAGTTCCCGGCTTTGTGACTGTGATTGTGTTCAAATGAAAGTATAAAAAGAAAAACATGTAACCACCGTCATAATACTTATCATCTTTATACAATATATTCGTTGATAACTAATCATAAAACCCGATTAACCCATACACGAAACATGCTTAAGTATATAAGAATGCTAAGATAATAACAGTAATATGTCATAATAGCAGATTTTGTATTGATTTAATTTGTTAAGTTACTGGCATGCCTTTATCACTAGATAATGAAATGCAGATATCCGGATGAGTTATTTAGAAAAACACTTGATAAAGTCAACATTCAAACAAGTTATTAAATTAAAATGTCTTGATTTGTTTCAGAATCGCGATACCACTGGCAGGTACACAGATAAAAAATTTCAAAACGTTATAGCATTGTGAAAATAATATACTTTAACTAATTAACTATTTTCAAAAGATCCTTGTGCAAGATAAAATTTTATCTATTTCAATTACACACACCTTTGTCATAAAGATTGACTACTTAGTTAATTGGCTACTGCTGACACTTTCGACAATATCGACAGTAGCAGTCGCTGTAGCCAAAAGCGGTTTGGAATACGTGACCACGTCACATCACATGATCTACTGTTAGGAATTACGGAATTTACGTTGGTAAGTTTCAAATACGCATTTAAATCAATATCGAATATCTAATCTAATTCTTACTAATATAATCAATATCTATAATCTATAATATTATATATTATAATATATATAAAAGCGAAAGGTCACTCACTCATCACGAAATCTCCAAAACTATAACACCTACAAACTTGAAATTTGGCAGGTAGGTTCTTTATAAGACGTAGGCATCCGCTAAGAACGGATTTTACGAAACTCGACCCCTAAGGGGGTAAAACGGGGGTTGGAAGTTTGTATGAAAGTCCTATGTTTTTGAAGTAAGAGACTTGAAATTTAAAATGTAAGCTCTATAGATGGTGAAAAGGTGTCCAAATAATGTATCTTTAGAAATTAACTCTCTTTTGGGGTTAAAACGGGGGATGGTAGGCTGACTCACTCATCGCGAATTTCCGAAACTATAATAGCTACAAACTTAAAATTTGGCAGGTAGGCTCTTTGTAGGACATAAACATCTGGTAAGAACGGATTTTACGAAACTCAACCCCTAAGGGGGTAAAACGGGGGTTGGAATTTTGTATGAAAGTCCTATATTTTTGAAGTAAGAGACTTGAAATTTAAAATGTATGCTCTATAGATGTTGAGAAGGTGTTCAAATAATGTATCTTTAGAAATCAACTCCCTTTTGGGGTTAAAATGGGGTATGGTAGGTTGACTCACTCATCACGAAATCTCTGAAACTATAACAGCTACAAATTTGAAATTTTGCAGATAGGTTCCTTATAGGGTGTAAACATCCCCTGAGAACGGATTTTACGAAACTCGATCCATAAGGGGATAAAACGGGGGTTGGAAGTTTATATGAAAGTCATATGTTATTAAGGTAAGAGACTTGAAATTTAAAATGTATGCTCTATAGATGGCGAGGAAGTGTCCAAATAATACATCGTAATCTATATATATAAAAGAGAAAGGTCACTGATTGACATCACGAGAACTCAAAAACCGCTGGATGGTCCATCCATCCAGGATGGACAAAGATGAAATTTGGCGGGGAGGTAGATTATAGTTAGTAGACGTCCGCTAAGAACAGATTTTGCGATATTCCACCGGTAAGGGGGTTTATTTGGGGTCGATAGTTTGTATGAAACATATACCTACAGCAGCTATAAGTTCACCTGATAGGTTATTTATACTGTATTCTGAAAATAAAACTAAAAATGTGGTGTAGAGAGAGGTTTTATAAAAATAACTATTAAATTATACTAAATTGTGCCTTTTAAAAAGTTATTCATTGTGATAAGCATTTCAAGTGACTGAAATAAAAAAATAATTCGCGTTAAGCATCTTAATAGTAATGCATATCTTCATAACCACGTGAACGTAGTCGTGGGCAACAGTTAGTGTGTTATAAAACAAAGTCCCCAAAAGTGTATGTGATCGATTCCCTCAAAATCTACTGTACGGATTTTCATGCGGTTTCACCAATAGAGAGTGGGCTTCAAGAGGAAGGTTTACGGAACGGCTAAGCCGATTTTGATGATAGTTTCACTGGAAGTTTGACGGGAAAACTTTGTGACACACTGATTTCAACGCGGGCGAAGCCGCGGGCACAGCTAGTAATATATATAAAAGCGAAAGGTCACTCATCACGAAATCTCCAAAACTATAACACCTACAAACTTAAAATTTCGCAGGTAGGCTCCTTATAGGACGTAGACATCCGCTAAGAACGGATTTTACGAAACTCGATCCCTAAGGGGGTGAAACGGGGGTTGGAAGTTTGTATGAAAGTCCTATGTTTTTGAAGTAAGAGACTTGAAATTTAAAATGTATGCTTTATAGATGGTGAGAAGGTGTCCAAATAATGTATCTTTAGAAATCAACTCCCTTTTAGGATTAAAACGGGGAATGGTAGATTGATTCACTCATCACGAAATCTCTGGAACTATAACAGCTACAAACTTGAAATTTAACAGGTAGGTTCCTTATAGGGCGTAGACATCCGCTAAGAACTGATTTTACGAAACCCGACCCCTAAGGGGGTAAAACGGGGGTTGGAAGTTTGTAAGAAAGTCCTATGTTTTTGAAGTAAGAGTGTTGAAATTTAAAATGTATACTCTATAGATGGTGAGAAGGTGTCCAAATAACGTATCTTTAGAAATCAGCTCCTTTTTGGGGTTAAAACGGGGCATCGTAATCTACATATGGATGTGTGACGAGGTGTCCAAATAATGCATCGTAATCTATACATGGATGGACAAAGATGAAATTTGGTAGGGAGGTAGATTATAGTTAGTAGACGTCCGCTAAGAACGGATTTTGCGATATTCCACCGCTAAGAGGATGTAATGGGGGCTTATAGTTCGTACGAAACATATACAACACCTATAAGTTCGCTTAATAGGTTATTTATACTGCAGCCTAAAAATAAAACTAAAAGTGTAGTGTATAGAGAGGTTTTATAAAGTTTTTATTAAATTATACTAAATTGTGCCTTTTATAAAGTTAATCAGTATGATAAGCATTTCAAGTCACTTAAATAAAAAATAATTTGCGTTAAACAATTAGTGTATTATAAAACAAAGTCCCCAAAAGTGTATGTGATCGATTCCCTTAAAATCTACTGAACAGATTTTCATGCGGTTTCACCAATGGAGAGAGGGCTTCAAGAGGAAGGTTTACGGAAGAGCTAAGCCGATCTTGATGAAAGTTTCACTAGAAGTTTGCCGGAAAAACATTAGGACAGACTGATTTCAACGCGGGCGAAGCCTCGGGCACAGCTAGTCTTCTATATGTATACAAGTAAATAAAATTGGAGTGTCTGTTTGTAATATTAAAATAACCGCTATTTACTAAATGCATATGAATGAATACACGGTACATATACCCAAATAACATTTTTTTTTTCAATTTTTGTCTGTCTGTCTGAATGTTTGTTTGCTCCAGCTAATTTCTAAAACGACTAGACCGATTTTAACGGGACTAGCACTAGCAGTGAGCTGATGTAGTAAGAAAGTAACTTAGGCTACTTTTATTTTAGAAATTTATTTATTTTATAACTCTGTGAACTAAACAATATTTTTTTTCTGTTGTTCTTAATATAACGATACTCTCAAAAACTTCTAGGTATATAATAAATAAATAAAAAAGCCTTTTATTTCTTTCAGAAAATGCTAGTAATATTATAAAATGCGAAAGTAACTCTGTCTGTCTGTCTGTCGCGCTTTCACGCCAAAGCTTGGACCGATTTAAATGAAAGGTGTAGAGATAGGCTAGAACCTGAGAAAGGGCAGAGACTTTTGAGTGCGAAAAAAGGGGTGTAAGGGGTCGAAAGGTGGTGATGAAAAGTTGTGTAGAAGTATCGTTACTTACAGAGCTAGAAGCTTGAAACTTATTTTTTGTATATATTTTTTTATTATTTGATTCGATATAAATAAATATGACATTCAAAGTTTGTAAAAGTTTTACCCTCATGGATGTAAAATAACATTAAAGAATAGAGGATAAAAGTTTGTATAGAAATATGTAAGGTTTATTTGAATGTTTTATAAGTTTGCGACCAGAGACAAAATATTAGAGCTATTCTGATGTCCAAAATAAACCATATCCAAAAAAAAAAATCTATGTCACTATTCCATGCGGACGAAGTCGCGGGCATAGCCAGTTTCGAAAGTGTGTTTTTATTTGTTAATATAAACAACAATATAAGTATAATTACGATACAACAGTACTAATCTTATACTATTTAATTTAATAATAGGTACACATAAACTTTCAACATAACGTACGAGTATAATGTATAAGTACAAAAATAAAACTTCTTTTGTGATGAAATAAGTCAGATAATGGAACCACAATCATGGACAAAAATGAGGTCATATCCTATTGAATCTCTTTGGAATATTCAGGAGGTCTCCCTTTAAGTTATGGCTTAAAGTTGTTTGTGGTAAAGCCAATATTCACAATGACAATAAACGAAGGTCAAGGCGAAAACCCCTAATATAGTTATTATTAATATTTATCTCGCACTCTTCAGCCTGTAATATCACACTACTGGGCATAGGCCTCTTCCCCCATGTAGGAGAAGGATCAGAGCTTAATCCACCACGCTGCTCCAATGCGGGTTGGCGGATATATTCCCTACTTTGAGTAACGATCGCTCTCAGGTGTACATGATAACAACCGGGACCGACGGCTTAACGTACTCTCACAAGGACTGCACAAACACCCAGACCACGGTAAACACCTGTATGGCCAATACAAATGTTAGTCATGTGCGGGGATCGAACCCGCAACCGCCAGCGCAATAGGTACATTCCATGGCTGTAACCGTTGCGCCAACGCTAATGTTATAATATTTAACTATTTATTATTTATTTATTTCTGCTATTTACTTACATTAAATACACCTATATAATTATATATCTATATCTACTTTATTTGTACATCAAACGCCGCACTGTGTCACTAAGTCACAGACGCGGACCCTACGCCTGCCCCCAGAATTTTGAGCAGAGCCCTTGCCAGCGACATATCACGCTTGTATTTAGATAGTTCTTTTAAGGTTGTGTTCCAAGATTGTTTTCGTCGACGCACCCAGCGCTCGGCTAACGAACCTGCCGATTGCGTCATCACCGTCGTCAGTGTAGTAGACACAGGTGTTGGTGTGTCTTGTCAACGCTACTATCGCGTGAGGCACACTGTCGTGGATTTGTAGCCTCTCGGTCTTTGTCTGGACGATGATGACCTCGCCGTAGGTTTGCCCTTGTGCTTCATGAATAGTCATGACGCGCGATCCCTCTCCAATGCCGTATCCCTGGTCTATCAGGATTGATTTCTCTTCCTGCGTATAGACCAAGTATAGGTGTCCTTTTGAAGTTTTGGTATTGGCGCGTCAGTGTATCCATTCATCAGGGATTGGATGGTGGGATTTGACGAGTACATATTTACGTATACCTCGCAGATGGTATATACAACGTTCATGGGACTCCGGTATGTGCAGGGCAACTCACGTGAGATGTTGATTGTCAGATAAGGTCTACAGTACCTCATTTTGAACAGATTTTCTCTATCTATATAAGGCAACTGGTTGACATCTCCGATGAGAACAACTTCGTTTGCCCCCGAAAGCCGTGCCGCCATTACTATAGCTTTTGTTGTAATTACATTTATAATACTTATTTTAATCCTTGATATGTTGCCACTAAGTATGTTGAACTGAAAACAAGTCACTCAGGTTCTTTTTTGTAAAAAAAGTATTTATGAATTGTAATTCATTGTTAATCGCTTTTTATTGCATTCTAATTAGAAAAACTATAAAGGCTATGATATCGAATCTAAATTATTGCAAATTTATTCTTTTGTTTGATATTTTTTACTTACATTATATATTTTAAATGAGGTGAATCATTAAAAGGAACTTTAATCAAGGCTTTAATCTTGAACATTGACGCTTGAAACATTAATAATGTTTTAATTATACCTAATCTTATTGTTCTGAAAATAAAAGACTTTAATGACATATACAAAAACTACGTATATTAACTGCCGCTCAGACTGGCACTACTCAGTCCAAGACCTGACTTAAATAGAAAAGAAAGTGTGCTGATAGAATTACGTATAAGAATATATTAGAAGAAGTTACCGCATTTATTTTTATATTATATATGTAATTATTGATGCAGGTACCTGCTCAAATTAACTAAAATATTAATTATAGATATTATATATTTAAATAATTTGATTTATTATCGTATTTAAGCACACGATCTCAGTAATTACTGATTAATATTTTCATATAATTTACTTACGAATTATTTTTTTTTTTACAGTATACACTTATATTTATAATTATCACTTACCAAAGGTTTTTATATTTATTTTCATTTTTACTGATAACACACTTGTTAACACTATAAAGTCTTCGTCAAAGTCGCACACCTAAACTCAAAGCACACAGACGTTAGGTAGCGGCGGGCTGCGCGTGCGATTGTCTTAACGAGACTGCTATTCGCAATGGTAAAAGCCTCTCAGACTTGCGTGCCTCTCAGCCACCGAACACTCAATGAGCATTGGTACTTAAAACAACGCACAAAAAGATACCATTAAAACCCTTCTACAGGTTATTATTTATATATCGTTTTTATTTTCATACTCGTATAGGTTTTATTGGATTGGATGATACTGCAAAATAAACAAGGACGTAATAGGACAAACGTGTTTTAGCAATAAGTAAATAAAAAGAAACGAGAAACCGCAGCTATACTTGGTATTGCAGTTCTTCTTTATTTTTATTACTTTGATTTTTGTTTCTTATTTTTAATTAACAACCAAGGAGACCGGTATTTGTCGATGGTACCTATGTGGGAGTTGTTCAGGATTATGTCTAATTTGCCCACACCATCAAGCAAGGGAAGCCGACAGGAGGATTCAGTTGGGCTGGGCGGCGTTCGGCAGGCCTCGTCGGGTCTTCACTTCGATGATTTCACAATGTCTGAAGACAAAAGTCTTCTAACAATGTGTCCAGCCCGTTTTAATAAACGGTGCCAAGTCGTAGACACGGACGAAGGGACCTGTCCACGGGACGTAGTAGGGACTAGACAACAACTTTAAAGTCGCTAAACATGCAATAGAACTGGCTATGCTTGAGATTTCTCTAAAAGATAGGATTAGAAATGAGATTATCCGCGAGATACAAAAGTGATCGACATAGCCCTCAGAATTAGCAAGTTGAAGTGAAAGTAGGCTGGTCACCTGTGTCGCAGGATCGATGGCCGTTGGAGCAAACGTGTCCGAGTGCAGACCGCGTGATGGCAAACGCTGTTTGGGATAGCTTCTGCCTCGCTGGACCGACGATAACATACGATGATACGTAAGATTGCCAGTGGAGGCTGGATGAGTTGCGAAAAACTGCAATCTTTGGAGCGAACTTGAGGAAGCCTACGTCTAACAGTGGACTACAATAGGCTGATATGATGATGATAATTTGAAGACTTTTAATTAAAAACCCCACACTAAGTATAGCTTTTTGAAATGTACATGGTAAATGTTTTATGGTATATGATTTTACATATTATGATTGCAGTATTATAATTGATTAAGAATACGTATTAAAATATCTACGTTGCAATAAAATTACAACATTGTTACTTAAGTATTTCTGTTCCTTTGAAAATCACAACAATAGGTCTTTAGAGACCTGAATACTAAGCTGTACCTAACACCAGCCTTAAAGTACCTCTTAACGTCAAACGTTGAACTCGATTAGGTACCGTTAATAAGACTTTGTAATTATTTGAGAATCTCATTAATTATCCTATCCGTACGGTTAAATAACTGTTAACTTCGCAGTGCTTTATACTTAGACTTAATAAGTATACAAAAGTGTATTGAAAGTTTACTATGAAGTCTTACTATATATACTAGTGATCGCCCGGTGGTCGAAATTCGACCATAACTATAACAAAAAATAATGAAAATAAAGCACCTTTTGTATTTGTAACGCTGCAAGAATATACTTACTGTGTAGAGCCGGACTCTCAAAGAACCTTTTATAAAAAGAGTATAATATGCGTGTGTGTGACAAATACGTGGTAGTGTGTGCAATCTTTTATTGAATGAATATAAGAAATATTTTATATGTAGGTACAGAAGAAAATGATAAACGAGAGGTAGAAATCGCAGTAACTAAGATCTGTTTTAGTTTTATTGTAAAACAAGTTTTGATTTTTTTCTTATTTATTTATTTATAGAACGAGATATGCATAGCGGTTTCACGCAATTTAAATTTACTCGTCTGATTGGTTTACGTTTTGATTAAGTACTGCACATAACCTACAATTTTTGATATTCTATAGCCTAGATGTTTTAACATTCCTACGTACCCTATAAAAATAGGAGTTTTCCATTTAATTTGGAAATGTTTGGTTTTTGCTCTATAAATAAATGCTTAATACTACAGTTTCTTACTGAAACTTCCTTCTGTTTTTTAAATAAAAATATCTTCTTACGTGCAGGCACAACATCTCAGAACTTCAAATGTAAAAAAAGTAATAGTTTATTGAATATAGTGTGAAGAAATTAGTTCGGAGTATATTTAGGGGACTATTTTAGAGCTGAATTCGTTCGTAAATCGACAACTATGTAGGAGCATTCAGCTTAAAACATTCAACCTGTAACACAGGGCCGGATTTAGGGGAGGGAAACCGAGGCTACAGCCACGGTGCCTCCACAAAAGAGGTACCCCCACAATAGAGACTACGGATTTTTTTTCAAATTCAGGCTAGTAAACACTAGTAAACAACTTATTCTTAAATATTTTTATTTAGGTCGCCTCCACTCTTTTGTTCCCCCGAGGCATCCAGTCCTCTAAATCCGGCCCTGCTGTAACATCCCGCTGCTAGGCATAGGCTTCTTTCTCCATGTAGGATATTAAATTAGTTTATCTTAAATTAAGCTATTTTCATGTGTATAAAGAAATATTTATAAACAGTTTGTGTACCTATAGCATTTAAATTGTGTTTAACTTTTAAATTAGGGTTAACCAGGCCTATTAACTAACGATGGCTTGTTCATTACGTTTTTTATTATGCATTGTCTTATAATACGACTGTATCATTATATAGCAAGCATTTATTTTATGAGTGAGGAAGTTAGCTATAGTCAAAATTTTGTATGTCAATCGTGAGATAAATAAATGTTTATTTCATAAGATTTTATCACTAATGTGAGCACAAGATAATGACTTGCAATTGAAACTAATAACTAAAAAGGAATTTAAAAAAGAAATAATAATTGTGTTTGCAGGCAAACGAAGAAAAAGCGACTTCATTTATATCGACAAGTAATACAACGTAGGTAGATGAAAAAATAGTCAAGTAAATACGCATTATCAAAGATTACTCCAAAAGTTGTAATTAGATCTCGATGAAATTTAAATGTGACCACAAGATAAACAATACAAATTAAAAATCATTAAAATCGGTAAACTCAGTAAAAAGTTATGTGGATTTTCGAAAGTTTCCCTCGATTTCTCTGGGATCCCCATCATCAAATCCTGGTTTCCTTATCATGGTACCAAACTAGGGATATATTCTTTCCAAAAAAAAAAGAATTATCAAAATCGGTTCATAAACGACGCAGTTATCCCCCCGAACATACATAATATATATATATACGGTCGAATTGAGTAACCTCCTCCTTTTTTTGAAGTCGGTTAAAAAACGTTCGCCAATATATTTCTATAGGTAGGTACATATGTACCTATTTGTTAAATAATATTTTAACTTCGTGTGTTGTGTAATAATTTCGAGATGTAAAAAAAAGGAATTACCTACATTTTATGATGATGTCATTATTATAGCACGAGTCTGTAGAACAAAACTTGAAAACTTTATAGTGTGGTAACGGCAGTAAAGAATATAGCCACCCCTCTCTTCCCATGGGTGTCGTATGAGGCGACTAAGGGATAACACAGTTCCAATACCACCTTGGAACCTAAAAAGCCAAATGATGGCGGGATAACCATCAAACTGCTGGCTTTCAAATACACAGGCCGAAGACGGGCAACAGCTTCTTTGGTGCGACAAAACTAGCCCTGCAGTCACCAACCCGCCTACCCAGCGTGGTGACTATGTGCAAAACACATGAGTTCGCGCCAGTTTTGGCGCCAACTTGAGGGGGCCTATGTCCAGCTGTGGCAGTATGGCAGTGGACTGTGATAGGCTAAAGTGATGACTTTACAGAAAACTGGTTTTCGGGGCATTGTTAACAAATGCTAACGAAAGACGAGTATCAATTATTTTAACAAAGAAAACAAATAAAAAAATGTTGAAACACTTTATTTAAGCAAATTACAATACGTATGTACAAATAATTTCATTATTGTACATTATTAATGCCTTATGATAAACTAAATATGGAACAACTATTTTAGTAAACACGCCAGGTGGGTTTTATTAAAATGCAATGATGATCGACTAAATTAAGTACTGAATAGCCTTATATTAAAATGAAGCTAAAAAGGGACATAAACAGACAAAACGAGTAGTAGATGATGAGATGTCAAACAATAAATACAGGAAACATATGCAGAGCAATATTTTTTTACTGTAATTGGATTAAAACTAAAATTGCATTATTCTAACAATATGCTACTATTCAATTTTGTTTTTATAATTTATTATATTTTTAATATTACTTTCTGCAAACGAGTCTTTCATGAGTCATATTGAAATTAACTACATTTTCTGTAATAGAAGAAGAAGAAGAAGAAGAAATATACTTTATTGTGCATATTACATAACATACATCTTTAAAAATAAAATTTGCAAAACAATACTATGCACAAAGGCGGTCTTATCGCTAGGTAAGCGATTTCTTCCAGACAACCTTGGGGTAGAGGAGATTTTAAAATAAAAAGATTTTAAAATAATAATATCTTAAATAATCACAATATTTACAAGTGTTCTGGTGCAGTGATGCGTGTAATCGCTTAATTCGCCGGCGATTGTGAGTTCGAGTTTAGGAAAATTATCCACCAACCCTTAAAAAAATCGTGGTGAATAAAGCTTGACCACTTCTTGTATATGGAAAAAGGTCTTTGCCCAGTGGCACATAACAGGAATAAATCAAACTAAAAATCGCAATATTTAGCTAAAGACTAGTTTTTATCGTTTTCCTCTAGATTACTTTTATTTCTATCGTACCATAATTAGACTTTTAGCCACTTTAGCACCAACAAGCCTCGCATATTCCTGTATTTCTTCAAATTTTTCATTTTTCTCGCTGAATCTTCGTCTATATAATTTGTAATGCATAACTTCTCCCTTTGATAACACTGGAATATATTTAATATCGCTGCTGTTAGGGAAATCTTTATCAACATTATCTATATCAGGGTCAAATCTCGAATATGGTGTTATTTCTAACTTTGGTATACAATATTTAATGGGAAACCAATTGTATGTCTCTGGACATAGTAGATCAGATGGATGGAAATTTCCCTTATACCTCATCTTACAGCAAGAGTGTATGTAGAATCCCATATAGTAGTATTTAAGGTTCGGACAGGTGTTATGCAAATGCCTCGTGAATGCTATTTCTCTGAAAAATATAATCAACATTAATGCTCTTTCGCCTATATAGATGAGATAAAATAATATTAGTACAATTTATTTTATAGCAGGAAACTTGCTCAAAATTCGCAACAGCTTGACTGGGAGAATACACCAACCTTAAAGAAAATCACTCTTAAATACTGCTTTTGAGTTGTGTTGCTCCTGTGGTAAGTCAGATAATCATAGCTTCTGGAGAGGGTTGACGCAACCGCATAAGCAGAGGATCTTTTAGATTATATGATTCTATTAAACAGTTAATATCTGATACCATAAATCGAATAAAAAATTGTTGATATTTCTGTTCGCAGATTAATAAATCTCAAAAAATATTATTCTAATTTAACTTAACATATATTTTTTTTTCTATACTACTAAGTCGGCAAACAAGCTTACGGCCCACCATACCCTATCCCCGACCCTCCCCAAAAGCTCTGCAAACCTTACTCACCACAGGAACACAACACTACCTGAAAGCAGTATTATTTAGCTGTGGCCTTTTGTGAGCTTGAGGATCATCCCCAGACGGGCTGTTCATGATTTTAAGCACAATATATCTTGTGGCCCACCATAATGACTACTACAGTCATAATAAATTATACTTTTAAATTTTAGATCTTTACCTCAAAGCACCATATGTCCCCAGTGTTAGATTTTTATAAGCTGGATCGTAAAAGAAATAAACAGATGATATACACTTCGGTAGTATGTCCAATACTCCAACTGCTATTATTTTTCCATCCAGCCAGTATTGTTGATGAAATGATCCATAACCACACGAAGGACCCAATTCTGAATATTCTTCCTGTGAGTAACAGTAACAATTTCACTAAAGAAATAAGGTTAATTTTATTAAAAATGTCATACAATGAACATAATACCATGCCATTGCGATGCCATATGCCATTTGCTAATTTTCAAAATATGTTAATATGTATATAAAATACATACTACTATTGGAAAGATACGGGAAATACATGAAAATATTAAAAATAGAGTAAAAGCTAAATTAATATAATTACCAATAACGGGCTATTAACTAAAAAGTCGTGAAATTTGGACTCAGTACACTTTTCAGGCTTATCACCATGTATCACTGTCTGATATTTCACATAGACCTCGTGTGTTTCTTTGGACGTAGCCAGCCACTCAGCACTAGGTGGTGTTGTCCTTACTAATTTAATCTGGAATTTTGAAAATTATAGAAATGATTTGAAGATTATAAGTTAACCATGATGTGTAGTGTTAATACATAAAACTATAACCGGTATACGTCTGATATATACACAAGAAATAGTGACCAAAACAATTATTTTCCAAATATTTATTGTCTTTATATTTATTACTACATCACATTAATTCAGCTACAGAAAATTTTATGTACACTAACCTAACCTAACCTAACTCTACATTTTATAATAATTATCTACATGAAAAACTTTCCAAGCCAGCCATAAGCCAAAAAGAGAACTATGAAAACACTAATAATAATTTTACTTTGTAGCTATGGCAGGTTGCAGGTACTTACAGTCAATGACTATAAATAATTACCATAATGTCAAAAACTATGGAAAATATTCAAAATTGAAAACTGAATATAATTTATTTAAAAATTGAAAATGTTACGTAATGTATAAGCTTTTTAGGTTTCTGATTTTTTGTTTTTTATTGTCTCTTCTCTATCAAAAAAAAAATGTTTTATTTTTTAAGAATCTATTTGATGGTAGCTAGCTACCATCTACTTTTATTTCATCGATCAAATTATTGGCATAAGCATAAGTTATTATATGATTTATAAATATTTTTTCTCACAAGCAAAAATATTAGTAAATTACCATTATAAAATATTATGTTTTGCTGTTACCGTTACATTAAAATTTCAACCTCTAAGCTTTTAGACTACTTTTAAACCTAAGAGGTAATTATTAAAGTAACTATCTGTTTATGTATGTATATATTTGTATGGTGTTGTATGGTGAACCGAATCACTCCCACACACGCAAAATAGGCGCAAAGTCGTCGAGTTGCAGAAACCAGCCCGTGTTAACCATACCATACCATACCATAGTATGGTATTTATGTGAATTATTTTGCTCGTGTATATAATATAGCAATAGCCACTAACATTAGTGGCAATTGCTATATTATACTTACCTTATTTTTCCTCTATTTTTTTTCTTAATGAATTTTACTAATACTCAATTTTGCACACCTACAATAGTCTGCACTTGTATGTCCTAAGGTTGGCTGGTAGAGAATGGTTTTACCCCGCCTTTTGCACAATTCTTTAATGTATTGTGCAATAAAGTATTAATAAATAAATAAATTAATTAATAAACTACATACATTAAAATTAATTTCAAAAGTTTTCCTTTTTTACATTATGACATACTCAGCTTGACAACCATAATATACAAAAAAAATCAGAATCGATAAAAATAGAAATAGTATATATTTTATATGTTTAACTTAAGACATATTTCATAACTGTACATATCTGTGTGCAACATAAAAAAAGTATAATAGTGTTTTTTTAGACCATAAGCATATACTTTATAAATACATACCTCAAGTTTCCTTTTTACGTCATTGGACAATTCATTAATAAAATCTTCAATCTGTTTTTCCTTGTTCTTACTGCTATTGTCTAAAGTGTTAATATCAACACCTTTATTTTTTAGTTTTTCTAACATTCTTTCGCGTCTTATTTGCTTTGCTTTTTTGCATGGGGCTTTTGTTGGATCCGGACCAGCAACTAAATAATAAAATTTCTTAAAAATATCTATATATTAAAAACAATACAGGAAACAATATTCTATTTACCTTTACTTTGATTTTTTTTACTATGTTCCTGAACTGCATCCACTTCTGTTGTTGATTTATCTGTCAACACAGTAACTAGATATATATATAACTTATGTAGAATTCATAAATAAATAAACATATATTACCTTCTTTTGTTTCATTACTTGTGTGAGCTTCCTGAGTGGACGTAGTTACTGAAAATATATTATGTGATTCTTTTATCAAGAATTTATCAATAATGTGTCAGTCATATTAAATAGTATTCCTATTATAAAGATAATTTAGGTGTAATAAGTTTTTTCCCATAAGGCTTAAGATTTTTACTTATTAAACTCATGTTTTCTAAATTTTCTGAACTCTTTAAAAATTACTCTATCACTGAAATGGAGATGTTTTTAAAAGCTTAAAATAACTGAGTTACTAGATGACCATTAAAAATTATTCTTTCTAGAGATATTTACTAAAAAGTCAAGTATTTTTAGATTTATTTTGATAACCAAACATAATGTATACACCAGTGTCATACATTTTGATATAATTTACCTGTTTCATTATTCTTCAAATCGATTTCATCTTCTATAAATGATAAATCTACATCAGCAGCAATCCCTAGCTGAGGGGCTCTCGTAGTTTCCACAAACTGTTCTCTGCCCTCATCATCTACAGCCATATCTTCATTACTCTTAGAACTTAATTTATTTTCACTAGATAGTTCATCTTGTCCGATCAAGAATTTATTAACTCTTTTTAATACTTTTTTCTGGGACTTGGATGTTTTAAATTCTAAAGCTCTACAACTGTACAATAATAAATTAAATGATATACTCAGCATTTGATATCTTATATATAGATGGAACTAATTTAATACTAACCGAATGGTATACATGGGACAGCAGATCACATCTAAAATCGGTTTATAGCAATACTTTCCAGACCGCCTCCATCCTCTGTCTATAAGATCTTGATAATCAGTAACGGTCATCGTATGAGCCCATAACCCTACATAAAAACACTATTTCATTAAAAATTATATTAAATTTAAACAGTAAAAAATTTGTATTTTAAGAATCTTACCATGGTTATAATTACTGTTTGGTTTCTTACAGTATCCACATTTATAACCGTCATGTTCAGAATAGTACTCAATTATACTACGTTTCATCATTGTTTTTAATTTTAAATAAAATTAATAATATTTACTCGATTTTGCATAAATAAATGTCATAATTGTCATAACCAAAGAGTATAATTACACTCATGACTAGGGATATTCGATACATATCGATGCATCGAAAACATCGATGCTTACAATCAACGAGATCAAGAAGCTTAAAACAGTGGAGAGTGCATCTAAAACATTTTAATGAAGACAAGCTCATTCACCCCAGCGACTGATCCGAGTCTATTTCCAAGAAGTTGCTAGGTTCATGAAGTTGGCACGCAGAATTATGAATTTATAATTTATGATAATTTAATTTTATTTAATCGTCTGCGCGTTAAAATTTATGAAAAAAAGGATCAATAACATTTGTTTGCGCGTGTCTTCGTTTTTGAGAAAAATCGAAATCAAAATTGGGTGCTACAACGCCAGCACCCAAAAATGAAATCGCATCGCATTGCGCATGACACGCGCAAATGGCACCCGAAAGAATTAATGAGTTATAACAACTCAATAATAAATTATTAATATTTTAATATTTTTAACGGAAATAATCAGTGCGTTCCACTACGCGAATCCATATTGAATTAACATTTTACTCCAATCCATGCGCGGGCATTTAGTAGAACATACCCAATAAGTTTCTTTTTTGGAGCTTATGGCCTAGTATCAAGACTTTTAGGCCAAGTCTTGAGTATTTTTAACTTAACACTATATCATTAATAATAAACACTATATCGATTTATTACACGCCCAATAAGTCAAGCCACATTGCCACAGATTTTCTTTATTGCCCACGTGATCTAACTTCTCTTTTTATAACTAAACACTATATCAATCAGATGAATAGTTTTTGAGATATCGTTGGTAGAAGTAATTAGCAGCGAAATATTTAAATCTCGGCGAGCCAGCGTTTTTTCCTTGAGATGCCTATGGCGAGTCTATCCCCTCTGCTCCGCATCGCTCAACTGCCTGCTCATGCTATATACTTGTAAAATTCTCTAACTGTCGGGAAGCTACACTATCCGCGGATGACATAGGCCATATTACATTTTCAAAAAAAATAGGAAACAATTTTTTTTTTAATTTTTCTTAAATACCTGTGCGAAGCCGGTGCGAGATGCCAGTTTAGTTATAAAAAGAGAAGTTAGATCACGTGGCCAATAAAGAAAATCTGTGGCAGTGTGGCTTGCCTTATTGAGCGTGTAATAAATCGAATAAAAATACTCAAGACTATGCATCATGCGGAACGACTCCATCGCCTATCTAAAGTAGCTCGTCTATTTAAGCATGGACTAGGAACTTTTTCTTAACGCGAACGTGAACTATTACCTCTGCATTAATCCCAGTTGAAGGAACGCAGTTAGAGGTCGAACACCTTATATACAATATAGGTATATGTATTTATAATATATATATATATATACATATATTATATTTTGGTTTGTAAAAAAAAACAACCCCTTTAATTACATTTTATTTTTTCTTTTATTCTTTATTTTTTTCATTACATTCTATTTTTTGTTTCATTTGGTTGAAATTTTAACGATTTAAAATTTCTCAGTCGCTGAGGAATTGAAGAGCGATACCTGTAAAATATAAAAAAGTCTAATGAATATTTTGAAATTAGCAACTTTTTAAAATTGTAAACTATTTAGGTGTTTACATACTTAATGGAACAACATATACTCAATAGAAGAAAAAAAAACTCAATAGAAACTCAAATAGAAGAAAAAAACTCTCACAAAGGTAACATTTTTGTCGATAACAATAGTCTATAGACTATAAGAATAGTCTTAATAAATATAAAACACACCTACTTTTAAAATGCCATTGTTTTAAAATCGCCAATTCAAAAGCATATTAATATACGTTTTCAGGGCTTTAAGTATTTTAATCATATTTTATTACGAAGGTCGAAAATCAAAATATTTCGAAATTTAGCAATATGATATAGGTACTTACGAAGTCTCATCACTCTCTTCCACTTCAATTATGTTTGACATAATAGAGGGTCTAATTACGAGATGTCTTTTCCGCCGTGGCCTATATGAAAATAAGATGCCAAAGCAAAATAAGATCGAAAAAAATATAACAATTATGTTTATGTCTAATTTTCAATGATATATTGGCGCAGTCATCACAGTACCTATATATCTAAATGGCAGATGCGCCCGCCATCGTGAGGTATTTTCTGATTGACAAGTAATATTTTTTTATGTTTATGGTGGTTTATGGTGTTTATGGTGAACTTACACATACCCGCTGACTAAGGCCGAAAGCCAATGTTGAGATAAAAGGTGCTAAAAGTACATAAAAATTATACTGACTTTACTTGTTTTTTTTTATGGGTGATTCCTAGGTATAGTTTTAGGAATATTGTAAACAATATAAAATGTATACTGCCAGACACCTTCTATCAGCGGTATTTGTTGCTAGACACTTTAAGATACGTATTTCCGGATCCCCGAAATAGGGTTCACATCCTTATTAAGAGTGAGATATTTATTTATAATTTTATTGCATAACTTTTGACATATAGCGTACTTTTTAGAAGGCTAGAGTTTTTGTAAATTTAAATTATTTAATATTACTTGCATATTGCATGTTTAGATAAGTCGAGGTAAAATAGTTACGTAAAAATGCGATGGGTCGGCAAAAAAGCGTACGGCTCACTTGATGGTAAGCGAATACCGTAGCTTAAAGACGTCTGCAACACTAGAAACATCGCAAGCGCGTTGCCGACCCTATCCCCTATTCCCCTAGGAGCTCTGGACACCTCACTCACCAACAGGAACACAACACTGCTTAAGAACAGTGTCAGCAAGTATTCGTATCAGTACTTAGATTATAAAATAATTTTTAACAAAAAAAACCGACTTCAAAAAGGAAACTAAAAAGTGAAAAATAAATTTACTTAGTACAAAGTAATTCGTATTTTGATTTAGTTAATCAGAAATGATTAAATAAATATTTTATAATTTTGAAGTCGATGCCAAGTAAAACAATAACTAGGTACTCTAGTATCTACTCGTAACTTGTATTCAGTTTTCTTTCATAATTTGTTTCATTGACTATTATTTGACCGCTGCGCTAACGCTCGACGCGCATACTATGAGTAAAGTTCGCTATCAGGTGTACGTAATAACAACCGGGACTGACAGCCTAGCGTGTTCTCTGAGGCTAGGTTGGAAGAACCACAAGGATTACCAACTAGACCGAAAATAAATATTTGTATAAACATAAATATCCATTTCGAGCGGGAATAGAACCCGCGACCGTCGGTGTTTAGGCGCCGCCGACACGGCACATGCACCATTATATCAAAGCGGTCGTCAAACAGCAAAAGGTAACTGCTGTAAATTGTTGAGAAATTCCCTCGATTGTTTATGGGCTCCATCATCAAACCTGGTCCTGCGACACAGATAATCACACAGCAGGTAATTGCTATAAATCGTTGAAAAGTTCCCTCGATTATCTTTCGTCTCCATCATCAGACTGTAATGGCACTTGTAACTCATATAGGTGCAAAGTTCTCAACAATAGAAACGAATTAAGTTCAAACAGCAGGTAATTGCTATAAGTCGTTGAAGAGTTCCCTCGTCTATCTTTCGTCTCCATCATCAGACTGAAATGGCACTTATAACTCATATATATACAAAGTTCTCATCAATAAAAACGAATTAAGTTCAAACAGCAGGTAATTGCTATAAATCGTTAAAGAGTTCCCTCGACTAACTTTTGTCTCCATCATCAGACTGTAATGGCACTTATAACTCATACAGGTGCAAAGTTCTCATCAATAGAAACGAATTAAGTTCAAAAAGCAGGTAATTGCTATAAATTGTTGAAGAGTTCCCTCGACTATCTTTCTTCTCCATCATCAGATCGACTCCAGACCTTTATTAACTAGTAGTGCTTTATAGTACTTAATGAAAACATGATTAAATTTACTAGTCACCTTTACGATTTTTTGAAAGTTTCCCTCGATTTATCTGGGATCCCATCATCAGATCCTGGTTTCCTTATCATGGTACCAAACTATGAATATCTCCTTTCCAACAAAAAAAGAATTATCAAAATCGGTTCATAAACGAAGAAGTTATCTCGATCGACTTGAGTAACCTCCTCCTTTTTTTGAAGTCGGTTAATAAAGAGAATATGTAATTACCGCCTAGTACTGTTATTTGTAACTTCTATTACCCCTTCGCTATTATGTTACGTGGTTCTATGTTTATGCAACTATACCTACTTGAATGATTATTCTTACTTTCGTCGTATTTCATTCCATTCTTGAACGTTTGTTTCTCCCCAAACAAGAAAGAACAGTCCGCTCAACAGCAGTACTGTACCGTGAAAACTCCACACATATTTCCACACAAGACCAGAGTACTACAAATACCATTTCTCCTATAACTATATTCTTATTGCTATTCCTTGAAGTATATATAGTTTCAAGGATTTTAAAAGCTGTTATGACACGTTTAAATATATCGATATATTTTTTAATTATTTATTTAGACAAATAACATATAATTCAGAAAGATTAATTATCTAAAAACATTAAAATAATCAATTTATAAATGCTTACTTTATGAGTAACTTCTCCAACGCACAGTGAAATAATAATTCCAGGCACATTTCCTATTATTTTAATCACAGTATTAATTGAATTTACATAATTAGGCGATAGTTCCTGTAAAATGAGATATCACACTTTTTAAAACGATGCACAAACTCATGCTGAATATTTCAAACGACATTGTTTTAATGCAAAATGGTATTCTTTACTGCACACAAAATTGTATAATTTGTTACGCACATCCTACGTGTATAGTTAGATAAACTAGCAGTCGCCCAGTGGTCGAAATTCGACCATTATTAATTTAAATTATAAGTTTGAACATTATTAAGGCCTTGTTGTCAAAGCTTAATTGGATTAAGCTTAATTGTTAATGGCTTATGGATTAAGCCTTGATCATGAGGAAAGCGGCCCATGCCCAGCAATGGAATATTACAGGCTGAAGTGTAGCCACAGAGTACTTTGTATATAGTGTAGCGTAGCGTTGTCAAAGACTACTTTAAAAAAATAGGTAAAAAAACTTTTTAAGTTAAACGGTTTTATGTTAAACATACATTGCAATGTTTAAGATAAATGTACTAAAAACCAAAAAATAATAAAATAGATACAGTCGTGGGAATTATAAACATATGCATAGACTAGACTAAAATAAAACCGTGGGGCACTTTTATTTACATGGAGTGTATAACTATTGGAATTTCCATGAGCAAGAAAATAGTAAGTAATTTCCTCACCGTCTGCGGGCCAACTGCCTATTTTAACGACGAATTAAACGATTCTTCTATCGCACATTAAGTCGATAATTTGTAGACAATTGACGTGCCCCACGGTTTTATTTTAGTCTAGTCTATGCATATGTTTATAATTCCCACGACTGTATCTATTTTATTATTTTTTGGTTTTTAGTACATTTATCTTAAACATTGCAATGTATGTTTAACATAAAACCGTTTAACTTAAAAAGTTTTTTTACCTATTTTTATTTTCTAGTTTTTAGTTTTTATTTCGCATTCTGTTTAATTCATTTAGTGCTTCATTATTGCAAGGCCCATCTTAAATATTGAGGTTGTATAGTGCACTGTATTCTTCTTGTCAAGCCCTTTTATTTGATACCCATATTGGTGGGATTGATAAAAAATTGTTATCAGACATTTGGTAGCGGCGGCCAGCTTAGATTTCAATTTTGCATAGTAAATTGTATTCTACTTGTTGAGACCTTTCATTTGATACCCATGTTGATGGGATTGATAAAACCTAAGTTATCCGCCATTTTGTAGAGGCCGCCATCTTGGATTTTAATTTTATATAGTACATTGATTATACTGGTTGAGCACTTTCATTTGATACCCATATTGATGGGATCGATAAAACCTACGTTATCCACCATTTTGTAGCGGCCGCCATCTTGTATTTCAATTTTTTATAGTATATTGTATTCTGCTTGTTGAGCCCTTTCATTTGATACCCATAGTGATGGGATTGATAAAACCTACGTTATCCGCCATTTTGTAGCGGCCGCCATCTTGGATTTCAATTTTTTATAGTATATTGTATTCTGCTTGTTAAGCCCTTTCATTTGATACCCATATTGATGGGATTAATAAAACATAAATTATCCGCCATTTTGTAGCGGCGGCCATCTTGAATTTATAATGATAATGAATAAACATAATTGTATTGTCACCAAAATCCAAAGTGTATACAAAATTTCAGATTAATCGGTTGACAGGAAGAGGGTGAAATTTGAATTACTAAATTTGACCCAAGAATAAATAATAAATAAAAAATAAAACAAACGGGGTGAGCTAAATAAAACCGTTTAAAAATAATAATAAACAAAAGTATATATGCGTGTGTGTGTCAAATACATGGTAGTGTGTCTAGTGTATTTTTATGCATAATTTAAAATAAAAATATTAGCAATGAGAAAAAGTTCTCTATATAAACTATAAGTGTGCGAAATTTCATACTCTTCTGTCCGCGCAATTTTCGTAAAAACCTCTTTTTACAAAGTTTTTGTTTCACGTATTAAAATATATATTATTATTTAAAATTTTATCATAGCTTTCAAGAAATGATAATTTTTAAATTAATATACTCGTATAGGTGGTAAGTAGCTTTTTAACCGACTTCCAAAAAAGGAGGAGGTTCTCAATTCGACTGTATTTTCTTTTTTTTTTATGTATGTTACATCAGAACTTTTGACCGTGTGGACCGATCTCGACAAGAACCATGATAAGGAAACCAGGATCTGATGATGGAATCCCAGAGAAATCGAGGGAAACTCTTGAAAATCCGCAATAACTTTTTACTGGGTGTACCGATTTTGATAATTTTTAATTTAATCGAAAGCTGATGTTTGTCATGTGTCACATATAAATTTTATTGAGATCTGATAACTACTTTTTGAGTAATCTTTGATAACGCGTACCTAGTTAATTGACTATTTTTTCGTCGATCTACGTTGTATTTACTTGTCGGTGTAATATAAGTCGGTTTTTTTTTCGTTTGCGAGCAAACACAATTATTTAAGATTTATTGTGTGCCTGCATCATTCGAAAAACTTCGAAAGATAACACACAAATAAGTCCCGTCACGTCAGTACCTAACAGTTGTTATTGAGATTATCACAACACCATTTCGTTTACTTACGTAACAAATATCTAAAGTAAGATCCATTCCAGCTGCGGTAAGGGCAATAGCTGTGGTCAACAAAATAGGGCCAGGGTTATTCGGAAAGAACCACGTCGTCGATACCAAAAGTCCCGGTAATACGTGAGCTACGTAAAATATTTGTTATATATCGCAAATATAATAAAGTTCTCGATTTTTTATAATGTAAAACGCAAACATAAATGTGTTTAATAGGTACCAATTATGCCTCTATTTCATACCACAAAAAAAAAATTAGCACCTATTACAAATTCATACTTTCTTAATAAATATATTCTGAAACAGGGTTATATATCTATAATACATATTTATAAGCATAGTAATCATAAAACTGGCGACTTGAATGTTTTTTAATATTTTCATATAGAACTACTTTTTTATTTTGTTAGTAGCATTTAAAAATAAGTATACAATATACAAAATGTTTGGTGTTTTTTTTTGGCAACAGTTTTAAATACCTACCTAGATACTTATTATCGATAATATAAGTAATGAACAATGAAGTAGGTACTTACAAACAACTATAAAATACTTCCGTATATATTTAATTCTTTTAATTTTTGAACTATGTTTATACCAGTGATATGTTTGAATAATAATTGTTCCGAATATCAATCTTAAAAGAAAAGGTAACGCTGTTAACGCTGAGGCCTAAAAAATTAAAAGTTAATCTTCAAACTGTTTACCATATCTTTATCACCTTAATAATATGTAGTTATAAACAATTTGTTTGTGGATAATTACTTCATAAGCACTGTATTTAAGGATAACAGTATAGTAAAGAGGTCCATGTATACACACTGATATGATCATCCAAGCGTAACCAAAGTTGAGAATACAAATAGCCCAAAATGGAACAGATTTTAAAATCAATTTCCACGGAGCTTGCGAGTTTGTTAACTAAAACATATGTCATTAATTGATACTTAGTATGATTACTAACATTAGAAAGTTAAACCTAAACGAATACCTTTATATTAAAGACTGTTCCAATTGCCGTTATTAAATATGACAATTCTTCTTTAGATATAAAAGAATGTTTCGTTGGGTTATCCGTGACTAAAAATATCCAAGCACCAGCCCAAATTATTTGCAATGTTCCGGAAATGTAAAATCCTACAAACCACCTAAAATAATATTGCACGGCGGCACAAATAAGGAAAGTACAACACGTCCCTGTTGTAATGCCTGATAAAAAGAAAAATTATGTTACAAGAAATAACTTTATAAAATACAAAAAGAAAAAGCATTGAAATATTCAATAAATGACTATTTTTACCGCAATAAGCCCACATAAAATGATGCCTTTCAGTCGGTGGTACCCAATGCCTAAGCACTTGCACCATGCTTGGCAACATAGCACCCTAGATAAAATATTGTAATCTATGTAACTGAATTTAATAGTACGGAATAAAAACTTAAAATTATATTTACTGACCGCACAAAATCCGATTAAAATGCGTACAATAAAAAACAACCAGAAGTTATAATAAGCAGATGCTGGAGTCAGACAGTTCAACACACCTGAAGTTAACCCCGCTACACCGACAACCCACATTGGTCCGAATCTGGAAATCTGTTAGACTTACAGAAATCAATTACTAATTTGACAATAATAAATTTTGTACCGAGCACAAAGCGTTTGATTACTCTGAGCTCAATGATAAGCTTGATGATATTAGAATTTAAGTCAATATAAATAAAATAACTTACGTATCACCAATATTATGAAATATTGGAAAGCATATACAATATCCTATGTGGTATGCCGCAAGTAACAACGCAATTTTTATTTCATTCCAATGTATTATATCAATAATGTTCTGAAAGTAGCTTTATCCGTCATATAGTTTGAACGGAACCGAAAAAATTATTGCAGATCTAAAATACGAACCCCAGATCTTGTAAGTGAAATAGTACGACGTTCCGTTTCATTATAATAAACATTAAAATGTCGCAGAGGTATCTCAATCATATCAACAATGTGAACGCTAAGATTGTAACGGACTATATAGATTAGAAAGTAGCCTATAAATATCATTGTTCCAATCTAGAAATCAAGTTTGGATTATTAAAAACAAATAAAATTACATTATAATAAGAACTCAAGCTATGTTAAAGATAAACTTACAAGAGCTCTAACACAAATATTAACCATTACAAAATGTGTCAAAATAATAGAAATATTTATTTGTTGCGCGACCATCTTGAACCTTAAATAGTCTCGACCAAACTCGATCAAAAAAATGCATATTTTCAATACCTTTGTTGCTTATTTAAATGACGAAGAATATTCTCTTTATAAGGGTTATTAAAGTATTAAAGTAAACATGTTTTATGAATTAAACAATATTGTATCGTAAATTGTATTTCATGAATTAATTACATTATCGTCAAAGTATAACAATTTAAATAACATAAATAATCAGTAATAAGTATAAATACACAAAATGAAATCATATTAATATTTAATTTGGGAGAAGGACTACACGTTATATTACCCTTATGTCATTCAGTAATACTCTACTAATAATTTAATAAATATTGACAAAAATATATAATAAAACGAGTAGATAGATATATACATTTTTGGTAATAAACATCACAGTGTATTTTATCAATATTCATTAGGCACAAATGGAATATACTGTAGACAATAAATTTTAATTACTTAAAAACTCAGAAATGCATCATTAAGTCCTATTTAATCATTATCTATCCATTTTATCTAGCGATTATAATTTATCTAAGTACATCTTATACACTGTACAATTAGTACAGGAATAGGAAAATATTAAGTTCAATATCTGACATAATAATTCTAAATATAGTTCTTTTAAAATGTCTAATATTCTAGTCAGATCTCTTTCATTTAATATTCTATGACAAATATAACTATCTAAACTATTACGTTAACGCTTACTTGAACTACTTAAATTCGTAGTTTTTATGTCCTAGTGGTGATGCTTGTTGGGTTTTCTTTTAAATCTTTCTCATTACTATTCTTGGAAGTATCATTCATATCATTGCCATCATCAGATTTATTTTTATCTGTTTTGTCATTTTCAGAAAAATTCCAGTCTTGAATATTACCAGTACCGAACAAAATAAAGAATATTGCTGACACTATGTACACTGACGCTCCTATGAAGAATACGGGACGCCATTGATCGAAGGTGTCCTAAAAAAGGAAAACAATTTTACTCTTACAACTTCAATATTCTACATACATCGAAGCATAAACATTTTAAGCGATTAAAATGATTCAAAAATAATAGGTAGATATTTTGTGGGTGTAAATATAGTTTATAGTACATATTTGATCGAATATTTACCCCTTTTCTGGTAAAATACGCTGTTATCATTGGTGTAAAGAATCCCGCAGTGCTTCCAATAAAATTGGCAATTCCATACAATGTTCCAGCGTAATTAGGAGCTAGATCTTGGTGATTCTGAAGATTTGTTAAAGTGGCTGCTCCATTGAAACCCATCGACATAGTAATCATTGCTACAGATAACGCAGTTGAACAACCTGTATACATCAGCAACACGAGTAGAATTCCGGGTATTATATGTGAGAACAAACAGAAGAATTTTCTTATAGCAGTCGTTGTCATAAGTTTCCTCGATAGTATGCAGTCTCCTATAGTTCCAAATATTGTTGCCATAAAGAGTCTAGCAAGGTAAGGCAGAGCAGATATAATACCTATTGTTGCTAGTTCAAAACCAAGAACACTGGAAACGAATTGAGGTCCAACTGTCATAATGAAATATAGGCCCCATAGATTTCCAAAGTGCAAAATAATCATGGCTAAAAATGGGAATGATGTACAGATTCTTTTGAACGGAGGCAGACTCTGGAATAAAAAATATTCACCAGTTAAAATATGATTTTGATAATTTTAACGCATTAAGCAATATCTGTACTGTACTACAAAAAATGTACTGTGTGGCTACGGTACTAAAGAATATAGCCACCCCCTCTATTCCCGTGGGTGTCGTAAGAGGCGAATAAGGGATAACACAGTTCCGCTACCACCTTGGAACTTAAAAAGCCGACCGGTGGCGGGATAACCATCCAACTACTGGCTTTGAAATACACAGACCGAAGACGGGCAGCAGCGTCTTCGGTGCGACAAAGCCAGCCTTGCGGTCACCAACCCGCCTGCCCAGCGTAGTGACTATGGGCAAAACACATGAGTTCACGTTATTTTTGGCGTAAACTTGTGGAGACCTATGTCCAACAGTGGACTGTATAGGCTGTAATGATGAAGCAATATCTGGTCCTACTATCGCAGAATTAAATTTTTCCATCTGAAAGTTTATTTTTAATTTACAAATAGACGTAAAACTAATATAAATAAAGCATATAATTAAATGAAATAATTAAAGAAGCTAATAAAACAGATACAACACCTTCGATTTCTTAATTTTATCACCTAGTGCGTCTAAGATGTATTTTCTTTCTGGTATTGATATTCTAGGATGTTCTGAAGGCGTATCCGCCACAAGATACCACCAAAAAATACACCACACAAACGTGAGTGCTCCAGGTACATAAAATGCGGAAGCCCATCCATATTTGTCTAATAAGGGACCTGTGAGAGACCATGTAGCAACTGTTCCTAAAGTTCCTCCCATCAAAGCACTTATGAATTTGCCTTTTTCGTCTGGAGGTGCCCGTCGTGCTACTAAAACATGAAGAGCAGCATACATAAAACCCTATAAAAGAAGTAACAGTTAAGTAAAAAATAAATAAATGTCACAAATATTTTATATGTGTTATTGATTAATATGATATGTACCCCAGCAAATCCAAGGAAAAATCGTACAACAATAAGCGCGATATAATTAAGTCTAGCGGCAGCCGGACTCAGTATAGTTAATACTGCACTTATAAGGGATGTAACTAAAATCACATATCTCGGACCCCATCGCTCAGCCACCATCCCTCCGAGTAAAGAAGTGACAGGATAGCACCAGAAATATGCGCCAAGAATTGTAGCCTGTTGATCTTTAGACCAATCAAAGGAGCCACCTTGTATCTGAAATTTATTAAAAATAAAATATTTTTTGTAAATCTATTTTAATTTTTTGGATATACATAAATGATTATATCCTATATGACGATGCAGTCAACGACTAACGATAAATAAAGATAAGTGACTAGGTAAACGAATAATATACTACTCAATTTAATCTTTAAGCGTACGTGCATCTCTTAAAATTGATGAAATGTAAAAAATATTACCAGTCAATGAAATACAAGCTAATGTTTTCACATTTTTCATAACATGGTATTCTTTGTGAGAACGATTATCCAAACCTTGAAATTAATAATGACATATGTTGTTTTGTACACGGATAAATCTTTTAAAATTATTAGAAAATAAATTATGATAAACAATTCTACATCTACTACGTGATAATACTTATAATACAATATTTAACACCTAGTACATCAGCGAATCAATCAGTACCTATTCTTAATTTTTTCATCTCAATTATATATATATTTTTTGCTGATACGTAACATAATTACCATTATTTTTATTAATTGGCGTATAGAAAGACCGTGTGCCGCGGTTACACATGCGTTAATTTGAAGAAATAATAGCCTTTATAGCCTTCGTCGGTAAATAGGCTATCCAAAAACAAAAATAATTTTTAATTCGAACCAGTAGTTCCTGAGATCAGAGCTTTTAAACTAACAAACAAACAAACCTTTCAACTTTATAATATTAATTTAGATATTAAGACTCGTACATGTATTTCTTAACCGTATATGTTCACCTACTTAAAATTTTTACGTTACAAACAGACATTATATTTTTTGAATAGCTAAAAAACGTCAACACGGCTTCACCAAACTTTACAAAATCTATCAAAATTTTACGTACCAGAGTGTACCGTGCAAAAACTTTAACTATCAAGAAAAGTTTCGGATGTTTTTTGTATAATATATTGATATTTGAATGATTGTACGACAAGATGTAAGATTAGCAACTAGCTGAGACGGTGAACTTCGTACCGCCATATTTTTTTTACATTAATATGTATATGTACAAAACAAAAACAAATTAGGTATTCAATTTGGTGCAGTTGCTCGGAAGTTATTCGCATACATACATTTCGACGTATAACTTTTATTGATACAGAAGATAGATAGATTACCTGTCTTGGAGCTTTTTTAACTTCTGCCACATCAGCGTAACGAAGTGTATGGTTAACTATCTCATTTTCAGGAGTACACTGAGATCGTGACCTGTTAAACAAATAGGTAGCATAAACTGTTTAAGTAAAAATTGGGACGTTTCAATACAATTACTTTATATGTATAATACTTATATTTTTTTTACTAATTTTGGGAAGTTTAATTTTACACACATTACATTATTCATCATTTTGTTGTTTGAAATTATCAATGATACATTTCCACCACTTTGTCTAAAATTGAGGTGATTTATATTTTTTAAGCCAAATTGCTTTAAACGATATTAAAACGATTTAAGAAAACCAGAAGTTATAATATAATGCAGTGTTTTCTGAGTTTTAAAATTTATATCCGTAGGTGTAAATTATCCACGCATGATTTTAATTCTTATCTAATACGAGTATAACTTGGAAAAAAAATACTAAGTACGTAAAGGTAAGGTGATAACACAGTTTATCACATTTTAAATGTTGCGTTTCACTTTTCATTCATTTCATCATAAATAAATTCGTAATCACAAACTTTTGTTTCTTAGAAAACTTTACAGTATGAACTACTTAAGAAAACCCCCATTTGTTTTTAAAAAAGGAGGTACGTGTCAGTATCGAAAACAGAAAACAACTGTAAGGAGCATCAATCTCATTAAAGTCCTCATAAACTAGTTAAACAATTGTTTGCCTACATAACTTTTGTGTTAATGACCATCCTTACCTATCGTATGCATTTATACTTTTACTTGAAAATAAACTAAAATACGGTTATTTTCTTTAATTAAAAATTCATGATTATAATCTAAATTTATTATAAAACTAGCGACCCGCTCCGGCTTCGCACGGGTGGAATACTGATACTAAATATAAAATAATTACATGCAATGTAAGCGCAAAAAATATATTTATATACGACATCACATTAGTAACCTCTAAAACTATCAGTGTTCCTCTACTACATTAAGTATGTATTAAACATAATATAAACATTCCTCGGAATCACTCTATTTAATAAAAAAACAAACCGTATCAAAATCCGTTGCGTTTAAAGATCTAAGCGAACAGACAGCGGGAAGCGACTTTGTTTTATACTAGGTATGTATTATACTGTGTATGTAGTGACTAAACCTATAGTAACTGGATTATGTAATGTATAGTACATAATAATTTCACTTCATAAAATAACTCTGATCTCATTTTTTATTTATATATTTTAACGAATTATGTCTAACACAAGTATGTAGTAATAAAACATTAAGCATGTATTTGTGTACACGACGATTATGGCTTCTTATTTATTTCTTAATAAGCATTGAATCTTTAAAATGTTTAAAATAGTACATACTGGGTTGTCTGGAAGAAATGGCTAATTAGCCGTAAGTCCGCCTATTGTACTTCACTGTCTGTAACTATCTTTATGCTTTGTTTGTAATATATTTGTGGTGTACAATAAAGTATAAAATAAATAATAAAAATTTAACATTGTAGCGTGTTGAAACAATATTTGTATTATGTATATAGCAAACACACGACAATTTTAAAAAGATATATTGACAAGATGGCAATTTGTACAAATATACCAACATTAAGTACATGGTTGATTACGTTGGTTTTTTAATATTACTTGGAAAATAAACTTGTCTTTCTAAGACTGGAATCTAAATTAAGATTAAATCGCTTGAAACAGGTTCCAGGTACACTAAAATAAAGTTAATTATAAAGTACTACTTACGAGATATTTTTAGCTGGTTGAGGTACCATGGCGATCAGGTTAAGACTCATGTTTACCCGCAGCATATATACTACCCAACAGCTCGTAAATATCATTATCCAGAGATTTACTCTTACTGGGATTACATCTGAAACAAAGTAAAACAAGCTAACGTTTACCTAAGGTAGGATAAATAAATTTTGATAACATTTTTAAACATATAATAATGTTGTTTGTTAAAAGTAAAGCCAATTTTTTGCGGTTCTGTTGTACCTATACTAAATTTTTTCCACAAAAGCAACTATAGTATCACAAAATATTTAATAAAAACGGGGTTTTCTCCACAATTACGACGTGACTAGCAATAAATAGGTACAATGACTTGGAAAGTAACCATTTCTGTAGGTAGGTAGGTGGTAAGGTTTCTATGGACTACTTGCAAGGTAAGGACGCTCTTAGACCTCACGGAAAACGTAATGGCAAACTAGAAAATGTGTGGTGAATTCCTTTAAATAAATAAAATTGAAATTTTAATTCTTTTTCCAAAAACAACATTCGATTAACCATTGGTCATACTGATTAAAGAAATAACTAAGTAAGTAGCTTTAACTTTTTCCATCTATATGAATATCTCAAATTTAAACATTAAAAGGAGAAACCTGGATATTGTAAACGCAACTCATTCATTTTTGGTATAACAGGCATAAGAGACATGCAATTTCTAACGTTAATATAAAACTTTAAAAAAAATCTTGTAAATTATACTTTCTAACAACAAAAAATAAATTGAAATTATTATCATTATAATAAACAAAAAATTGTCATCTAGAGCCAGTCTATGCTAACAAAATCTGTAATCTGTAGTAAGCCGTCATATTATTAATGAATGAACTTTGCAAATATTTATGTAATGAGTTTTTATAATATTAAAGGTATAAAATAACCATACGAACAGTACAGTTTTGAAATAAGCGAAGATAGGTTAAGTTTTTAAATGAAAAAAAAATGTTGCTTGTGTCGTTAATTTTTGTATAATTTAAAATATATAATATGTAATAAGCTTAAGAACAAATACTTGATAAATAAGTAGAGTAAGACCGCAAAAAATCGTAACACATAAATGTAAGTACTTAAACCGGTTTAAAGAGAAAACAGTTTTAAAAATTTGTGCTTATTTAATTACTGACAGTATAATATGAGATCTTATTATACCTATTATGATTCGTGACAAATATTTCTAACGGAAAATTTATTAAAAAAAATTATCTACGAAACTAGGATAAATTTCACTTAACTCATTTTTAACCGACTTAAATAAGGAAGAGGTTCTCAATTATACTGTTATTGTTTTTTATGCGTGATACGTAATTTTTACTGTGCACCGATTTTGATGATTTTTTATTCGAAAGCAAGTCAGATCTAAATTTAGAGGTCTTGAGGCCTCGGGACAACAAAGGAGTGGAGGCCCTTTGGTCCTAAATTATTTTCCAAATAAAATGGACAATTTATTTAAATGGTAAAACACGAAAAAAAATATGAATAGGAAAAATATGAAAGGAATAGTTGTTTACTAGTGTTTAGTAGTCTGAATTTGATTTTTTTCCGTAGTGTCTATCCCCCCTTTTTTGTGGAGGCCTCGGAGCTGTAGCCAGGGTTGCCATCCCCTACATCCGGCCCTGAAGCGGGTGCTCATCGTGTGGTCTCATTGAAATTTAAGTGAGAACTTACGAGTACTTTTTGAGTTATCCTAAATAATATGTAATGTGTTATACTTGTCGATGTAAATTGAAGTAGATTTTTTTGTTGAGAATATACTATTATAGTTATTATATCCGCAACATCATTTTCAATTATCACAAACACACACATAATGTACCCTAAGTATACAACGTTTGGCTATAATCAGACATTGGAGTAGTCTGCCTTTTACAATAGGCATTTCTAAGAAATCTATGTAAAAAAAATAGGTAAAAAAACTTTTTAAGTTAAACGGTTTTATGTTAAACATACATTGCAATGTTTAAAATAAATGTACTAAAAACCAAAAAATAATAAAATAGATACAGTCGTGGGAATTATAAACATATGCATAGACTAGACTAAAATAAAACCGTGGGGCACGTCAATTGTCTTATAAATAACACGAGAAAAAAAAAAACAATAACTATGTCTACTTTTTACTTCATTATTTTTCTGATTGCGTACAATTTACTTACCCACATTTTGGGGTATTGAAAAAAAGAACTACTGGCAACACTCCCGTGGTACGTCATTTCGTGACATTGAAATTATAAGTTCCGAATAACCTCAATATTATTTTGGAATAACAATAAATTTAAAGTTTTATATGTACTTACGTGTGAAACGATATTCCTTCAGATTTTTTGTTTACTTTGGTACTGTTTTTGCACCATTTAATCACACAAGACGGCATTTTATAAGCAAAGTTACTGTATGAAGCCTCGTGACATACTGATGAAAATGAGCGTAGTTTGATGCATAAGTGTGCGTGAGCGCATGTATTTACTTGAAGGAGCCGAGTTTTGTGGCTTCACTAACAACAAAGGCCGCGCATTATCTACTTTTTTTTACTATATCTATGAGTATATTGTATTCTGCTTGTTGAGCCCTTTCATTTGATACCCATATTGATGGGATTAATAAAACATAAATAATCCGCCATTTTGTAGCGGCGGCCATCTTGAATTTATAATGATAATGAATAAACATAATTGTATTGTCACCAAAATCCAAAGTGTATACAAAATTTCAGATTAATCGGTTGACAGGAAGAGGGTGAAATTTGAATTACTAAATTTGACCCAAGAATAAAAAATAAAACAAACGGGGTGAGCTAAATAGCGCGAAAGAGAGAGAAAAGTGCGCACGCCAGGCTAAAAAGAACCGAACGTTCAAAGAATATTCTATATATTTCGGTTTTTCATTAGTTGCAACTATTACTGGTAATTTTTCGTAACGCTTATAGTAAAAATTGCGTAGTACAGAAGTGCTCTAAAACACATTATCTATTAACACTTAATTAAATAAAACACTCAGACATCATAATTATATAAATAGCAAAAAATATTTCTTGCAACTTTTAATTGCTCCTTATTAATTGTACCAAGAATTACAAGTTATTTGTTCTTATATTTTATATAATAAATTATGGAATAAAGAATTTCATTCTGATGCTAAGCATACCGTCGACAAATACTACTGACTAGCCCGTTGGCGCAGTTTGTAGTGACCCTGCTTTCTGCTCCGAGGGTTGTGGGTTCGATTCCCACCCCGAGTCTGGGTGTAATATAAATATTTATTTATATATTTATATATGTATTATTTATAAGTATGTTTATTGAAAAAAAAAACCAGTCGGCTGTTACCTATAACACAAGCATTAAGTTGCTTACTTTAGGAACAGATGACCGTGTGTGTAATTGTGTAAATATTTATTATTATATATTATTATTATTATTATAAATATTGACTTTTAAATTATTAGCCTCTTATGTTAAAAAATATTTTATTTTCTTAAGTCTTGAAGTGTTTTACTACTGAGCTAAAAAATTCTCTAAAATTGTACCTGCCTAATTCTATGCTACATGTCTTGTATAAGACAGGCAGGCTTGAAATCAATTCGCTAAGAAATTGTAACTGAGAAATACCGTCAGCGTCGGACCACCTAACTTTACTAGGAAGTCACAAGACTGTCGAATAAATCGCCTGTAGGATAAGTAATGTATGATGTCTATCATTGGCAATTTCTAGCCTGTGAATGTTCATTTTAATTAATAAATAAAAACTCAATTTACTAATATGACTTCCACTACTGGCTGGCGTGAAAATTATACATTATTCAGATTAGTACTAAATAACTACTAAATAACTAAATAAACAGAATTAGTACTAAAGCAAGCTTCAAGCGTCAATATAAAAAGTATTTATTGGAGGTACAAAAGAAAGATTAGTTTTTTTTTCTCTGTAGCTGTGAATTTTTTTTTTCTCTCTTTTCTTTTAAATGTTTATGCGAGTATAATGTTTATTTAAGTATCTATCTCATTTCTATAATAAGTATTTTATTCTGGAAGCGTTTTCCTTGTGGTGCCAGTATTTCTATAGAACCTAGTAAATCCTATATGTATCCATTTATAATTATGTGTTTATATAATAAGCAAGTATGTTTATGAGTATATATTTATATTTCAATTTATTCAATATAATTATGTAATAGATCGAATAAACGTATTATGCGGTATACTTTTTTGTGTTGTTCATATCGCGTTTTTTTCCTTTCTTAGTATGTATTGTTTTACAATATTTTATATAATCTATGGATTTCTATGTTTATGTATGTATCCATGTGTATGTGTATTTCTATCAGAGTGCCGCCAAAATGAAAATTAATTACAAAACTTAGGGTGGTCCTGAAAACCAGTGTTAGGACTAACAGTCCTAACGTAAACTGAGGTCACACCTTTTTGTGAGGCATGCTGCAAACTTATATAAACAATGTATTTTGTTAAATACTTTAAATCGATAAGCTCTTTTTTTGTTTTGTTTTACGTTTTACTCTTTGTAGTTAGTCCTTGTTGTAAATTATGTACTATGTGTTTTCTTTTTATATAATTTTAACCTGATGCAGTGTGTTTTCACAAATAAATTATTATTATGGTTGGCTAACCTTCACGACTTATGTCGGTCTAAATAAATACCCCGTCTCGTAACCCACGAGAAAAAAGGCATTTATATCCCTCCTATTCTATACGCGCACGTTGCGCGCCATTTCTTCTCCTTCCTCTACCTCTTCCTCGTCTTTGTAAATTGTTTGTGCTAGGTTCATGAGTTGTGTTGAGAGAGTGTGGTGTGTCTGCTAACTGCTGTGTGTCTGGTGATTGCTGCGTGTCTCTATCTACTGATAGTTGTGTATTTTGTGAAAGTGGGTCTTGTATATTGTGTACGAAAACAGTGTCTCCAAGTACTTTACTGAGTATGATTGTTGTATGTATGGCTGCTTGTTTCTGAAGAATGCTAACGTCAATGTTGGAATCTAGCTGTTCTAAGTACTTTTTTATGCTTTTAGCTACTACTCCTGTTGCTCCTATTACTATTGGAATGACAACCGTTTGTGTGTTCCACAAACGGCTGATTTCAGTTTTGAGTAGGTGGTATTTGCTTAATTTTTCAATTTCTTTAGCTCCGATGTTATAATCTGACGGTACAGTTACATCTATTAGGTAAGTTTTGTTGTTATCTTTGTTTGTATAAATTAAATCCGGTCTATTGTGCGTTATGGTAACATCAGTTTGAACAGGGATTTCCCACATAATTTTGGCTGAGTTATTTTCTTTTACTTGTGGTTGAGTCAGTGTTTCCTTCCACCATAAGTGAGAAACTTCCATTTTATGCTGTCGAGCCAAGCACCAGTAGATGTACTGAACAAGGTTATTATGTCGTTTAACATAATAGGTCCCTGCCAGTTTTTCACAACCAGATATTATGTGCTGAGTGGTCTCATCTTTGCTTGCACACAGCCGACACTTGCCGTCTACTGGCTCCTTAAGTATGTCACGTTGGTGTTGTCGTGTCATAATTGCTTGGTCCTGTATTGCAAATATTGAGGATTCGATGCTTGGAGATATCTGCTGTTTCTTAATCCATTTAAATGACAGTTCCTTGTCTATGTTACCCTGATCTAAGACTTTTTTGGGAAATTGACCATGTAGCTGTTTATTTCTCCATATTTCGTTGTGCCTATTTACTGTGGATTTCCTAATTTCTTCATCTGTTAGTGCATTTCCTTGAGGTAGATGTAGTTCTCTTTCTATTTCTTGTGCTTCCTTTATTATTGAATATCTATCCCTACTTGTATCATGCTGTACTATTGCTTTGATTAGGTGATCGCTTTCTGCTTTTAGATATTGCTTGTATTTAACAATTTGTGTTTTATACATGTATTCCACATTTAGTAACCCTCTTCCTCCCTGATTTATTGGTAAGTACAGTCTTTCTACTTCTGCTTTCTATTGGTGTGCTTTTTTAATCGCTAGTAGTTTCCTAGTCTTAACATCTATTTTCTTTAGGTCACTGTTTTTATAGTTAATTACACCGAAAGAGTAAAGTAAAACCGGAACAGCGTACGTGTTTATACCTTTGATGAGATTACGGGAATTCAAGTGTGTGTTAAGTAGCTTTTTGACTCTTTTTAAATATTCTTTACTTATCTGTTCTCTAATGACGCTATGTTCTATTTTTCCAGATTCATGTACTCCTAAATATTTATACCTATCATCTATTGCAAGTTGTTTGAATGTTTCGCCACTCAGAAGTATGTGCCCACCGCCTAATGCTATGTTTCTGTGTCCTGCATTTAAATGTAATACGTTGCATTTCTCCAAACCAAATTTCATACCTATGTCGCTTGTAAATATCTCCACACTGTCAAGTAATACTTTTAAATTGGTTCTATTGTTTGCATATATTTTGAGATCGTCCATATATAAGAGATGATTAATCCAGATGCTATCTTTGAGTTTGTAGCCTTTCATTTCATACTTATTGAGTACGAATGAAAGAGGGTTTAATGCTAAGCAGAACAATAACGGAGAAAGGGAGTCGCCCTGGAAAATGCCGCGTCTGATATAAATCGGTTCGGTAGTTATTGACTCGTGCGAGCCACGGGCTGTCATGATTACTCGCCAGGATGGCATGGCTAAAATAAGAAATCTCTTAATCACAGGAGGACATCTATAGACATCAAGCAGCTTGAGAAGCCATTCGTGTGAAACACTATCAAAAGCCTTTCGATAGTCTATCCATGCCATACTAAGATTCTTTTGGGATTGGTGTGCATCCTCTAATATAGCTTTATTGACCATTAGGTGATCTTTACAGCCCCTGACTCCACGGCGGCATCCCCTTTGTTCTTCTGAAATGATGTTATTCTTGTGGCAGTGGTTATATAGAACGTTGGCTAATACAGAAGTAAGAAGTTTGTACATACTTGGTAAGCACGCTATAGGTCTCCAGTTTTTCGGGTCCTCGGTGTTTTCATTCTTAGGTACCAGTATAACTTTACCTGTCGTGAACCATTCTTCTACTGGCTCTGTTCCTGAGACTATGTTTGTAAATAATGAGGCCAAGTATTTGTGTACGTTGGTCAGATATTTTATGTAATAATTTTGAATTTGATCTAGGCCCGGTGATTTCCAATTGTGCATTCTACGTAAGGCAAATTTTACTTGGTCTTCTGTAACCTCTACTGAATCTACTGTATTTACTTCGTTTGACATTGTTTCTATTTCTTTAATCCAATTAGCTTCCGCGTTGTATGGTTGAGGGTTTGATAAGATTGATTTCCAGAATTCTTCTACATTTTCTTTACTCGGTATTTTTATATCTTTTGCGGTATTACTTCCCAGGCTTCTGTATAGTTTATGTTCGTTTTCGGCAAATAATTTATTCTGTTCTTTTTTTGTATTCATTTCTTCGTATCTTTTTATTCTTCCTGCTAGTGCTTTGATTCTTTGTTTGATGATTTCAGCTGTATTCTTATGATCATTTTCACTTCGTATATTGTGTTTTGCGTATAATTTGTCCCTGATTTTCCTCATTCTATTTGTATTGATTCCTCTTTCTATCTCTATTAGTTGTCCTAGCTCTTTTCTTAGTTTTTCTATTCTGATTTGTATTCGTTTTTTCCAAGGTGGATCACGCTTTGGTTTTATGGCTATTGTAGGTGCATACGGATTTTGGTTATTGTTTACTATTAATGTTTTAGCAGTTGCGTACAATATGTTGTTTATTTCACGTAGACTATTGTTAGTTACTAGTAGATTAGGTAGGTATTTATTGAGTGTGTTTAGATTTTCGATGAAACTTTTGTTTATTTTAGCTTTAGGTAGGAATAACCGTTCTTCAATGGGAATGTCTTTAATTTCAGCTAAAGTTTGTAAGAATTGTAAAACTATTGGTTCCTGATTCTCATCTACTTCTATATTTCGTGTCAACTGGTCTATTTCTTCAGCTCTTTCTGTGGATGTAGGTTGTGTGTTATTAGATGGTGGGTCATGTAGTGTTTGTATTTGAGTTATTCTTCACTTTGAATGTGAGTATGTTCTATGTGGCTTGGTGTTGAAAAATGATCTATGTTTTCTGTAGTAACTATTCCTTCAGCTCTTTTTTGTATGCGGTTGAGAAGTTCTTGAGAAATAACATTTTGTTTGATAACTCTACGAGCTTGGTTGGCTAAAGTGTTTCCGTAAAATTTTAGGATTTTTGGATTTTCAGGGTTTCTTGCTGCAAAAAGTTCTTCTAATCTATTTATGTACCCGGCTCCTCCTGATCTAGCCTTGAAGTAACAGAACATGAGTTCTTCAAGCTCTTCTGTTGACCACTTGCGTCTTCTGTCATCACTTACTGCTTTATTTGTGGTCGATGCAGATGAGCCGACAGAGTTTGTAGGCGAAGCCCTACTCTGCAAAACATCATCCGTCCCCTCCCCGCCCCGTTGGTCGGCTGTAGTATCTTCGGGTCCCCCGGCTCTCGCCCGCCTGCTCAGCAAAGAGCCGCTGACGGTTTGCATGCTGTCACGTCCAGCGTCAGCTCCAAACGTGCCCCGGCGCTCACCCCCGGGAAGCGGCTCTATACGTTCATCATTAATAAAACTCTCCATTTTACTGGGTTTACCTGAACCTTGTTGGCCGTATAAGTTTTCATTGTATACGTTGCCCGCCCCCCACGAGGTCTGATGGTCGACTCGGGCGTAAGGTAGGATTTTGGGGGGCAAATAAATTTATTATTATTATTATTATTATTATTTATTATTATTATTATTTTTTTTTTCAAGATATGCAGTTTGCCTAGTGATGGTTTCCTTTACCAATAAGAAAATAATTGTGTTTTTTCCTAAAAAAAAACCGATTTCAATTTACATAGACAAGTGAACTGAATACTTATTAGGGATAACTCAAAATTTACTCTTCAGAGCTTGTTCAATTTTAAATTTTACCACACAAAAAGTACCAGCTTTCAAATTAAAAAAAAAAGTTCTTTACTTCCAGTAAAAAGTTGTAAGATAAAAAAATACCGTGAAGTTTTACCACATTAAAAATCGAGTTGAAGCCCGGTCGGGTTTTAAATCCATATGCGTATATTTTAGACATATTGGTTCACCATTAGTTTATGTAATTATGTCTATGACTATTGATAAACGATGAAAAATTGGCAGATGCCCGTTAATTTTACTACTTTCAGCTCATACAGATTACTGTTTAACACTGAACACGCTTATAAATTCAAAAGTTAAGAGGAAAGGGTACCGGCTCTTTCTCCATACAAACGTAGTCGACTGTTTTCTCCCTGGATAATGACACTAGATCAAATATTTTTGTGACATAGAACTCTTTGCTGCCATGACCATGCCCCTATGTTTTGATTTTTTTCATATTCTTATTATCATAGGAATTAGGAGACTTCAAAAACTCGAAATCTTGCATAATTTTTTGTACATTTTCAGACACTCATTAAAAAAAATATATGCATATTTTCAAAAAAATGAGAACATAGGGGCATAGCCGAAGTCTTTTTTTATTTTCTAAAAAAAATTTAAAAAAAAATTGTCATGTTTTGAGGAGAAAACAGTCGACTACGAAACACTGTTTTGGTCAAAAATTATCTACCTAAAACGGTCTGAGCTGCAGTTGTCCCTTTCTTGCTTTTTGGGGGATAGGTCTGGGGGAGGGAAGGGTCAAAGCAATACGTATATACGCCAGCGAAGTGATGCCTCATAGTCGATAAATTATATCGATACACTAGTGATGTAATTTTTAGTCAATATTTTCTAAAATTCGTATTAACAAAATTAAATAATTTCTCTTTTCATAACTACAATAAAACCGTATTTGTATATGCGGTTTTTATTGTAACACTGTGCAAACCTGGGCTAAGGAAGGGTTTCGCTAACAAATAACAATGATAATTATGGTAAATAACTGTGTTGTTTGTTTTTGGTATCAAATTAGAGGGCTCAATACAAGGATTTCAAAAACGTATATTATGATTATTATTACCGTAATACTAATAAAAAATAGAATAAGAAAGTTTAAAAAATTAGGACTCTGCTCTTTCCCATGCCTATGCCAAGCAAGCTGCGAGCCGCGCTTCTTCCTCGCCTGCTAGGCGAAAAACAACTTCGGGGTTTACTCTTTCCAATATATTTTTTTATCAATTTCGGAATACTCTGTAAAAAGTTCATTCATTCATTACATCCTATACAGTCCATTGTTGGACATAGGTTCAAGTTCACGCCAAAAACAACGTGAACCCATGTGTTTTGCCCATAGTCACCACGCTGGGCAGGCGGGTTGGTGACCGCAGGGCTGGCTTTGTCGCACCGAAGACGCTGCTGCCCGTCTTCGGCCTGTGTATTTCAAAGCCAGCAGTTGGATGGTTATCCCGCCACTGGTCGGCTTTTTAAGTTCCAAGGTGGTAGTGGAACTGTGTTATCCCTTAGTCGCCTCTTACGACACCCACGGGAAGAGAGGGGGTGGTTGAATTCTTTAGTACCGTAGCCACAGAGTACACTGTAAAAAGTTATGCATGGTCAAACATAAATAAATATAGGTACGTAGCGACTTTAGAACCTCCTCTGTTTTTTTTCATCGGTAAAAAATTGCTTAGTTGTTTTCTTGACATTACTGAGGAGCAGATTATTAAATTAGGTCGAATCTATGTACCTATGCGATTCGTATTTGGACTTCGCAAATAGAATCATATTTCTGAATTGCGTAAAAAACTCAAGTGGCACCACTGGCGTAGCATTCCTTGGAACCCCGGGAACCTTGGGGCCCTGTATCAAAATTAGTGGGGGGGGGCAGGCAAATGATGGGTAAAGATTTCTCACAAAAAAATGCTTGCATTGAATTAAAATAAATATTTATTGATTATAAGTTATTACTTCCTCCTAGAATAGACAATAGTGAGTGTAGTCTGCTGTAGCTGTTCCTGTTCCATCGAAATCCTTAGTTAATTTTTTATCAGTTTTAGTTTTGAAAAACATCAAGTTAATACCTCCGGAAAACTGGATGCAAGGTTATTGAATTTTATCAGTAATAATTCCATGAGTTCTTTAATGGAATGAATGTTTTGAATTTCGGATTTTAAGCTAATTTAAAGAGCTTGTAGTTCCAAGCTGGAGAGTTATTAGCCTTGACCTGCAGCAATAGATGCGGGGGATCGTTCGCTTCAGCCTGTGAGGCCAATACTATTAATGAATTCCTATGAATCTTCCGCATCTATAAGGGGGATTCACAGGCGCATAACCTGAAGAAGAGATTCAACGCTGCCTCCAGGTCTTACAGGTAGTAAATCGCTAGGGCAAAGTTCAAACACAGCAGAATTGGCGAGAGACTATTGGGCTTTCCAAATGGAACCCGTGCCTTTTGTTTCTTACAAAAGCTGTCGAAGGTAACGTTTTTTAGTCTACACTTCCATCATTGCGCGAACCTGAAGGCTCTCTGGCACATTATGCGAAAAGTAAGCGAAAATTCTTTGCACTCTTTTTGCGTCGAATTCAACTCTTGACGATGAGGGAAAAGCACCATCGAGCATTCCACGGTGCGAGCACGCGATGCGTAATGTGCACTATGAGCAGTGTCGTTTGTCGTGTTCTGCATTCTTTCGATGCCAAGAAGTCTAGTGGTGCTAATAGTATCCACCAGTGGTTTGCAACCAATGTGTGAGCTTCGTGCGCATTCTTTCCGCGTACATTCAAAGTGTGGAATGACCTTACTAAAATTTGGGGGTTTTCAAGCGTCTAGTGTCTACATCTTTTCTCTAAAGGCCATGGGCGACGGTAGCCGTTATAAATCAGATGGCTTAGTCTGCTTGTGTGCCCCATTCTTATATAAAGAAAGATTAATTCATTGTTCATAATGATTAACTGAATCCCGAAATAAATGATACAGAATGTTATCCACAATTGGGCGCACGCTTGACTCGGATAAAAGGGGATTGCTTTTCAGACTTCAGTCATTTCTGAAGTGAAAACTCTATAGGTATGTATGCCATTTTTTTATTCTTTTTTCCAGGAAGCACAAGATTAAGTGACATTGTGGATAATATTTTACTAATTTTTGCTTACACACCTTACCTGTAATACCCTGTAAATAGGGGGCCCCGTATCATTGATACGGCTGATACGGCAGTAGTTACGCCCTGAGTGGCACCCAATTCCCTACTGCGGGAATACGTATATTCTCAACTTACTTTACTCTATTCTTTTTAACCCTGTTGTACCTGCTTATCTAAAACGACGATTTAAATTTCTTAGTGATTCCAATGAACGCAGTCTTCGTTCTGAGGAAAGCTTACTTCTTGAATTTCCCTCTTACTCCTCTTTCTTTTATACTAAATCTTTCACTGTTCAAGCTTGTCGACTTAGGAATTCTATAGACGTGTAAAATCGGTTTCTATTTTTAACCGACTCCAAAAAAAGGAGGAAGCTCTCAATTTAACTCTATTTTTTATGTATATTACTTCAGAACTTTTGACTGAGTGGACCGATTTCAACATTTTTTTTTAATCGAAAGGTGGTGTGTGTCATTTGGTCTCACTTAAGTTTATTTGAGATCTAATAACAACTTTTCGAGTTACATAAATAATACGTTTTTACTTGACTATTTTCGTCGACCTACGTTGTATTATACCGCGTAACTTTTTACTGGGTGTACCGATTTTGATGATTTTTAATTTAATCGAAAGCTGATGTTTATCGTGTAGTCATATTTAAATTTCACCGAGATCTGATAACAACTTTTTGAGTAATCTTTAATAACGCGTATTTACTTGACTATATTTTCGTCTACCTTTGTTGTATTACATGTCGATGTAATTGAAGTCGGCTTTTTTCCTTTGCGTACAAGTCGAACTCGTTCCACCCAGTCAAAAGTTCTGAAGTAACATATAGGTATACAAAAAAAAGAAAAATACAGTCGAATTAAGAACCTCCTCCTTTTTTGGAAGTCGGTTAAAAATCAATTTGATACGTATTATTATTTTCTGTTGGTGTACAATAAAGTGTATTGTTATGTTATGTCATGTTAATCAACCACTCTTTAAAAAAATTGAATAGATTACGTAATTTGCCTAACTAAAAAAACATAAATAAAATAATTATTGAAAAAGCCGCCTTCATAATTTTTGTGAGTGTACAGTACATAATGTGTGAAATTGTTGTGATTTATTTAGCTATCTTTGTGTAATTATTGAATTTTTATCTTGTTCCAGCCTTTTCAGTTGACTTTCTAATAGTTGTTCTTCACGCAGGCGGCTTTTCTTGTTTTTTTTTCTTTAATTATAATATTATTTTTAACCATTGTTATATCGCCGCAATTATATGTTAATTAATACATATAACCTATACCTATGTACTAATAACTGCGACAAACATGAGACATTACAAATTATATAGGTACTAAGACAAACGTTTTATACTATGTATGTACTACATTACATAATATATATATTATTCTTACACTTAAACTATATACTACATGTATACACTATAATTATGTATGTATCTCAATACCCATTCTTACACACACCTCAACCATGTAATTACATACCTAATTCATAAATAAAGTACCTAAGTATTTCGATAATTACTCACAAAAATATTGTCATGTATCAACTCACAAAGAGTATCCAAGTCAAAATAATAAAGCATAATAATAAGTAGTTTACGAAATCCAATAATAGTAAAGCCGAGTCACAGCAATACGATGCAGAACAAATTCAATAAAACAAGCCAAATTCAGAAAAATAGCGCTATGCGCTATATGTACTCGTAGTCAATAAGAAACGAAAGATGCGAATACTCAAATATCGTCAACAATTAATAGCTGAATAGCCGGCGCACGCACACTAACAACACGACAGTCACACATAGAAAAAACGGAGCGGAGATGGTGCGGGGCGCGGTAGCGGCATGCAGCGCGACAGAAACATTTTATTCAAATACCTATTTTTGAAAAGTCTCTTCGGTACCCTTTCCTCTTAAGGGCCATTATGCTCAAGCATCTGTCAAGCGCAATTAAGCATGGATCCTCTGACTTCTTAATATTGTCCGTTGTCAATAAAAAATATATATTTTTACTTTGCAATAGTTTTAAATAGGCAGAGTATAATTGTTTCTTAGAAACGTTTAAATTATGGCGCAAAACTTAAATTACTCATTTTCATTATAGTTACACTATTATGGAAACGTTAGGAAATCCACTCAGAGATTTTGAGGTTAGAACGTCGTGACGAATTGTTTGACATGGTATTTTATTAAAATATTTTGAATAAAAATAAATAAAAATAATTATTTCATCAGATAAATTATCTTAGTAACAAGAACACATCTGCCTGTTGTATCTGAGGCACATTGATTGTTTTAATTTTTATCTCTATTTTATTAGTGTGCAAAAAGTATCAATAAATAAATAAAATTAATAAAACTTCATTGATTAGTTGAACTTAATTTAGCTAATGAAAATAAAAAATTTAGCTAATTAATTCAAATTCGCGATGTCAAAGCATATTCGCGCTGGATGGTAAGATTAAACGGTTCAAATATTGAGCAAAGACTTTTTTTCTTGTATACGAGAAGATTCCACATATTATGAACTGCTGCACATTTAAATGTCATAGACAAACAAGTGAAACCTTTTTTGTGGATGATATAACGAACGAATATATTAATAGAACGAACGATATTAACGAACACAGTACAACCTCACGCCGTGCATATAAACTTGTAATACAGAAACATTGTAAGTTGACATTATGTCGATCGTCCAACCGAGCCTAAACGTTTTTAATAATATCACGTGGTAAAAAAAATTGCACTACATGACAAGAAGGATGATGTAATAATATAAATATTATCAACATAAAAATATTAGTTATAAAACCGTTTAGCACAACATGCGATTTATTATTATTATGTGGTGGAATTTTTTTCATTTTGAATACCAACTTATTGTTGATTATTTTTAATAATTATTATTTGTGTGTCGCGGTACAACTGACAATAATCACGAGTTGAGGGTGGATGAAGAAACATCTACCCTGACTGCGGCGTCGTGACATCGCTGGATCAGTCGAAACGTCAGCGTCAGGCCCCAAGGTAATATATTTTACCTTAAAATTTTGTTCGCGTTAATCCCCGTGTGAACATTAAAATATAATTATTTCTTTTCAAATTTTTAGATGTCGAGTTATAGTTTTACTCATATTTCAACGCTAAGGATAACATAATGGTTTTAGACAACTTCACTTTTAATACGGTTGAATTGAGTAACCTCCTCCTTTTTTTCCTTTTATATATATATTATGTATGTTCGGGGATAACTTAGTCGTTTATGAACCGATTTTGATAATTCTTTTTTAAAGGAGATAACCCCAAGTGTGGTACCATGATAAGAAAACCAGGATCTGATGATGGAATTCCAGAGAAATCGAGGGAAATCCTCGAAGATTGTAGTGACGACTAGTGCGTTTGTTAATTTTTTTCGTTTACTTACGTTGTATATTACTTGTCGATGTAATTGAAGTCGGTTTTATTCGTTTGCGAGCAAACACAATTATTATTGCTTAAACTTGTCAAAATGAATGCATTGCCACAAACCAGCAACTATTTTTGAGGTAAAATCAGTAGTACCTTTTATAGTTATAGTCTAGTGAGACTTACTCTACACCCCGCTTTCGCGGACAGTTTCGGATGCTTCCACGGACCATCAGTGGTCCGTCAAACACATAATATACACCACAGGTTAAGAACCACTGGCTTAAAGAAACACGTTTCTAGACTTAGACTTGGTAAGTCTAAGTTTTAGATGCTATTATGAGTGAATCGATAAATGTCCTTATTATATTTAATTAGCTGATTTCCTTTAACGTAAAGTTATTCTTTGACACCACCTAAATAACACTTCGTTGAGCGAGTTCCGCGAAAAAAATCAGTTTAAAACTGTTTATTTTAAAAGTGTAAATTATCGTAAATAGCTCTAATTATAGTAATATTATCCAAGGAAATATTTTTGTCATCTTTTAAGCGACAGTGGAACATTGCACTGTCGCAGTACTCAGAGTGCATCAATGATCGAATCTCATGATTACTTGCTACGCAGAACAGGGCTTGGTATACCGATAACAATAGCTCTGAAGTCACTAAATAAAGATGTTTTACCGATCCCTGCAGCGCGTCAAGCCACGCGGGGAATTGATTAGAGCGGCAATAGGGCGGGCCATTAAATCAAAACGTTATGGGATCAAATAAAATAAATAAATGGAGGTACGATCTTTTATGTAACCTGCAACTACCGCATATAAAAATCCTATGGACGAATTAGAGTTGAAGTTATTAATTTAACGTTGCAGCCTTTTAGCTATGAGTAGTTTGTTACGATTAATACGTAAAAATTGTTTTTCAAAAAACCTTAAATATTTCTGTTTCAGCCTGTAATATCCCTCTGCTGGGCATAGGTCTCTTTCCCCATGTAGGAGAAGGATCAGAGCTTAATCTATCACGTTGCTCCACGGTTTCGGTCGAGTTGGCGGATATATTTCCTACTATGCGTAACGATCGCTATCAGGTGTACATGACATCAGCTGGGACCGAGAGCTTAACGTGCTCTCCGAGGGACGATGGAGAGACCTACAAGAAGTAAGAACCAGACCGGAAATAAATATTTGTATAAGCACAAATATCCACTCCGAGCGGAAATCGAACCTGCGACCGTCGGTGTTTGGGCACCGTAGACACAGTACACGCACTTTTACGCCAGGGCGGTCGTAAAATAACTAAATATTTCTGGGCATATGCTAAAATTAAACGTGGAGACGTGACTTTTTACCCGATTACTATCACTGATTAATAAGTTGCTACCTGAGATCGTAAACAAAGTGAAATGTTTGCGTCATTCTTTGCATCCGCTTATTATCATCCGCTATTAAGTCCCCAAAACTCTGATCACAGAGATATTTTGGAATAAAACAATAGTTCAGGTCCAGACAGGAATCCACCCATGTTAATATAAAGAGGTGCTACATAACTGGTTGAACCTTTATTAAATTTTTATTTAAAAACGAGAACATTTCCGACAGAGTGGAAAAAAGCAAGGGTAGTCCCAATTCACAAGGCAAATGATGATGGTGTCGTATCAAACTACAGACCGATTTTCATTTTATGAACACTTGCTAAGGTGTTGGAATCACTTATCTCTTCCTTTGTACAACGTCACTTTAAACAGAGCTTGTGCATTCAACAACATGGCTATGTTCCCTCTTGTTCAGCGTGTACTAATTCAGTAGATCTTATAGAAAATGGCAGAGGCGCTGGATTCTTGTAAGCAAATAGACGTTGTATAAACAGATTTTAGTAAGGCTTTTGATCGTATGCCCCATGATATATTGTTGATCGTATGATGAACGTATATCATGATATATTGCTTGAAAAAATGGTCAGCTGTCTTATTTAGAAAATCGAACATTCTCTGTGGTAGTTATTATATTGAACATTTAACAGAAAATAATTCCTGGTGTATCGCAAGGGTGGTCACCTGGGTCCAATCCTGTCCACTATGTTTATTAATGATTTACCTACTCTCATTAAATTATCTAAAACTTTCATGTATGCAGATGACCTAAAAACAGCTAAAGTCATATATACTATACTCGTATAAGAATCAATGATGCTTTTAAATTGGGGTTTGCGCTATGAAATGGATTTGTGTTTTTTGCATAAAGTATGATCGAAAAAGAAAATTCTTTACATTGGAGTATCGTATTGCCCAGAATAACATTAAGGAACTAGAGCATTTAGGTGTAGGTACTATTTAACAAATGGTTGACACTTGTATAGTTGTATCTCACATTGAACAAATAATAAACCGGACTTAAAAATCTAGAGCTTGTATTAAGAAATATTAGAGAGTTACGTGATAACAAGATTCGGATACTGTTGTACAAGTCCACAGTACCCAGCGTCTTGAAGAATAATTCAGTGGTATGGAGGCCTCACTATGCAACTCATTCTCTGCAAATATAAGGAATACAAAAAAGATTCTTGCGGTATCTATTATTTTTAAACAGGATTTCAAAAAAGATAAATACCTTCTTATCGTAAACAACTAAAACACTTCCGAATGATTTCCTTAGACGAACGTAGAAAGCGGTTAGACCTATTTTATGTTTCTAAGACTTTCACCAATAAAATTGGTTGCCCCCAGCTATTAAATAAATTTAATTTACGTATACTAACGAGGCCTCCCCGTAATAAAACGAATCCAGTCTATCACCCAGCCCGGAAAACAGTGTTTGGATCAAAGTCCCTGTTCCCATGCTTTGCAATTCTTTTTTTGTTTGTTTTTGCTTCGACTCGCGCTTAGAAGTTTTATTTTATACCTATTGGTGTGTCTACCTGTAAGTGTTTGTCATACCTAGATTGAATTCTATATACTATTTTTTTTATAAATATTGATTGAAACAAACGTTAGTGGATCAATAAATAAAAATAAATAGAACGTAAATACCCCGTGTACATACCTACTTGTTGAGTTATAAAAGTAAACCACCAAGTGTCTATTTGAGAAAAGTTAACAATGGTTTTCCTCTTGGTCTTTAAAAGTAAATACCCAATTCAGTGTATAGACAAATAAAAACTCAAATAAATATGATAGAAAATATCGACGTCATAGTATTTAATATTTATCAAATGTAAACCATATTGTGGTTAAGTTTAAGGATACGTACGGTCTACTCATATTATTAGCTTCCCGGTCGCGATTTTGACCAATTGGATTAAACAATTTCGGCTGCTCCGTTTTCTACTACTAAAATACAGCCTATGCCAGTTATAGCGGATCATTTTCCTGGTGAAACAATTTTAAAAATTCGTCCAATTGTTTTTGAGTTTACATAAACATTCAAAAATACAAAAATCAAATCTTTCCTCTGTGTAAGATTAGTATAGATTAAATAACATAAAAACAGTTGCAACTTTGTAAAAAAATAGAAACCACATACATGATACGATATATCTATAAACATAGATAAATTAAATTAACCGTAACGATTTTTTTTTTTTTCAGGAAATGATCACAGATGTCGCACATTGAATGTCATGGCGTTTTATGAAATGACCTCGAGCCAGTAAATCGTTTAGAAGAATGACAAACAACCAAAATACTAAACCTTGCTCACAGATTAACAATTATACTTACTATAATGATACTTTGTATAATGACTTCACTTTAAATATACAACCAAGCAAAAACGTTTCGATATTTGTACATATCAATCAATATTTGTACAAAACAAGATATTTAACTCAAATACGATGACGTGACCATGTATCTATAATTAAATGATCGATTTATTAATATGCTCATATGGAACTTTACTTAAAAGAAAATGATACAGACACCTACTTTTTTTTCAAACTGTAAGAGAATGGCAAAAAAAGCAGTGGGCAATATTGAGGTGTCGATGGAACATTCCACTATTACTATTTTAACAGTTGTTTTACTGTTATTGTATAAATTAAAAATGTAAATTTAATACAATATCTCTATGATGAAATTAAAAGAAATATTAAACTAGGTAGGTATTTTTAAATTAGTTTCATGAAATAGGGAAATGTTTAAATCATATAAAACTTAAATCAGTGTTTAAAGTGTAATCAGTGTTTTAAATAGAACTGGTTCAGCAAGTAATAACATGGAGAAAAACTATTCGTAAGAGACTTTTTTGTACAATAAAAGTGCCAATCAAGCATACGGTCCGCCTGATAGTTAGCGGATACCGTAGCCTAGACTCCTGCAACACTTGTGCACAATGCTTTTAGCATTGCAAACGCGTTGCCGAACCTATCCCAGATCCCGCCTGAAACTCTAGCTAGCTCACCACAGGCACACAAAACTACTGCTCAAAATTTTGAACATGATATTTCTTGCTGTGCCCAACCTCAATAAACTAGAAAAGAAAGAACCCGAAGGGGGTAAAAGTGGAGTCATTTTTAAAATTCGTTTTGAGGAATTAACATTTCACACTGTATACTTCGTTTCAACGGTTTTTGTACAAAATTTTATATATTTTTTTCTGGTTATGCTAGAGAGGTAAAGTTATTTTCGCATTTAATTAGTTTAATAAAAAGAAAACGTTTTGATTAGATATAATCATATTTTAATTCATTTATTAATTTTGGTAATTTTATTTTTTTAATATCCATCTATTGGTAACTTTGACTGTTTAATTTGAGGAGTTTAAATTAACCAGCTTATGTAAAGTAAACCATTTGTAATTTAGTACGATTTAATTGTCCAAGGGGCCTGGCTAGGTGACAGCGACTTTCTTGCCGTGAATAGACTATGTAATAATCAAATAAATAAATAAAAACATTAAGTGACCACTAATATAAGTCTTACGATCCAGCTGATTGTTGTGGAAGGTTAGACTCGTAAGTCTAGAATGTATCATGATTTATATAGCGGTAATTTGGACAATTAACCACGAAACAAAGTACACGGTCTTACTCATGTAGGGTTCTATGTGTTCGGAGGGGGTTTGACTTCGCCAACACTTTTTAACATTTATATAAATGAGTAGATAGCGGAGCTCAGCAGTACCAGAGTTGGCTGTTACATAGATGGTGTATGTGTGACGATATGGTGCTGCTGAGTGCGTCCGTCTGTGGTAGAAGAAAATTATTATCAGTATGTCAGTCGTATGCTAAATCACACGGCTTAATTTATAATGTAAAAAAGAGCCAAATAATGGTGTTTAACGTCCGGGGCAAGTGTACGAAGGAACAACCACCGGTATTTCTAAATAATTGTATTCTAGATAGGGTGGATAATTTTAAATATCTCGGACACTATCTGACTTCCGATCTCCTAGATGATACTGACATGGAACGAGAGCGGAGAGCATTGTCGGTGAGAGCGAATATGCTTGCTCGCAGGTTTGCACGTAGTTCACCCAATGTTAAAATAACATTATTTAGAGCATATTGTACATCTTTTTACACGTGCAGCCTATGAGCGGGATATACTCAAAAATCTTATAGTGCTTTCCGCGTTCAATACAATAACGCGTTCAGGGTGTTGGGGCTGCCTCGATACTGCAGCGCCTCAGGGATGTTCGCTGAAGCGCGTGTTGATTGTTTTTACGCCCTCGTGAGAAAAAGATGTGGGTCTCTGGTGCGAAGAGTACGGGGTAGTGCCAACGGAATTCTGGGCATGATATCCAGTAGACTGGATTGCATATAGGGGAACACCGGGCAAGACGGGGTAGTTAAGGTTTAAAGCTCCAGAAATCGTAGGGGTTCATGGTTTCATAATCATATTTAGTCTTAATCAGGCTTGTAGTTATCAATCTTACATATTAAATTGAAATCAGGAACACAACACCACAGAATTGTTAATAATATAACAAAATGTAAAATATGACATATCACCCCATCATGCCCGATAGGTCGGGTAAGATGGGGTGGGCCTAATGGGCAAGATGGGGTATAGCCATTCTCTCGACTATTCAGGAGTGCAGAACTCGCAAATGAATGTTGCTTCGGCATCATTATCATCCACTCCTGCGCAGCCATAATGTAACCATTTACCACAAGAAGAATAAGCAATCCAACCTTTCTTGGAGCCGACATATAACCCTGTAGAATGTAGGCATGGAGTGTTTTTGGTTTCAACATCACTCTTTTCAGAAGACGACTGTCTAATACGTTTCTTTGGATTATATTTCTTTGTGGCTTTAGCCTTGAAATAGGTTTTGTTACTCTTCCTTTTTCTGTTTTCGCTCCTTTTTTCTCTGTCTGATTTCCTTGTTTTGCTTTTTTGTATTTTCTGTCACATTTTTTTTAAATAAATTTTTCTAACTTAACTCTTAACAACTTCTGTTTATAGGGTGAAGAGGTTATGATAGTAGTTTTACCGCGTTTTTTCGCCAGTTTTAATGTCTTCTTGGTCACTGGAAGAGGCAATAGTTGCTTTGGGCTGGCTAATGCACTAAGTTAGGCCAATAAGAAAATCTAGGGGAAGGACTCAAATTTAAATATGTGATAATTTCAGTTGTACTAGTTGTCACAACTGTTGAAGTAGCAGGATCTGTAACAACAACTGCAGTGCTCGTTGCTGTTGTTGTAAGAGGTGCTGCCACAGTATCTACAGTTAAAAAAAAACCGATTTCTATGTCTAATAAAGAATCCATCAAGCCCATCCTCTTCTTCTTCTTTTTGCGAGAATACTGGTACCCAAAGGTACCTTTACATTCTTTTTTTGCCTTTTTTACTTTTCATTCCAATGTTTGTGGGACTGAGAAAAATTTTGCAGCTAACATATATCCCATTTCGCGCTTCAAAACAACTTCTATCGCTTTATTCAGTGCTTCCCTTGACTGTTTTCCTCTTCCTGAGTTTATTTTATAAACATATATGACTTTTTTAAAATATAAACCATCCTAAAACAATATATAAAAAAAATATAAATAATCAAAATCGTGTCAGGCAAGATGGGGCATCAGATACCCCATCTTGCCCGTTGATTCGTTTCAACATTAATATTCAAACAAAAAAAAATTGAATAATGTTTCATAACAAAACAAGTTATTACCTGTTACTGCAATGTACTGTGGATAGGATTAACCGAGGTGCCACTTAAAATTCACTAAATACAAGTTTCATGTACTACGAAACGTATATATAAGAAATTTTAATGCGAACAAACGAAATCTACTTTTCGACGATAACTAAAACAAATGAATAGCCACCGTGTTAGTACTCATGTGACTAAGAGCTGTCGTGGCGGCTAGTAGCGACATGGCAGAGCGAATAAGATTGATCAATTTAAATCACCTGAAAAGCCTGATGCCCCGTCTTGCCCACCACCCCGTCTTGCCCGGTGTTCCCCTACATGAATCATTGCTGTGCCGTCGCAAATGGAACGGTGCAGCGGTGATTCGTGTGTTTTGTAACATTTAACTATAACATTTATTTATTTAAAAAATTGTAATAATTAAACTAACATAGTATGTAAGAAATATTGTTTACTAACCAAAATGAGTCACTGGTCACTTTAATAAAGAATATTATTATTATAAAAAAAAAAAAAAAAACTATCACACATAGTTTGCACATTTGAGTAACAATTTGTTTTACTCATATGTTTAAAACTACTTACATCGTTATCTTTGATTTATTAATAACATAAGAAGAATTATTCACATCATCACAACGTAGACTCAAATCTGTGATAAAAATCATATAAAATCACGTACGCAAAATGCCTAGGTAATTGAAATTTTCTTTTATCGTTTGCATTCCTTAGCGTCAACAATGCGCTGCTATTTGATAACACCGGAAAAGCGTCAACGTCAAAACATCTGTTGATCCTTAAATATCACCAGAAATGTAACAAAAAGCATAAACAAATGATAGAAATTTTGTTTATACTTAACGATTTCTACATACATTGCATTAGGGTAAACTTAATTTTTTTAAGTTGTATCAAAAGTAAGAACCCATTAATTTGCGTATAACACGAGTGTATAACATTCGCATCCAGTTAGATGTGTACCATATACACTCAAAATGTTTTGTTCCATTCAACAAAACGTATATTGTTATTCAAAACACGTTTTATGTACTCAAGTAAAAGTATCATGTCACATAGTACGGCAATTTTAAACAACATGACGAATATTTAAAATATGTCATACTTAGAAAATATAACATTCAATATTGAGTCGTCGATACAATGCAATATTTACAATATTGAGTATTGTTTAATTTCAACTCTTATAACGGGTAAGAAGTTCGCTACATTTTTCCCGAGTTAATAAGTTTAAACATTAGCGGAGAGATTAGTACAATCCATTTATTTAACTAAATATTAGCCTATGAAACTTAACGTGATATTTAATACGAAAGTAATGGAACTCACTGAAAAGGCTTTCTTAAATTTGCGTCATAGAGCTCAAGATTAGATCAATCAAGATACATGAAAAAAAAGACAAAAAGGTAAATACTTTAAATCATTAATTAGATATTTAAAACTGATTTGCGAAGACGTTGCTAAAGTAAAAAGATTTTATTTTTACTTAATTATTTTCAGGAGATGAAATAAAAACTTGAAAACCAAATACCTATATGAAATTTCCAAATTCAAATATGTAGCATTTTAGAAACTAAATCTTTTTAGTTATTAAATTAACTATACCGGATAATTATAGTTAAAAAGAACAATCTAATTAAACAATAATATAATATACTATTGCAATTGTGAAATTATGTAACTTATTATGTAACTTATGATTTAATATGGCATATATAATACTCACTAGTTTGAAATGACTACATAATGTTTAAAACAAATTACCTATACATTTATTTACAATTCAATTTCATCTTACATTATGATATATCTATGATTGTAACAAAATCTAGCTTTTGATAATTTTTTTCATATAGACACTAAATCTAAAAATGTGCTTTTATTAAATAATTTAAGGATGGTCCAGTTACATGTAAATCAAAATGACGTTATTCAATTTATTTAATTTAAGTTATATCACTTTTATCAAGAAATTTAACGGTGGTTTATTGACACAGGCAATTAACAAGTTTAAACAAATAAATAAACATAAACGTGTTTGTTTTTCTTATTCCTTACGTTATCAAAATCGCCCATGTGCGACTCAAACACGCAGGAGTCCGTATCGCCGCTGATATAAGTAGTTTAAAACTACGTTTTTTTAAAGATCGAGCTAATATCGTATAAAACGAGTTTCTTTTTTGCGTCTGCTTATACGTATTAACTTTATTGATTTTATACCCCATCAATAATTCATGTGTTGTGAAAACTTTAAGTGTTTTAAAAATATAGAATATTATCCTATCCGATTAAAGGAATGACGAATTTATTCTGTTGAATTATTTTGTTAATGAATTCCTTAAAAAGGAAGGCTATATACGTAATATTGAAAAATTATATAGGTATTGAACAAAAACAGCTGCGACTTAACAGTGTCTTAACCCATATTAGGAGTAAAACCGGTAAAATCAGTAAGAAAATAACAAAAAGCTATTTCTAAAAAGCCAGCTAATTACGAGTGAGATCGCTCACAAAGAATTCCGTACCACTAGAGCTATATACGCCGAAAAAGATTTAATTAATTTACTTTATTTTATTTCTATTATTTGTCGTCGCAAAATCAAAAGAAAAAATATTAAAAAAAAAGTTAAGTGTCTACCAATTACGCTTTTAAAAGATACACCACTGACAAAAGATAGACAGCGGATACTCATTAAAACAGTTTCTTTTGAAACCTTTGAGAATAAGAATAGATACTGCTACTACTAAGATAAATCACTTTTTACTTGATGTAAATTAGTATCACACATACGCACTATTTTATTTTATTTGGAACACCAACAGCACATAAGACATTATATGAGTACAAATTGGACATTTCGACTAAGCCATTTACAGGCATTCGCATATGGTTATTTAAATGATGAGACCATCAAACAATGACAATAAATCTACAAAACAAAACAAAACAAAACAAAAAATCCATGAAAATGAGGAATGTTTCAGTATTTAAAAATTTGTTGCACCCCCGACGCCGATGGCCAAAGAACTCCTAACTATATAATAAGAGCTTAACTAGTATGTTGTAAACAAAATTAAATTATTTCTCATAACAAACAAAAAGTTAAAATAAATTATTTTTCTTAGAAATGTGGGTAATTAAAAGCTTGGAAAAACTCACCGAGTATCTTTAAATTTATCACAGCCATTATGTTTCAAGGTAAAACTTATCTTTTGAATTATTGAAAAACACCTTCAAATTATGTGAAGCTATTTCATAGTGCGTATGTTTTAGCTAGGACTGTAGCCGCGTGGAGTGCTCGCAGTAGAGTGCGACGTCTGCAGACGCGGCATCAGCGCGGTAGTCGCTAATGTCGATGACGTACCGGTCCAAGAGCTGGCGATCAGTTTAGCTAACGAGCTTGAAGAAATGTTAAACAAGTTTGCACATCTAATAGTTATACTTGTAACGAAAATCATATTCTAGCTTGATTAATGTATTCATGATATCATGTTATTTTTAAATCTAAGTTCTTTTCCTAAATATTTTAACGTACGCTTTTTATGTTGAATTAATTCATAATAGTAATATTAAAATAAATAATATATCTAGCAAGTGTTGATCAGATTAGTTGGGGCTGATCTTACAATATTTCAACAATAGGTACCCAGTAGAAAAATAGTCGCCAGAGATAATTATGTAATAAGGCTTATTTCAAGACTTCGTTGTTGGACGTACCTACTAAATTTTACTATTTTTCTTTTAATGATAAGAAAAATAGTCTTTTATACAAAACATTTTTTCACATTTATTTTCTATATTAACACTCCAAAATTAAGTTCTGATCAAATCCGAAGAAACACCTTTTTGTTTTTAAGGTAATATTTGTCTTTAAAAATCATATCCTGCTCAATGGTGAATGAAAAACATAATAAATAGATACATCCTCTTAAAAAATAAATGAATTCATTTTAGCGCAAGTACGAGTCGTTCTTGGCGTTTTAAATAAGCAACTTAAAACTTTAAGGTATTTTTTGTTAAGTATAAAGTAAGCATAAATTAGATATTACTGTTCCTACAAATATTAACTTGTAAGAGGAAATTATAAAAATACTAGCTGACTCGGCAAACGTTGTCTTGCCGCTAAAAGCTATTTAAAAATAGGAGTTGATGGTAGAAGGGTGAAAATTTAGGGTATTCTTCAACGCCAAATCATAATAAAATAAAAAATAAATAATTTATCTAAAAATAAAAAAAATTAGGGTGGACTACCCTTAACATTTAGGGGAATGAAAAATAGATGTTGTTTGATTCTCAGACCTACCCAATATGCACACAAAGTTTCATGAGAATCGGTCAAGCCGTTAAGAGGAAAGATTTGATTGTTTTTTGTTTTTTTTTGCATTGAATAGGCTCCGAGACTACTACACCGATTTGAAAAATTATTTCACTGTTGGGAAGCTACACTATTCGCGGATGACATAGGCTATATTATATTTAAAAAAAAAAATTAGGAAAAAAGATATTTTGAAATTTTTGTTAAATACCCGTGCCAAGCCGGGGCGGGATAGTAGTTATAAATAATGAAAAAAAATAGATTAAAACTTTTAAGCCGTGTGATAAAACCCTACATTAATCACATGGCGTGGCTTAAAAAAATATTAAGGGTCGTTAGAATGTAAAAAGACAAATTATCAAACATTTTTACTTACACGGGATATACCGGGATGGCATTCTGATTTGTGAATCTTCAAGTTATCGGGATCATAGAATTCAAGCATTGAATTGTGCAAAAGAGATAATAGAAAATACCTGTTCTGGCAAATCGTTCCCGTATTGACTCCATTGTAATGAGAGACACCTCACGTGTCACCACACTTACCACAATAACAAACGACAAAGACGGAAGGTAGATTGTTAAGGTGTAAACGCACAATATTTTGACATCTAACTCGAAGCTTTTAGTCGCCCATGACTATGGCGTCGGCAATATCGTAGAAATATTGGGGATCTCAAAACGACAATCATGGTAAGTCCAATGTAAATAGAAGTTCTAATTGAATGCTTCAAAATTTATAAAACACCACACGTCTATAAACTAGCAAAACGTTTGGCTTTGCACGACTGTAAATTACATTAATAATAGAAATATACCGGTGTGATCGCTTTTTTTTTAAATATATAACTAGGTCGGCAAACAAGCGTAAGCGTTGTTGTTGTTCACTCACCCCACCTTCTAGTGCCGGGGGGACCAATTTGGGACCCACTCCAGGGGCTCTGGTTACCTTATTCACTAACAGGAACACAACCCTTCTTAAAAACGGTATTATTTTGATGTGATCTTCTGTAAGGTCGAGGTACCACCCCAGTCAAGCTGCTCCATATTTTGAGCAGGAAATTTCCTGCTTGGCTATAACTGAGTAGAGAAGTTCAGTTCGCTTAATATTTTACTGTATTTTTTTTTATGTTATGTATTCTTTTTTAATCGAAAGGTGGTGCTTGTCATGTGCTATTTAAATAGGTATAATCGAGATTTGACTAGTACTTTGTGAGTTATATCTAATATTGCGTATTTACTTGACGGTATTTTCGTCACTCTACGTTGTATTATAACCTCATAACTTTTTACTGGGTGCACAAATCGATCTTATATAAATTAAAAGCTACTACTCATCATGTGGTTCCATTTAAATTTAATTGAGATTTGACTCGTACTTTTTGAGTTATATCTAATGTGGCGTGTTTACTTCACTGTTTTTTGGAGTTTACTCCGAACTCTGGAATGAAAAAAATGTGAACAGTAAAATCTACTGAACAAATGACCTACGACCTCGTTAATTTGTTGTTAACATCATCTATCGAGATGGCCTTTAGACTTTTCTAATAATGCCATCCGGTTCCAATAGATGGCGTTATTGATTTCATTTATTTACCATTTGATATGGTATTAATATTTTTCTTAGACTAGTAAGCCTTTTTTTGTGCCATGGATTTTCATATAAGGACCCTGGTATGAAAAAAATATGAGGGGTAAAATCTATTGAACGAATGAACTCATTACGTTGCTCGTAACGCCATTTATAATTTTAACAAAATACCTATTACCAATTAACTTAAAAAGTTAATTAACATGTACCAGTATACTAGGCTTATGTGTTACCTCATATTTTTTACTGGGTGAACTGATTTCAATGATTCTTTTTTTAATCGAAAAACGGTGCTTGTCATATTATTCCATTTAACTGTGATCGAGATCTGAGAAGGACTTTTCTCGAGTGATATCTAATAAAGAATTTTTACGTGACTATTTTTCGTCTACCTATCTACGTTGCATTACTTGTCAATGTATTTACAGTCGTTATAATTAGTAATAATTCAACATCTGCCGAACTTTCCACAGGTATGAGTAAGTCAAGTTATATGGGTGGCAAAAATTAAATAAGTTATTATTAGGGTTCTGTGCCGAAGGGTGCAAAGGAGACCCCATTACTAAGCCTACAATGTCTGTCTGTCTAACTTATAAAGGGCTGCCTCTTGAACTGTTACATATAATGTCTAATGTGACATAGATGCTTAAGGCCAAACCATTAAAATATCTACTGAATTTCTACATTTTATTAGTTCATATCTTAGCATATCCATGGAAAGCTATGAATGCTGCTTTAGGTGAAATAACCTGTTTTATGTTTTTTTTTTTTATACAAATTTATATATTATCAGGGCGAGTTAGAAAATTTTGTGTAATAGTATAGTAATTATTTTAATAATTGTATCTTGCTTCAACAGGACCATCTGCTGTAGAACCATCATCCACCAGAGACTATCGGATATTTGCAAAAGCTTCCGCATCAAAAAAAAATTGGTAAGTCCATCAATTTTTATGCAATACTCTGGCAAAAAATCTGCCAAGATCTCAAAAAACTGGCCGTAAGCCGTCCAATTTTTATGATTAACTACCCAGTCATAGTTATCTCTAAGTTCAATTTCAATTAATTAATACTAAATAATGGATTTCCTCATGATGTTTTCCTTTGAGTAGAAAGATTTTAAATTTTCATATTTACATTCTTTTTTTATGTAGCTTACAACAATCCTACTGCAGGGCACAGGGCTTCTCTCTTAAATTTTTAATAAGACTTTATGTCATTTCAGATTCTACTCTGCCGGAGCAGATGTCAGCACCAGAAAGCATGTCTTAAAAACCAAGAACTGAAAAGACCAGTAAAGGTACCTTGCACAGTATATTGCATGTAATATTTATGTTTATGTATTCCATGTATAAGTATTCAAAGCAAACTCGGGTATGACTTGACAATGAAAAAAATTTCAAAATATTTATAGAGGGAAGCAAACAATAATTTTTTATAAGTTTGTACAAGTCAATAATATTATTGTCCTTTTTTATTCTGCCTACCTGTTGTACTTACTGGAAAGTATTGTTAAGGACACACAAAGAAACTAGCGCCATCTAGCGGCAACCATTGAAACCACGCAAAGACAGGAGACCGCATGAAACTCTCTACTCAATACTAGATGGCGTTAGAGGAGCAACTGTGGAACTATATAGAAGTAAAGTCTCGAAAACCGGGTACATGCGCGAACTTTCCAGAATGGTCTGGGCCTCGTCTCGGCCGATATAAATAGCCGCAGCGAGGCGAGCGAGTTCCGTTCAGTTTGAACGATCTTCGAGGCGAATTCAAAGTGAAAACTAGTGATCAAGAGTGGTACCAGCGAAACCTACGACATTGGCTACGACATAGGACATTGTTAGTGCTTAGTGTTTGAACCTAGTGCTTTGTGTTGGACCTAGTGCTTGTGAATAAAGTCTCCAAAAGAGTCAGCAGGTCTTTCTCTCCAAATCCTTTGAACCCTAACACGTAACAACTGGTGTCAGAAGTGGGATTTGGAGATGCCATTGACTCCGAGAGAAGACTTCAAGGACTTCAAGGGCGTCAGGACAAGGGCAAAACGAGCTGCGGAGGCCACACCTACTGGGGACCAAGCTCCGCCCACCGTGGACCAAGCCCCGCCCACTGACCCCGCCTATCATGCCCCGCCCACTGACCACGCCCACCAGGCCCCGCCCACTCGGGCTCAGGTCCCGCCCACTCAGGCTCAGGCCCCGCCCACTCAGGCTCAGGCCCCGTCCACTTTGTCTCAAGCTCCACCCACCGGACCCGCCCACCTTATCAAGCAAGTTTAATTAAATTAATGGAGCTGCAAAAGGCTGAAATTCGTGGTGCTTTGCAAGAATCACAAGAGCAACAAAAGGCTGAAATTCGTGCTTTGCAAGAATCACAAGAGCAACAAAAGGCTGAAATTCGTGGTGCTTTGCAAAAATCACAAGAGCAACAAAAGGCTGAAATTCGTGCTTTGCAAGAATCACAAGAGCAACAAAAGGCTGAAATTCGTGGTGCTTTGCAAAAATCACAAGAGCAACAAAAGGCTGAAATTCGTGGTGCTTTGCAAGAATTACAAGAGCAACAAAAAGAGCTCCAAGAAAAAACGCTTGGGGCTGTAAAAGATGTTAGTGACGCGGTGACCAAGCTTCGAAAAGATGTCGACGTAGTGGAAGAACGAGATACCGGGTTAGGATTGGATGTTGAAAATGTGAAAACCGGCCTCACTGAATTACAGAAGAAAGTAATGCGCCTTGAAACCACGGGAGTCGCGATGTCTAGTGGAAGTACCGGAGTGGCGCAAGGACCGAGAGTGAAAGTGCCTCCGTACGACGGCACTACTCCGTGGAACGCTTATCGTCAACAATTCCAGACTGTTGCTACTGCCAACGGATGGACGGAAGAGCAATGCCTGACCGCTCTCACTGTTGCGCTCAGAGGGCAAGCTTTGTCGGTTCTGGAAGCACTGCCACATACAGGAAACGAGTTCCACGGCTTGATGGAGGCACTTGAATCCCGATACGGAGAGCGACACCTGGAACACGTGTTCCGTGCCCAACTGCGTGACAGAGTCCAACGCTCAGGAGAAGGACTACAACAATGGGCGTTGGAAATTGAAAAACTCGTCAGGAAGGCACACCCAGGAGCCGACACCAAGATGGTAGACACGAATATTGTTCAAGCATTTGTCGACGGAATCAAAGACCTGGAGGTCAGAGCTGCAGTGAGGCTTCGACACCATACCTCGTTAAAGGAAGCGTTGGCGCATGCTTTGGAGGTAGAGGCTGTTCGCCATGACATACGGCAGACCCATAAGATCCGCGAGGTCTCTGAGGAAGTTAAGGAGGTCAAGGCTCCTACGAAGAAAAGCTATGGAGTCATGTGCTACAAGTGCGGCGAAAGGGGCCATCTTCAGCTCAACTGCCCACAGAAGGAGACCCAGATAGCAAGGATGAAAAAGATCGAGGAACAAATAGAGGAGCTGAAGAAACAAGGGGCTTCGTCCCCTGCCCGGGAGCAGGGAAACGAATAAAAGCCAGGACTAAGGGGCGAGTACTAGCTGACGCGGAGGAAGCCCCAATAACTGTTATCTCCCAGGCATGCAGCGGGAATAGTCTTGCGATTCAGGGGACTATTAACGGGACGGATTGCAAAATGACTCTAGACACAGGAGCCTCTAGAACAATAGTGAACCCAAAGCTGGTAAAAGCCGCAAGGGGACACAAGAGGAGAATTAACTGTCGGCTTCTTACGGCCTCCGGTCAGCCAATACCCGTCCTGGGAGAAATGTCAGTTACCATGTATGTAGGGGGGTCCTCATACTCTCATAACGTTATCGTGGCTGAGATTATGGTTAATTGCATCTTGGGTTTGGATTTTATGAAGAAACACAACTGCAGAATTAATGTCACTGACGGAGTTTTCAAGTGTGGTGAAGAAGAAATCTTCATTCTTGGTGGTGCTTGCGGGAAAGTTGCATGTGTAAAGAAAGTCATTATACCTGGAAGAGCGGAAGCTCGGGTGTTGGTGAAACTACCGACAACTGGAAAGAAAAAGTCAAACAGATGCGTGTTGATCGAAGACACACCTACCAAGACATCGGCGCAAAAACTGATGATGGCGAGAACCCTTGTTAGTGGAAGCAGTAACGCTGTGGTCAAGGTTTTGAACCTTGATAATCGCGAGATCTGCTTGAACAAAGGTGACGTCATTGGAAAATGTGAAGAAGTTGTCTGGATGAAAAAGTGTAGTTCGATAACAGGCACAGACTTGGCAAAGAGCAACAACTACGAATTAGTGACTGAGCTACTCGATGACTGCAAGAGTAATCTTACTTATTCGCAGAGCATGAAAGCCAAGAAGTTTTTACAGCGCTACGCGAATATCTTCTCCAGTCACGAAGGGGACCTTGGAAGAACGTCGGTGGTCCAGCACAGGATAGATACCGGAAGCGAGAGACCAATTCGTCAACGAGCAAGACGGATACCAATCGCAAAGGAAAAAGAAGTTGAAGGCCTTTTGGAGGACATGAGAAGGAATAAGATTATTGAACCGTCTGCAAGCCCGTGGTGCTCACCTGTTGTACTGGTGAAAAAGAAAGATGGTAGCACGAGATTTTGTGTGGACTATAGGCGTCTCAATGATGTCTCTAAGAAGGACAGTTACCCGTTACCTCGAATTGACGACACTTTGGATACCCTGAGTGGCATGAAATGGTTCTCAACCCTAGATCTAAAATCTGGATACTGGCAGGTGGAAATTCATCCAAAAGACAAGGAGAAGACAGCTTTCTCGACCGGTAAAGGTTTATTATATAGGCAATTTAAAGTCATGCCCTTCGAATTGTGTAATGCACCTGCTACATTCGAGCGACTCATGGAGTGTGTACTGGCAGGCTTAGTTGGAGAGACTTGCTTAGTCTATTTAGATGACGTCATCATTGTCGGCCGTGACTTCGAGGACCATTTGCAAAACTTTGAGCGAGTTTTCGCTAAAATAGAGGGGGCTAAATTAAAGTTGAACCCGAAAAAGTGTTGTTTATTCAGGAATAAGGTCAGTTATCTCGGCCATGTTATCTCCAGTGATGGAATCCAGACAGACCCGGAGAAACTGGAAGCAGTCCAAAAATGGCCTACCCCTAAGGACAAAACCGAAGTGCGGGCATTCCTCGGACTGTGCTCATACTACAGGCGTTTTGTTAAAGGATTCTCAGAGATAGCCAAGCCATTACATCGGCTGACAGAAGATAAACGACAATTTAGTTGGGATGGGACTTGTGAAGATTCTTTTCAGAAACTAAAAAAACATCTGTGTGAAACACCAATCCTGGGATATCCACAAACCGAAGGTCGATTTATAGTCGACACGGATGCAAGCAACACGGCCATTGGAGGGGTGGTATCTCAAAAACAGGGTGAAAGAGAAGTAGTTATTGCATATTTCAGCAAATCTTTATCCAAGCCAGAGAGAAACTACTGTGTGACAAGAAGAGAACTCTTGGCTGTTGTAAAGACGCTACAACATTTCAACAAGTATCTCATCGGCAGACAGTTCTTACTGCGAACTGATCACGCAGCCTTGAAGTGGCTACTGCAATTCAAGAACCCAGAAGGTCAAGTAGCTCGATGGATTGAGCAGCTTCAGGAGTACGACTTCAAGGTGGAACACCGCAGCGGAAAGGTGCATGGGAATGCCGATGCACTCTCACGAAGGCCGTGTTCGGAAGACTGCAAACATTGTGTTAAGCAAGAATCTAATGAAGTAACATTAAAGCTAACAAGAACAAGTCCTTTGAGTATCTGGGAGAGTGATGCTATGAGCGAAGCTCAACAAAGAGATGACGACCTTCGGCACATCATCACATGGAAGAAACGGGGTGACGTAAAACCAATCTGGAGTGAGGTTGCACCCACTGGCGCTGTCACTAAGGCGTACTGGGCTCAATGGGACAGTCTGATACTTCAAAACGGAATACTCTACCGAAAATGGGAGAAGACTAACGGCAGAGAGTTCCACCTTCAGATAATTGTCCCAAGAACGAGAGTACCAGATGTTCTCCGTGAAATACATGATGGCGTATCAGGAGGTCATCTAGGTGTCAAGAGGACGTTAACAAAAGTGCGAGAACGATTCTACTGGTTGCATTGTCGAGATGATGTACAGGATTGGTGCCGCAAATGTACTACTTGCGCTGCTGTAAAAGGACCACAGACCAGGAGCCGTGGGAATCTGCGGTTGTATAACGTCGGTGCACCGTGGGAACGAATTGCAGTTGACGTAGCGGGGCCATTTCCTGTAACGGAATCGGGAAACAAGTATTTTATGGTCGTCATGGACTACTTCACCAAATGGCCCGAAGTGTTCGCCATACCAAACCAAGAAGCTACAACAGTCGCTTCTAAGTTAGTCGAAGAAGTGATGTGTCGCTTTGGCGTGCCTCTAGAAATCCATTCCGATCAGGGCAGGAACTTCGAATCGCAAGTATTCCAGGAAGTGTGCAGAATTTTGGGCATGCATAAGACGAGGACCACCGCGTACCATCCACAGTCTGATGGAATGGTTGAGAGATTTAACCAGACCCTGGAGAGGCATTTGGCGAAATTGGTAGACGACAAACAAAAAGATTGGGACAAGTATATACCACTCTTCCTTCTGTCGTACCGAACCGCCGAGCATGAGAGCATAAAAGCTACCCCGGTGTATGTCAATTACGGTAGAGAATTACGAATACCAGTAGATCTATTGACTGGAGGGGCACCGGAGGGACCAAATACCGTACAAGACTATGTCAGCGATTTAAAGGAAAAAATGCGCTATATACACGCCTTGGTTCGGGAAAATGGGTTACATTCAAGCGAGAACATGAAAACTAGATACGACCGGAAATCGAACACGAGCGGCTTCAAGGAAGGGTCACTGGTGTGGCTGCATAACCCAACCCGCCGGAAAGGTAAATCGCCAAAGTTGCAGACCAAGTGGGACGGTCCATACAAAGTGGTTACCCGACTGAATGATGTGACCTACAGGATTTAAAAGCAACCAAGAGGGACATTCAAAGTGGTACACATAGACCGTCTGGCGCGTTACCATGGCAGTAACAACGATGCTCGGGACGAGCATCTCTAAGAGGGGAGTAGCGTTAAGGACACACAAAGAAACTAGCGCCATCTAGCGGCAACCATTGAAACCACGCAAAGACAGAAGACCGCATGAAACTCTCTACTCAATACTAGATGGCGTTAGAGGAGCAACTGTGGAACTATATAGAAGTATAGTCTCGAAAACCGGGTACATGCGCGAACTTTCCAGAATGGTCTGGGCCTCGTCTCGGCCGATATAAATAGCCGCAGCGAGGCGAGCGAGTTCCGTTCAGTTTGAACGATCTTCGAGGCGAATTCAAAGTGAAAACTAGTGATCAAGAGTGGTACCAGCGAAACCTACGACATTGGCTACGACATAGGACATTGTTAGTGCTTAGTGTTTGAACCTAGTGCTTTGTGTTGGACCTAGTGCTTGTGAATAAAGTCTCCAAAAGAGTCAGCAGGTCTTTCTCTCCAAATCCTTTGAACCCTAACACGTAACAGTATTAATAAGAAATATTTTGATATACAAATATAATTCAATCTTCCCTTGTCACACTTTAAAACTTTATTATTATTTTTGTTTCAGTAAAATACATTGCAAACCTGAAAAAGACCTTAAAAAAATTGAGAAATAAGAAAGATAACTATGCAACAAGGTTTAAGAAAGTTTTGAAAATGTCCGAAAATATAACTTTTCAGAAGTGCTTACAAAAATTTACAACACTTGCGGCATTGTTTACTGTATGCAGTTTCGGGAGATATCTAAAGAAAAAATGGGAAGGAGGTTTACAAAAGAGGAGAAGATTGTGGCACTCAGCTCATATAATCATATCATCACTATCAACTTCTAACATCCTACCGTTTACTTTCTCCTCTGTCACCGAAAGTGATGTTAGAAGAGTTGCGCTGTCTGTGGCTTCGAATGCCGTCATATGATCCGTAATCCGTGATCCGTAAGCCGTAATATGATCATCCCTATCCTAGATATAATTATTCCTATTTTGTTACACATCCTTAATTACTCTCTCACGTGTAGTAAGTTTCTCAAAACCTGGAAAGATGCACATATTATCCCGATTCCTAAAACAACTAGTGCTACCTGTGTATCCGATTTCCGGCCGATTTCTATTCTTCCTGTCCTCTCAAAAATCTTAGAAAAGTTAGTTTTCCAACAATTACATAGTTTCCTTTACAAACATTCCCTCCTAAATCCTCTTCAGTCTGGATTTCGTTCTGGTCATAGTACGGCTTCAGCTCTGGTCAAGGTTACCGATGACATCCGACTGGCTATGGATAATAAACAACTCACTGTTTTGATACTTTTGGACTTCAGTAACGCGTTCAACTGTGTTGACCACGACATTCTATTGAGTGTGTTGCGCGCTTTCAACATATCTCACTCGGTGACAGACTGGTTTCTGAGCTACCTCAAAGGGCGACGACAGCGCATACGCTACGATGATGCCACATCTTCATGGTGTGATGTCCAAGCCGGCGTACCTCTAGGCAGCGTTCTATCTCTATTGCTCTTCTCAGTCTTCATCAATTCGACTACTCAATCCATTTCTTCTCTCTACCATATGTATGCAGACGATGTCCAAATTTATCGTCACACATCGCTTCGAGATCTTCATAGTACAATTGATTTTATCAACAGAGATTTAGCTAACATTTCTGAGTGGAGCAGACGCTACGGACTTAATGTTAACCCAAGCAAATCACAGGTTGTAGTTATTGATAGTCCAAGCTTGATCGCAGCGGTTGATAGCTCAACACTACCTACTATCTTTTATAATGGTATTAGTCTGCCTTACTGTGCCACCGTAAGGGACCTTGGTATACAACTCGATCGGACGTTGTCGTGGTCAGTACAATTAAAAGAAGTCAGAAGAAAAACCTTCGCTGCGCTGAGCTCCCTACGGCGGCTCAAGTCTTTTTTACCAATTCCTACCAAAATTATTATGGCGAATTCTTTCCTCCTATCGATTCTAACTATGCAGATATAAGCTATATTAGTCTAACAGAGGACCAACTTAATAGGCTTGAGCGTCTTTAAAACTTTGCTATAAGGTTTATATTCTGCCTTCGCAAATATGACCATGTTTCTGAATTTCGTTCCAAGCTCAAGTGGCTTCCAATACGTTCTCGCCGAAACCTGCATACTTTATCTCTTCTGTACTGTGTGTTGTTTGACCCTAAGGCTCCGTCTTATTTAAAAGATAACTTCGAATTTCTCGGGGACCCTTCTTCCCTAAGATCTTCGAGGAGACTAATGTTAAAATTGCCTGTTCAACGCTTCAGCCTGTAATATCCCACTACTAGGCATAGGCCTCTTTCCCCATGTAGGAGAAGGATCAGAGCTTAATCCACCACGCTGCTCCAATGCGGGTTGGCGGATTGCTGTTCATAAAACAACATTTTTCAGTCAGTTTTTCACCGTTCGGGCAATTAAACTATGGAATAATTTAAGCCAAATCACTCCCAACGTTCAAAAGATTAGTTAAAATACATTACCTTAATACTGAGAGCGATTTCAATTAAATTTATTTATTTATTTTATTTATTAATTTTTATTATTATTTTTTTATTTATGGCGAAATTGATTGTAAGTGCTATGAGATACTGTTGTTATATTTATTAGTTTATTATATTATATTATTCAAATGTATATATATGTATCGCTTGTAAGTATTAATGTGTAGATATTTGTTTGTAAGTTTATTACAATATAACTGCACTACCTATCCGATCTTCAAATAAATAGTATTCAATCCTATTTCGGGTTGTCTGGAAGAAATGGCTAACTAGCCATAAGACCGCCTCTAGTACTACAGATTCTTAAGTTGTCTGTATTATTATTATTTTGTATTTGCATATTGTGGTGTACAATAAAGAGTAAATAAATAAAAAAAAATATACATAAACAAGGGCCAAAAGCTTACAGATGGCTAAGTAAAATTTTCATTTTACCATCCCCTATGACTTTAAGTCGTGTTGTTTTCGGAGCAGGTATAAGACCTGGAACAAATAAGAAGATTTTTGCACAACTCAGGAAACAGACACAGAGTATGAAGGAAAGTGAAAAGATATGCATGGTCTTGTTTAATGAAATAGCAATAACACCACACTTTGACCACGACAGAAAAAGAGGTTCAATTAGTGGATTTGTAACAAATGGAATATATACAAAACGGAATATAGCAGACCATGCCCTGGTTTTTATGTTGCGAGCTGTTATAAACAATTACAAGCAACCCATTGCTTATACATTTTGTAGAGGGACAACACCTAAAGGAGAATTAAAAATGTTATTGAAAAACATAATAACAGAACTGCAGGAATGTGGGTTTAAAGTAGTGGCAACGGTGTGTGACCAGAGTTGTACGAATGTGAGCACTATAAATAGCCTAATAGAAGAAACACGAGTCAACTACTTAAAAAAGGATAAGGCTCTGAACAAACAAATATTTGAAGTAAATAGAGAGGAAGTGAGCCCGTATTTTTGTTTTCTGTATTTCACATAAAGGAATACTTGACTGGAATGTAAAGATACTGCAGACGTCTTGTTATTTTTTGATCAATTGTTTGATTCCCTGAATGTAAGTTACGAAAACTCAAGAAAACGGCATGGAAAGTTACTTTTAAGAGCAGTAACACCGAAATCAGAGCACAATAAGCTGTGGGCAAAAGCAAAACGAGTTTTAAAAACTATAAAATTTGTCAATAAAGAAGGAAGGGAAGGTAGTGTACCATTAGTAATGAACTGGATTCGTACCATAGAAAATATAGAGTTACTAAAAAACAGGCTATGTATACTAAAGACTATGTCAATTTGGATGAGGCATTTCAACCAGGATCCTCTTGAAATTTTTTTTGGCTGCATACGTTCCCATGGCATCAGAAACATCTCTCCAACACCATATGCCTTTGAATCAGCTTTTACGAGCTTGTCAATAAACAATCTATCTAGCAATCACATTGTAGGGGCAAATTGTGAAGAAGACGATTGTAAAGTTTTTAAATCATCTTTTTCCTTCTGCAAAAACATGATTATTGATTGTGAAATTATTGATTTCACCATAAAAAAGAGTGATAATAGAATATTTAGTCAGCTTAGCTATGTAACTGGATATGTATTAAAAAAAGCCAAACAAAGAGTTGTAAAAAATTGTGAGCTATGCAAAGAGGTGCTGTTTTCTGGTTATGGGAACGATTATATACAACTTCGAGAGTATGACTCAACTAGGTCACTTACCTACCCTTCTGAGGCAATTATAAAAATATTTTCTGAAAAAAAAAATATTTATCCAGGATGTGGCAAATTATATTTTACAAAACAAAAGTAATTTAAGTAATATAAAATGTTATTTAAAAACTCTTTTGTATACGAAAATTGATTTCAGCTGTTCTTCTTGCCCGGCATATAAAAATGAATTAACAGAATTCTTTTTTGAACTGTGCTCTAGACTTTTTATTTTTAACTGGTGCCGGGATAAATTGTTAAACGGCACCAGCGCACTATCCGTCAATACCCAAGACGAAATAAAGAAACTCGCCTGTGAATACAGACAAAAAATGAATAATAACTGCAAATAATATTTCTGTATTTTATTCCTTCTACCTATTCTCCAAAGCTTTTTTGCAAATAACTTGTTACGTGGAGAATTTAAACACATTATTTATTATCATTTATTTTATCTAAATCCTAAGGTGGATACCATGGTGGATACCTATTATATCGTTTGGGTGTAGTTATACATACATATAGGTACAACACTTCTTAGTTCTCGACAATAACACGAGATATCGCTATGTTGGCTAGGCGACTGATGACTCTATTAGTAGTGTGCTCTATGATATTAACCGGATAAGTTTAGTAATACACAACCAATCGTCAAACGCGCCGAAATGATACTGTCATGCGGCCATTTTGTGCGCCTTTTAAATTCTGTCGGATTATTCTTATTTTAGGGATCCAGTAGTCACAAATAAAAATTACCCACAATTATTGTAATTTTATGAGGTTTTTTTTCTAATTTTTACAATAATGAATCATATAGAAACAAATATAGCAATCTCCAATCGGGGTAGTGAAACGCATGTCAGTTGATACTTTAATGAGGTCATACATGACAGAGACTCAGAGTCATTTATAATAGGGTGGGTTTGTTTACATCTTATTTTTTCGTAACGTGGAAAGGGTTATGTAATTATAGTTTTATTTTGCATTGATTGAGTTTTAAATAAATACACACAAAATGGACAATAATTATTTATTTATGAAATCAAAGTTTTCATTATAATAGACACAAGCGATGTTGTAATAGTAAGTAAGTATACTTATTACTTATACAAAAAGTATGAAAATTATTTAAGATATTTAAATTAAAATTAAATGACTGTTTATCGAATTAAAACGCATCTTACCGTGATCACGGTTGCTGAAAAGCATACGAAACGTCAGGATAAATAATGTTACGTGTTAGGGTTCGAAGGATTTGGAGAGAAAAACCTGCTGACTCTTTTCAAGACTTTATTCACTAGCACTAGGTCCAACACAAAGCACTAGGTTCAAACACTAAGCACTAACGATGTCCTAAGTCGTAGCCAATGTCGTCGGTTTCGATGGTACCACTCTTGATCACTAGTTTTCACTCTTGAAGTCGCCTCGAAGATCGCTCAAACTGAACTACACTCGCTTGCCTACCTGCGGCTATTTATATCGGCCGATACAAGGCCCAGACCATTCTGGAAAGTTCGCGCATGTACCCGGTTTTCGAGACTATACTTCTATACAGTTCCACAGTAGTTCCTCTAACGCCATCTAGTATTGAGTAGAGAGTTTCATGCTATCGCTGTCTTTGTGTTTTGCAGACTCCGTCGAGTCTTCACTTCGAAGATTCCGCAATGCTTGAAGACAAAAGTTTTCGAGCAATGCGTCCTGCTTGTGTTAACATACGGAGCCGAGACGTGGACACTGACCAAGGGACTGGTCCACAAGTTTAAAGTCGCTCAACGTGCAATGGAACGGGCTATGCTTGGGGTCTCTCTCAAAGACAGGATTAGAAATGAGACTATCCGCGAGAGAACGAAGGTAACCGACATAGCCCACAGAATTAGCAAGTTGAAGTGGCAGTGGGCTGGTCATCTGTGTCGCAGGACCGATGGCCGTTGGAGTAGACGGGTCCTAGAGTGGAGACCGCGTCTTGGCAAACGCAGTGTGGGACGTCCTCCGGCCCGTTGGACCGACGATCTACGTAAGATTGCCGGTGTAGGCTGGATGAGGATTGCGGAAGACCGGGATGTGTGGCGCGAACTTGGGGAGGCCTATGTCCAGCAGTGGACTGCGATAGGCTGAAGTGTGTGAAGTGTGCTGTCTTTGTGTGGTTTCAATGGTTGCCGCTAGATGGCGCTAGTTTCTTTGTGTGTTCGTAACAATAATATAAATAAAAATTGCGTTTTAATCTGATAAACAATCATTTTATTGACATGTGTGAACCTCGCGATAATAAAAGACGATATTTATAGTTACTGAATTTTATATTAACATGCTAGTAATCTCTTCCTAGGGTTCACACATCACATCTTCTATAGTTTCAGTATTTTGAATCTGCAATTCATTACTTGGGTCAGAAATCAAAGGAACGAAAAAGTTTAGGCGTTCAATAGTATGCCAATTATCACCATAATGATTGATTAAAAGCTTACGAAAATCCGATTCCTTTAATGAGAATGTTTCCTTCTTTTTTAGAACGTTTTAGAATATATCGTTTGGCATTTTTAAATTGGAAATGCCATCTTCCGACAGGCTTCATTACTCTTGCTGCGTCATCCTTCCAGTTGAATACTTTGCAGCTCTCTCCCAGTGATGACCTGCCCAAAATCTTTTATAATATTATAATATTCATCTGAATTTGCTATTATCTCCCGTTTACGTATTTCTTTTTCTAACTGCGCAAAAACTCTGTCTGGCGGTATAAAAGAATGTCCAACTATGGGAAAAATAAGCTACAAAGTCTTTACATGGCGTGGAGCCTCAGCTAGCCACTTGGTAAACATTGCCAGGACTGTGGTATTTTTGTTTTGGCCGGCACAGCCATGTGCAATTAAGCGTACAGTCTTTATTCCATCTAGTTTTGTATTTTGCAGTCTATGGAAAAGAGCTGATGCGATTTGGTTTGAGGCTTTAGGAAATGAGTTCTCTACCCAGCAATAAGCAAAAACTTTTGATGGTTCTAATTTACTTTTCGGTGATCCCTGAACAATAGTGAAATTGAATAAATTGATTTGGCGAGAGTAATAAGCTGACTGATCGGGAGTCTTCGGTAAACACAAATTTATTTGGCAGTCAAACGATAACGTGAGTAAATCAGGTTGCTCTTCTTTGACATAACCAAAAAAGCTTTAGCTTTTAGTTTGTGTATTCTCTGATTTATTAATAATTTATTGCGAACATTATTATCCTTTTCTATTTTTAAGTTTTCGCTAAACTGCAGGCAAATCGAGCATATATCGGTCCGAGGTGACCCAAATCCCAAATTGTAATTCTTGTTAAATATATTACGAAAGTACGAATTTTTGACCTTTAAATTGTCAGTCTGTGAATTATTGTACATCAGCCATAGTTTATTGATGCTAAGTTCTGCAGGCAGATAATACCTTTTTGTTTTTCCGCGACAATAATGTGGTTCTTCACAATGAAGTTTATAAAATCCATTATCGCCTTTTTTTGTGTGCATACTTGTGAGAGACGTGATCGCCACCTCTTTTCTCTTTAAGCAATGCACCCACTTTAAAATATTCAGACATTACCGATTGCACCCTATATTTGGTAATATGAAGAACAATTAAAAAAAAAAAACAATTTTGGCAAACTTGTAGACGTTTCTTCAAAGTGGGGTTAAACATAAAATAAGAAATTTGTGAATACTTTGGCTTGAGTTGGCGTTGAGTCTGTTTAATTGAGCAGTGGCGTTGAGTCTGTTTAATTGAACAGTGCTTTAATATGAAAGCATCGGGTTTGGTTTTGTCTATAAATTTATAAAATCTATCATGAAATTCTTTAATGTCTCTCATAGAGATTGATAGGCATTCAAATTTTTTTTAATGCTTGCTCAAAGGTCTTTTTGGCAACGTCTTTGGTAAATACCTAAAACAAGAACGATATATATATTTTTAAATATAAAGAATATATTTAAAAACATAGGTACGTTGGTAAACACATCTACCTACCCCAATGTGTCAAATTTTCAAAATAGGACTTGAACCTGACTGTATTGCAATAAAGTTGATAATCGATCAAAGAAGTATGACAGATTGGAGTAGGTTGTTGTGCCGGCGACTGTACCTATATATTACTTACAGTCATACAAAAAGGTTCTATATTAATTGTGCTTGAAACCTAAACTGTGCTTTTTTTCCTTACAAACTTTCACATTAATAACATTACTAGATGATATACAAAAAAAAAAAAAAAAAATCGGTTACCAAAAAAGCATCAAGATAAACGAAGTACCTACTCTATAAAATATAATTATAATATTAACCTCTGAATTTTAGCGACACTCCGTTTCCAAGTTTCGGGGTTTCGCTGACGTTTTCTTGCATAATTATTATTTACAGGGACAGGAAAACAATCCATCGTAACGATATAATAGCTCGATCTCTTCAAAACTTGTTTAAATCTAAGAAAAATCATAAAAATTAGAGCACGTATTTTCTACGTTCAACCGTTTTCGTCATACTGAATTGCCAGTGATTGGCTAGTTGGGATATTGCTGTTATTGGTTTTGATAGTCTTAGATTTGGCTATTTTTGCACCGAACATTAAAAACAAAATTAGTTTTTGTATAGCATATTACTGTTTTAGGAGCGCTATTATTAAAAAAAAAAAACGTTTGGAATTTTACGAAGATGGTGGCGCTATTGTTAGGTCTGTTTGACAAAAAAGTGGATATTGCTATATTTGCTTCTATATGAGTCATATTGGTTTTATTCTTTTCCTTCATAACATAAGAAGCTTGTTGTTTATAATCAGTATTTTCTACGTAAAAGATAAATATTAGATTAAGGTAAATATATAAAATTTAGTGTATGATATGATAAATTATATTCGTGTTTCAGATTCCTAAAAGACACGGTACTGTATGATTCATGGATAAAATCAACAGGTCGAAGAAATTGGACTCCAGGAAAAAACAAACGCATTTGTTCTAAACATTTCAATACAAATAGCAAAACTCAGACATTCATAAATGCATCTTCAGTTTCAATGATAATATCAGAAACATGTACACGAAACTTATTTTGTTCAAAGGACAGTAAATGAACGTAATTTCTGTACAAATTGTTTTATTTGCTGAAAACCGACCAATGACCTGAGACAAATGAAAATTTTACATAATGCATAGGATAGAATTAATAGATAATGGATAGTAGGTACACGGTAATGAATACAAAGTATCGATACTGTACTCATTAGTAGTATCGAAAAAAAGTAGTGATACGTCAGGTATCGAGTACAAACACAAAAGTACTTGAAACCTTGACGAATTGATCTTCGACTTCCAAAAAAAGGTCGTCGCTTCAAATTATCGTACAAATTTCAGTCAAAGAAAAAAAGGGTAATAAGTACTCATTTAAAACTTTCCATACGATCGATACTGCCAAAAACTACTTATTGAGTAAAAGTATCGAATACAAAGTATCGAGTACAAAAATATCGGTAACGAATGGCAATGTACTCGATATCACAAAGTGTCGATACTTTTTTCGTGTCCCTAATAGAAAGGTTAGGATGATATAATATACCACGTCATGAGTCAGTGTTTAAAAAGTAAAAAATGGGGTAAAATTTTGATGACCTGGTAACCCTGCGTTTCTAAGTACTCTTTCTTTGTCCCTTTCGAGTATACGCGGTTGTCAAGTCCACCTTTGAAAAATTCTTAGTCCGAGCTATTTAGCCATTTCTTCCAGACAACACAAAACATTCACAATTTGACAGTGAGAGTTGTTTTTTTTTCTTTTTTTTTTCCAACACGTTTTGATGAAAGCCAACTCCGACCCACCTATATTTTCTGGACGAAGTTGACGCCTTTCTATGGCTACTCCCCTCCGTGTTGCTGTATGGGAAAGATAACCTACGATTTATTGATATTGCCGCGCTTTTTAAGGCTACGGTATCGCCAGTCCCACTATCGGATTGTAATGTCAAATGAAAAACAAGTAAGAAAATTACAAAAATAATCAGTCTCTGCTTTTCCGACACTATAGACCGACAGTAATATTATTTGAGATTGAGATACAAATACATGAGTTTTACTGGTAAATCAATGTGATAATTATTATATTATACATCATTCGGTATTGCTTTCAAATTGTTTGATAACGTCAATTTATTTAATGTTTACATGAAAAAATGGTAATTACCTCAGGTTCAATTTTCATTGTGTTCAAATATAGTATCTTACTTGTTTTCTATACTGTTATTAGGCTCTACTGCTCTAGTGTACATTTTTTGAATAAAGAGATAATACCGAAAATGAAGTATTGCAAACACTATTATTTACAGAACAAAACCCAATGTGACTGACTGATTAATTGACTGTCTCATCAGGGATGTTAGACGGCCACTCAGAAATTTTTGTACCGAACTAGCTAAAAAAATGGTACGCCTGTGCTCCGCTGCAGCGCTGCTAACACTAATGTATAAACTGTGTCGGAAATTGCAGCCTAGTGAAAAAACTGACAGCTCCGTATAATATTTGATATATTTTATACGCATCTCTAAAATTTGTCGGTTATTCTGTACTGTCGGTCAACGGTCAATCCTGATATTTTTGCATACCACCACGTACCAGTGACACTAAAAATGGTACATCTGACATCTCTGTGTCTCATACATCGTTTATCATGTATTATTTGTCTATGGTTCCGCTGACAGAAGACTGAATGACAATGCAAAATGTAAATATCAAAATATATGATGATATTGTATGAATCTTGATAGCCACGGACGAATTTATAATATATTCCAAAGTTCAACTCGATAAAAACAATAGCTTACATTTATATACTGAGAAAATGTCCAATAGCTGCCATTGACAGAATAGGTGTCATTGGTAGATTATTATAAAACAAATTGCACAGTTGTACACACTTACCTGATAACTTTATTGTTTTTAAGATAAAAAGAAATATTTTTTTTACTGTGAGTTTTATAATCAGTTTTATAGTTCGTAATAAGTTCACAACTGTCGATAGACTGATCATTTTGTGTTTTTTAATCGTCCGTGTCACTATTAAATATTATCACTCATACACATACATATTTATAAATTTTAAACATTTGAAATGTTGTTTGGTCAACTAACGCGACTTGTTCAACCTTTATTCCGAAGGTCTTTTCACATATCACCAAAATTAAATCAAGCTATGGGGATTGATGGGAATAATATACTGGCCGAAAGCTTAAAAAAACAGGTATGTATGTGTTATGTATTTAATACATTCTCTACAGCATTTTTGGTAGGGGGGGGGGGGTCAGACTTTTGCATCGTTTAACTTAAACTTTAACTCAACGGAATAAGATTGATTTTGACTAATTGAGGAATAGCTTTAAGTAGTAATCATAACTTAAAGTAGACAATGTATATTTATAATAAATAAACTATTTCACAAAAAAAAATGATTTATCGTAATTAATTACAGGGTATTGAATATGTCTTTGGCATTGTTGGTATTCCTGTAATAGAGACTTCACTTGCATTTCAAGCTGCAGGCATTAAATATGTAGGTATGAGAAATGAGCAAGCAGCATGTTATGCAGCTCAAGCTATTGGCTACTTAACAGGTAATTATTTATTTCTCAAATATAATTAATGTATATATTCTTTATCTTCAGGACTACCATCTAAATATATATTAGAATATTTGAAATATTTAAAAAGATATCAAACAATGTTAACTTAAAAATGTTTATAAAATAGGTATCATATTATTATGATAAAAGGAAAATAAAATATTTTGAATTTAATGTGCACATTGTAATGTAGGTACTTATTAGTATGAGTACATCAAGCTCATTTATATATTTTCTACTAATTATATAAATATGTAATATGTATAAATATTTTACATCTTAAAATATATAAATTACACGCCATGTTGTTTGTCTGTGATGGACTCCTAAACTACTTAACCGATTTTAATCAAATTTGCACACTGTGAGCAGTTGGATTCAACTTGAAAGACAGGCTATATTTTATTTTGATATATGTAATTATTATATTTAAATATTAACTCTATCTTAATAAATTAGTGTCAAAATGTAAAGGATCAATAATAAAAAAATCAAAAAATTAGTTTCCAGTTAGATTTAAACCTAGCTTTGGTTTTTCTAAATTTTGTTATACTGCGTGCGCCTCACAATTTTCTCCAGTTGTATTACTTTATGGGGTAATTAATATTTTTGTCATTTATATGAAACATTTTATTTTACACTTAAGGTTATTGCTTTCAAACAAAGAGTTACAACAAGATAAGTCTAGATATCTTTTTTTGTGAATTGTAAAACATAGTGATAAATTAATTATAATTAGGATCAAAACCACAATTTTTAAAGGTATAAAATAAAATAAACAATTTATTTTTGGTTATGTTCTCTTTGTAATTGTAGGCCAACATGCATAATGTCACCGGTCACCAACCCGCCTGCCCAGCGTGATGACTATGGGCAACACATGAGTTCACACCATTTTTGGCGTGAACTTGTGGAGGCCTATGTCCAGCAGTGGACTGTGATAGGCTGAAATGATGATGATAATGATGATGATGCATAATGTAAATTTTTATAAATTAGTAATAAAATAACTTATCTTAGGGAATCATCAATAGAAACATTAATTAATCCCTAATAATATTATAAATGTGAATGTAAGTTTGTTTGTTAAGCTTTCACCCGAAAACCACTTAACCAGTCATCATGAAACTTTGTACACATATTCTTGGAGGTATTAGAAGTAGTATAGGATACTTTTTACTAAAAAAAATCAATGCGAGCGAAGCCGCGGGTAAGAGCTAGTTCAATATAAAAAGTTAAGAAAATATACAGACATTCAAACAAAAACACTTGAAACAATTTTCAACAAAGCCAAACAATACTGCACCAAGTAGTGTTGTGTTCCTGTAGTGAATTCGGTGGACTACTGGGGAGGGTTGAGACAGGGCTATAAGGGGATCTCCAGGGTCGCGAGGTCCTGGTGCCGGGGCGCGACGGTCTGATTCGACGTCACGTCTCGTGCGGAGTTCCACAGGGGTCAGTGCTGAGATCGCTCCTGTGGAACGTCAGTTACGACTGGGTGCTTCGAGGCACACTGCCCGCAAGCGTGCGGGTATCGTGCTACGCCGACGACACCCTAGTCGTAGCCAAAGGAAGGGACCTCGCGGAGGTGATGCGGCCGGCCACGGCCGGCCGTGGCCGTGGCCGTACGTATATAATTTTAATGTACATAATTCTTCTATACATGTGTTTGTCACATAACTTCTCCTAAATGGCTGGACCGATTTGGTTAAAATTTTGTGTGTACATTTCTATTGGTTCATGGATGGTTTGAAAACAAAATCGTACCTAGTAGGTGGCGTTGTTGTCGGTAAATAATTTAGCAATCAAATTTGTTAGCTGCTATTCTGAGTAGGACAACGTTAGCCGGGACTGACTGACTGTATTTCTATATATTTGAAATATAAATATGTTTTATAATATGTAATTAATCTAAATAATTTTAATACATTATGTATTCTAATGACTGATGAAAAATAATGTTTTCCAGGCAAACCAGGAGTATGTCTCGTTGTATCAGGCCCTGGTCTCCTACATTGTATAGGAGGTATGGCCAATGCTCAAGTTAACTGCTGGCCACTTGTGGTCATTGCAGGCTCATGTCCAGAAGACCACGAGGGCATTGGAGGTTTCCAAGAATATCCACAGGTATACATTGTGTTTTCTTTTTAAGCAGCACATAATAACCATTTGTACCTTTACAATTATAGTTTAAGATAAATGTTAATTTTTATAAGTCTATCTTGTTAACTACTGTTTTTTTATTATTATTCAAAGCTATATCATTAGTTGTTTTGGTTAAATGTAGAAGAGCAGTATCTTTCAATTGGTCTAAGAAAGCTGAACACAAAATTAAGTTTTTTCAATAGAAGCTAAAGAGTGCTTGAAATAGTTGTAAGGTACAATCACTACATAGCTATTCCAGTGGCGTAGTGCGTGGCGGGCTGAGGGGAGGGGAATGGTCCCGGACGGCACATCGACACAATTTTTGGCAAAGGGGCGGCAAAATCACAGAATTTATGGAATTAATAAAAAAATTATATTCTGTCTATTGGCAGCGTGAACTACGCAAGAGAGGTGGCGAGAGGAAGTCGAAGTGCAGTAGCAATTCTACGTTTTCAGTAGTAGTAATCAGTAAAACTGACTGCAAAACGTGCATTTAACTGAGTTATTCTTATTATTGTGTCTAGTACATTATTAAAAAAAGTAATCTATATAAATAAAATTGAATGTTTCTAAGCGCATAACTCGAGAATGGCTCGACTAATTCGGCTAATTTATTTTTTGGTATGTTCTTTAAGACCCATGGAAGGTTTTAAAACGAAAAAAAAAATAGAAAAAATATTTAAAAAAATTACCATTAACTTTTGACAGAACGAAGTCTGGCCTCTGAGGATAATTCTTCAAAATGTTTTTTTATTTTCCATCGAGTGTTTCTCATAGGTCCCGCCTTGCATCAAGTGCGTGCTGTTGAAACACGCTGGGAACACAGTTACCTCCAAGTTTCAAACAAAGATGTTCGAGACTTGTTTGACACTTGAGGGGGGAAATCCTCTGTAATTGTTCAGATAAGTTACCATTATTAAATCGCTTTCATGGAATCTGGTTTATTTATATTCCGAATGTGGGAGAAATTTTCATTAGTTCAATTTATAGTTCGTATGTCAGAGTCCGAGGAGCCCCCCTGAACTTGGGGGCCCCGAGGCACTGCCCCGCCTTGCCCCTTTGTAGCTACGCCACTGCCAGAAACAGAGTTTCGTAAATTCAACAAAATGTCAATATTTCAGTTCTGTTCAGTGTACTTACACACAAACATTGTTCTGAACCAAAAAAATTACCACAAGCTCTGTAAAATATACTTTTGACAGGATGAATTGCAAAAACAATCCAAATCCAATAGCGTTTCAATGTTACAATTTGAATTCAATATTTTTTACTCATTTTTTAATCGATACTTCTTTTGACGCGCTGAGAGAGAGAGAGAGAGAGAGAGAGAGACAAGAGTGAAATTAAGAGCTGAAGAAAGTTCCTACTTCGGCACAGCATTTTTCGCTATTATCTTAGGCTTAGTTCTGCCCATTAATGAATTAAGTGCCAATTATTATGGTGCTTCAGGAAAATTATGCTTTTGTAAGCTCAACGCGATGCTGGCAAAAATTAATGAGTGAATTCGGGTAGTGAAAACCGTTGGAAAAGCGAATCTGACACGTTTATCAGCAAAAAGGACGCATTCGACTATCTTGTTGGCGCAGTGGCCTACTTTTTGTTCCGCGAGTTTCGGGTTCGATTCCCGCCTGATTTTGGGTGTAATATGTGTATTTATATATGTATTATATATATATATATATATATATATATATATATATATATATATATATATATATTGATAAAAAATATATATTTAGCTATAACAGTCGGCTGTAGCACAAGCATTAAGTTGCTTAGCATAGGAACAGACGACCGTGTGTGTATGTTATAAGATATTTATTTATGTGAGGGTTTGAGAGGTGGTTACTTCGAAGCCCTTAAAACCTTGAGACCAATCGAAGCTGATTATACTGAAAAGCTTGTAACACGATGAAACTGCGTAAAAAACATTTGAATTAAGAAAAACATGAAACGGAGAAACGGGTTGTTGCGTGGAATCATTTTTGGAAAGTGTAAACAAGGTGAACGCTCAAATTCAAGCTTCCACTGCAGATTTGTTCGACGTAGTTAGATCAAAATTAGACATTTTTAATAACAAAAATTTCGATAGAGCTGAATTTTGATGAAAGATGAAACCGCGGGACACCTGTAGTATATCGCTTTAATTATTAATGTCAACAAACGTAATTCGAGATTAGACAAGAGATATCAGTATTCCTTACTTACTTACTTATGATAAACAAGATTAAAATATTGGAATGTGACTTGTAAAAATTGATAGGTGAAAAATTGATTTTTACCTAGGTATAGGTAATTAATAATCTACCTTGTTAATTGCTTATTAATGCAATAATTCTTTTTGTCGTCATCTTTCTGGTATGGGTTATGTAAGTATTAGATAAGCCGTCTAGTATTTTAATAAATTACAAACATCTGTATGGTTATAAAAATATTTGTCACGAGGGCTTTATTCAAATAATTATGCAATTGCTTTCGCAACAGCCAAACACAACAAATAAGTAAGTAGTAAAATAAAATTATATAGATACAATCAGAGCATATTTCGTTACCTACTTTTTGCTGGTACATTTTTTTAACAGACTTCCAAAGAAGGAGGAGGTTCACAATTCGACTGTTTTTTTTAACGTATGTTACTTCAGAACTTTTGACTGGGTGGACCGGTTTCGACAATTTTTCTTTTAATCGAAAGGTGGTGTGACACACACATTTGGTCCCACTTAAATTTATTTGAGAACTAACAACAACTTTTCGAGTTATATCTAATAATGCGTTTATACTTTACTATTTTTTCGTCGACCTACTTTTTTACTGGGTGTACCGATTTTGATGATTTTTAATTTAATCAAAAATTGATGTTTATCTTGTAGTCACATTTAAATTTCATCGAGACCTGATAACAACTTTTTGAGTAATATTTGATAACGCGTATTTACTTGACATATTTTGGTCTACCTACGTTGTATTACTTGTCGATGTAATCGAAGTCGGTTTTTTTTTTCATTTGCGAGCAAATACAATTATTTTATTTCACAACAGCCGACACTTAGCCTTACTATTATTTAAGTATCAAAATATTAAACACCTAATTAGGTATAGTTCGCGTCATGTAAAAAAAACGCTGGCCTTGAAGCTGCGCAGAAGCGATTTATCGGTCTATTTGGTGGTATGGGGTAGGGGACGGGAGTGTTTATCACGTGTCGCATGCTTGCCGGTGTGCTATTGGTTAGACAGTTCGACGTCGACTCAAAATATTATCGCGCACAAAAGTTTTAAATTACGAAATAGTTTTACTAGTGAGAAAAATTATTTATAATATATAATTCGCGTCATTTAAAAAGAACGCTGGTTGTCAAAATGCGCAAAGGCGATTTACAGTGTTGCCAACTCTTGAAAAAACTTTTTCCTACTGTCCATATTTTGGAACAGTCTTATTTGGTAAACAAACCACTGTCAATCGTAATTCACATTTTTTCCGCATTTATCACTCACTTTCACAACACATTAACATACGGACACGCGTAAAACTCCATTTACTATTTATTTCACTAAAAAAAAATATCAATTTATCATTTTAAACACATAAAAATTATTAAGATACGAATATCGAGAGTACAGATAATTAATATTTTTGAATACGACATTTCAATAACTAAAAAATTTGTTATTGCTTTTGTTTAAAAAAAATTGTAATTTTGTAAAGTGATAATTATTATACTTATTTAGTCCGAATTATTCGAACTGTTATTTCTAGTATTTTTTAATGTACCTACCAATAACCATTATACGAAGCCGCGAGTGAAAGCCTAATTAAATAATAAAACAGTAGTACTTTTGTGCGCGAGTATACCCATGCGCAAACGCACCCCCTCCAGTTTCTTTCAGCGTTCTTTTTACATGACGCGAACTATAATTCAATACTGTATTTCTATCTGTCGTAATATTCCTCGCACTTTGCTCGTTTATACTGGATTTGTATATTTATATATACCTATATTTATATTACAAGATATATTGTAGATTGATATGCACACGACGTTTTAACGGTATATAATAAAGAGTAAAATTATTATGTTTTGTGTATACTATAAAATACTTTCTGTTCACCAGGTGGAAGCCAGTCGCATGTACTGCAAGTATGCGGCCCGACCTCCGTCAGCTCGCCTCATACCACTACACGTAGAAAAGGCCGTTCGCTACGCCTCTGTTGGCAGACCTGGTGTAGCTTATCTGGATATGCCTGCTACTTTGCTTACGGTAAAAAATATTAATTCTTTTTTAAATAGAAAAATTATTTAAAAAATTATTTTGTTCTACTATTAGTCAAAGGTATCTTAACATAAAGAAGGAGGTAAAAGAGGAGGGATACATACTTAAAATATCTTTGTGTATTTGTGTGTGTGAGTGTGTGTGTCTGTGTAAACATGTTTTGTCATTGTGAAATGGCGGAAATATTCTAAGCAGTACGTGTTTCTATAACTTCATTGCGCTAGCAATAAATCTAAAAAAAAAACGGGTGAGGGGTCTATGAACCCCTGGTCGAAACGAAGTTTCTTTAGCTTTTTGGTAGAGGTTTGCTGTAGTCATGGTTTCTATTGCAAAATATTGAGTTGACAGAGTTAAATTAATGAAATATATTTATTTCTCTATAATGATTGAATTTAAAGAGTAAATGGTATATCTATAAAAGCACAACGCTGTACATGGAATAAATAAAAAAAACAAAAAAAAAAAACGCTGTAACGTAGCGCACCAGTTTTGTGATATAGAAAGTAATACAAAGCTGGCCCCTGGAAGAGATCATTTACTTGGCATACAGTTAATATTCCTATAATTATATTTTAAAGCATAGGAGTATGTATATTATAAACGAGGATGATATCTCTATCATTAGTATCAAACATTTATAATGTGTTCTATTTATCACAGGCCGAAGTAGATGAGGACAAAGTACCGCTTGACTACTATTCACCTGAGCCAGTGAGATTGGCTCACCCTGATCCTTTACTTGTAGAGCAAGCGGCAGACCTACTGTCTAAAGCTGAACGACCACTCATTATAGTGGGAAAGGGCGCTGCATATGGAAAAGCTGAGAAAGTATTGTGCAAACTAGTTGAGAACACAAAAATTCCCTTTTTGCCTACACCTATGGGTAAGTCAAAATTACCATATTTTGTAAATTTTGTATTGGGCATAAAAATATGATAAGCCTATTTATTAATACATGTCTATAAGAAAGAACTAATTTTGTCTCTTTGTTAACCGACTTCCAAAAAAGGAGGAGGTTCTCAATTCGACTGTTTTTTTTTTTTTTTTTTTTTTTTTTTTTTTTTTATGTATGTTACATCAGAACTTTTGCCCGTGTGGACCGATTTCGACAAATTTTGTTTTAATCGATAGGTGGTGTGTGCCAATTGGTCCCATTTAAATTTATTTGAGATCTAACAACTACTTTTCGAGTTATATCTAATAATGTGTTTTTACTTGACGCTTTTTTCGTCGACCTACGTTGTATTATACCGCATAACTTTCTACTGGATGTACCGATTTTGATAATTATTTTTTTGTTGGAAAGGGGATATCCCTAGTTTAGTACCGTGATAAGAAAACTAGGATCTGATGATGGGATCCCAGAAGAATCGAGGGAAACTCTCGAAAATCCGTAATAACTTTTTACTGGGTGTACCGATTTTGATAATTTTTAATTTAATCGAAAGCTGATGTTTATCATGTGGTCACATATAAATTTTATTGAGATCTGATATTTACTTTTTGAGTAATCTTTAATAACGCGTAGTTGCTTGACTATTTTTTCGTCGATCTACGTTGTATTACTGGTCGATGTAATTGAAGTCGGTTTTTTTTTCGTTTGCGAGCAAACACAATTATTAGTAATAGAGTGGAGATTTTTTTTTTAAATATAATTTTCATACAGTTTTCACAGTAAAATTTTATATACCTCTATAATCTATCTATATAAATAAAAATGAATGTTGTTAAGCGCATAACTTAAGAATGGCTCGACCAAGTCAGCTAATTTATTTTTTGTATGTTCCTAAAGGCCCACGGAAGGTTTTAATACTTAAAAAAAAATTACTATTAACTTTTAACAGAACGAAGTCTGTCCGGGCAGCTAGTCTATGCTAATAAAAATATCTGTAAGTTGTGTCTAAAATTAAGAAACTACCAAGAGCTTGTGCGAATAAAAAACATTTGAACTGAGTAAAGTGGGTTAGCAAAAATCGGGTTACTTGAGGTTTTTATTTTTTACTCGTTTTTTTTTTTCTTTTTTAGTATGAAACTAACAAGTATTGTACCATTTTACAATCCTAAATAAATGCGCAAACTTTTAATGGCACTTGCCAAAGGCATTATTTTTTTTAAAGAAGGCCTCTCAGTCGTCAATTTTGAAAATTTTAAATTCATAGCTCAACAAATAGTCTTAATTCTATAAAACTTGGGGCAATTGTGCCATTATTTTTAACTATGGTTCTAGAAATGTTATTTAAGGTTACAGTTTCAAAGTTTAAATGAACAAAAATAATAAAAATTAACCACAATAACCCAAAAATGGTTACAGTTTGACCAAATTTCTAAGTTTTTCTTAAATGCCCGTAATTTTCAAACTGCACGCGGTAGTTTTATTCTAATTTTTCTCATGATTATTACAATCAATTCTATCACCCCGTTTCGGCTTGACGTTGAGATCTGGGACACCCTGTATATATTTAGGTGTAGCTATAAAATTTATTATTAATTAATGATCAAAATTGTTATCAGTACTAATATAATAAAACAATAGCTTTTTTTTTTGATGAACCTGACTCAGACACGCGACTGGAGTTTTCTCTTCAAGAACGATTACCGTAATATTTAAAACTATGTTAATATTATTCTCACAAGAAATCCAGTACGATGCAACGTCACTCCTAGGATAGGTCAATGTTACTACACGATTAAAAAGTATGAGGAGTGATCCTCATATGCCATAATGTCTGGTGCGAACTTGTGGAGGCTTATGTTCAGCAGTGGACTGCGATAGGCTGAAGTTATGATGATGGTGATAAGTGATGAATTAAATAAAAAAATATAAGACAGAAGCAGAATCAAATTATGATATAGACTTTAACTGAGGTAGGGCACAGCAGGAATTTCCTGCTCAAAATATGGAGGGGTAGTACCTCGACCTTACAGAAGATCACAGCAAAATAATACTGTTTTCAAGCAGTATTGTGTTCCTGTTGCTGAGTAAGGTGACCAGAGCTCCTGGGGGGGTTGGGGATTGGGTCGACAACGCGCTTGCGATGCTTCTGGTGTTGCAAGTGTCTATAAGCTACGGTAATCGCTTACCATCAGGTGAGCCGTACGCTTGTTTGCCGACCTGGTGACATAAAAAAAAAATCGCAATGTAAATAGCGACAGTGCGCATTAAAAAAAAAATCGCACGGCACATGTAGTAAGACCGGTAATGAAATTGCAGGTAAGGGCGTGGTCCCGGACGCGTCGCCCGCGTGCGTGTCGGCGGCGCGCACGCAGGCGCTGCTGCGGGCGGACGCGCTGCTGCTGCTGGGCGCGCGCCTCAACTGGATGCTGCACTTCGGGCAGGCGCCGCGGTTCGCGCCCGGCGTCCGCGTCGTGCAGGTGGCCTTCTCCAACTGATTACTGTTACTGTCGGCGGCGCGCACGCAGGCGCTGCTGCGGGCGGACGCGCTGCTGCTGCTGGGCGCGCGCCTCAACTGATCACTCTTCCCCATAGGACGGTAAACCGCTCCGTCGCGTACTGCGTTGCGGCGCCACTCTGTCTGGCTTCCTCCTCCCACTCTAACCCACGGTTCTACTTAGATTAGTTTAAGTTATTGCTTCTGTCGGCTCTTTCGAGATGCCCACGTTTTTTTGTTTTGTTTTTTCACGTGGTGTTTTTGAACAGCTTTATGAGGTTCAGACTACCCCTTCCCCCATACCTAAAAATCATGAGTATTTGTTGTGCAAAGTAAATTGAAATTTTCATAGTTTTTTTTATTTAAAATAAAGGTAGATTTTGTGTTATTTTGGAAAAATATTTATCGTTATACAAATTTCTAGACAGGCATCAATGTTTCAGGGTGTTTGTTGTTTTTTTGGTTAAGAAATCGTGCGTTCAACGAAAAATAAATGCATGTGATATCTAAATATAGCTATATTTCGATATTTTTTGTGTGATATTTGTATACCTTGTGATATTTTCGATATTTTTTGTGTGATATTTGTATACCTTGTGATATTTTGTGATGTTTTTCCTCGACCCCCCACCTTACTTTCGCGCCTCACGTGATTAATCAATGGCCCCACACTAGCGAACCCGACAAACCTTGTCCTGCCCATTTTTCAGCTACCAAATTTGAATGCCATCGTATGGTTACAGGTCGATATATCCCCAGAAGAGTTCCACAACAGCATAAAATCTGAAGTAGCAGTACACTCTGACATAAAACCTTTCGTAGAGGCACTAAATGAAAAATTGGCTCAGAAAAAGTTTTCTTTAGATTCCTCAAGCAAGTGGTGGCAAATTTTAAATGAAAACCAAAAGAAAAATACGGCATTTGTGGAGGTAACTTCAAAATCATAATAAATTCCATAATAATAATAAAGCATATTTCTGATAATTAAAATTTCTTTGCGATATTTCAATAAGTAATTCTGTTAGTCTAGTACAGTTTTTTATAACATTCAAATAATTATAAAAACTTAAAATTCGTTGCAATTAAATCAAAATCCTATTTTTTGAAATCATTACAAAATAAATCATCGAGGCCTTTTTTTAATTGATTAATAAAATGATTCTTTCAGGCACAATCCAATGACAAATCCGTTCCCTTAAATTACTATGCAGTATTCAAGACTGTACAAGCAAATATTCCTAAAGATTCTATTATAGTGAGCGAAGGTGCTAATACTATGGATATAGGCAGAGGTCTGCTTCTAAATAACAAACCGAGGCATAGACTTGATGCTGGAACTTTCGGAACTATGGGTGTAAGTAAAAAAAATATTTATAGGAATATTACTTGCTGAATAAGGAATCATTTTAATCGAAAACTTAAATCTACTGATTTAATTTTATTGGAATGTTCAGATTTTAAAAAAATATTTATAATATATTGTTAATATACGCTTAAGCTTCAGCCTGTAATATCCTACTGCTGGGCATAGGCCTCTTTCCCCATGTGGGAGAAGGATCAGAGCTTAATCCACCACGGTGCTCCAATGCGGGTTGGCGGATATCAGGATATCAGGTGTACATGATAACAACCGGGACCGACAGCTTAACTTGTCGAGGCACGGTGGGGAGACAAAATGTTTACAAATGTTTGTCATGTGCGGGGATCGAACCCGCAACCGCCAGCTCAGCCACAAGCCCAGTGCTGTGATCGTTGCTCCAACGCGTCGTTAATTATATGAATGATGAAGTAATAACTTTAGGAGACTTTTGTGTTTTAATACTTTTGCAATTTTTACTAAGTTGTAACTAGTTTTTATAGTTTTGCATAACTTTTTTTAAAGAAACAATTATAAACAAAAATATCCGTAAAAATCCCTATCACTATTAATTGTATTTTTTTACTTGCTTCCTGCGTATGCTGTGGATAATTTGAGTAACACCAGCCTTTTATAATGAAGCTTTTAGCGGGATACTTATAATACAGGTTCTACAATTTAAAAAGAAAACCATGTGTTTTGCAATTACTTTTCAAATTTCGCATACAGTTCAGTTCAAAGACTGAAGTTCAAGAACAAAAGGAATCTTTATTTTTTATATAGAAACCGACTTGTTTTAATAATTTCAGAACATTTGAAGTGAAGGATTAATGAACATTTCCATATCATTTTTTAAAAAAATTTCGATTTGAACAGTTCTACAAATTTCCCGTATTTTCAGGTGGGCCCTGGTTTTGCAGTTGCAGCTGCGATGTGGTGTCGCGATTACGCGCCTGAAAAGAGAGTTATTTGTGTCGAGGGAGATTCAGCATTTGGTTTCTCAGGTATTTTACAATCCATATTAATATTATAAATGTGAAAGTGAGTTTGTTTGTTCCACTTTCACGGCTCAACTCTTTCTGAGTTATGGTATTCGCATGTATAATAAAATCCCACAAACAATTTTGGAATTGTCTTAATTAAAAAAAAAAAACTAATAGATAAAGCGTATTATTCGGTGCAGGATTACATAGTTGATAAAGATGTGTGGATTTAGTGATGCAGTATTTCATGCAAGATATTACAAAGTTTGTACTAAAACACAGTTTATTTATTATTTTTCAAAAGAGTTAACTGCGGAGTTCTCTTCCCGTGGGTGTTGTAAGTGGCGACTAAGGGATAACACAGTTCCACTATCACCTTGGAACTTAAAAAGCCGACCGATGGCGGGATAACCATCCAACTGCTGGCTTTGAAATACACAGGTCGAAGACGGCCAGCAGCGTCTTCGGTAAGACAAAGTCAGCCCTGCGGTCACCAACCCGCCTGCCCAGCGTGGTGACTATGGGCAAAACACATGAGTTCACGCCATTTTTGGCACCAACTTGTGGAGACCTATGTCCAGCAGTGGACTATATTAGGCTGAAATGATGATGAACTGCGGAGTTTCTTGCTGATTATTCTCTGCAGAATCTACATTCCGAATCGGTGGTAGCTTTACTTTTATAAAAATAATAATCATTTTTAAAGTTTTAATTTGTAAAATGACGATTCGAAAGTGCTCATGATGTTTTTGATTTTGATTTTTGATTAAAAATTTTAATATTTTATATTAAACTTTTTGGAACAAAGTTCCTTACGGCTGGCTTCACATTTGGCTGGGCGCCCGAACTGAAAAAAAAATGTGATACTAAAACCGTAAGAAAAATATATAACGGAAGTGACGTAATATCAGTCACACGACTGTATAATATGACGTTTGTAAAACTAAAATATTACTAAAAAATAAACTTCTTTAAATTATTTATATAATTTTATACTGTTGACAAAAATAAATAAAGACACGTTTTTTTTTTTATTTCACTTAATAGTTTGAATTATTATTATTATTATTTTGTTTGATTTATTTTATTTTACGGTATTTTTTATGTTCTAAAATACTAAATTTCCTTAATACTTTTATGTACTTAATAAAAACCAATCAACAAAATTAAAAAAAAATCACGAACTAGAAAATATATAAAATTCAACATTTTTTTTTTCAAATTGAGTTTCTTCTATACTATCCCAAGGAACTTCGTTCCTACCGGGTGTCCCATGACACCACATAATTTTTTGGTATTATTTTTAAACTGATTCTCTAGAAATCATATGGTTTATGATATCTAAAAATGTCTAGATATTGTTAAAATTTAGACATTCGCGGGCGAAGCCGCGATAAAAGCTAGTGCTATAACAAACTATACACTATTGAAATAGCTTATATACATATTAATATTCTGCTGTGAAATTTCCTGCTGTGTCCTACCACAGTGAACATGGAGTTATTGTGACTTCCATACACTACTTATGATCTCTTCTCTATATCTAATATACAGTTATATTTATTTTTATTAATATTTTTCTTTTAACTCAGGAATGGAAATCGAGACTATGTTCCGATACAAATTGCCAGTGATCATAATTATTGTGAATAACAATGGAATCTACAGTGGATTTGACAAAGAAACTATGAAAGATATTCAGTCCGGTGGGGATGTGGCGCAGTGGTGAGTTATAATTTTTTTAAGGCAATATCTTACACATAATTTTTTTAAGGCAATATCTTACACACACATTGAAAATTATTATTTATATATTAAAACTATTTAAGCATTGACAATACACTTTTTTTTCTTGATGTACTCTATTTTTGGTTAAATTATTATCTGATAGGTTAGTAATTTTAATACAGAGATTCCTATCATATTATTGTATCCTACAACCTTCTTCCAACAAATATAGAGACCAAAACAATTTTGCTTCATTTTCGTGATAAAAATTACGACCTCAGGTCCATCAGCAGTTTGCTTGGTTCAAAGGTCAACAAGGACAATAATATCTAAAAAAAAATATTTCTGCAAACTAGGCATGATATGTGCAATAGTTGACATAAAGATTTAGGCATTAACGAACAAATTTTCCAAGATGTAATTGATTGATTCAGCCCGTGACCTCCTGTTGCTGGGCATAGGCTTCTTTCTCCATGTAGGAGAAGTGTCTGAGCTTACTCCACCATACTGCTCCACTGCGGTTTGATGGATATATTCCCAACTATGAGTAACGATTGCTATCAAGTGTTTATAATAACAACTGGGACCAACTGCTTAACGTACTCTCCAAGGCACGATGGCGAGACCCACGAGGACAGACAACCTTTGTCAATCACCTATGTGTGAGCGCCCACACAGTGAAAGCACTACTACACCAGAGGGATGTCAAAGTAAATATTATCTAATGTACAAAAACCCTTTATGTGATTTATAAAATGTATCAGTAATATTATTTTGTCTCTGTATATAAATAAACATTCATTTTTATTTTTTTACTTTTCGAAATCTAATAATTAACTATTCGATTTTTAATATTTAATTTATTAATTTCAGTACACCACCAACTGCCTTATCAAGTGAAGTAAGGTATGAAAAAATGATGGAAATGTTTGGTGTCTCCGGTCATATCTGTCGCACTGTGGAAGAGATTGAAAGTGCAGTGAAGGCTGCCATTGCAGTGACCGATAGACCTAGTATCATAAATATTCTAATAAGTCCACAGGCTAGCAGAAAACCTCAAACTTTCAACTGGCTAACGGAATCTAAACTTTAATTCTTTTTAAAAATCAGGCATTCGTTATTGGAAAATGTTTATACATTACCAATACATTGAAAACAAAAATGGCTTTTAATTATTTTGGGTCATGTTAATATGATGGAATAAATATACAATTGTTGAGATTTAGAAGTTAAGGTTTATACAAAGTATATTTTCGAAGTTTATACACAATGTTAAAATCATATTAAATATGATATATGTATATGTTAAGGTAAAGGGGAATAAATAACAACAATTAAGGTTTAATTCATATATTGTCTGTCTATTGAGTCACATCACATCACGTTTTGTATAAGTTGAACTTAAAATATATATTAAATACATTTTATATTATAAACTAAATCCCTGTATTTTCATTTTAATTGCTGTATGCAAATGAATCCATTGTGTTGGTTGTCCGAGGCAACTGAACATGAATGGGTAAAATACTTCACATCTTGCTGAGGCAGCCAATCAAAAAGTTTTCTATCACAGTTTGAGCTGTAAAATATTAATATAGTTAACAAAAAATAAAATAGAATTAAATATGATAAACCAAAATTACACATTCGTCAAAAAATTTACCCAGTTTGCAATTATTGGTTGTGGTCAGAGTGTAGGCATCTTGATCATAGTCATTAGTGAGTGTTAAATCGGCTCCTCTAATAAGGAGCTCATTGCAAGTGTAGGGAAAATCTGCAGCTGCTGCGTACATTAATGCAGTACTACCGGACTGAAAAGTAAGCCATAATAGCACAATACAATGATATCAATTTAAATATAGTCCGTTTTCTATTAGTACTTTCATTGCTATCAGAGAAAAAAATATAAAATTGTTTTATATTCTCAAAACACTAACTTAAATTTGAAAGGTATTAACTTTATCAGAACAAATTAGAGCTATTCTTACATCATCCTGAATATCAGCATCAGCTCCTTCATTTAAAAGAAATTTCACAACCTCGTGGTGCCCTCCTGCAGCAGCAAGATGGAGTGCAGTTTCACCTTCAGGACCTCTTACATTAACATTGGCACCACTCCTTAAATGTTATAACATATTTGTATTTGTTTTGCACATTAATATCTTTATTTACATGTTGCTATTTAAAAAGTAATAAAAAAATTTTTTAAACATTTTGAAGTGTTCCTTTGTTTCAAATCAGTTAAATTACTGATATGAAACAAAGGAATACTCCTCAACAATTAATTTAAAAAAAAAAATTGAGTATGATTAAGGTGATTTTTTTTTTAATTAATATTAAATTTACAGTTATATATTATTTATAACATTGCCTTATCATACCAACACCCTCACGACCTAGTATTCAACAAACAATGAAATGCCACTCTCACCAAACAAGGTCCTGGCAGCTGTTTAACTGTCCATAACTTGCTGCCCAGTGCAGCGCCGTGAGACCGTGTTCGTCCGTAATATCGACATACTGCTCCAGTTTCACGTCCTCACGAGTAACTTCTCCGCGACCAGCCTTTGCGTGAAAGCTACAGTCGGGCTGGGGCAATTCGGGGACTGGCGCCTGCGTATTACCTAAAAATGCGACCTTGAACTCTTTAAAACTATTCGAGTCCTCACAAAGGATAATCGATAGAATACTTAATGTATCTAACATTAGTTTGCTATAAAAAAGGATCACCTCTTTGTAAATTGGTCAACGCCGTGCACTGAACAGACTTATAAGGTGTAAATGCACTCTTTCTGACTCCGTTTAAATTAGGCGCCCATCGTTGGTATCCTCCACTTCCACTCTTGCTGCTATCTTGACTTGCAGATTCAAAGTCATATTTGAAGTTGTCAACATTTTCCTCGTTTTCTTGTTTAATATCAATACTCTTTCCTTCGTTTTTCACAGATATACCTTCCTCCATTTTCACCTCTGACAAAGAAAATTGACAACTGACATTGACAACAATTTACGTTTTAACAGGAAACCAGAGATAATAAAATTATAAGATTTATACGCGGTGGTCCAACTATTTCAAGGGTGAAATATCGATTCACTGAATCGAGTCAGTACAACATATCGATTTAAAAAATCGATTTATTATCGATTTGAGATTACCATGCATAATTGCATAGTGACTATCTGTATTTGTGACAAATGATTTGTTTCTTGTTTGATTTCAATTTGAAAGTTAGTATTTTAGTAACTGAAATTTAAATATTAGAAACTATAAAAAACGTGATTATTGTTTAATTCTATTTTGTTTAATTTTTACGACCATGTCAACAGCCGGAAATGTTCAGCAGTTACAACTAGATTTACAAAATGAACTAATAACGGCAAATCAACTTTTGAGGCTAATGTAAACTTTAATATTATTTATTTATACCGAAAGCAAATAATTTTGCTAGATAATTTGTAGTAATTTAAATCAGCTATAAAAAATAGTTGTCATATCATATTATATTTTTACAGATCATTAGAAGTCCAAAAAATTAAAAATTTCACTAATCCAGGCAGTGACTTTGAAGTAAATATCAAACAAGTAAGCACCCATTTAATAGAAATGTAGCTAAAAGTATTACTTATTATTGGCAAAGGGCACAATTCTTGGCTAATCTACAAAATAAGACATATTCGTGACACGACTTTCCGATACTATAGGATTAAGTTTAAAATGGTTTAATGTGACGATGTTCTCTTCTACCACTATGCAAGTGCAGAAAGTTGAAATTTTTTCATAATCTTGTAAGGATTTTCAGTTTTAATAACGGTTTAAATTTATGGATATCAAAATGTAAACCTAAAATAGCTACAAGAATGTGTTCTCTTTGTTAAATAGTTTATTAGTGACTGTTATTTTTTTTAAATAAGTAAAGCATGATTGGCTGAAAGTAGCAAACTAATTTTAATCTATTGTTTTCAGAATGTTGCTACAATAGCTAATCTTGCAAGTATACAGCAATTAGATATAGAAAACTTACCTCCGGTAGAACATCTGCAGTTAGATTTGAGTCAACACACAAATCCAAATATGTCTTACCAACAACATGATAGTTTTAGGGATAATATGGATGAGTCTCAGTAATTATTAACTAAAAATCTAATAAATTGTATGGTTATATGTATAAATTTTACATTTTTTAAGTAGATTTTAAGATAGTAAAAGATTTGTTTTCATTATGAATCTTGTTTTATTAAAGTTTTTGCTTTAGTCTGTCACCAAAAAGTACTACCTTTTAAAGAACATTCTACTATTTTTCACTAGTTCTATTTATGTTTGTGAGGTAAACAAAAAACGTTTAACTTTGGTAGATAATTTGTATTTGCTAAAAGTTTTACCAATACAAATTTTTGGTTCAGGGTGAGTTGTGTCTCACACACAAGCTCACACAAGTGCAAATCAGACAAACACAAAATGTGTGTACCTTATCAAATGCTTCCGAATTACCTGATACATATTTTTAAAGATCAAGTAAAAAGGAACATGTCTTTTTATTCATCCACTGCAATTTTTTATAGTTTGTTATAGCTTCTTATGAAGGTCTTAAATATGTCTGCTTATTGTTATCCCAAAGATAATAGGCTGATTGATGGCTACATTGAAGAGTCTTTGTAAAATAGATTTCAACGTCGAGGTAAAGTACTGTACTGTACCATAATCTTAGTTTAAACTCATCTTATCTCACTTACCACATGAACACAACAATATTTGAAAGCAGTATTATATGACTGTGGACTTCTGTAAGATTTAAGTACTCCTCCAGTTGGACCACTCCAAATTTTGAGTAAGACGTTTCCTACTATGCCCGGCCTAAATAATACTATCCCTAAATAGTAAATATAAAACATTAAATAATAGCAAACGGTTGAGTACATGATGTCAATTTAATTGTGAAATTCTTGAATATTAGTATGAAAAGTAAACATTGATGGTTTAGTTTTCAATCTTTTTTTTTTGTTTTACATTGATGAATCATTTTGGTGGGTAATTATTATATGGTAAATATAATTAGTATTACTAAAATGTACTTATTGTGCTTAATAAAATAACTATGGCTTACAACTTTTTATTTAAATATATTAAAAAAGTAATATTACATCACATTCAGTTTATTTAATATCTTAAAATGTTCAACATACGATAAAAAAATTACATGATTAGTGTTATTGTGAACTAATTAAGTAATTAACATGTTTCTAATGTCAGGCACATATTTGATTACATTTAAAAACTATACAAACTTTTAAACAGTAAATATCCCTAAATAATAAAGTAAATAAACACTAGTACACATTTTACGAATTTAAGAATTTTTCACGATAAATGATTTACTAAAAAAGTGTGTGTTATATGTTAGGAATAAAACTAAAAAACGGGTGTGCTTACGACTGAAGTAAAAATTCTTTAGCAATAGGCCTGCACTGTGTCTTATATATAGGTACGAAATGTAACTGGCTATGAGAGAGAGAGAGAAAAAGAATCTGCACCTCTCTTGCTCCGTTCGCCTCGCAGATCACACTTTTCGTAACGCTCTCGTCACGCATTCACCAGCTTACTCCCATATTAAACCTAGATCTATTTATTATATTGATGGCTCCTAAGTATACTGTGAGTCAATAACAATTTTCGATAATTTTATTTTTAAGATATTAATAACATTTACTTCATTTCCTATCTACCTATGTTAAAAAAAAATCCTAAAAATAAAACTATCCCTATAAATAACGAAAAAAAAAACAATATTTCATAAATTAATAACATAATATGAATTTTATTTTACACAGTTTAAGGCTATCAATATAATTATTTAATTTAAAATGATTATTTATTTCTTTTGATTGTGTTAACATTTGAAATATTATAAACCTTACGCTCTTCTTATCGACTTCCTGTAAAGTTATTAGAAGTAGAGTTGACTCAGTATACTTAGGAGCCATCGATATGAGAAAGTTAAAACATCGAAACAAAAAAATAATAATAATTAAGACGAATAAAATTTTACAATATTTCTTCCGCCTACTTTCCTATATAATATTGGGTTATTTTTCTAAAGCCATGTGGTAACAGCTTATAGACTAGATAGATAACAACTTAATTTTAATCTTTAATTACTGCTGAAATAAAGCTGTTTTTTCTTTGAACTTCTGTTTCCGCATAGCCTTCTCCTCAGCCTCGCGGCGTTTTTCCTCTTGTTCTTGAACGATCTCGTCGTGGAATTTGTTCGTTTTCGCGAGCTCTTCAATCTTTGCCTCAAAGAAATTCTTTGCTCCATTAACCCCGACTTGATCAACGTTGATCTCAGTTAACCTTGCAAAGGCTTCTAATCCCGAATCTGATTCAAGTTCACCAGCTCGTGCTTTCCTAAACATAGAACAACTCATTACTTAAATTATTATAATTTTAAGTGTTTTGTTTTGTAAATACCTATATTCTCTTAAAAATACGTATTGACTGTTCGATGTAGGTACCTAACTTAATCTTATCGATCTGTAAATTTCATTAAGATAGCTTTAGAAATGTAACAAATATCCTACACTTTTTCTTAGAAGCACACTCTGTAACGTTCCACTGCTGGGCACAGACCTCTTCTTAAATGTAGGTTATAAGGGTCGGAGCTTAATCCACCTGGGTGCTCCACTGCGAAGTTGGTGGATATATTTCCTATAACGAGTTACGATAACTACCAGGTTTCCGTAATAACATCCAAGACCGATAGATAAACTTATTTTCTCATTTATTGCGTTTAACTTAATGTATTCTCCGAGGCACGGTGAGGAGACCCACAAGGTCAGGCACCCAATTCGGAAATAAATATTTGTACTAATACAAATATTTACTCTGAGCAGACTGAAAACAAAATGTGACCACCATTGCTTATGCGCCAATACAGCACACACAAACCACTTCACGAGATTCCTTCACCACGTTACAACAAATATTAAACAAACAAATCTTCGCTTGAAAAACGGTAATCGCAAGACTCCAAATTCATAAAAACAGATATTTAAGATGTGACGAAACGTACACCTTTAAAGTAAAATCTATATTATATAGGTATATCAAAGGAATTCTAATTATGCAATTTCTCGAAACACGACAAAAATGAAAGTTTAATATTGAACAAATGTTGTATGGCCTTATACGACCCTTAATTCGTAATCGATACATTTTCTATTGGGTCCAAGTCTAAAGAAACGCTTGCAGACAGCTTTTTAAAGGCTTTTATACGTTTATCTATTATACATGTACCTACCCATGTCACGTTGAAGGTAGTTTAGCTTTTTTAGCTAAATATAACATACCTGTTCGTATTTTCAACCGACTTCCAAAGAAGGAGGATGTTTTCAGTTCGATTGTTTCTTTTTATGTATGTTTCCTCAGAACTGTTGAGTGGGTGGACCGATTTTGATGATTTTTTTAAATAGAAAGGGGGTGTGTCATGTGGTCCCATTTAAAATTATTATTTATATTAATTGCGATCTAACAAGTACTTTTCAAGCTATATCTGTTAATGAGTATTTACTTGACTATTATTTCGCCGACTTATGTTGTATTATACTGCATAACTTTTCACTAAGTTTACAGATTTTGATTAAGTATTCCTGTTTTAGTGTAAAGCTGATACTTGTCTTGTAAGTCCCATTTAAATTTGATCGATATCTGATGACTCCTTTTAGAGTAATCTTAGATAACGCGCTTGTCTATATTTTTTCGTCTACTTATATTAAGTACTTCTCTATGTAATTGAAGTCGATTTTTTTCCTTTGCTAGTAAATACAATGATTTTAAATTTACTACTACTTACGTTAAAAGAAAAAAAAATCAATTGAATTTTAACATTGACATACCTATAAATCAATAAGAATTCTCGAAAACTAATCTTGTTGTCGCCATCTTCATCGACTTCATTGATCATGGCTTTTAAACCAAGATGTGTTTGTGGTGCTCCAAGGCGTTCCATCATACGTTTAACTTCAGTGATATCTAGAAATCCATCTTGACCTTCGTCGAATCTGAAATTAAAATTTTTTTGTCTATTAATTATACACTTTCAAACTGTAATGTAATTACGAACACTTATTTTAATAAACTATCGCTTATCGTTTTATCGTTTATTTTTAATTTGACTGTATTTTTTATGTATGTTACGTCAGAACTTTTTACTGAGTGGACCGATTTCGATGATACTTTTTTGAATCGAAAGGTGGTGTGTATCTTATGGTCCTTTTAAATTTATCGCTGACTACTTTTTAAGTAGTCTTTGATAACGCATATTTACTTAATTAATTTTTCGTCTACCTACGTTGTATTACTTGTCGATGTAATTGAAGTCGGTTTTTTTCATTTGCGAGCAAACAAAATTATTGTATTATCAATCAAACTCTTCTAGGAAAATTGTGAAGAAATCATATCACCACTAACCTAATTACTGCTTTTAAAGAATTTATCATCAGACAGAAAAATAATGTATGCTCATCTATTTTGTCTTTCCTTTGTCCATTTTATTTACGAAGGTCGCCGTCAAGACAGATTACTTTATTTTATACCTTTTCGAAACAAGTTATGGATCCTTGAAATTGTGAGGGATTGTTTTTATTATTTGACTTCGTTATGAAAAAATACAAGAATGGATACAAAATTTCACACGATTTTTTAAATAAAATTGTAATCAAATTAAACAAGTTTTATTAATGTTATTTTTAATAGAAATAAATGCGTTTCAAAATTTATGTAGGCGTAAGGAAACTCTGAATAAATAATAACTCTGAATACTCTATAAAGCCTGTTTTAAGAAAATTTAATTAGGAAATGTATGAACAGGGAACGTGTCACATAAACCTGTTATATTGCCTGAAAGCTTATTTGACTTGATGACTTCTTATCCTATCTGGGCTATTATAATAACCTATGCTTAAGATAATCAACCCGTTTTTGTAAGTATATAATCCTGCTAATATTATAAACACGAAAGTTTGTATGTATGGATGTATAGATGTATGGATGTTTGTTCTTCCTTCACGCAAAAACTACCAAATGGATTTTAATGAAAGTTTACATTAATATAGCTTATACATTAGAATAACACATAGGCTATAATTTTTTGAGATAGTGTGTGAATTGTCCAAAATATAACGATAATTGTCCAACCAACCAAATTCGAGCTATTCTGGCGTACGCTGCAAAAACTGTGGAGTTTACATGTACATATATAATGTATAGGAGAAATGTTCATCTTAATTAGTCCTACAAATAAAGATAATTGTGTTAGCTCGCAAACGAAAAAAAAAACCGACTTCAATTACATCGAAGAGTAATACAACGTAGATCGACGAAAAAATAGTCAAGTAACTACGCGTTATCAAAGATAACTCAAAAAGTAGTTATCAGATCTCGATAAAATTTATAAGTAACCACATGATAAACATCAGCTTTTGATTAAATTAAAAATTATCAAAATCGGTACACCCAGTAAAAAGTTATTGCGAATTTTCGAGAGTTTCCCTCGATTTCTCTAGGATTTCATCATCAGATCCTGGTTTCCTTATCATGGTACCAAACTAGGGATATCCCCTTTCCAACAAAAAAGAATTATCAAAATCGGAACATCCAGTAAAAAGTTATGCGGTGTAATACAACGTAGGTCGACGTCGGTCGTCAAGTAAAAACGCATTATTAGATATAACTCGAAAAGTAGTTGTTAGATCTCAAATAAATTTAAATGGGACCAATTGGCACACACCACCTTTCGATTAAAACAAAATCTGTCGAAATCGGTCTACCCGGTCAAAAGTTCTGATGTAACATACATAAAAAAAATACAGTCGAATTGAGAACCTCCTCCTTTTTTGGAAGTCGGTTAAAAAGTATGCGACAGCATATATCTATCTATTACGAGTAAGCCATTGTCGCCAAAACAGTGAACCATAAATACAATAAAAATTGATAATACATTTCTAATGCACATTTGGTACTAACAAATTGATTTTTATATCAAAATAAATAGGTACTTTTATTAAACTTCGTCTTTTACACCACATCATTTAGAGATAATTAATATCGAGTTACAAATAAATAAAATTGGAGTTTCTGTTTGTAATATTAAAATAACCGCTATTTACTAAATGCATATAGATTTGTACACGGTACATATACCAAAATAACATTTTTTACAATTTTTGTGTCTATCTGTTTGTTCCAGCTAATCTCTGAAACGGCTGGACCGATTTTGACAGGACTTTCACTGGCCTAGTATACCTGACGTAGCAAGGAGTAACTTAGTCTGCTTTTATTTCATAAATTTATTTATTTTGTAACTCGGCGAACTGAACAACAACTTTTTTGTTAAATTCCACGCGGAGGAAGTCGCGGACACAGCTAATTTAAAATAAATCTTGTGATAAATATATGTGAGTGGGAATAATCATATTTATGTGGTTTAGGAAAATATATTTCCAGGAAGTAAGTACTATGCGAGATATTGCCTACATAAATACAATAACGTTTTAATAAGGTGTCATAATAACTATGTAATTACGTATGTTTAAAGACGATGTGAATAGTGGTACTATATTCAGTCTTCCATAATGGAATAAGAACCGTTGTTACTGCTTTAGGACAAGTTACTCCATACATAAAGTATTATACGCGTGTACTGCATATTGATGATCACAACTAAATAATACTGCTCTGGGTTAGCGTTAGGGGCGCAACCGACGACGCGTTGGTGCAACGGTTACAGTCCTAGTTTGTGGCTGTCGCTTGAGGGTTCGATCCCTACACATAACACACATTTGTATTGGCCATACAGATGTTATGATGCTGTGTGGTTACGGACGTAAAGAATATAGCCACCCGCTCTCTTCCCGTGGGTGTCGTAAGAGTCGACTAAGGGATTACACAGTTCCATTATCACCTTGGAACTGATAAAGCCGACCGATCGCGGGATAACCATCCAACTGCTGACTTTAAAATCCACAGAGTGAAGAGAGGCAGCAGCGTCTTCGGTGCGACAAAGCCAGAATTGAGGTCACCAACCCATCTGCCCAGCGTGGTGACTATAGGCAACACACATGAGTTCATGCCATTTTTAGCGCGAACTTGTGGAACTATATCCAGCAGTGGACTGCGATAGGTTGAAGTGTGATACAGATGTTTGTCGTAGTCTGGGTGTTTGCGCAGTCCTTGTGGGTCTCCCACCGTGCCTTGGAGAGCAAGTTAAGCCATCAGTCCCGGTTGTTATCGTGTACACCTGACAGCGATCGTTACTCATGGAAGGGAATATATCCGTTAACCCGCATTGGAACAGCGTGGTGGATTAATCTCTGATCCTTCTCCTACGTGGATAAAGAGGCCTATGCCCAGCAGTGAGATATTACAGGCTGAAGCGAAGCTAGGCGAACCGCTTATCATCAGGTAGACCTTACGCTTGTTTGTTGAAGTAGTCGTATAAAAAAACATTTGTATATTAAACGGAGATAAAATAAAAGAGAAAATATTATAGAAACTAGTTTTTAAATTATGTAACTACTTATGTAAAAAGACATTTCTCTAAAAAAATTAATAACAATGTGCTTTAGGAATCCTACAAAAAGTCTTCTTATTTAAAGTCTCCTCAAGATTGATATCTGTCCGTCCATCAAAATAACATCTGTAAAAATTAAAGGGAATCTCGAAACAAGGACCATCAGATTTTCCGAAATATGTTTATTGTAAATATGTAATTTATTTTGTATACATAGCGGAATTTAAAAACAAATCAAGTATTTAACAGTGGTACTCTTTACGCAAAAAAACAACTCTCACTTGACGACTTCCTATTTTAAATACAGTAGCATTGTTTGTTTGGAAGTGCTTGAAGTCACAACCTATCGGCATTCTTTGACATAGTTCGCCTCGAGACAATACAGTTTGTAATCCGCAACTAGCGTTAAGTTTTGCCAGTGAATGCATTTCAATAGCGTATGCCATGGCATATTGTAGGTGTCTTTTGTGAAGGTTATTGACATCGGTATTCATGCACAACAATAGGTTTAGTTTTGAAAGAGAATAAAAAAGAAGTTTGAGGCTGAAAATTAAAAGTTAAACTTAAAAAATCTTATCCATCGTTTTTATGTCGGTAAATCGGTCTCGTGCGCAGTCAAGAAGTATGTATATTTTTAGACACGCCTTGGTTGTGTTATTGCAAAATTGCAGTAGATTGTTCTTCGAGGACTACTTGCATAAAACTATTTACATTTACACTCAATGGAACGTTGTTACGATGATTTGTATTTGTATCTAAAATATTTATTTTTTATTCATAGTTATAAAATTATATTGCTACAGTACTAATATGATAAAAGTTCAACATGCCTTTTTTATCATCAACTTAATTACTCTCTTAATACATAACCTTTTATGAGCAAGTATATATATATATATATATATATATATATATATATATATATATATATATATATATATATATATATCTACTATAGGTACCTACCTAATTAGCAAACTGTAATAAACGTAGTTCATATTTATATCCTTTTTTTATTTTCTAACTTTATTCTGCAAGTTGTACCTCGGTATTTGAGATTAACAGAAAGTCTCAGAATCAGAATTATGTTATTATATTTATAGAGCTTTTGTCTCGTAGGAAATTCTAACATCGCTTTTAAGTTTAAGAATAAATAAAACAAGTAAATAATCGAGATTTTAAAGTATAGTAGTTAATAGGTAGTGTACTACCAAATCTAGTAACAACCCTAAATAAACATTACTATATATATAGTGGTATGAAACCTACAACTACAACTAGCTAATACCGCTTTTTAAATCGCACATAAAGTTGTTTATTTATACGTTAGTAAGCATTCATTTATAAGTAGGTACTCTAACTTTTAAAAACAAGTATTATAAGGACTACATATGGCGATTTGCTGATACCGGTTAGGAGAGCGGACTAATCCCTGGTTTTCTACGTATGAACATTATAGGTAGTTAAAAAGATATTATTCCCATATTTTAAGTTAGTTTCGTTGTCTTAAATAAGAACCTCATCAAAAAATTTCATCCAAAACCAAAATTTAAATGTAAATTCTTTTACTTCCTTTTAATATCAATTTCGTATAGACCATCACAAAAGAAAAACCATTCGATAATATACGAAATATCGTCAATATAGTATTATAATAAATTATGGAAATATAAAGTCACAACTGAATTTTATGTAATGTTGTTCATTTCAAATTTATAAGCAGAAAGTAGATAAATATGTTTGGACTGTTTCATTACAAATGTGTTATCACCATTGTTGTCGGTAGCGTTCGAAAACAGCGATAAACTAAATGGGCAATATTTAAATACATTACACCCAAGACAAAATAATGTTTTGCAGAAATAAAAAAATCATCAAAATTTATATATTAAGCCCGTGCTTATATCACCAACATACCATATTCATACAAACAGGATATACCTAGCTGCCAAAAGATAATTAAGCAGTCATAACGTATTAACTTCACGTTGTAAATAGGGCGTAAGGCGTAATAAGTTGATACATTAATAATAGTTATTTAAATAACAACATTATAATACCTATATGCTAAGTAATAAAAATATTATTACTAGTCTTCTAAAAATATCTTTCGTTGCCTTGTGTCGATTTAAAAAGTAGGTACTTTATTAATTTTAACTTTCTACTTTATGGCTAAGTAAATAAATTTTGTATGATAAGAAAATTGTTTGTTAAGTAAGTACATACTTATGTACATAGATATTTTTGTGTAGCTAATAATTAAAAAGTGCCATTCTCTTTTCTGTAAGGTTGAGGTACTTCTCCAGTCAGGCTACTTCAGATTTTGAACAGAATATTTTTAGCTGTGCTGGGGTATATGGAATGGGCTGTGTATGACATTGAAGTAGGTAGAAGGTAGCTTTTATAATGCTAAATTGTATTTGCATTCTATAAATTTTATTGACTTCCCCAGTCGGGCAGCTTTATTTTTTCACATCGATATATATTTTCTGCTGTTGTCTATCTCAATAAAACAGTCAATAAAGTAAAAGTTATTACAATATAAACAACTTATTACGTATGCTGATAGAATTTTCACACAGCTTCTGTAATTACAATCTAGGTAAATTATTTTTATCTAATATTAAATAAGAAATAAAAATTTATCTAAACATAATATAGGTATAGCAACATACACATGAAGTAAATATCTTAGTTCTAAATTAGTAATAAACTGATATTATAATCTTTATTACAATTATTTCTGATTTAGATTAAAACCGAAATAATACTAAAATATTTTTTGAATTAATTTAACTTGAATGACATTTATTTCTTGAGGATGATCTCTTTTTCAAAATAATTTAAAAGCTGAAGCGATATTTTTAAAAGTTTTAATCGTTTATTTTTAACAAATGCCCCAAACGTAGTTCCTCGTGTTGTGAATAGTCATTACTGTAAGAATTCTTAGCGGGAGTCCATTTGGTGTATATATATGATAAATATATTAGATGGATATATTTATAATATTAAAGGTTACTTGAAATATAGGTCTATATCAATAGAGCCTAAGATTGGTTTAAGATAGAATAATTTTAATTGTACAAATATAGTATTTATAAATTACGCTGTGTAACATTCTACAAATACGTTTACTTACACTCGTGTTTCTATGGCTTTAAATTTCTTTGTCTCAAATAAATTCTTTTTTTACACTGGCAGGTTTTCAGATCCTGTTGGAGAGCCAAAATGGTGCAGTGAATAGAAGATGTAAATCAATACAGATAGCAGGTTCAATCTGGGCAGGTGGGAGTTTTTAATTTTATGTCACTAACGTAATGAGTTTTTGTAACCTATGTCTATATTTATAGAGCCCGAGATTGGTTTGTTTATATGTTTTGAACTAAATTTCGAACTCATGGTTAAAAAAAACAGTAGCTGTTAGTGCCGTTAGGTACTTTAAACGCAAACATGATTGAAACACGGTATGCATGTAGTTTAAGTATTTACACATTTCGTGATAAATGTGTTGTTTTGATCAGAAATTAATCAGGTCGACTAATTAGGAATTAGGTCAGTATTCTTATTACAAGAACTCCCATAAGAAAACTGCAAACGAGGGCAGAGATAATGAAATGGAAACGCTCTACTATCTAATGGCGAGCTTTACACCGTCGAGCAATATTTGATATATCACAGGAACTATTATAAAATATGTATTTGAGACAAAAATTAGTTGAGTGAAACGTAATTCATATACAAACAAACAATTATTAATAATTTTAAAACTATAGAATAATAAAACGATAAAGTAATAATATTTTCATCAATAAATGTGATCAAATGCAAAATTTATTGACAAAATTTGTACGAGGAACTAAAAGGTATAATTTAATTGGTTACGTATTATGTTATTTAATCGACCACGACTAGAAATTGTATTTTAACATATTAATATTTAAAACCATTGCGTAATGTTTATTTGTAAGTTTTGGAACTTCGGATGTTGAAAGGCGACATTAATATTTTTATATGAGTTTTATATGAGTAGGTACATAATTTCGAGTTAAAAAGTGTTATCCGTATAAAAATGTAGGTTATAAACTGGCCAGTATAATTAATAAACATATAATTTTAAATTAACAACACCCATGTGACTAATCGTTTGACTAAAAAATAAATGTGAATCATGTGGACAGTAATTTGCATATACCTAAGTTTTTTATTTTCCGAAAATCTATTCACTGTACCTACTCGTAAAATTTATATTACCGACTCTGAAGTTTTATTAATACTATCTATGAACAAATAGCTTCGTTGAAATGATTCTAATGTAGCTTATCTATTTTAGAAATTGTAAACCTATACTTCTCTGTTGAAAGAAGTAAATTTATTATTCTTTTATTTATACCTATATGTTTGATATATTATTATATTCACATATTATAAAGAATCACACTCTTACATACAAAAATAGTATAAACTTGCTATTGGTTTTATATATATATTTAGTATCACTAAATATCACTAAATATCTATATAAAACCAATATACTAAATATATTAATGTATTACTAAATATATAAAACCAATAGCAAATTCGTTTCATAAGATATTGAAAGATAAACAATTGTTGTAACCAGTGATGATCAGATCATTGATAAAAAGGTTTAAGCAACAATTTGTGATTTCATTGATTGAACGCAGGCAGAACAGATTATATTAAAAATGGTATTACAAAACAAGTGAATGAACGATTTCTCAACAAACTTTTATTGTTTATTTCCGACCTAGCTGCATTTAATTTCCTATTTTTTATAGCTTTATCGTCCGCAATATTGAAAATGACTTAAAAATCGACACTTTCGATTATTAATTTTATTTTGAGTTCATTATATTGTATTTATTAAACCAATTTTAATAACTCTTTATCAATAAAATTATCAAATAAACGTTCCTCTTGTTTTGTGATAGTATGTAGATAGGTATAAATAATTATTTTATTTTAAAAAACAGTTGAATTTTATAAGTAGGTACTTAATATAGAATTACGCTTTCCTCGTTATCGCTAGTTTTAATAATAGTTGGTAGGAAAATACATTGTCTAACAATGTGTTAACTTTAAAGTGCGCTGTTAGTCTTGCTATTATTTATGAACAGACTTATAATGTGAAGGATATGGGTGCATGTGATATCGCACTTGGTCATTGATTTGTATTCTAAATTGATGACACATAAAATGAGTGACTAAGTAGTAGGTACCTATTTGATTCAAAAGTTTTTGCGTGAAAAGTGCTTTTTTAATAATCCTAATTTATAATATTATTTTTTGTTTGTTGTTTAAACAAACAATATAAAACAATCTTTTAAAATTGTAGAATAGTTTTGTTTGTAAAATTAAAATAAATAATTACTTCAGAAAAAGTAAAAATGATCATTCACTAACCAAATTATATAATACACAGTACATACATATGTATTATAAACGTATATCATCAGTAACTTTAAACAAATTATTACTCAAAAACTCTATTTTTAACTAATTAACGATTTACTCAATTAAATTACCTTGAAATTAATTGGTAGCTAATCCTTCATAAAATAATAATGTATTTTGTAATACGGTCTGTATTACAAAATACATTTGTTCAATTTTAATTCAGAAAATTAAATATGTTTTACAATATATTTTGGCATATTCTCTCCCACAACCGGCTATATTATTGTACAAGATTGTAAATATTGGTTTGCGACGACGACTTCATTAATTTTCTTGTATGTAACATAACTAACATATTGTGTGATATTCCTATGGAGTGACGTAGTCATTGTCGACTAAAACTCCTAACTGCTCCTGAATTCCATGGAACATAAACACTTAACTATAACAAAGTGTTCTTTAATGAATTTATGCAGCCTATTACTGGTGTATTCGAGTATTAAAGATATTGTTGACAATTACAATGTTATCGATACCATTATTACTAAAAAATATATTTATCGACGGATCATTTTTATATCGTCGGAATAAGCAATAAACCTTAATTTTATAATGATATGACGTTTTTCTTAACTGATAATTAGGTATAATTATATATCAAGTCGACATCAAACGATAAGATCGTTTTTGGTTATATCATCTTTTTTGTTTCAACAATGTCATATATGTAATGTATAATATTTATTTAAATATATTATCAAAAACAAAATATTGTAAGTTTAAAATACAAGTATTGTCATCGCTTTTTAAACATACAAATTGCATGTTAAGACTTCTACAACCGTAAGTACCCGATTAGAAAAAAGGTCAAGCTCAACCAGATCATGTATCTGGACCGGATCAGGATAGAATAAGGCATGCCAGACCCGGCAAGCTCTATCAGGACCAGGTCTGGTCCAGATAAGGATAGCCTGATGTAAAATATAATCAAGTATGGTAAGGCATACTGGATCAGGACCCGGTCTGGTCCAGATCAGGATAGCCTGAAAGAAATTACGCGAACTGAACCTGAATCGCGCTATTAATGTTTTCAAGCGCACTTAGTATATACAGTCTAGCAGGAAGTCCATTTCTACACAGTGGAGCAGTCGTAAGTAATAGGAAATAGTTAATAAGTAGTTAATTATTAGAAGTTAATAAATAGAATTTAATTAATAATAATAATTAATTAATAACATAAATACAAATAAAAATAATTAATATTTAAAGTAAAAACATAAATAAATAATACATTGGAAAAAATAAACGGAAATAAATATCATAATAATTATGTTAAGTAACATATTTATTATATCAATTCGCTTTTTTTTTTGTTAAACAATTTTTTCAAGAATATGCATTCGTATTTTTATAAGGACCGGATCGAACCGGCTGATCAGGATGAGATGAGATTTCCTAATGTGGACCCGATCAGGAATAAGAATACTTTTTTTGTAAAATAATAATAGATAAATATACGTATACAAATGTTCATAAAATATTATTGTGTAATAAATAAATCTATGTATACTCGTACCAATAGAATAAACCTACCAAATATTATACTTAATTACAAAAATGATTTCATTCACTTCATTTCCATAATATACGAAGCCAGTATAAGAAGTGTACCTATACAGGTATATAATACTTTTTAAACTTGGTTATAAAAATTTCATTTAAGTTGGTTTAGGTGGCATACCTCCCGCCGGGGTTTGTAGAAGAATTCGGATTCCTGCGACCCCGGCACGGGCGACGAAGGTGGACACCGCTGGTTTTTAGTGGGTAGTCCGGCATTGCACCTATCGCCGGGAGTCCCACACTCCCGCTGCCAAGCTAGGCGGCGGGGTCAGTGCGTAAATACATTTTCCAGCGAAAAAAAAAGGTGGCATGCCTCACCTATATCTCATCAACGTAACTTTTGACGCGCATAATTGAATGTAATTTGGCGTAAAATGTGACGTGAGATAATAATTATGAGATATCTCATTTACTAGGTTAGACTTGCTGAGAGAATCATAACTCTCACAACTGGATCTTCAACATTGGATTTACATGAAATTATCTAGTTAGCATCACACGCATTTATAACAGATAAGATAAGGCCTATTTAGGTTGAATTTTAGTCAACTGTCTCGAATTCGTAATGATACTTTGCCACATGGAACGATTAACAATTGTAAAAGATTTTGAAGAAAATGGAAATGCTAAGATAGTGTTATTGTAAAACTAAGTACCTAACTGTCATAGTTTTCTAAAACAAAAATTCTATTAGGGTTCTAGGGGGGTTCAAAAGGTTGCAGAAGTAAAGGTACTCATATTTATTAAAATAATCCATAAATGTAAAAATTTTTGAAAGAAAAGGTAGAATAGAGACTTAATGGTATACTGTAGTCAGAGAATTGTATCATTAGGTACAGAAAACCAATGTGTGTTAAACATATAATAATAACAGTATCTAAAAATATGTAATATGTTTTTAAATATTATTATGTACAAACGTTATGCGTCCTATTATGATCCAACACCTTCAAATTGATGAAAGTTACGCAAAAATATTTGCCATATTTAATTAAAACATTTACCACACAATTTTTATTTTATAACCTTGATATATATAATAAACTACCGGGCACTGAAGTCATATAAGAATGATCGTAAGTGAAAAATTGCAGATTTTATTACTACGGGAAGTTTCAGAGGGGATCACAAATAGTTTATAAGGATAAAAATGTACGTACGTATTTTAAAAACTATATTTCAAAATTTATTTTCAAATTATAAATATTTTTCGAATAATGCGTTAAAAATATAATATTTAAGGTTGGTTCTTCTTATGTGTTTTATTACGTACTCATTACTACCTAAATGCTGTCTAAAACTGTATGTTACATACAAAAAAGTACATAATCAATTTCAGCTTTTTGAAAAATTACAAATAAATTGAGATATATTTCACTTGCTTTAAATACCCTTAAATATTCAAATAACAATGCAATCGAATTAAGAACCTCCACCTTGTTTGGATGTCGGTTAAAAAGTGATTCTTTTGGTGAGTCACGGGGTCACCGCCATAGTAAGCAGTTGTCACTGATTTGTCGCGTGATATCTCGACAGTCGCACTTACCCCCCATGCTAACCAATTCCTGACGAGTGCTGTTATCATAACAACTGTCAGTCTGCCACACTCGGTAAAGTAAGTGTGTAAGCACAATTCCTCGAATTTTATGACATAGGTACGTAACGAAGTGTAGCAATGTAAAATTTTAATGTTTTATACAAATAAAAGTATAGATACCTAGTACTTAAAGATGTTTCCAAAATAAAATTCTGAATATTAAATATCATGTATATTAGAGATAGAAACTGAATACATTTTACGTCAAAATTATACGCTTGAATATTTTATTGTCGACAATTATTCGATAAGATCAAATAAAAAAATAATAAAAAAAAAACAAACGATTAAACATAATTAAGTAGATGTGTTTTTATTGTAAGTGTTTATTATAGAGTTTATTAAGTTCCGACTAACGTGTTTTTCATTTATGAATAAAATCGCATGAATCGAATGAGACATTGATGACTAATTGTTGACACACATTATCGAGGAAACAGGTATTTTACGTTACGCTTAAAATGAGCAATTTGCCGCGGAATCACTGGGAATTATAAATTTTATGAATGAGTAGCATCACGTTCTTTTACTATACGACGACTTAATAAGAACGGAAACGGAAGAATGAATAATTATTACTTACGCACTATTAAACGTAACTTATCACGAAATACGATAAATATAGAAAGATAAGTTTACAATGAAAAAATATTACAAAACATATTGTATCTGCATAATAGTTACAATTAGTATCAAAACAAATTGCCCACCGCGTTATTTTTTTTATACTACTATATACTAGAATACGGACTCAGAATTTTATTCTTAACTAGCCGACCCGTGCCCACTTCGGTGGGCGTTAATTATTACCAAATAACATACTTTAAAGAAAATATTTTATAGCACTAAAATAAATAATTTGTTGCTCCAACGCCATCTATCAAAAATGGAGAAAACGTCGTCGATAGACTAAAATAAGACTAAATTAATAACGTCGAAAGACTAATAAATTGTTTTCTAATAGCGATAGATGGCGCTAGTTTATTTACCATTTTGATATTATATTTTAATCTTTTTCTTATTTACTGAATTTTTTGTTCAATTACAATAAAATATAGCCTATGTCACTCCTGAATAGTGCAGCTTTCTGTTAGTGAAAGAATTTTCATGATTCGATCAGTATTAGCGAAGATTACCCCCTACATACAAACAAAGTTATAAACTTTACCTCTTTATAATATTAGTATAGAAGCGTAGATTTTTGTTTAACGAACAATTTGTTATCAATTGCATTAACTCATTCGGTAAATATATCAACGGGTATTTCAATAACAATACTTGTAGTTAAATTGTTATTGTACAGAAATATATTCTTATTTGTTTGGTATAATATAATGAATAAGCGTTTTTGTTTAATAAACACAGACGGGGAAGTGTAAAATGCACTTGCATTGACCTACTGATTACCTACCGAAATATTTATGCGGGTTGCTGACGCATTCGTGGTTTTGTCCAGTGTAAATATTTAATAAAACATTAAAATGTTGTCCTTACCACTCTATTACGCACTTTAAACATTATACACAATATGTATGTAACTAATATATTATGTACGTTTAACAAGTATCTATCAGCAATGGACTGGTGTAGGTACATCCAGTCATTAGAAAAAAAAAAGTTATGATACGTTTCATCCATTACTTGCTATTTTATGTGCCATTGGTCTTATATACTCTCCCTCTCTCCCTATACTTTAAAATATATATTTATACGATAAGACAGTATACGCTACATCGTAACAATAACAAATAAACATACATTTATACACTGCGACTAGGTTACTTCTTAAGTGCCTAATGTCTATGAAATTTGATAAATTGATGCCCATAAAAATTCCAGAGGGTTATAACAATTTGGGGACATTTAGATTGAACGTCGCGCACAAACATTTTGACGGTTACTCAACTTTATTTGAAATTCCGTAACGATTAAGTTAGTAGACGCGTGTTACAAGTTTTATCAGTTACCTTCGCTTGCTGAGGCAATTAAAAAATTTAAACTGCTGCTTTTACTTCACAAATCGTTAAATATTATTAACCTGAATTTTGAACGTTAACACATATTTTTCCGTAATCGAGACATCAAAGTGCATCAAAATGATCGCCGTGTGAATCCTCGTTTGTCTTATTAAAACATAAATGAAAGTTGTAATGAAATGAATAATAACTTTCATAATAGTGTGCCTCCTATTCACACCCAATGTCTCCCACGACGGGTCGACATATTATTTAATAAATTATACCTATTATAGCTTTTATCAATTTAATTTAATGCATTTGCTTTCACTTATGTAGGTACGATTAAAACTTTGTTAATATACAAACAATTTGCAGAAGCATTTTTATTACCATATATTAAAATTCTTATCATTGTTTTTTTAACTACAGAACTTATGTTTATAGAGTTTTAGATATTTATTGTTATAAATAATAATTCGTACGTTACTCTTACTGGATAGTTACTCTTATTGGTTGTTTATTCTTCAGGTATCTATAACAAGTAAGTATACCAAGTAAGGTCAGGCGTACCTACCTATACCTACTGTATAAAGTCTTAACTACGATTTGCCTGTAGTGTTATTTGGCAATTGTTATGTTACTTGAATAACAAAAACTACTCTGAATTACTATTCAAAAGTATCAATATTTTTATAGCCTTGAATAGGTACTATTAGTCTTAAAGCACAATAAAGAAATTGTAAAAAAATAAAGGTAGTTTTACAATTGAAGTAGTTTATAGAACCAAAATGTTACCTATTTTCATTGTGTGATAATGAAGTTCATTAGTCTTAACACATTCATTTACCTGTCTCATGTAAAACGACAGCGACAAACACCTGTCAGGATTATTACTGGACTTGAAGAAGAACGTAAATTAACAATTAATGATTTTACCTTGCAAAACTTATATTAGGATCTAATTTTAACTTACTTGTTGAATGTGTGTTCATATTGTTTTATTTCCTTCCTGGAGAATTCGTGAAACTCGGTATAAACATTCACGAATTTATATTTCGGCTTGACCTCAACGCCTTCCTCTAATTTTTCGTTTATGGCTTGCCTTCTCATTAAAATGCCACTAAGTTCGTCAGTAGCTGCCATTCTGGACAAGGCGCGCAAAAAATGGTAAGAAAATGTGATTTTTCGAAAGGACGAGATTGCGCACGAAGTATTAACACTGTTCACTGTCGTACGGTCTTACGAGAACTGGTAGTTTGGCCGGTCTAAACTCTGAAATCGGCAACTCGGCAGCAGTCAGTGCGTCGCACTCCTCGCGCTCTCGCGTATCGCAATCAAGTCGCGGGGGACGGACGGATCGACGCAACCACGTGCCGCGCACTGTTCTATGATCAAACTAAATCTTAAAGCTGCCTCTGGTAGTACACAAATGAAGCTTAACTCTATAGCCATGAATATTTATTGTAAGAATGTCCTCGCTTTAACAAAAATCATAATACATTAAGCTACTGCTATGAATTTCAATTTTAAATGGCAGTATTATGATATTATACAAGTATATCTACATATATACTGATATTATAGCGTGTACTATCAAGTACCTGTGTGATAAGTTCAAGGTTAGATGAAGGTCTACGTTAGAGAATAAACAAGTTTATCTAAAAATGTAAATGTTTTCACTATTAACGTAATATTTAACATAAGAAGGGTTGTAGATTCACAGGGTTTTATAAGATTGTCTACTTAATCGTTTATTGATAAAGTTTATTTCGCTTATAAGTTACTGATTAGATTTTTCAGCAGGAGGTAAAGCTGCTACTATTCAAAGGTTGCAAATAGTAATGTCTGACAGATAGAGTATACTTTGATGGTGTATAAGAAAAACATGTCATAAGATTTTAGATACCATATATATTAGATAGATATCTGTTGGATGCTGATGATGATGATGTGATGATCTGTTGGATAACATAATATGCCAAATAACTTTATCAGCAGCCAGTTAAATAAGCCCATAGTATGCTAAGTAGTCAGGAAGTCAAGATTTTAACCCTTTCAGACCTAGTGTGAAAGTTTGAGGAGATAAAGATTTTTATCTAGTAAATTAATAAACAGCTTTTTATATGTCAATATTGAACGTTTTCTAAAACAAATCTCGTGTGCACAAAAAAGGTCGTAACTATACCTTGTGACGTAATATTCAATAAGCAATATTAGTTAATAACATTAAAATTTTTGATACCTAAATGAAAGAGTTATGTAAGTTTCTCTGAGGTGTGTATTTTCAGGCGATTTTCAGTAAATCTTTTTTTTTTTAAATATGTTCAATCCGGTCATCTTGAATGCTGAAAGGAGGAGGACGGAGGAGAATCACTAATTTGTACACAATACTTAGGAAACCCCAGGTATCGACCTATGAACGATAATGAGTTGGGAATATTGTTTGCACTGCATACTGCCACAGGAGTAGGTATTGAACTAACCAATTATAAAACACTTTGGAAAATCATCGTGAGTATTCGCCTTTTTATTAAAAAATATACGCCTTACTCTTCTTCAGTCTCATCAATGTTGGTGTGAAAATTTAGTTTTATACCAGAAAACAAAAAAGTTGGTATAAGAGGTCGACCGAGTGGCAGCAGCACTTTACCAGAGATTCCGACGAGGCCAGGAGAAGTGCGACCCACATTGGGTGTATTGGTCATTTTCCTGCTCACAATGCATACCAAAAGGATGTACCTAAACTGCTTTGTATGTGAAATAGCGTTGCCGTTTCGTACCTGACAGAAGAAACTCATATGTGCGTAACAGATACAATTATTTATATTACCCTGAAAAATCGCATTGTCTTAAATATACACGCAATGACATTCTTTAGGCTGCAACCATTCACGGTCAACTGTCGTCCCTTAGCTACAAGTTACCGATTTCGATTGGTTTCAACACACACGATTGGCTGTCTCGTGTTTGTGCTGATCATTTCATGGTCATACTGTTACTTTTTGTCTTGTATATGACTTTAAACCGTAGCGTGCATTTCATATAGGCAGAAAGGCACTGCCTACCTTGGCATGTTACTAATAATGATATACAAAACATGATTATTACGTATTTTTGTGAAAGACATAAAGAATAATTCAATTTAAATCCGCTCCAATTTGAAAAACGTGCCGTCATATATGCGCGATATCAGCGCTTCGCGCAATCGATGATGGGCCGTTTATGAAACTTCTGCCTACAATCGCTAACAAATGTTAGCAATGACAGTAGGACGTAAATATAATCCTACAATTTTATGATGTCATTGCATTATTTATGGGTGAAGGACTGCTAAACAAGAATAAACATTATAATATTAACTGAGATAGAGCACAGTAGGATATTTCCTGCTCCAAATATTCAGCAGCCCGATTGGGTTATATAATATCACTGTACTTTTTTATATAAACAATATTAACGGCACATACGCTCACTTTGTAAATGTGAAGTGAACATTCAAAATATGGGTTCCTCAAATAGTATTTTTGTAAAAGCATAATTTTCGAGCCCTGTGGTTTCATTAACATTGATTTGACAGAAAACTATTCCAAAGATACACAAGTGGCAAGTTTTCTGGTAAAGGCCGCATCGCCTCGACCTTACAGAAGAAAATTATGTAGTGTCATGGGACACCAGGTAGGAACGAAGTTCCTTCGGATAGTATAGAAGCATCACAATTTGAAAAAAAAAAATGTTGAATTTTATATATATTTTCTAGTTCTTGATTTTTTTAATTTTGTTGATTGGTTTTTAATTAAGTACGTAAAAGTATTTAGGAAATTAAGTATTTTAGAAAATAACAAATACCGTAAAATAAAATAAATTAAAGAAAATAATAATAATTCATTATTATTTTTGTCGACAATATAAAATTACATAATTTAAAAAAGTTTGCTAGTAATATTTTAGTTTTACAAAAGTCATATTATACAGTCGTGTGTGACTGATATTACGTCACTTCCGTTATATATTTTTCTTACGGTTTTAGTATCACATTTTTTTTCAGTTCGGTCGCCCAGTCAAATGTCAAGCCTGCCGTAAGGAACTTCGTTCCAATAATACTGTTACACAGCTAAATAATACTGTTTTCAAGCAGTGTTGTGTTCCTGTTGGAGAGCAAGGTAACCAGAGCTCCTAGGCGAAATGGGGATAGGGGTCGACAATGCGCATGCGATGCTTCTGGTGTTGCAGACGTCTATAATCTACGGTAATCACTTACCATCAGGTGAGCCGTACGCTTGCGTTTGTAGACCTAGTTATATGTATATAAAAAAAATTAAATGTAACAGACTTAAATGCACAGAAGAAAATTTTCCGCTCAAAACATGGAGCAGCTCGAATGGGGTAGTACCTTACGAAGATCACACAGTGTTCCTGTTAGTGAGCAAGGTGACCAGAGCAGCTCCTGGGGCGAACGACGACCATAGTTACGGTAATCATTTACTATCAGGTGAGCCGTAAGCTTGTCTGCTGATCTAGATATTATTCTTCTTCTTCTTCTTTTGGAAAAGGATAAGAAAACTGTAATACTCTGGAAAAAACGTTACAAAATTTTGCTCAGATACTTGATACAAAGAAAACATTTCACTATCATCGTTAATACGACATAATTCGATTGGCAGGAAGGGACTGGATAAAAGCAGCTAACGACAGGCAAAAATGGGGACAATTGGAGGAGGCCTATACCCGAAACCATGACAGATTAATCTCAGATACCTTATTGATACATTTTTCTATACATACGCAGTTTTCTATACATAGTTTCTATATATATACATATATGAAGTCATGGATATGAAAAAAGGCTTATATAATAATAATAATAATATGCCCACACAAAAACAACTGGAAACTTTTTGGTCAGGCATCTGGGAACAACAAGTACATCACAATGATAAAGCCGATTGGATAATTGAAGAAGAAAATAAATGGAATTCAATTGAAGAAATGGAATTCACAGAAATAACTGAAACAGAAATAAATAACATTACAGCTAGATTGCATAACTGAAAATCACCAGGAATAGATAAAATTCATAACTTTTGGTTCAAAAAATTATTTTCTTTACATAAGATCATTGCTAAAAATTTTACAGATATCATTATTGGTAAACAAAAAATTCCAGATTTCATTGCTACTGGAATAACCTATATGCTCCCTAAATCACAGATTTCTCCACAACCTTCACAATACAGACCTATAACATGCCCACCAACTATATATAAAATCTTAACATCAGCAATAACAACAAAAATCAATAAACATGTTGAACAATATAATATAATAGCGGAAGAACAAAAAGGATGCAAGCGAGGCCACATGGGATGTAAGGAACAGCTAATAATTGATTCTACTATTCACAAACATGCGACTTCAAAAAATAGAAACCTACATTGCACATATATAGATTATAAAAAAGCTTTCGACAGTATACCACATTCTTGGCTGATCAAAATATTACAAATATACAAAATAAACCCGAAAATAATAAACTTTTTACGCGATATTATGACCAGGTGGAAAACCACACTTTATCTGACCGCGAAACGAACTAACATCACAACTAGAGAAATAATCATTAGGAAGGGGATCTATCAAGGCGATTCCTTGAGTCCTCTGTGGTTTTGCCTCGCCTTAAACCCCCTGTCACATTTGCTGCGTGGTTGTCGGGCTGGATATTGTCTCAAATATGATAAACGAGATACAATAGTCTCTCATCTCATATATATGGATGATATTAAGTTATATGGAAAAACAGAAATGGAAATGCAAAAATTAATAGATACTACAGTACAATTTAGCAAAGACATTAATATGGAATTTGGTTTGGAGTAGAACATTCACATTAAACGAGGCAAGATACGGCCAGGCCATTATGAAGTTAATGATACCGATATAATTACAGCCATGGAACCCACCGATTTGTATAAATATTTAGGATATAAACAACTTAAAGGATTAGATCACACAGAAATCAAAAACACTTTAACAATAGAATTTAAAAAACGAGTCAATGCTCTTTGTAAAACTAAACTAACAGGCAAACATCTCATTAAGCCCATAAATACATACGCTATCGCAATTCTTACATACTCATTTGGTATAATAAAATGGACAAAAACAGACATAGAACAAATAGAGCGGACGATACGCACCACACTCACTAAACACAATAATCTACACCCAATCAAAAGAGAATATGGAGGAAGAGGCCTTATTGATTTGAATCATCTTTGTCAAAAACAAGTTGGCAATTTAAGAGCTTTTTTCCTCTTAAAATCACAGACTAGCGAAATACATAAAGCCATAGTTCAAAATGATTTTAACTATACTCCACTAAATTTACACGAAGACATAAGCTCTCTAAATACCCAAAGTAACGATCTTCAAACACAAAAACTAGATAGCTGGAAACGAAAAGTATTACACGGCCGCCATCCTCACGATCTAGAACAACCCCAAATAAACACCGCAGCCTCAAACAAATGGCTTAAAATAGGAAACCTATTTCCAGAGACCGAAGGATTTATAATAGCGATACAGGATCAAATAGTCAACACTAAAAACTAGAGAAAATTTATAATTAAAGATTCCTCAATACCAAACGATAAATGCCGCAAATGCCACGTTCAACCAGAGACCATCCAACACATTACCGGGGCATGTACAACACTAACACAAACAGATTACACACATAGACATAACCAAGTAGTCAACATTATTCGCCAAAAGTTAGCACTCAAACACAAACTCATACAGAACACAAACACACCTTATTATAAATATAAGCCACAAACAGTCTTAGAAAACGACACACATAAGCTCTATTTTGATCGCGCAATACTTACAGACAGGACCATCCACTACAATAGACCGGATATAACGCTCCAAGATAAATTAAATAAAATAACCTATCTGATAGATATTGCTGTTCCCAACACTCATAACCTACAAAAAACAATTTCGGAAAAAATCAACAAATATACTGAACTAAAGGATGAAGTAGCTAGAATTTGGAACCAAAATAAAGTATACATAATCCCAATAGCTCTTTCCACGACAGGTGTTATCCCAAACCATCTGTTACATAGTCTCAAACTACTAGAATTAAACGAAACTCTTTACGTCACCTTACAAAAAGCCGCCATTTTAAATACATACCGAATCGTAAGAAAGTTCTTGCAAATTGACGAACACGAAATCCCACACAACACATAATTTTAACACACCACACGCTGCATTTACTTGGTTTTGACCCGTAAATGCAGAAAAACCAGCCAAAGGCTGAGAAAAAAAAATACCGAAAAATAATAATAATAATCATCGTTAAAAAAGTACCGATGAATGTGAATAAGGAAAATACGATAAATATTGTGTTTGCTGGCAAACGAAATAAACCAACTTCAATTACATCGACAAGTAATACAACGTAGGTAGACGAAAAAATTAATAGTCAAGTAAATACGGATTATAAAAGATTACTCCAAAAGTTGTAATCAGATCTCGATGAAATTTAAATGTGACCACATGATAAACATCGGCTTCCGATTAAATTAAAAATCATCAAAATCGGTACATGCAGTAAAAGGTTATGCGGATTTTCGAGGGTTTCCCTCAATTTTTCTGGGATCCCATCATCAGATCCTGGTTTCCTTATGGTACCATACCTGGGATATCTCCTTTCCAACAAAAAAAGAATTATCATAATCGGTTCATAAACGAAACTTCGTTTGACCCCTGAACATATAATTAAAAAAAAAATATATATATATATATATATATATATATATATATATATATATATATATGCATAACGTATGGTTTGCAGACAGTTTTTCGAGCGGACGTATGGTGTGGGGACATTTGTATACTTTGGAGACTGGTTTCAAAGTATCTTTATATTAAGCGTATGGTTTGGGGACAGTTTATAGGGAAGTATAATTTGCGGACTGTCCTCAAAGTATCTTTATATTAAACGTATGGTTTGGGGACAGTTTATAGGGAAGTATAATTTGCGGACTGTCCTCAAATTATCTCTTCTACTTGAAAACCTGGAAGGTATAGTTTGGAGACATTTTTATTCACATATAAAGTATACTATAAGTCGCACTCAACAATATACGTAACATGATAGATTTTCTATTGCCACCCTTAATGAGTTCACGGATTTTATATTAGACATACACTCCACTAATATTTTATAAATAAACAATATCTATTTTCAATAAAAGACTTTAATAGATAAAGCATATAGGGATAGAGTAGATAGAAATATTATGATTACGTCCGACAATCGCGTTGGCATTAAAAACACTCACGTTGTATTATGTTCTTCGTCTTGCTACTGTGTGAGTAAGGAACGCAAAAAAGTTTTGTATAAAAAAATTTGCGTTAGGAGTCGCCCATATTTAGATTTTCCAAATTATTTTTCTCTTGTTGCCAATAGTTTTCTGAGCGAAAGCTAACTCTAATAATGTAAAAAAATCTCCAAAGCCAAAACGATGTATGTTCGCAATTATTCGTGTTTTCGGCTCAAGGACATTGAAAATTTATTTATTATAGGCATAACGTATGTTTTGCCGACACTTTTTCGAGCGGACGTATGGTTAGGGGACATTTGTATACTTTGGAGTCTGGTTTTCAAACATTTTCATATCTAGCCTATGGTTTGGGGACAGTTTCTAATTTATCTAATTTATCGGTTCTTTCTCCATACAAACGTAGTCGACTGTTTTCTCCCCGGATAATGACACTAGATCAAATATTCTTGTAACGTAAAACCTTTAACTTTCATGACCATGCTTTCATCATCATAGGGAATAGGAGTCTTCAAAAACTAGAAATATTGCCTATTTTTAACCGACTTCCAAAAAAGGAGGAGGTTCTCAATTCGACTGTATTTTTTTTTATGTATGTTACATTAGAACTTTTGACCGGGTGGACCGACTTCGACAATTTTTTTTAATCGAAAGGTGGTGTGTGTCAATTAAAATTTATTTGAGATCTTACAACTACTTTTCGAACTATATCTAATAATGCGTTTTTACTTGACGCTACTTTCGTCGACCTACGTTGCATACCTTTTGCATGTTGCATAACTTTGCATAACTTTTTACTGGATGTACCAATTTTGATTATTCTTTTTTTGTTGGAAAGGAGATATCTCTTATTTGGTACCATGATAAGGAAACTAGGATCTGATGATGGAATCCCAGAGAAATCGAGGGAAACTCGAAAATCCGTATAACGTTTTACTGGGTGTACTATTTTGATAATTTTTAATTTAATCGAAAGCTGATGTTTATCATGTGGTCACATAAATTTTATTGAGATCTGATAACTACTTTTTGAGTAATCTTTGATAACGCGTATTTACTTGACTATTTTTTCGTCGATCTACGTTGTATTACTTGTCGATGTAATTGAAGTTGGTTTTTTTTTTCGTTTGCGAGCAAATACAATTATTTTATACATTTTCAGACACTCATTAAAAATAATGCGTATTTACAAAAAACCGAGAACAGAGGCATGGCTGAAGGTTTTTTAGTAACATAAAAATGGCATGTTTTGGGGAGGAAATAGTCGACTACGAAATTCTGTTTTGGTCATTGATTATCTACCTACCTAAACCGGTCTGAGCTGCAGTTATCCCTTTCTTGTCTCGGGGTGCGGCGACGGCATACAGCGAGACAGTTACATTTTATTCAAATACCTATTTTTCAGAAGTCTTTCAAGTACTCTTTCCTATTAAGAGTATGATTCGGGGACTGTCCTTAAATTATCTCTACTATTCAAATACAATCTGGAGTCATTATTGTACACATTTAACTGTTGCTCATGATACTCTAAGTCGCATTCGTCTATATACGGCAATCTTTAGATAGCGTTCCTATTGCCAACATTGATAAGTCCATCGATTTTCTTTTCGACATACACTCCACCATTATTTGATCTATTCACACAATATCACAATACCTATCAATAAAAGACCGTAATTGATAAGTCATATACCGATGAAAACGCTATTTCAATGGCTTGAATTTCTTACGGTATTGAACGGGGACGAAAAGGAAACAAAAGTTGTAACATATGAAGCTGACGCGTAAATTTGTTTTATGAAGAAAAATAAGTAATCAATTTATTAAATGTATTTTTCGTTAGTTAATTAATCGGAATTTCTAATACTAAAATTTATGATTTCATTTTTTTAAAAGATGCCAAAAAAATCGACAAATTGAGTTATCAAGGTTTTATTTTCAGGAATTTCACCTTAGGAATGAGGATACTTATATTACAATTAATTCCATTAAACGATATTTATTTCATGTAAAGAAATAAGATACATACATAACGAAATTTATTGAATAATAACAATAAATTTACGTTTTGTTATATATGAACCTTTCGAATCATCACTCAAAAAATTATTCTAATAAACTTGTAACTTATCGAAAACTAGTCCGAACTTAGCCGAACATAGAACATAGGCACGTTAGTAAGTATTATCCCTATTGAAAAATTCTAATAGGATCTCATCGAAAACGATAAAAGCCACTTAGAAACCGATAAATATCTATTAGTAGTGGATATTCATTTAAAAATGCGCGCGAAAATATTATTCAATGACGGGTTAGATACCGAGGACGTCACCCGCTCGATGTGACCTTCGCTTCGCGCCCCCCGCTGTTATATATAATAAATATATAATAATTATAATTGTACTAGGTAAGTAGTCACCCGTACAAAGCCGGCACAGGACACTAGAGAAATATAAATTTCGACAAAATCAGTAACAACGAGTAGGTGGTATCTTCTTGTTAGTTTTATAAAGTATTAGGATGCCATATCTTAATATTAATTAATTTTATTTTATTAATTTTAACATAAAATATATCACGCAAATTTTTATCGTTAATTTGAGACCCCTCGCTCCCTCTTTGTCACGCTAAGTCACACATTCAGCGATAACAAACATTACATAGCATACATATAACCTGTTTCCTGAAACAAAATTAATTTGTCTAGCATAAGAAAATCATGACTGTTTAAATACAAAACTGTTGAACCATGAATATGTTTTAATATATTACATTAGTGTAAAATCGACTTTTAATATAAAATATTGTAAAATTTTACGATTTCATAAAAAAATTAACAAATATTTTACAAACGCGGTTTCAGCTTCAGAGTAAGTAAAAGTGATATTTGGAAAAAATAGTTTGCACGGTCTTATTATGTACATATTTCTTTATAAATTCTTTTGTGCAATCTGCGACTACACCTGTTTTTCTCACTTAGTAGTCCCCCGACGCGACGACGTTTTGAAAATAAAAATATTTGAACTCACACACACACTGGGCAGGCGGGTTGATCACCAATCCGCCTGCCCAGCGTGGTGACTATTGGCAACACACATGAGTTCACGCATTTTTGGCGTGAACTTGTGGAGGCCTATGTCCAGCAGTGGACTGTAATAGGCTGAAATGATAATGATGATAATATGATTCCAAATCAGAATATTTAAGTGTATTTCTACATAAATTCTAATTTTTATCAAAATTTTATAATTTATTTTTCACTACCGAAAGTAGGTAGGTAGTGTAGGTACCCTAGTAGGTCAATAGGGCGAGAGCCGCCGTAAGGTTCGTATGTCGTAGCGCGTCCATCTTCCCGCGCGCGCGCCGAGCGATCGATCTTACGCGTATACCTAATATATCGTGTGCGAATGAGACCTGTCATTAGTAATTAGGTATGGCTTATCAATACACAAATGCAGAGTACGTGATAGTGAGTTTAGATTATACCTTGAAAAATCGCGGACCTCGATTGCCGAGGTTCACTCGGATACTTATATAATTAAACCTACCTACCTATACGATAATAATTTCTATGGCAACGAACACACGCCATCCGTACTGCGGCCCCGGGGAACTCCCCGCTTGTGGACTAGTCGTCACTTATTCGCGTAAACAACACTCGTTATTGCATTGATGATTTTAATATTGTAGTTAAATAGTAATTGAATTATTATTTTATTGAAGTGTGTGAATAATCTTTTATTTGTTTCTTTTTTTGGCCTTTGGAATGAAAATCTTATGTATGTAAAGATGAATAATTCAAAACCAAAGTTTATTAGGTAGGTAGGTACATACTACCAAAAATAAAAATTATTAGCACCTTTGTAAGTACAAATAAAAATAAAAATTAAAACAAACAAAACGTGCATTAATTTTTCCTTTAGATTCATACGTAATAAATATGTATAGGACGAATTCGGCGTTCTGGATATATCATTTAAGTGAAATAAGAATGCATGTTTTTATTTCGTTTCTAAGTACGTGTAGCTCTAAAAGACTTGTTTTTATACTAGAATGTTACTGGGATATTCTGTTTTGAGATATGTTGACTTAACATATTAGAAATACTTTTTTAAAATAATTTTATTTAATTAATATTTTTGTAGTACGGGTTTCTTGTCGCCTATTGATGTCGTTTAAAACATATAAAAAATTATCTGCACTCAACAATAAGCCAGGAAAGATTAACAAATTTAGTAACAATATCCATAGAGGAAGAAATATTGGACCATATAGACAAACACGAAACTACTGGGTCCCCGGACAGACTTCGTTCTGTCAAAAGTTAATACTAAAAATTAATTAATTTTGTTTTTTTACCATTTAAACCTTCCGTGGACCTTATGGAACATATAATACAAAAAAAGTAGCCGAATTGGTCGAGCCATTCTCGAGTTATAACGCTAAGCAACACTTATTTTTATTTGTATCATCATCATCATGATTTCAGCCTATTGCAGTCCACTGTTGGACATAGGCCTCCACAAGTTCGAGCCAAAAATGGCTCGAGCTCATGTGTGTTGCCCATAGTGACCACGCTGGGCAGGCGGGTTGGTGACCGTGTATAGATATCGCAAATAGAAGAGCGAGAAGAGTGGAAATAATATAATTTAAGTATGTTTATATTCTAACACATTTTACTCTTGTTTTTTTTTTTAAACATAGCATACCTAATAGTAAATTTAGCATTATTAGACAAAAGTCAACTATTTTGTTATTCATGTCTAAGTAGATATACAATTACATATAACACCACAAATAAGTATGTAAAAATTTAATCCGTGTTTTATTTATCGCAGTAATTGGCAAGCGGAAGCAAAATGTTTTACACATTTAGGAAAATATTATCTAAGTATATATGAAACTGGAAAAATTTATTTCGGTTAAAATTAACAAATCTAAAAAAAAAATAAGTTAAAACATGAAGTGTCGTGAAATAATTGTGTTTGTAGGCAAACGAAAAAAAAACAACTTCAATTACATCGACAAGTAATACAACGTAGATCGACGAAAAAATAGTCAAGTAACTAACGCGTTATCAAAGATTACTCAAAAAGTAGTTATCATATCTCGATAAAATTTAAATGTGATAATTATGATTATGTTGATAAAATATAAGATGTATATTTTAGAGACAGTTCCCAAAGTATACTCATATATACCTATATACATATTACAGTATATTCTGGGGACAGTCGCATTGTATGCGATATTTTGATTGTGCGAGACTGATGACCTGTAATACAGGTATTTTATTCCTAGCATAGGCATCAGACTCGCATCAACATTGACGAGGTTCGGAAAAAAAAGTATATTTGTTAAACGGTGAATAATTTTGTCTTCAAATCTGTATATCTGTGGTTTCAGTTAGATTTTCGTTGTAAATTAGATAAAAAGGCCATCTGATTTTGATTTATTTTATATGGGTTTTAATAGAATATGTTTTATATTATTTTGTGATACATTTTGTGATTTCTAGGAATTATCAATCAATAAAAACTTCGATACGTAGTTAAGTATGTGTGTGTAAGTAGTTTAAATAATTTGTGTTCGAATTGTAAATAATAAAAAAGTATGTGTTTGTTAGCTGTGATCACCGTGATATTTAAAAACTTTAATTTTATTTGTAAAGAATCAAATTGTAATTAAATAAATAAATAAATAATAAAATAAATTTTGATGAGTCCTCAAACCATACTTATAGTACATGATTGCTGATAAAATGTAAGATGTATATTTTAGAGACAGTTCCCAAAGTATACCATATTTTGATGAGTCCTCAAACCATCGTTATAGTATATGAATTGTAAAATAATCGAATATATTTGTTCATACGTTAACATATGAACATATGTTAATTATGAGGCTTGTCTTAAGACTATATTAACAAAATCACAATGTGTCCCAAAGCATACGTTATATATATATATATATATATATATATATATATATATTGAAGTCTGTAAAAAAGTGAAAATATATAATATATCTTTGCTACATTTTGAATATTATAGGTAGGAAAAGAATCGTTAAAAATGGCTTAAACATGAAAGAATCATACATACCTACTAATAAAGTAGAGTGGATAGGAAATATTTAAAAGTCATAAATTAATACAAACACGTCTGTTTTACAGCGTGAGGTCACTCCATTGGGTTATAGTCATGTAAAAATATATTTCGATTCAACAAAGGCTAATTAATTGGAGCTTTTATTTCATATTTTAGCATAATAAATAGAGGCAGTAATTTGACTACAAATTGTATTAATTAATTACTATTATTAACATATTTATTCCCAGTAGTAATTACACTAAGCATACCTCACTAAACGGATATTCTTACCATGTTTGTTACTTATGGCAGTGGTTATGCTTAGAATGCGCAGCTGCTCTAATGCTTCACACAGTAGTGCACATAACTGTTATATATATAAAAAAAACTTTTTATTTTTTAAGTCCCTATATTAATATCGTACTTCCAGGAACAATATTATTTAGCCTGTCAAAGCGACGAGTAAATTTTCTGCATAAATGTTGACTCGGTTTAATTTTTAACGATTACACTTCAAATCTCAATTTTTTGCAAACTAATTTGGGATATTAAATAGGCTCATTCTCGCACTACTATGGGATTCAAGATCGTTATAGATTATTAAGATAAATTACTAAGGAATTTCTAGACGGTTTCATCACTTCACTCATAACTTTAGCCTATCACAGTCAACAGCTGGACATGGCCTCCACAAGTTCGCACAAAAAATGGCGTGAACTCATGTGTTTTGTCTATAGTCACCATGCGGGGCAGGTAGGTTGGTGATCGCAGGGCTGGCTTTGTCGCACCAAAGACGCTGCTGCCCGACTTCGATCTGTGTATTACAAAGCCAATAGATGTATGGTTATATCGCCATCGGTCGGTTTTATAAGTTCCAAGGTGGTAGTGGAATTGTGTTATCCCTTAGTCGTCTCTTCGACACCCACGGGAAGAGAGGGGGTGGCAAGACGGCTTAGTTTAATTGAATAATATATTTTTTCTATATAATGTTAAGGAGTACCTGGGTGACCGAGCTCAGCTCGGTATTTTTAGTAAATCGTGAAGGATTAGTAGTAGAAGAGAGAAATAAAATGATTCGCTGCCGGTTTGAATGAAGTCTTTTTTAATCAACTTCAAAAAAGGAGGAGGTTACTCAATTCGGCTGAAGGAAACTCAGACATTACTACAAATATATTTATTAACAAAAGAACTACTGATAAAAATGGTTAAATACTTAACAATAAAAGGCTCGTTAAAATTACTGTGTGAAATATTTTCGTCTCACGAACAATTACTGTATGTATTTATGTTGCTAATATACTTACTACAAAATAACAAGTTCGTTTGAGATCAATAGAACTTTGGACTTTAATTGTCTCGAACAATGAAGCATCCGGTGGGAGATATAAGTATACAATAAAAATATCTCTGAGAAGCGTTTGTATAGATAAAAAAAAATGTTCTTTGTTTTGTATCGTTTAAGCAAATAATTAACTGATCTGAATATCTCAATTTATTTCTTAGCTAATTAAACATACTACGATTATCTACAAGTAATAGGGATAATTCTTAAGGTTGTGTCAATAATATTTCGATCTCTGGTTTTACTTCTTCTTCTTTGACTGGCTCTTTCCCATTTCATTTGGGGTCGGCCCTCCGTATCATGTGCCTCCAGACAACACGGTCCTGGGTCTTCTCTTTGGTGACTTGGGCTTGTTTGAGGTTCTTATTTACTACAGCGATCCATGTGATTCGGGGTCTTCCTCGTCCTCGGGGCTTAGTTTTAATATCCAGCACTTTTCTGGTCATGTGGTCAGATGGTCACCTCATAATGTGTCCGTACCACCGCAGGCGGCTCTCCTGTAGTTTTTCTGGGATAGGTCTTACTTTGAAGGTTCCTCGTATATATGTGTTTCTGACATGGTCCAGCCTAGTCACACCACCTGCCCACCTGAGCATCTTCATCTCTGCGCAGTGCAGTTGGTTTTCGTAGTGCTTTTTGAGAGGCCAGCATTCAGCTCCGTATGTCATGGCTGGTCTGACGGCTGTTTTGTATACTCGTCCCTTTATGCAAACGGGCATTCGGCTGTCACATAGCACGCCGGACAGTTCTCTCCATTTCATCCACCCAGTATTTATACGGTGGGTGACATCGGTGTCTATTGACCCATCCCTACTGATGATTGATCCTAGGTACTTGAAATGGTCCACTTCTTTTAGCTGGGTATCCTGCAGAAAGATGGTGTGTTTGCTGTTGACGCCGCTAAAGTTACAATGTATGTACTCGGTCTTCTCTCTGCTTATTCGCAGGCCTGATGTTTCCAGAGCTTCCCTCCACTTTTCCAAAATCTGCTGCAGGCTATTTGCATCTTCACTGATGAGGACGACGTCGTCCGCATACAGAATGTCCCATGGTGGCGCTCGTTGCAGATGTGAGGTGAGATGGTCCAATACAATATTAAATAGCAGAGGGTTGAGTGCGGAACCCTGATGCACACCGACCTTCACACCAAACTCATCGCCTGTTCCCGCTGGAGTTCGCACTTTGGCTGATACTTGGTGGTACATATCTTTGATAAGCATTATGTAATGCTCGGGCACACTCTGAGCCCTTAAAGCACGCCAAATTAGTTCTCTCGGTACCCGATCGAAAGCTTTTTCTAGGTCGATGAATATCATGTGCAAGTCCGTTTTGTTGTCTCTGTACTTTTCCATCAAAGTTCTGACCGAGTGTATAGCATCAATTGTGGACTTACCGGCAGCGAATCCGCATTGGTTTTCAGTGACGCTAGTTATTTCAAGTAGCCTTTGATTGATGACTCTTTCCCATATTTCGAAGGAATGTGAGATCAGCTTTATAGCTCTGTAGTTGTCGCAGAGTCTTATATCACCTTTATGTTTATAAAAAGGGATGAGAAAGCTTTTCCGCCATTCGTCAGGAATTTCATCAGCTAGGAAATTGTTGAAAAGTTTAGTCAGAAACAGTACGCCAGTATCTCCCATTCGCTTCCAGAATTCAACAGGGATATCGTCAGGACCACAGAGACAGATCTCTGGTTTTACTTGTGATAGATTTTTTTTTATAATATTACTATTCGAATTATATCAGAAATCTATTGCTAGCAAGTAAAGGAAGAGAAAATTTTAACTGAATCAATCCTAGTCTTAAATCAATTTAATTAGGTGTCCTTATGCGTATTGGAATATCGTATCGTATGTATTATATTATGTATCGTGTATATGTGTATCCGTGTATGTATAAGTATAAGTATCATATTATTTGTATCTACGTGTGTATACATTATTATGTATGTGTGCATTTATATATTACATAATTATGTATTTATTATATATTATATTTTTATTCTCAATATGTTTAGATTGTACACGTTAATTTTGCGACTGTTTGATAAGTTTCCTGTAGCAGGACTACTGGAAGAGATTCCATCATGGGATAAGTAGTGCCTTTGTACCAGCATTGTTTATAAGAGCTATTTCCTTTTGCTATCCTAGTGTACACAAATTGTTAAATAAATAAATAAATTAAATATTTGAAACAGGCAGTTATTTTTTTTTTAGTTGCCGATATCAACAAATAAAAGAGTTTCTATTAGCAATTTATATTTCAAAGTTTCTATCTTTTTTTGCTTTCAGTTTTATTAACCGACTTCCAAAAAAGGAGGAGGTTCTCAATTCGACTGTATTTTTTTTATGCATGTTACATCAGAACTTATGACTGGGTGGACGGATTTCGACAAATTTTCTTTTAATCGAAAGGTGGTGTGTGTGGTGGTTTAACCGACTTCCAAAAAAGGAGGAGGTTCTCAATTCGACTGTATTTTTTTTTTTTTTTTATGTATGTTACATCAGAACTTTTGCCCGTGTGGACCGATTTCGACAATTTTTCTTTTAATCGAAAGGTGTTGTGTGCCAATTGGTCCCATTTAAATTTATTTGAGATCTAACAACTGCTTTTCGAGCTATATCAAATGTTTTACTGTTATCAATGTTTTTACTTGACGCTTTTTTCGTCGACCTACGTTGTATTATACCGCATAACTTTCTACTGGACGTACCGATGTACCTTCGTTTTCAAACACAATTATAACAATTTCGTTTTTATGTAAGCTATGTTATTATAATGTATGTAGGTACAATCTATGGACTTTTGACCTAATAATTGTGTTTGCTCGCAAACGAAAAAAAAAACCGACTTCAATTACATCGACGAGTATACAACGTAGATCGACGAAAAAATAGTCAAGTAACTACGCGTTATCAAAGATTACTCAAAAAGTAGTTATCACATCTCGATAAAATTTATATGTGACCACATTACAAACATCAGCTTTCGATTAAATTAAAAATTATTAAAATCGGTACACCCAGTAAAAAGTTATTGCGGATTTTCAATAGTTTCCCTCGATTTCTCTGGGATTTCATCATCAGATCCTGGTTTCCTTCTCATGGTACTAAACTAGGGATATCTTCTTTCCAACAAGAAAAGAATTATCAAAATCGGTACACCTAGTAAAATGTTATTGCGGATTTTCAAGAGTTTCCCTCGATTTCTCTAGGATCCCATCATCAGATCCTGGTTTCCTTATCATGGTACTAAACTTGGGATATAGCCTTTCCAACAAAAAAAGAATTATCAAAATCGGTTCATAAAAGACGAAGTTATCCCCGAACATACATTAAAAATATATATATACGGTCGAATTGTCCTCCTCCTTTTTTATATATTTTCTTTTTTTTATGTATGTTCGGGGATACCATGATAAGGAAACCAGGATCTGATGATGGGATCCCAGAGAAATCGAGGGAAACTCTCGAAAATCCGCATAACCTTTTACTGAGTGTACCGATTTTCATGATTTTTAACTTAATCGAAAGCCGATGTTTATCATGTGGTCATATTTCATCGAGATCTGATTACAACTTTTGGAGTAATCTTTGATAATGCGTATTTACTTGACTATTTTTTCATCTACCTACGTTGTATTACTTGTCGATATAATTGAAGTCGGGTTTTCTTCGTTTGCCTGCAAACACAATTATTTACATCAGGTTCTTACAATTTTAGGAGATTTGATTGTATTTAAATAAAACAAGTAGCTATAGTAGTACCACATGTGAACGTATTTGTATGTTTATGAAAATATCATCTAAAGGACAACAACGGAAGAGAAAGGAGGAATAAATTTTTTAATCGCGCTAGCTTAGAAAACTTGACTTGACTGACTTGAGCTTTGAAAGCTAAGTTTAACTATACATGTTATATATATTTATATTTACTTAAGAGTAGATATATTATGGTCAAGTTTATTAATTCGCGTTAATAATATAAACAGAAAATTTCCAATTAACCGTAAACGAGGAAGGAGAACCACCATAGGTACATTGCTTTAAAAAAATACTAGCGCTATGGTCGAACAAGACACGTAAATACGTTTTTTCTCGACATTCCGCAATGCTATGCACTTATGGCTGGAAGGTTCTATTTGATCCTATCCTCTTTTTTGTCTTCAACAAATGCCTACAAAACTATAAACTATTTTTTTTTTTGATTCATTCATAATTCATGGAGGTAAGAGTTAAGTGCATTCTTTTTAATTTGCTGTTTTTAACTACAGTTTATTACAACTATATTGACATAAGTTAGCAAGAGCTTATTAAATATGTTTTTCTTATTGTAATATAATACTCTATTTTTAGCATAAACCAAGAAAAACTTAATCCATTAAACAAAAAAATAATCTAAATGCCGCTTTGTCATTTTTTTTTTACGTTGTCATGTTGTCACTTACAAACTTTTAAACTATGAATCGTCCCTAAAGATTAATAATGTCAAGGTGCCTGTTGAAAATGATTCTATGTAACCTGTCATATTATGTAAATAAGTCATAATAAATTTAACAGTTTGTAAAAGTTAGATTACGAACAAACAATTTTTATAAAACAATACAGTAACGAAGATGTTTTAAATTTTTGTACAAAGTAATAGTTTGTTCGGAATAGATATTTCAACTTGAAAAAATACCACATAGCTACCAGGGTAACCACAATGCTAAAATGCGTTAAGTGTTAATCCAAGGTGGTGTACTACTACTACTTATTATATAGAAGGTATTTCGAAATTCGGTATTTGAAATGGTAAATATATAATTTTTATCACAGCATTTTTTTTTATAAAACTGTCTATTAACGAGAAAGATAAAAAACTCACCGACTTTAAATTTTACTTGCAAAAAACTATTTTTACTACTTTTACTAAAAATATTACATTTTCTATAACATTGTATATATTGTCTATGTCAGTTTTACATTTTTTTAAAACATGACTGTTGCATCTTGATCTTTAATTAAAAACCACCTACTTTTAATTATATGATGAGTACTTTTTGAGGTATTTTACTATTTTACTGAATACTACGTCATCAGCGTCTTCGTTGCGACAAAGCCAGCCCTGCGGTTACCAACCCGCCTGCCCAGCGTGGTGTGACTATGGGCAAAACACATGAGTTCACGTCATTTTTGGTACGAACTTGTGGAGGCCTATGTCCAGCAGTTGACAGTATCAGGCTGAAGTGATGATGATGATGATGAGTTGTTAATGTCATTGAAGTCGTTTTTTCTTTTCAATTGCGAGCAAAAACAGTTCTTTAATTTGTGATATTACTAACATTGGTATTTCCTATTGCAGGAATAATAATATTTATTCGCGTTTGTGAAGTGTTACCACACAGCTTACGCAAACATAGAAAATTAGATTTTAGTTGAAAAGTTCAAATTTTGTGTAAAATTTTTCCTGTATATAATAATAGTAATAATCTTCTTTATTATAAATCAGAAAAGTTTAAAATAATACACAAAAAATAAATGTAGCAAAAGAGTTTAGAGCAACTTCCTCCAAACAACCCTTCAATTATGTATTTATATATTCGACTTTAACCTATAACCTGTGTAGGTTATAGATAGAACTTGAATATCTTTAAAAATATTTACGCTTATGCAACGCTTTTATAGAATGCGTTTCTAGTATGAAGTACGTGCCCTGTTTGAGCAAGGCATAAACTTGTGCGTTAGAAGTTGACGCAAGACGAGTTAGATCCCCTTATTTGTTTTGTGATTAGATATAGCGTTTATAAGATAAGCTATTGTAAAGTATGTTGAAATTTATTTGAGTTTGTAAATGAAATAAAACGAAATCTAGCGTTTTATATCTAGCGATATAATAAAATAAAATTCGAATTGAAGAATTAAATTTTATATGTATTTTAAACTTGTTTTCTTTTAAGATAATAAAAAGTTTGAATTAAATATTTCATTTTTAAATAAATTTAAAATATTGAAAATAGGCCGTTTTTTCCCGCAGGAAACCCATGTAACATCTTAAGGTGCCACATTATCTTGAAGGTGAAACGGTAAATAAATGTTAACATGACAATATGATTTCTATATATTTTTGATAACATATTTGTTGATATTTTGTTTCTGATGGATAGCTGTGTAGGTATATTTGCCATTATATTATACTGTAATGTTATAAGGAGCTGTTAGTTAGCCTGTAGGCTAAAAGCAGACTAAAAACCTCTTTAGTACATTTGTGCAAGACGCAGAGTTGGACAGGTACTTTTCAAAAAAATCAGAATATCTTGTTAGTTCACAAATCACATTTTGTAAATATTATGTTTGGGCATTTCAGTCGTCTGTGCTGGAATCGTAATAATGACATTTCTTGTGAATTGGATTTCTGCTCCGAGCGGATTATGGCATTTGAACAAATTTTTCTTTCAGTTTGGATGGTAGCCTTGTGAGTAGTAACCCTTTTGTCCTACTGAGAATACTAAAAGGAATCGGTCTCATTTGAAATCATAAACATTTATTAACAATGACTATTTTTGCCAGGGAAATTATCCAATAACCCAAAGTGGACCAACGCAACGTGGCGGATTGAGTTTCGAAATTTCTCCTGCATCGAAGAGAAGGCCTCCACTCTATAGTATTGGGTGTAGCAGTATCTAAGTTACTTTTCTATTTATTTAATGCAAGGTATCAAACATAATAGTCAATGAGCCCGTGAGGGTAAAACCTTCATTATTTTATGAAAGCTGGAATATTCTCAGCAGATGCTCTCAACACAGGTAGAAACCAAATAACGCCATAAACATAATAATGAATCTATAACAATGTATCCCCAAACTTTTGTAACTTACGTAATAATATAAAGCTGAATTTCATATATGTGACCCAGCTATTATACTTCCTCAGTAGCAGGACCGCTCGGCAGTTCCAACCCCTGGCCAGACAATGAGAAACTTTGAGCTTTTTAACATATTTTTTTCGTCTACTGGCCACATAATTATTTAAAATGACGAAGGTCTGACCCACACAGGCTCTTGGCCTACGTTGGAAAGCATAATTAAGTTGAGCGCGACTCGGTTTTAATTAAACATCAACGCTCCTCCTTTTTCAATTATCTATTCTATGACATACGGTATGTATAATGTGTCTATTAATGTTCATGTCATAATCAAATGCGTAGTTCTCAGTAATATTTCTAATTTCGTAATAAACAAAGGTATCCCAAGGGTTTACTGTAATGGTTACATATGTGACTATTATATGTGCACCGAGCCCAAACTGTACATTTCTCTTCAAAAGTCCATTTTAATCAGTCATTAGTTGTCACCATGAAGCGACACTCGAGGTGCATAAAAACAACTTTTCTTTTTAAATATGAATATAATTAAAATTATTTTAAATAATAAAATACTTAAAATTTATATTACGATTTAACCTGTAACATCCCACTGCTGGGTGTAGGCCTCTTACTCCATGTAGGAGAAGGATCTTAGCTTAATACAACAAAATTTACATTAAAGCCTCCAATATTTTATCTCATTTTTTTAATTGTGTAATTTAGTACGACGCAATATAAAATAATATCTTAATTATTTATAAAATTAAAATGAAAATTAGTCTTCAATAACACTTTAGTACAATTTTAGATCCAACAGCGTTGATCATATTCAAGATAACTTTGGTGAAAAAAATGCTGCGTCGGAGGTAATTGGTAACGTGAAGACCAAAAGAGGAAAAATAAGCGTGATTAAACAATATTTGATTGATTATACAGCTAACTCTAATCTTCATGGCTTAAAATACATCGGAGAAAGAGAAAGAACTTCAGTCGAAAAGTAAACACCGTCCTATTCGTTCGAATTTATTGTGAAAAGAAGTTGTAATTATAGTGAATTCAATAAAATGATATATATTATTTTTAGAATATTTTGGCTCTTCATGTTCACTTGCTGTGTTATACTATGTGCTGCTCTGATACGCAAAGTATGGATAAAATGGAACGAAAGCCCTGTCATTGTGAGCTTTGCAGAAAATTCTACACCAGTGTGGCAGGTAATTTAAAAAAAAAAAAACTTAACATAAAGCGGAAATTCAGTATCCCTAAATGTAAAAAAAAAAACATATAAAAGATCCAAAAGTCATAATACATTATTTATTTATTTAATGGATAAAAATTATTTTATGTTCGCTTGCGAATAAGACGATACAGGGTTGTCTGCTGAAAATCTGGGTTAAATGTTGGTTGGTCGAATTTTCAAAATAAAGGCCAGGAATTTTCAGCTAACCCGTTTGCGTTTTTTTTTTAATAAACTAAAATAGATATAAAACAATTTTTGTCCATTAAGACATATGGTAAATAAACAAATGAATAAACGCCTCAAACTCAACGGGGCTCAATTGGATTTACTTTTGTGTCCGGGGCCCGGAAACACACAATAAACTGCACAAACGCCCAGACCACAGTAAGTAAGCAAGAAAGTAAAGTTCGTTTTTAAGGTAAGAGACTGAATATCCATAGATTTTGTAATAGCAATGACAATAATTTAAAATATAAAACAGTTACAAAAATATTAAATTTGCAGATCCCTTACCCAGCAGTAACAATATGTTTTGAAACGAAAGCCCGACAAACGAAATTTAATTTTACTTATTTTTATCATCTCAATCAAAATCAAAGCACCTCCGGAAATTTCACAGAAGAGGAGTAAGTATAATAAAACTGTATATGTACTAATATTATAATGAAAATAATATAAGCATTGTTAGATTATTCATAAATCGTAGGCCATATATAGTTTGATTCAAAACATATTATATGAGAATTTTGCTTAGCTTTAGTTTCATGTTTTCTTTATACTCAAATCACAAGTTGCTGGAACGGAAGGATTTTTTTTTATTTTCCAGAGTTACGTCCATTAAAATAGTTATAGTGAAGCCTACATATTGAACCGGACCTCTCGATACTAATACAACTTTAAAATTACATGCAGCGCTGCTCATCTCGCTTTATGATAGCTGTGTTTATTTGAAAATGAAATTGAATTTACTTTATCTGTACCTACATCGTATTATTTGTCGGTGTAATCACTGACAAATAATACAATGTAGGTACAACAGTCGGTAAAACAGTCAATTAAATACACATTATTAAGGATAACTCAAAAAGTACTCGGCAAATCTCGATCAAATTTAAATCGTACCACATGAAAAGTACCAAATATCGATTAAAAATAAAAAGAATCATCACAATCGGTACACCTCGTAAAAATTAATGAGATAACAGAAAAAAAAACAGTCAGAGGAAGTTAAAAAACAGTATATTTTTTAACTTCCTCCTTTTTTGAAGTCAGTTAAAAAATATATTACACCCACCTTAAGGGTACATTACTTAAGTACCTACATCTTTGATTCTTAATAACCATTTTTTTATTTGTGTTAACATTCACTAAGATATTTATATTAATGTGAAAATTATTAACTTTAAGGCGTAATTTGTTTGAAGACGTGTCTTTAGTCTGTGATACTCATCTTGCTCCGGCAGACGGAAGGAAATATTCTCTTGGAAATGAAACTATTGAAAATATTAAAGAGGTACAAGTGATAACCAATTATTTCAAAATTATAATATACGTTATAAAATTTAAATTCAAAATTATTTATTTTTCATGGAAATAGCAATGCATTAAAGTATAATTTAAAAATAACATTCATATTTACTATTAAATAACAAATTCATTACATTTGTGAATAAAAGAATCTTGTTCAAGGAATAAATTCAGTTATATTTTTTCCATTTAGCTTTCTCCAAACATAAGCGATGTTCTTATCGCATGTAAATGGAAAGACGTACCGAAAAACAGTTGCTCAGATTTGTTTATACCAATACTTACAGAAGAGGGTCTTTGCTACACTTTTAACACTATGGCAGCTGATGAACTTTTCCGGATCGATAAGTAACTTACCATGTTAAATACGTTTTTTAGTTTTTATTTGATTTATTACATAATAATATTGTTTGATATGTTTTTAAAGTTTAAACACTGACTACGAGTATTTGGAGCGGTCAAATAAAACGCAAACTTGGTCCTTAGAAAACGGATATCCGCCAAACACACCGCTTGAAACGTATCCACACAGAGGGACTGTATGTATAATCTTTGTACAAATGTAGTAATATCATATGCTCAATTACTTTAATAAGAAATTTATAGAATGCAATAATACAAGTTAGCATTATAAAAGTTACCTTCTACCTACTTCAATGTCCTACACTGTCCCAGGGCCCCAGAACAGCTGAAAATATTCTGCTCAAAATTTGAAGTAGCCTGACTGGGGAAGTATCGTAACCTTAAGGAAGATTGCAGCCAAATAATACTGCTCTTAAGTAGTGTTTGTTGTATTTCAGTCGTGAGTAATGTGGTTAGAGCTCCAGAGGAAGGTAGAGAGGCTCGGCAGTGCGCTTGCAATGCTTCTAGCTTTGCAAGCAGCTATGGTAACCGCTTAACATAGTGGGCTGAATACGTGTTTGCCACCCTTGAAACATAAAATATAATTGAAATATTTACTTTTAAAAGAAAATCATTCATCATTATAATCATCATCACTTCAACCTATCGCAGTCTACTGCTGGATATAGATCTCCACAAATTCGGGCCAAAAATGGCGTGAACTCATGTGTGTTGCCCATAGCCACCACTCTGGGCAGGCGGGTTGATGACCGTAGGGCTAACTTTGTCACACTGAAGACTCTGCTGTCTGTCTTCGGCCTGTGTATTTCAAAGGCAGCAGTTGGATGGTTATCCCGCCATTTAAGTTTTTTAAGTTCCAAGGTGGAAGTGGAACTATGTTATCCCTTAGTCACCTCTTACGACACCCACGGGAAGAGAGGGGGTGGCTATATTCTTTACTGCCATAACCACACAGCATGTAAGCAGCAAGCAGCAAACTAATGTAATATTTTACAGGGTTATGGCGCAACAGCTGGATTAGTGATTTTATTAAGAGCTAAAAAACAGGATTTCGATTATCTTTGCAGAGGCCCCGTGCAAGGTTTTAAGGTGACTAAGGAAATTTATTTTTACTCTATGACGACAGTCATCATAAAATAGCACATGTGACGTATTATCAAGCTTCTAATACTGATTAATGTTTACAGATCCTATTACATAATCCAGCGGAACTACCGCGATTGTCACAGCAATATTTCAGATCTCCTCTGTCCCAAGAAGTAGTTGTAGCTGTCAAACCGAAAATGATGACAACATCTGACGGTCTCAAACCTTACGATCCGATCGGGTAACAAAAACATTCCAAAAATTATTAAAAATATATTTTGTATCGAGACCCTCATACATGTATACTTTGTCTGTTCATCTTAAACTTCTCTATACAATAGTTAATCTCAACAAAATACTTGAAACCCTTCGTCTTAGAATCTCGTAATGACATTTTTCAAGTTTCTTTCTGTTTCTTGAACAAATATAGTAACTAAGTATACAACATATATGGTAACTAAGTATAACATACGCTTCAGCCTATAATATCCCACTGCTGGACATAGGCCTCTTTCCCCATGTAGGAGAAGCACCAGAGTTTAATCCACCACACTGCTCCAATGCAGGTTGGCGGATATATTCCCTAATATGAGTAATGATTGCTATCAGGTGTTCTTGATAACAACCGTGATTGACAGCTTAACGTACTTTCCGAGGCACGGTGGGGAGACCCACAAGGTCTAACAATCAGACCGGAAATAAATATTTGTATAAAGACAAATATTCACTCCAAGCGGAAACAGAACCCGGGATGCACCATTACGCCAGAGCGTTTGTCTAAGTATATCATAACTAAGTACAATACTAACTATAACTTTTTTCGATTCTACGTCTAAAATTTTACAATTGCAGACGCCAGTGCTATTTTCCAAGTGAACGCTATCTAAAATATTATAAAGTATACACACAGGCCAATTGTGACATGGAATGCCTAACCAATTTTACTAATGCAAGATGCGGTTGCGTCCATTTCGGCATGCCACGTGAGTGTTTTGTCAATAACTAAAAACCTATAAACATTATTCCGTTTGTTTAGTAATTTTAGACATATCTACATATGTACTTAATATTAATAAAATATTTATTTTCTAAGCGTTTTGTAGAACAGACAGTCGATATTATTATTTTTTTCAAACGGAACAAGTTTTGATAATTTCTAATTACGTGAAACAGTGAAAAAAATAAATATATTAATATAAATAGAAAAATTAGCGGCAAAATATATATCCAATGAAAATTTTCTTTAACACTCATGTAAAAGATTCATGTGTCGTCAGCAGAATAAATTAAAGCTCTTGTTGAACGTAAAACTAAATCTCATATCTTGCAGCCTCGCTATGCATGTTTTAACCTAAATTTTATTTTTTATTTTTAGATGGCCCAGAAATGCGAGTGTGTAACGCAGGGAGTGTAGCTTGTATGAACAATGCAGAGAGTGAGTAAATTTTCATTTCATTTTTAATTTGTGAGTAAAATTTGAGTTAAAGTTTCAATTTAGTAATTCCTTTTTGTATTTTTGAAGTAAATTTTTTTTTATGCACGCTTGACTTGGGAAGTAAGCAGGTGAATGCGTGACGAAAGCGCTACGAAAAGTGTGATCGGCCGAAACGAACGGAAGTTGAGAGGGAGATATATGTTAGTGAAGATGAAAGAGCTCTCTCTAGTTACGTTTTTACGAAGTATTACTTCAGTCGTGTGGTCTAAAGCACACTCGTTTTTTTATACTGCGATATTTTTATTATGTCAATTTAATTAAAATTTAGTGAACATTCATAATATTACAAATGCACTCTAAGACAATTGTTATCTATCTTTTTAAAATCATTTCATATAAGGAATCGGGCTTATACATTATAAATGCCACGAATAGTTCTTTTTTTAACCGATTTCACAAAATAAGTAGGTTTATAATAAAATAAATTAATACTCGAAAATATATAGGTTCTCAATTCGACTGCTATTTTATGTGGATAACATCACGACTTTGTACTGGGTGGACCGATTTCGATGATTCTTTATTTAATCGAAAGGTGGTGCTTGTCATGTACTAGTATTTTTAAGCTATCTCTAATACTGCTTATTTACTTGACTATTTTATCGCCTACATAAGTTATATTAGTGGTCCATGTAATTGAAGTTGGTTTTCAATTTTGCGAGCAAGCACAATGACGCAAAATAAATATAGTCTTAATATTTGCAATATTACCACACAGCAACAGACCGTAGGACATTACACTAATAAAAATAATAATTGTGTTTGCGGGCAAACGAAGAAAAACCGACTTCAATTATATCGACAAGTAATACAACGTAGGTAGACGCAAAAATAGTCAAGTAAATACGCATTATCAAAGATTACTCCAAAAGTTATAGTCAGATCTCGATGAAATTTAAATGTGACCAAATGATAAACGCCGGTTTTCGATTAAATTAAAAATAATCAAAATCGGTACACTCAGTAAAAAGTTATGCGGATTTTCGGGAGTTTCGCTCGATTTCTCTGGGATCCCATCATCTGATCCTGGTTTCCTTATCATGCTACCAAACTAGGGATATCTTCTTTCCAAAAAAAAAAGAATTATCAAAATCGGTTCATAATCGACGGAGTTATCCCCGAACATACATAAAAAAATATATATACGGTCGAATTGAGTAATTTCCTCCTTTTTTGAAATCGGTTAAAAATAATAAGATTTATTTCTTTTCTCACCAGAATATTGTAAGCATGACATTTGATAGTTACATAATATGAGCATTAATATTGTGGGAGACTGGCGCCTAAGCTAGGCTCTATGCCTGTGTTTCCACCCTTAATAAAGAACATTTCAATTATTATTAATACGGGCATTAACAAACAATATAATTATGAGATAGCGAATTTATGTACTTATATATTGCTGTGTGGTTAGGGCAGTAAAGAATATAGCCACCCGCTCTCTTCCCGTGGGTGTCGTAAGAGGCGACTAAGGGATATAGTTCCACTACCACCTTGGAGCTTAAAAAGCCTACCGATGGCGGGATAGCCATCCCACTGCTGACTTTCAAATACACAGGACGAAGATGGGCAGCAGCGTCTTCGGTGCGATAAAGCCTGCCCTACGGTCACCAACCCGCCTGCCCAGCGCGGCGTGGTGATTATGGGCGAAACACATAAGTTCACGCCATTTTTGGCACATACTCATACGTCGCCTGTATGACGGTACAACATAGATTAATTAGTGTGCATGTTGAATGTGAGTGTGCGTGTACGTGTGGGTGCGTGCGAAACTGCGAGTGCTAAGTCAGGGCAGAAAGAATCGCCTCAGTATCATCATAGTTCAACCTCTGTAACCAGTCAGTTAATTTTTGTTTACACATATTTTAGTGAGGTTGAATATAGGTAGAAATCTATTAATTTTGTTGTATAAGTAGCCACCCAAGCTGCAAAAGAATCTTTCTGAGAAACTTGAGGAAAATTTACTACATTGCATAGGTTGAACCGCCTTTTGGCGTCTGACAATGACGGATGGTATTCAAGAAGTGTATGTTGGTTTTTACTAGTAATTGGCGCACCGTCAAGACCCGGGACTATTTGTATAACAATACAGTGGGATAACGATACGGCTTAAACAATGATAGCTCTTTGTGCGCGTTTTATGACATTATACTTAATAAGATCACACCTTTAGGGGCGGTAGGGGGTCGAAGCAGTGTAACATTGTTTGCCAAGGAGTAGGGAGGGGACCATAATTTTGTAACATCATATTTTGAAATACAATACCTACATCTAATAGTAAGTATTAAAAAATGTAACGTAATGTGTACGTGTAATTTATGTGACGTAATTTAAGGATGCCCTAATATATCAATTGAGCTATTACTAACTGCTACTGCAACGTCGTCGGTCGATTGTTAAAATTTCCTAAACGCAAATGCTGCGTAGCGGAGTCTTCCAGTCAAGGAAAATAGTAAATTACTAATGCAGGAAATTAATATAATTGTAACAACATCATGTATATTTATTTAGCTTTCAGGAAATGTTATATATTTCTTTTTGAACATTTAGTTTTCATTTAACCTAAAACATTTTGATTTCAGTGGAATTAGTCACAGTTGAAATTCAAAGTCGTTTGGACGAAGAAATGAGTAGCAACGACACTCTAGGAGAGGCACGTCGAGTAGCCGCAGAATGTAAATGTCTACCCGCTTGCACTTCTATAGAATATGAAGCTGAAACATCACAAGCTGATTTTGATTTTAAAGCCCTGTTTAAAGCCTACAATTTTCCGTTAGATGATGACGACAAAGAGTAAGAAACAAAACTTAGTATAACTACTGATCATGTTGTATACTGAAATAAATAAAAGTTAGATCTGTGATCGGTATTAATAATGTGGATTTAGAAGTGTAGAGTAGAGTACCTGATCTAACGTTTTCATTTCAGTCTTGTATTTGCGCGCGTAATGATTTTCTTTAAAGAGGCACAATTTATTACTTCAAGGCGTTCAGAACTTTATGGGCAAACAGACTTTCTTGCAAACTGCGGAGGTTTACTTGGACTTTTCATGGGTTTTTCTATTCTTAGTGTCGCTGAAATCATATACTTCCTTACTCTCAGGTTGATACTGTTACTTTATGTTACTATTTTTTTTATGTAAAAATATATTTTAAATGCATTTTTTATGATTTCAGGGTAATTTGCCTATTATGGAAACGGCGTCAGGCAAAAAAACGTAAATTTTTTAAGGAGAATGCCGAGAGTTTGACGAATAAACCTGAAAAACTAAAAGACCTACATATTTATTAATTTAACTAGATATTATAATACTTATTGTCTCAGTAGCAAAACGTAATATTCAAGCACGACATTATATAATAATCTATTTGGTCGCATCTTTGAAAACTTTTTAAACTTACTTAAACGCTGTTTTGCACACGCTTTGCATTTATTGTTAAAATGGTGCTACTTTACTATGAATTAATCTATTACAATTAATACATAAAATTATAATGCTCTGTACACTGGATTTATTTATATTTAATAAATATTTCAATGAATGGTTCACAATTTATTGATGAGACGGTAGGCTTTCTCCACGCAAATAAGCCTTTATACATTTTTAATCGACTTCCGAAAAAAGAAAAGTTTCGAAAGTTAGTGCTCATAGTTTAGTCCCATTTAAATTTTATTAAGATCTGACGAGCTCTTTTTGCATTATAATAATGCCTATTTACTTGACTACTTTTTTTGTCTACCGACGTTGTATTCGATGTAATTGGAATCGGGTTTCTTTCGTTTGCGAGCAAACACAATTATATAAACTAACTGCAACTAAACTCCTTAGATATAAGCCCAGAATAAAGATTTCTTCAGCATGCGAGGGTAAAAGTCAGTATCAACAATATTTGACGCACTGGCTGAGAGGCATTTGGCCACTGTTGATAGCAGATAATAATGTTAAGTATTGCTAATAATGCAATGTAAGCGAAAGATGAGTTGATGGATGCATGGATGAATGTTTTATTTCATACAAATAGCTACTGAATCGAATGGGATGAAACATTGCAATATATATTTATTTAGATAGCTGAAGGTATCACAGAAGAGTGATTAACACATACTTTTCATAATAGTATGTAAATATGTACTTACATAAAATAACGAATACAAATTAACTTTTTCATAATCATCAAGCTCAAACTATTGAAACTAGATACCTAACATTCGGATATTAAAACTCTTTCGTAACTCAAAAGTAATAAAAAGAAATAATAGAAAGTTTGTCATATCTATACAAATAAATGAAATTGGAGTGTCTGTAATATTAAAAAAACCGCTTTTTACTAAATGCATATGGATGTATACACGGTACATATACTAAAATAACATATTTACAATTTTTGTCTGTCTGTCTGTCTGTTAGTTTTGGCTAATCTCTGAAACGGCTAGACCGGTTTTGACGGGACTTTAACTGGCAGATAGCTGATGTAATAAGGCCTAACTTAGGCTATTTTTATTAAGTATAGAAATGTATTTATTTTACAATTCTGTCTCTCTTACAGCTAGTTTTTGAATAAAGAATTAATATTTAGCTACTTAGAAATTATATGATGCACGATATTATGTAAATAAAATTCTATCAGTACTTGTTTGTAATGCGCACTCAAATACACACAGAGCAACAGGCAGACTAGCTTCAGTAATAATTATAGAGCCGTTTTTATAAAAATTGCCTAAATATATTTCATTTTATTATATTTTATACATAATTAAACCTATTAGTGTTTTAGTACTTTACCAACGAGTCAGTTACAAAAATATAAACTTCTCACGCACTAAAAATTTGCTAAAATATATGTTTTATAGATATCTAGCTGTGGCCGTGACTTCGTCCGCGTGGAATTGAACAAAAAAATTATTGTTCAGTTCGCCAAAGTTATAAAATAAATAAATTTCTAAAATAAAAGTAAGTTAAGTTACTTTTTGTTACACTAGCTATCTGTAAGTGAAAGTCTTGTCAAAATCGGTCCAGCTGTTTCAGAGATTAGAAAAACAAACAGACAGACAAAAATTAAAAAAAAAATGTTATTTTGGTATATTTAGTGTGTTACATCCATATGCATTTAGTAAAAAGCGGTTATATTAGTATTACAAACAGACACTCCAATTTTATTTATTTGTATAGACTAAACTTATTTGTTAGTCTAGTGTTTTACTTAAGACCCATTTGATGAGACGAAATATGGAAATTAACCTAAACCACATTGACACGCCTTTGCAAATTACCAACTATGAACAGTCGTTCGTTGTCATCATGCGCAAAGAGTCGAGGTACGTACCTTTATATTATTTCGAGGTAAATATAAAAATAAACATCACAAAAGTTTTTAAAAAATACACAATTGATCATCTGGAGTGATTATAGCCCTCCCTCAGTACCCTATAGTCCAAATATACCAGCGGTCTACAGCCCCAGCGCTTTCGTGTCCATCACAGAAGACTACGTTGACTACGTTCACGAAAATTACGTTGCCCAGGAGAATTCATCTCGAGAATGTTACCGATTTTGCCGATGATTCTGGCACCCCACGTTTTTGTCTTACTAACTAATCTACAATAACTTATTAAAGTTTATTGATGAAAATATTATCTATCGATTTTTCCAGAACTAAAGGAAAGGGATCTGTGCAAGATAAGAGAATCAAAAAATATACTAAGCCGCCAGCAATGGCTAATGTTAAAAACAAGGAAGAAAAAAATAGCTTAATTATACAATATTTGCAAGACACTCATCTGCATTGCTTAAAATATATCGGAGAAAAAGATCGGACTATGGTCGAAAAGTAAATAACGTTACATCTTTTTATTACGCTTCGCTTCAGCCTGTTATATCCCACTACTGGGCATAGGCCTCTTTCCCCATGTAGGAAAAGGATCAGAGCTTAATCCACCACGCTGCTCCAATGCGGGTTGGCGGATATATTCCCTACTATGAGTAACGATCGCTATCAGGTGTACATGATAACAACCGGGACCGACGGCTTAACGTGCTCTCCGAGGCACGGTGGGGACACCCACAAGGACTGCACAAATACCCAGACCATGGCAAACACCTGTATGGCCAACACAAATGTTTGTAATGTGCGGGGATCGAATCCGCAACCACCAGCGCAACAGGCACAATCCATGGCTGTAACCGTTGCACCAACGCGGCGTCATATTTATATTGTTTAAAACCAAACTCTTTAATACATTTTATCAGATACTGTAATTAAACTAACACGTAGCGATTACAAATCTATTATATGGTTATTTTTAGAATTTTTTGGCTTCTAATGATCACTTTGAGTGTTCTATTCTGCGCTGGTCTTATACATAAAGTGTGGTTAAAGTGGAACAATAGCCCTGTCATTGTCAGCTTTGCAGAAACTGCTACACCAGTGTGGCAAGTAAGTGTAATATGTAATGTATATCTATATATATATAAAAGCGAAAGGTCACTCAGTCATCACGAAACTTCCGAAACTATAACACCTACAAACTTGAAATTTGGCAAATAGGCTCTTTAGAGGACGTAGACATTCGCTAAGAACGAATTTTGCGATATTCTACCGCTAAGGGCGTTTAATTGGGGTTGATAGTTTGTATGAAACACATACAGTAGCTATAAGTTCGCCTGATAGGTTATTTTTGATGCAGACTGATAATAAAACTAAAAATGTGGTGTATAGAAGGTTTTATAAACATAACTATTAAATTATATTAAATTGTGCCTTTTAAAAAGTTATTCAGTGTGATAAACATTTCAAGTTAAAGTCACTGAAATAAAAAAATAATTTGCGTTAAACATCTAAATGGTAATGCATATCTTCATAACTACGCGGACGTAGTCGCGGGCAAAAGCTATCTATCAATTAATTATCTATCAATTAATTAAATTTCAACGCAGTGTTTTATTACGGTAACTAACATTTATATTCAAATGTTACATAAAATACACGTATAACTAAGTTTAAAGTATGATATAAGTTTATATTAGATATTAATTAGACTAGCTGTGCCCGCGACTTCGTCCGCGTGGAATTAAAAAAATTGTTCAGTTCGCAGAGTTACAAAATAAATAAATTTCTAAAATAAAAATTAGCCTAAGCTACTCCTTATTACACCAGCTATCTGCAAGTAAATGTCCCGTCAAAATCGATTCAGCCGTTTCAGAGATTAGCTGGAACAAACAGACAGACATACAGACAAAAATTGTAAAAAATGTTATTTTGGTATATGTACCGTTATACATACTCGTATGCATTTAGTAAAAAGCGGTTATTTTAATATTACAAACATACACTCCAATTTTATTTATTTGTACAATAGATGATTACAAAGGAAATGTTGTGTATGTTACAAATATAGTGAAACAATTTTATATTTTCAGATTCCTTATCCAGCTGTGACATTATGTCCAGAAATAAAAGTGATGCAAACAGTGTTTAACTATACCGAATATTACTATTTACGTGAAAGAAATACCATCTCACCAGAAGAGTAAGTTGATTCATACAACTAAATAAAAATAAAAAACTGCAAAACAATCAATTAATCATCTTTTTTTGTGTTATTTTTCTTGTTCTTAAGTAAATATTCTTGCACTGTTTGCCTCGCTATATAAAGTACTTATTCGTGATCATGGAAGACATTTTTTTAAGTGTGATTATTTATTGATTATTTTATATTTATTGATTATTTTATATTTTTTGATTATTTTGTTTTTATTGAATTGTTTAAATTGTTTGTTAAATTTAATGTTACTTGTTGTGATAAACTTAACTAACGCATTGGGTTACTGTAATGTTAGTTCTAAGTTAAAAAAAAAAAAGGACTGGAAGAAATCTCTTTCAGAGATAAGTCCACCTGTGCCAGAAAGTTTATTATTATGTTATGTTTTGACATGTATTTTTTGAGTGCAATAAAGAATATATATACATAAATTGGATTGCATTACTAAATTCAAATATTGGTAATACTATATTCAACATTACTTAGATGTTATATCTTTTTAACCGACTTCCAAAAAAGGAGGAGGTTCTCAATTCGACTGTATTTTTTTTATGTATGTTACATCAGAACTTTTGACCGTGTGGTCCGATTTCGACAAATTTTCATTTAATCGAAAGGTGGTGTGTGTCAATGGGACCACCCATTTAAATTTATTTGAGATCTAACAACTACTTTTCGAGTTATATCTAATAATGCGTTTTTACTTGACGCTTTTTTCGTCGACCTGCGTTGTATTATACCGCATAGCTTTCTACTGGATGTACCGATTTTGATAATTCTTTTTTTGTTGGAAAGAGAAGTTGGAAGAGAAAGTTGATGTTTATCATGTGGTCACATATAAATTTTATTGAGATCTGATTACTACTTTTTGAGTAATCTTTGATAACGCGTAGTTACTTGACTATTTTTTCGTCGATCTACGTTGTATTACTCGTCGATGTAATTGAAGTCGGTTTTTTTTTCGTTTGCGAGCAAACACAATTATTACATACATAGTTGTAGTTTACGCACTATTAAAAAATATTTTTTTTTAATTTTTATTTTTTAATTATTTCTATTAATAAATATGATATTAAGTTTCAAAGTTTCATGTATTTAAAGCTCCGCTGTCTAATGACGAGAAGGAGAATGATTCAATATTATTATAACAATGAATAAGCTAAGCAGTACTGACGATTCGACAGTGCCAAGTAGTATTGGTATCTTAGAGTATTCATTACAAAGATTGGGATGCAATACTACGTGGCGAGACAAGATGAAAAAAATATTTATAGTAGGATTTTTTTGTAAATTGTTTTTATATTATTACTGTTATTAGTTACTTTGTATTTTTTTTATTTTTTCTCTGTTCTTTATTTGAAAACCTTAATTTCAGAGAAAAAATATTTGAAGACATAACGGTAGTCTGTAATAAAGATGCTACTTCGTGGATAAGTGGACGAAATTTTTCCTTCGAAAATGAAACTGTTGAAAATATTAAAAAGGTAATTCAATTTAAAGGTTTCTAATATAAGAAAAATATGTTGGGTCTATGTTAAAAGTATACAAAATTTATATTTTCTTTATTTAGCTATTAAACAATAATTTAGTTTTAATTAAATCTCTTGTATCACAAAATTACGTATTTATATAATCTTGACAAAATTCTTGATTATGCGCGGTAGTCTTTCTAGATCGTTTCTTTATAATGACAAAATAAACGTCTACATAAAAAAGCAGAGAGAAAGAGCAAATGTCAGAGATACCCGTATACTATGGGTATCGTGCATATGCTTGTTTAACAAATCAACATAAATAATAATCATATTATAATATTTTATAAATTAAATACTAATAATTAATATAATAAGAAATCATCATCATCATTATCACATCAGCCTACTGCAGTCCACTGCTCGACATAGGCCTCCACAAGTGCGCGCCAAAATTGGCGTGAACTCATGTGTGTTGCCCATATTCACCACGCTGGGCAGGCTGGTTGGTGACCGCAAAGCTGGCTTTGTCGCACCGAAGACGCTGCTGCCCGTCTTCGACCTGTGTATTTCAAAGCCAGCAGTTGGATGGTTATCCCGCCATCGGTCGGCTTTTTAAGTTTCAAGGTGGAAGTGGAACTGTGTTATCCTTTTATGACACCTATGGGAAGAGAGGGGGTGGCTATATTCTTTACTGCCGTAACCACACAGCATAGTCTGATTATACTCTAGCCCAAAATATTTATTATATTGTAGCATTGTCATAAAATGTTTTCCTTTGAAGTTTGAAATTTTGTGTGCATTTTTTTTAAACACTACTTATTGTAAACTGTAGACTTACGCACAAGACAACCGACATCATCAACTAACAACCAGCTACATGGTTGTTTTTGTTATATCGTTATATGATAGAAAATCAGTGTCATTCAGTCATTAGTGAGTGTGTGTAATATAGTCATTGGATATTAAACTACCAGCTATTTCATAGATATACTTGAAGAATGAAAAGAATAATGTCCCATAAAGTCTACATAATTATATGAAGTTATCGATAATATAGCTGGCGAAATTATGGATTGTCCCCGGTGAAAGCAAATATTCATCATCTGTTCAATACCTTCATTTATTACCCAATATTACGTAACTTCATTAACTATTCTTAAAAAGATGGAACATTTCGTTAGGTTGGGCCCATTCCGAGTAATTAATACGTAACAACCAATGATTATGTCATAACTATTATGAACATCAGTAATATGTTAATTACTCAAATTATCTGTAAATTGAATAAATAATTCTGAATTGTTACGTGTAAAAACTATAAAAATGATATAGTTACTCCGTGAGTAAAACTGATGAAAAAACGTAACGTTTTAATGATTTTTGTTCATAATTAAATTTCATTATAATCCTGATATTTGATTCTTAATAATTATGTATTCACCTATAATTGGGAAGAAATAAATAAAAAAAAAAAAAAAAAAAAAATACGTGCTGTGCGGCTACGGCACTAAAGAATTTAGCCGCCCCCTCTCTTCCCGTGGGTGTCGTGAGAGGCGACTGGGGGATAACAGGGTTCCACAACCACCTTGGAACTTAAGAAGCCGACCGATGGCGGGATAACCATCCAACTGCTGGCTTTGAAATGCACGGGCCGAAGACGGGCAGCAGCGTCTTCGGCGCGACAAAGCCAGTACTGCGGTCACCAACCCGCCTGCCCAGCGTGGTGACTATGGGCAAAACACATGAGTTCACGTTGTTTTTGGCGTAAACTTGTGGAGGCCTATGTCCAGCAGTGGACTGTATAGGCTGTAATGAATGAATGAATGAAATAAAAATACACTTTAAACGTTTTTTTCATTATTATGTAAGTGTTTAGTGTAGTTGTACTTACTTTCCGTTAGTGTTTCAAATTAAATAAATAACCATATGATTGTTATAATTGTTTATGTATAAAACTCTCTTAACCAACCAATCATTGTAATGTATCTGCAACACTCTTTTTACAGGTCCATTACTGTTGCGTTTAATGTAATTTAATAATATTACACGTTACGTATGTCACAGTTACTAGTTATATACATTATATATAATTTATAATGTAAATCATAAAATTAGCACTTCTTATATAATTAACTAGCATCCCGCCTCGGCTTCACGTGGGTATTTAACAAAAATTTCAAGTTTTCCCCTCAAATTTTTTTGAAAGTATAATATAGCCTATGTCACCCGCAATTAGTGTAGTTTCCCAACAGTGAAAGAATTTTTCAAATCGGTTCAGTAGTTTCGGAGCCTATTCAATGCGAACAAAAAAACAATTAAAACTTTTCTCTTTTTAATATTAGTATAGATATTGCGTAAATAGCAATATTAATGACACCAATAATAAAGAAAACCAATTTTATGATTTAGGTACATTACAAAATAAATTAATAACTATTTTAAAGCTTTTTTTTTATCAGGTATCACCACAAATTGGCGATGTTATAATAGGAACTATGTTTAAAAATAAAATAATAAGTGACTTAACATTATTTTCACCAATACTCACAGAAGAGGGCTTATGCTACACATTTAACATAATAGGTGCGGATGAATTGTTACGGATTGATAAGTAACTTTCACCTCTTTTGTTTAATTTATTGAATGTTGATAGAATTATTTGACTCATTTTTTTTTGTTTTGAAGTTTAAACAGTGATTATCATTATTATGGGTCTTCTAATAAATCGCTGACTTGGACCTTAGAAAATGGATATCCACCAAACACACCGCTTGAAACTTATCCACACAGAGGGATTGTAAGTATAACCTTTATGAATAAATAATGACTGCAAATCTCTGGAAATGACTGCAAACTCTTTATTATTTTGTAACTTATAAAGGAAAAACTTTTGATTGAACTTCGTAATAAAAATTTTCAGGGCTCTGCTGAAAATGGTGGACTGACTCTTTTGTTAAAAGCGGCGAAAAAATTTTTTGATTACCTTTGCAGTGGAGCAACGCAAGGTTTCAAGGTGATCCTATTTAGATCTATATCTACCAATATAATAAACTTATCTTTATCTTAAAAATATAACACAATTTTATCGAGTATGTACGCAATACATTAATTAATATGTAGTGCTAAATTGAATTACAGGTCGTACTACATAATCCAGCAGAATTTCCGCGATTATCTCAGCAATATATTAGAATTCCATTAGGACAAGACGTTGTCGTCGCTGTAAAACCGAAAATGATGACAACCTCCGAGGGGCTTAAACCTTATAACCCTATCAGGTAGAAATTTAATATATTATCTGGAATATATTCTGTTTCTGCGTACAAGATTTTCGAAGCAAATAATACTTGTATATACGAGTAAACGTACAGTTAACAGTTTTAGGAATTAAAACTGTCTGTTCTATTAAAAAAAAAAACACTGGTACATAGTTACGACTAGTTCAATTATTTGTGACTCTCAAATGTAGTTAAAATACTTGTAGGTACATAATTATGGTACCTACAGTCGTTCGGTAAGGTGGAATGAAAATAGTGTAACTGTTATAATTATTGTAATTAACTACTAAGCCTTTTTGTACAATCTCTATTTTATTGTCTTGTCTATAAAATAATTATGTACAAAACTTTTGATTTCCTATAGTATCATACAGTTGAAAATTTTATATCCGTTTACAGACGTCAATGCTATTTTCCAAGTGAGCGCTACCTAAGATTCTTCAAAGTTTACACACAAACAAATTGTGAAACCGAATGCTTTACCAATTTTACTTATGTGAGATGCGGTTGCGTCCACTTCGGTTTGCCTCGTAAGTCCTTTGCCATTATACAATTTCAAACAAAATATTGTATTGGACAAACCGGTATATATATGTTAGAAGGTGCCAAACCTTCTAACATATAAGAAGACTTAGTTAGTGATGTATACCTACAGGAATAAATTAACAAGGAAGTTTAAGAAGAAAAAACATTCTAAACAAAACCAAATGTGCTTTTAAATGGCTTGACGCCGATTTCAAACAGCTTAGCAATGTACCTAGCTATAAATTTATTCATATATTTAACCCCCGACGCAAAAAGAGAGGTGTGTTATAAGTTTAACGCGTCTGTTGTGTATCTGTGTACACACCTTTCTGTGGTATCGTAGCTCCCAAACGGATGACCCAATTTAATTTTTTTTGTGCCATACATAATTTTATCCCGGGTGTTCTTAGCCATGTTTCATGAAAATCTGTTCAGCCCTTTGAAGATCACCAGCTCTTTTCTAGTTGATAGGCGATCTAACTAACTCCCTTATGTCCTATCGATTCGAAATTTGGTACCATGTTACTTCGATGATATTGAAAGTATCAGTCATCATCAGTTCAGCCTATTGCAGTCCACTGCTGGACATAGGCCGAAGTTCACGCCAGACATCCCGGTTTTCCTCAATCCTCATCCAGCCCACACCGGTAATCTTACGTAGATCCTCGGTCTAACGGGCCGGAGGACGTCCCACACTGCGTGGTCCAAGACGCGGACTCCACTCCAGGACCCGTCTACTCCAACGGCCATCGGTCCTGCGACACAGATGACTCACTGCCACTTCAACTTGCTAATTCTGTGGGCTATGTCGGTTACTTTCGTTCTCTCGATGAGAGGCTCTAACTACCTTTCATAATATGTCCTATCGATTTGATGTTTAGTACCGTGTTACTCAATGATATTGAAAGTATATGGTTAGGCTGCCATGACTTTAAATATGACAGGTTAGGGTAAGGTTTAAATTTTAAAGATGGGCTCTGACTTTAATATATTCAACTCAATTTCCATTCTAAATTAAAACGAATATGATACTTAGTACCTAAGTTACTAAGTCAATTAACTAATCACTATAAATATCTTCCTAATATTTATACCTACTTTGAAAAGGACAAAATAAAAGTAAAATTTAAAATTTTAAAAACACCCTAACCTTAATTCGTAATAATTATTTAGCTGTTGTTGGAAAAATACTTTATAAATTTTAGCGGACCCCGACGCGGCGAGGACGCTTCGAAAATAAAAATATTTGAACTTACATAATATATGTGACGATAATAATTATAATAGGCTTAAAATATTATTTGTGTCAGCGGGTTTTTATCATTTTTAATTTTACTTTTATGCTAGCGACCCGCTCCGGCTTCGCACGGGTGCAATGCTGATACTAAATTAATATACTACAGAATGTCTTTATTTATAGTGTGAAGCTAGCTTATGACATGGTTCTTACATAATAACAACAACATTCAAATATGCGTCGTTAGATTACACGTTGTTACAGAATGCGTTGAAGAAATAAAGGTTCACTGCTCGTTCCCCGTAGGTGATAGCATGATAATATGTAGCCTATATGTTGACCCGACTTCTTAATAATATTCGTGCCAAATTTGAAGTAAATATGTATTTATGTCGGGTCGGGCAGTACTTGTTGAGTTTATCCCGATATACATACAGACAAACAGACAAACAGACAAAGAGACAAACAGACAAACAGACAAACAGACAAACAGACAAACAGACAAACAGACAAACAGACAAACAGACAAACAGACAAACAAACAAACAGACAAACAAACATACAGACAAAAATTCTAAAAACTATATATTTGGCTTCGGTATCGATTGTAGATCACATCCCAAGTATTCTTTTAAAAAAATATCCAATGTACAGTTTTGACTTTCTTACCATTTTATTATATGTATAGATAGATATGAGTTGGTTTAGATGGGTTTTGTCACATTGCTATGGTATAAATAAATTAACAGAATTAGTAAATATATAGGTTGACTAGCTGACCCGGCGAACTTCGTATCGCCTAACACAAACTTTATCGTATGGTATTAAAGTTCAAATTGACTTTTATGTATTATCACAAATCTTTTGTATGGAAGTATAGAAAAGTGTTGTTTTTAGACTTTTTCAGGAGATTTAAATTTTTTTTTTTTAGAATTTTTCTCTCCGTAAGAACCATCCTCGTACTTCAAGGAATATTTTAAAAAAAGAATTAGCGAAATCGGTCCAACCGTTCTCGAGTTTTGCGCTTAGTAACACATTCAGTGACTCATTTTTATATTATAGATTTATAACTTAAATAATATTTAATTGTTATTTTCTTCTAGGACGGTTTTATTTTTTGTTCAAAATAGATTATTAGATTAATTCTTACTGATGAAACAGAGCAAAATGTAAATGTAGTTTCTGAAATATACCTTAAATCAATTTTACAAGAAACAAAATTTTAAATGAGCAGCAAAAAATTAAGAATTTGAATTTAAGAGATAGCTATATTTCTTATACCTCTAAATTAAATAACAACATAATTTACCCTAAATTCTGTCGTAGATGGCCCAGAAATGCAAGTGTGCTCCATCGGAAAGCGAGCTTGCTTGAATAATGCACGAAGTAAGTTTATTACTATTATTTGATTGATAAAAGTGCTTGCATCGCTTCAGTCTGTCCACTGCTGGGCATAAGCTTCTTCACCACGCTGCTCCAATGCGGGTGGGCGTTTATATTCCTTACTATGAGTAACGATCTCTATCAGGTGTACCTACATAATATCAACTAGGACAGACAGCTTAACGTGCTCTGCGAGGCACGGTGGGGAGACCCATAAATATTTGTATAAATCAGCGGGAATCGAACCTGCGACCGTCGGTGTTTAGACGCCACTGACACGGCAAACGAGCGGTCGGAAGTGCTCGGTGCATAATTAATATATAGAAAAAGATGCCATAGTACGGTACAACGCATCGGATTTAGTAGGACATAATGCAACGTGCATACAATTAGAAAACAATTACTATAGGAAAAAAAATGTAAAAAGGGTAATAAATTGAGTATTACTTCATTTTTTATTTCTAGTGGAATTAGCAACAGTGGAAATCGAAAGTTATTTGGAAGAAGGAACAAATGCTGATGACGTTTTGGAAGAGGCTCGTCTAGTAGCCAAGAAATGTATATGTTTACCCGCATGCACCTCTTTAGAGTATGAAGCTGAAACATCGCAATCTGATTTCGATATTGTAATGTTCTTAAAAGCTCTCCATTTCTTATCAAAGGAAGAACAAGAGTAAGGAGATCGAATTGAAACTTGCACTTTCAGAATTCCATAATAAGGTTGTGTGTAAACTGTTCGCATATTTACAGCTGATCATGATGAGGATATTTTTCACAGTTTACTAATACTTGTTGTGATCAGTGTATCCCTGGTTAATTTAAATTTATTATTAACACCCGTACAAACAAGTGTAAACTGAATTAAGCTAGTAAACCCAACAAACATTTTTGTCATATAATCAAACAATTATATGACTTTGAGTCTTATTAAAGTTATATTACAGTATTTTTTTAACTCTACGTCATGTTATGGTGCATTATGTGTCCAAATAGACGTATAGATTTTTTGTCGTATAACATTGTCGTATAGACGTTATTTCGACATTTCTTTACAATCGTCATATAATAGCGTCTATGAAGACATCTATACAACTTACATATACAACTTTTCGTCGTGTAAACGTTTTCGTAGTGTAAACGTCATAATACTATTAATTTTGTCATATAATTACCTTTTAAACATCTGCTAAACGAATAGTAATTGTTTACACGTAGTACTTGTAACCATTATATATAAGTCGAATAAGTGTACTAGTGTAACTTGTATACATCCTAAAGTATTACAAAATTGATAATGACCACGGCCATTTCAAATGTGCGCATATCATTTCGATGAAGTCCATCTTCGATAAAAACTTATCAACATCCACATAAATATGGATCATAATTGTGGGGTATATCTAAAAAAAAAGTATTATTCAGACTTAACTAAGTTATATGTCTCGTAAATTCTTCTGTTCAGAAAATATAAATTATTTGAAATAAGTTAGCTAGGCGTTTTATTATTTTATTATTGATCCCTAAATCAACTGTCATGGCGTACACATTTACAATATGTACGCAGTATATACGTCGGGAAGTTATATAGTTGTCATATAACGCAGTCACTTAATAAATTATTAATAAAAATATACGAAAACATTAAAATTTTAAAAGCGCATGAAAAATTTGTTACAAAGTTACCTCACATTAATCAGTAAATTTGATTGCACAATGGTTTGTAACTGATGAAATGGTTTTATCACCTCAACAAAGTAAAAAATACAATATTTTAACTCAGCTGTCAAAAAAACTGCCAAATTCAATTAGTGTGTGTTATGTTTATAATCTGTTACAATTTTTCATTCGTTCAATATAAAAGTATCATCTTTAAATGACAATAATACAACGAATACGTTAGATAAACGTCATATTGTGTGCCATTACTCGACACGAAGTCGAATACACGCCGCGACAGCTATCATTACATGACATGTAGTCAAATCGCCAACGTGTATATGACTCCTATGCGACTATATAGGTATTTATATGACTGTTACACGAAACTCTTAGCGCCTTAAGTTGAATAAAATGGGCCCTAATGCCGTCGAGTAAACGTTCTAATGTCGTTTATACGATTATACTAAATAACATTAAGTTGTCACCAAAACGTCTACTCAACGTCGTAAATGTTTGTTGGGAAAATATTTAAAAAAAAAATGATATGAATTGAGGTAGGTACAACTGGTAAAATCTTGCTTCAAATCTGAGGCAGCCCAATTAACACTTTAGTGCGTAGCAGAAGTATGTCAACCTTACTTATGGTCACAGCCAAATAATTCTCCTCTCTATGATGAATAATACAACAAGAGCCAGAGAATTGACAGCGAGTATAGGTCTGCAACTTGCTTGTGATGCTTCTGGAGTTTGACAACAATAGTTGTACACACTTCAGTAGTATGACAAAAAACCGGTAAACTCATATAATCTTCTCGTCTCAATCTATCATTACTTCAAAGTTAATCACAAATTTCCTATAATAAATTTGAAATTATTTACATATTTTCTGAGAAGTAACCTAAACGGACTGAACTGAATCATTCAGTATTATAGTTGCAGTTAATTTTGTTAATAGAAAACAACAGAATGCTCAAATAACGATTTTTTTTAGTGGCAACCATACAACTGATTTCGCTGTGTGGCTACGGTAGTAAAGAATATAGCCACCCCCTCTCTTCCTGTGGGTGTCGTAAGATACGACTAAGGGATTACACAGTTCCACTACCACATTGGAACTTAAAAAAACCGACCGATAGCGGGGTAACCATCCAATTATTGGCTTTGAAGTATACAGGCCGAAGACTGGCAGCAGCGTCTTCGGTGCAGCAAAGCCAGCCCTGCACCAACCCACCCGCCCAGCGTGGTAACTATGGTCAAAAGACATGTATTCACGTAATTTTTGGTGTGAACTTGTGGACGCCTATGTCCAGCAGTGAACTGTGATAGGCTGAAATGATGATGATGATACAACCGATTAAGATCGGTTAGTATTACATTAAAGTTTCTTTTCGTAAAATATTATTCAATAAATGTCCAATTTAATCACACAATCTTTCTTTCTGGTTCGTTCATTTAGCTTTCATTCTGTGAGTGCTTACAAGTTTCTTAATAACAATAAGTTTATTGAGAAATAAATTAGGACATGTGTCTACCACAATTAATTAAAATTTTTAAAAGTTTATTATGTTGTCGCTATTTATCGTACTCATACAATATTTTTATTTCAGTGCTTACTACACACAAACAAAGATTTTCTTCAAAGAACGACAATTTATAAAAGTGCAGCGTTCAGAGCTATATGGTTATACAGACTTCCTTGCGAACTGCGGAGGATTACTTGGAGTGTTCTTAGGGTTTTCGATTCTTAGTATCGTTGAAATCATATATTTTCTTACTCTCAGGTTATAACTTTATCATGCTATGTGAATTGTGAGCATTTTGTTAATATGGATAAAAATAATGTTTTTAATGTCCTAATTTCAGAATATCTTGTCTATTATGGATGCGTCGTCAAAATGAAAAAATCGTAACTTTCGAAAGAGAAACAATAAAAACTTCACAGAAAAAGATGCAAAAATATTTTTAAATTTAAATGTCTAAGAATTCTTGCTAATATTCATGCACATCTTTGAATACTTATTATTAATAAAATATATGGATAATACAAAATGAGAAGATACTTACTTTTACTTACTTTACTTGATTGTTTACTAGGCTATAATTTCCTGGCCTTCTATCACGAAATAAGATGATGATACTGTGAAAAAGCGATATCTTTTAGATAAATACACGAAACATTGGTTTCATAAATTTAGTTTTTAAATTTCATAAGCAGCGAGTTAAATAATTATACGATTTATAAAATAATGTGATGCAAGTTATGACAAAAATTTTACAAATTGTTTTTTTTTTTAAGGAGTAACTGTGGAGTTTCTTTCTGATTTTTCTCTGCAGAATCTACATTTAGAATTGGTCGTAACTTCGTATTAAATACTAGCTGTGCCCGCGACTTCGTCCGCGTGGAATTTAATAAAAAAGTTATTTTTAGTTCGTAGAGTTATAAAATAAATAAATTTTTAAAATAAAAGTAGCCTAAGTTACTCCTTTTTATATCAGCTATCTGCCAGTAAAAGTCCCGTCAAAATCGGACAGTCCATTTCAGAGATTGGTATTTAATCTAATATATAAAATCTCGTGTCGCGGTGTTTGTAGTTAAACTCCTCCGAAACGGCTGGACCGATTCTCATAAAATTTTGTGTGCATATTGGGTAGATCTGAGGATCGAACAACATCTATTTTTCATACCCCTAAGTTAAAAGGGGGGCTGGATTAAGGGGGTTAATTACATTTATGGCAAAACAACGTTTGCGGGGTCAGCTAGTATGTCAAAAAATATATTGCATATGCTTTACCTAACAAATTTCAGTCCAGGATATGATAATTTAATACTTAATAATTTTTTGTAAACATTTCACTGATTTGATTATTACTCAAATTCTATACCAATCGAAAGTAGTAAAGCCCATAGAATATGCAAACGTTAGGCTTCCTATTCTTTTCCGGTCACAACTCTCGGGCAGCCAGGTATAAACAGGTTAATCGATCGATACTAGCATTTTGCACTGGTCTGATTATTGAATTAAAATTAAATGAAATTAAAGATTATTTCATTACTAGCTGCTGCCCGTGACGTCGTCTGCGTGAACGCTATACAGCACCAAAAATACCTACGATTATACCTTTTAAAATAACATTCATTTATCCGTTTCTTCTTTACATTTCATATCTACCGAAAAATCTCATAGATTGCGCTGCTTCAAAATTTTCTTGTCTACTTATATTCATTTAATTATGTTTATCGGCTTAGTTACTTATATTGCGTGATTTTTATAGTGTGAAGCTAGCTTATATAGCATGGTTATTAACATAATAACAACAACATTCAAATATGCGTCGTTAGATTACACGTTGTTACAGAATGCGTTGAGGAAATAAAGGTTTACTGCTCGTTCCCGGTAGCATGGTGATGTCCCGGATAGCATGATAATATGTAGCCTATATATTGACCCGACTTCTTAATAATATTCGTGCCAAGTTTGAAGTAAATCCATGCGGTACTTTTTGAGTTTTCCCGGACATACATACAGACAAACAGACAAACAGACAAAAATTCTAAAAACTATATTTTTGGCTTCGGTATCGATTGTAGATCACACCCCAAGTATTCTTTTAAAAAAATATTCAATGTACAGTTTTGACTTTCCTACCATTTTATTATATGTATAGATGAATTCGGTGGTATAGGGTTTGCCTGCGGCATTAATTTTAAAGACAAAGTGATGTTAAATGTCGCAAATTACATATATTATTTTATGGATGAATTTTACTCATTGCTCTTTTGGGAAAACATATTTTTTATATATCTTATTTTATTAACAACTATAACCCATTTAATTAACTTTGACATACTTTTTAAACTACTTAATTTTAACAGTTATTCGTTGTCATCATGGAGCGACAGTCGGGGTACGTACTTATTTTTTATAGTTTATTTCAATTTCTATCTCGAAAATGAGTGTCTACTTAAACGAGAGTCCTCTATTTACATAAGCAATTTTAAATTGATAATTAATAATAAAGTATTTGTTTAAGTCTATAAGTGTATAATGGATAACATTTATCGCTAGCAAAAAAATATACAAATTTAAATGAAAATTTGCTTTTTCGTGGCTTAAAGTTTAACCCCTCACGAGTTTCTGTAGTTCTTTATAACCTTCAGCGAAACATTTCGCAATTATCTTAAAAAAGGTCAGCGGAATTATATTCCGGAAATTTCTGTCGATTATTTTGTTTATTTTATGAAATTATAGAAAATTTTCATTCTTTTTTCCTTTAATTCCTGGGGTGTAAATAAAAATGGCCCAGGTCTGCACACAGCCGTAAATCAGGTCTGATTTCCTCCAACAGCTGTTTATCAATTGAATCCGATTCCAATTGAAATTGATAAGTAATAAAATAAGAAGAACATCATCAACGTAAGTAACCCATTAATAGGGATAGCTAAAAAATACTGGTCAGATTTTGCTAAAATTTTTAATTGAAAGCGACAACACGACAAGCCAACTTTCGAATAAAAAAGAACCATCAAAATCAGTACTCTCAGTCAATCGAATTGAGAACATACTCATATTATGGAAGTCGGTTAAAGAGTATCTAATAATGAATTTTCTTAATTTTTATTAATGTTTTAGATCCAATAGCCTGGAAAATATACGTATCTCGTATATTGGAAAAAATATCGAGCAAGACACGACTGACAATGTTAAGATCAAAAGAGAAAAAACTAGTTTAATTAAACAATGTTTAATAGATTATACTGCTAACACTAACCTTCATGGCTTAAAGTATGTTGGAGAAAAGGAACGAACTACAGTGGAAAAGTAAGTAATATTATATTTTATATACACACTAGCTGAGCCCGCGATTTCGTCTACGGGGAATTAAAAAAAAGTTATTGTTCGATTCGCAGAGTTATATAAATAAATTTCTAAAATAAAGTTAGCCTAAGTTACTCCTTATTACATCAGCTATCTGCCAGTGAAAGAGCAGTGAAAATCGATCCAGCCGTTTCAGAGATTAGCCGGAACAAACAGACTGACCGACAAAATTTGTAAAAAATGGTTTTTTTGTAGTAGGTGTAGTGGTAAGGCGCCTTAAATATCAAGAGTTTGCGGATTTTGAATTCCACTAGGGATGAATATTTGTATTTGTACAAATATAAATATTTCTTTCCAGTTTGGACGTCTGTCCTTGTTGATCTCCCCACTCATCTAATAACAAAAAATTATTTTTTCTTGCAGCTGTAACTAACTGTAAATTATTCTGCATACAATTTACTGACCTGATCTTTAAAATTTTTGAATGTGACGTCGTGTGATCGTAAATCTGATTAATATATTCGCGTATTGCCACAAATTCGACGATGATGAGGATGATCTGAAATTCTAACAAATATAGTAGGATAAAAAAATCATGACTAGATAGAATCATGTATAGTTTTTCCACAAATGAATGATATTTTCATATGTAAGCTATCCAATAAAAGATTCATCAAGAGAGTTTTCTATTAAAGGTAATCTGTAATAGCAATTTATCTTCAAAAATTAATTGCATTGATTTTTCATTTTTGAAAGAAACAGGAATCAGTTTATAGGAACCGTTTCCTATTTCCCCCTGATCAGACTAACGCTTTATCTATTTGCCTATAATATCTTCAACAGTTACGGTTACGGCAGTAATTAATATCCCCTTTCTTCCCATAGGTGTCGTGAAAGGCGACTAAGGGATAATACTTGATATTTCATCGAGATCTGATTACAACTTTTGGAGTAATCTTTGATAATGCGTACCTATTTACTTTTTTTCATTATTTTTTCGTTTGCCTGCAAACACAATTATTATAACATAGACATAACAATAGATAGTTGCAAGTAGAATAATTGTTACATTTGATATATCAATACGTCACAAATCGGTCATCAATTTTGCAACCTAATTGCCTATGACGAGACAACTGTGCGCTGGCACACCGCTGTTTTCGAGGGCCAGTCCATTTGATTTTACGCATAAGATCCTGCCGCTCCCGCACCGCCACCACCGCCGCTCCGCTGCCGAGGCAGCGGCCTAAGAGATATTTTATAATACTAAGAAGTACTTAAGAAGGATCGACAACAAAAAGCTTCATCCATCTTAAATAAATAATTATAAATAATGACAAATGAAAAAAAAAGATGTGACAGTGTGCTTGTACACTAAATATTGCGATTTTAAATGATTTCTCTGATACATTTTTGGAAATTGCTTTAAATTCTTTAATTTTAACTAGTTTCAATATAACCCATGTTTTGAATTTTAGATTCCTTATCCAGCTGTAACATTGTGTCCAGAAATGAAAGTTATGCAAACAGTGTTCAATTATACTGAACATTACCATTTAAAAGAAACAAATCCAAACACAACAGAAGAACCGTAAGTAGCCTTAACTAAATATACAAAAAACAAACTAAGCATTTATAATACTTAATTGCTCATATTAACAATTAAACTTGTTAATTAACGTTATTGGAGTATTATACTGATATAATGTGTTTCATATCTTCAGACATTTAATATTTAATTCTTCAAGTATTTTTCTATAAATACATAACTTGATATTTTCTTATTCGGCTTCAGTAAAAATATGTTATTAAAATCCTACACACACATATATATATATATATACTAAATAAGTAAAAAAATTACCGTCCATCAATTATGTAGACGTTATTTCAAAATTATAGCCATCATTTATATATATATATATATATATATATATATATATATATATATATATATATATATATATATATATATATATTAATAATTAATTGATTATAAAAACATAAGCAATAATATTTTTTTTTGTTGAAAATGATATTGAGGTTTTTTCTAAAAAGGGAGGCAAACATCTTAACCTTAGCGTATTAATATATATCTACTAGTGGCCGCCCAGAGGTCGAAATGCGAGCATTATTAAAAATTAAAGAAAACCAAAAAAAAAATTCAATTTGACTACAGACTTTGATAATCAACAAAATAGTATTAAGTGCGTGTGTGTGTCAAATATATGGTAATGTGTGTAATGTTTTTTTTTAAATGATTTAATATATTTTTATGCATAATTAAAAAAAAAGTATTAGCATTCTGTACTCCTAGTCTATATAAATTCTGAATCGGTAGAAGCTTTACTTCTACAAATATAATAATTGATTTAAAGTTTTAATTTGTAAAATGACGATTCGAAAGTGCTCTTGGAGCCTATTTGAATAAAGCTGTTTTTGATTTTGATTTGGATTTGAAACTATAAGTGTACCAAATTTCATACTTCTGCGTCCGCGCAATTTTTGTAAAAAGGGATACAAAGTTTTTGCTTCACGTATTAATATAATATAATGGTTAATAAATATATGATGATGATAATGATAACTGATTATGTACGTAATGATTTTTTACCAATTTAGTTACTAATAAATAATCCAAAGATGTTATTTTAGAGACCATTTATTTGAAGATGTAAGTCTAATCTGCAACAAAAACGTCGCTCCGTGGATTCGTGGAAGAACATTTTCACTTGGAAACAAAACAGTTGAAAATATTAAAAAGGTATTTAAAACACTTAACAAGATACACCCAAAATGAATACAATAAAATAATTTTAAAGTAGAGTTTTAAAAAGCTTTATCTGGGATTCGCAAAGAAATAATATAAATTTTACAACTTACACCTGTACTCAATTTCAGCTTTCACAACATTCTCATCATGCGAGGTAGCTATGTCTACTAAAACACCCTTGTATGTGATGGACAACTCTCTCCCACTACCCCTACCAAAGCAGAACCGTCACCGAGACATCAGACTTGTTTATGCGTTTTTTCTTGTCCTTCCCATGGCTATATGGCCAGTACCAGAATAATAGTCACGTTCTAGTAATGGCTTCCGTGTGTATAATTAGTGACGTATTCTCAGTAGTAGTTTTCAGTAATACCGGTATTTCCAGGAACGCTAAAGCTACGCTATTAAACTCCTGGCGTGGCCAATCTTTTTCCTTTTAAAAAAAATATACAACTAGGTCGCCAATCAAGCGTACGGCTCACCTGACGGTAGCGTTTACCGTAGCTTATAGACGCGTGATACAGCAGAGGCATCCCCAGGAGCTCTGGCCACCTTACCTACTACAGGAACACGACGCTAACTGAGAGGAGTATTATTTAGCTGTGATATTTTCAAAAATTGCAGAACTTCCATTTATGCATGGTCATAGCGCCTAATTAATAAATAATAATAATAATAAATAGTTTTTATTTGCTCAAATTATGTAGTTTACATTATCAAGAAGCCCTGCGACCCGTGCTAGCTTAAAAAAGCTGTGTTACAGGCCACAGACACTGTGGCCTCCCCAAAAATTAGTTTATTGTTACATAATCAGACTTTGCGTTCAGCGTATCAGCGTTCAGATAGCGAAAACATAAATAATACTAGTGTATTGTATACAAAGATGACAACACAATAATAAAACAAGGATTATAAATACAAAATTTGAAAAAAACAAAAAAAGATTGACAATCATTAAAGTTTTGAAATATTTACCATCAAAACAAATGTTTTTTAAAAATAAGTTTTTTTTTATATTAACGAATATTTTATTAAGTATAAGCGAAGTGAGAGTAAGTACTCGCAATTGGCCACGTTCATAAAACTTACTTACGAAAGACAGTCGTATTACCAACTATTTCTGGTAATTGTGCGAAATCTTGACTTGCCTATCCGTTAATGCAGTTTATAGTGGCCCTGCTTTCTACTCCACGGGTTGCGGGGTCGATTTCCGCCTGAGTCTGTCTGTAATATTTGTATTTTTATATTTATATATCCATTATTTCTATGTATTTATTTCTTGTATTTTTTTTTCAAAAAAAAATTTGCTGTAATAGTCGGCTGTTACCTATAGCAACCACAAGCACTAAGTTGCTTACCATAGGAACAGACGACCGTGTGTGTATGTCTGTTATAGGCTAAGATAAAGGAAAAAAAATACGAATGATTTAATCTTTAATCTTAATCTCATCTTTAAAAAGAGCACGCATCACTCAGATTTTACAAATGTTTTAAAAAGGTTCTGTTCTTAGGTATCACCAACAATTCATGATATAATGGGGCCATTAATGTGGAAAGATAAAATTTTCCGCTCCTCAGATTTATTTTCACCAATACTTACAGAAGAGGGTTATTGTTACACATTCAATACTATAGGCGCGGACGAATTATTTCGGATTGAAAAGTAACTTTCTTTGTTCGTTTTTTATCTTTTTTTAATATTTGAAATAATTTTAGATAAATTGTTCTTTTTGTTTTTATTTTAAAGCCTCAACACTGACTACAATTATTATGATTCTTTGAATAAATCGCAGTCTTGGACCTTAGAAAATGGATATTTGCCAAACACTCCGCTGGAAACTTATCCACACAGAGGCACTGTATGTATTATTTACTTTTAATCCTTTAAATATAAGTCAAAAGAGGATAAATTTACGATCATCTATGAAAATTATTTCAGATGGTGATGATGTTGATATAATTATGTATATGTAACACATTATTATTTGGGAAATTATAAGTCTATCTACAATTTCTTTATTGGTCACGTGATCTGACTTCTCGTTTTATAACTAAGCAACGGGTAAACGAGATAGGCTCTAATAAACTAATTCGTCTTTTCTACTACGCCAACTAAATATTCTATAGCAAGTCTCAAGTAAAGATCAACAATTATTTTTACTTGTCTTTTTATTTTTATTGCCACCTAATTTTCTATTTCGCCACGAATTTTACATGTTATCATCATTTTACGTTTTACAGCTTCAACACGAGGTCCTCAAAAAATATAATTCAAGCTTCCATTAACAGTATCATTTGTTATAACATAGCATATAAAATAATACTAAATAAAATAGCCATTGCAAGATTTGGCGCGAGCGCGCGAGATGACAGGCGACCGGCCATTTGCACCAATCAGAGAGATTCGATTCATGTACCGACGACGAGCTGGTCCTGTGTATTTTTTTTAATTGTCTTTCGCGCATTTGTATTGCAATTGTATCCCTTCAGCCTGTAATATCCCCCACTACTAGGCATAGGCCTCTTTCCCCGCGTAGGAGAAGGATCAGAGCTTAATCCACCACGCTGCTCCAATGCGGGTTAGCGGATATAATCCCTACTATGAGTAACGATCGCTATCAGGTGTACATAATAACACCCGGGACCGACGGCCTAACGTGCTCTCCGAGGCACGGTGGGAAGACCCACAAGGACTGCACAAACACCCAGACCACGGCAAACAGCTGTATGGCCAATACAAATGTTTGTCATGTGTGGGGATCAAACCCACAACCGCCAGCGTAACAGGCACAATCCATGGCTGTGAGCGTTGCGCCAACGTGGCGTATTACAATTGTTTATCTGTAATTAAATACTTTTAATACTCCCCCATACCACTCGCAATACAAAGTAATGCACCATTTTCGAAAAAGAAAAAAGAAATCCCATAGACCTAAGCTCAAAATAAGGTTGTTTATTAGCATAATTTAGTTCCGTGACATCTACGGCGCTACGGAAATCCTTCGCCAAACGTAGCCACGTGATTGCAACGAACGCAACGTTTACTCCTTATGAATCGATTTTCATATAAGACCCCCGGTATGAAAATAATATGAGGAAAAAATCTATTGAACAAATGACCTCGTTACGTTTCTCGTAACGCCATTATTGGGTTCCGATAGACGGTAATGTTTTCTAACGACGTTTCCGGTAGATGGCGTTATTTGATTCGTTTATTTACCATTTGATATAGTATTATTCTTTTTCTTAGACTAATAAGCCTTTTTTGTGCATATTTAGACAGTCGGTCCGAAGGAGCAAACTCCAGTCGTGCATCGGAGCTGGCTCACACACTTTTTTATTTTGGAGGAATCTAAGGGCCATTGAAATATGCCTCAAAATGGTCTCAGAACAGAATCAGCTTAACCCGACTCCACGTAGTCTTGTTTGTCCTACCCCTAGAGTGTTCCTTAGAATCTAAAGGTGCGAAAGAAAACGCAGACACCCGGGCGAGCGTTGGTGAATGCATTTTGTTACGCAAGGGCGAATGGGGCTACACCTTCCGAAGCGCCGGAGACGTCACGGAACGATATTTCAATACACAATTTGATTTTTCAAAAATAAACTATTTATTTGGTCTCCCCTCTATAGTTTCTGGGTAATAATTAGTGGCCATAATTTGCTATTTAATGGCAATTTTAGCTAAATTTAGACGATTAATTAATGTAGGACGAGTTACATTTTAAACATACTAAGTTAAAAAACTAGAAGCTAATAGAATAGCTTATCGAAAGCGAAACGACGAAACCTCCAGGCCTCGGCACAAAGGTGGGGTAGCCTCGCTCTTAACAAGGCCACCCCTCAGACGTGTGGGTTCGTGTCGTTGACAGGCCGGGGACTTCGGCCAGCGACCCCACTATTACGGGGGAAGAGGAAGTGGGCAAACCGTCTCCTCCTTACCCCCGTACGTCTGTACCAGATCGGGTCAGCAGATGCGTCTTCCTTGCTGGCCCACTCCGCGGTCTCCTTCAGCGTCATTACCTCTTCTCAAAACGAGACTGCCGCCTGCCACGATCTCTCACTGTCGAGCATGGCATTTACGACGCTTGGCAGTGAGATATCCCTTCCGAGGACCGCCGAATGCACGCGCCGCTGCAAATCCCAAGAGACGCACACCTCCAGAGTATGTAGCGCCGTATCCTCAGGCACCCCACACTCGTGGCAGGCTGGAGTCGCCTCCCATCTCGCAATTTCGTGCAGATATAATCGAAGCACCCATGTCCAGAAAGCACCTGCACCAATCGGAATGTCAGCGGTCCGAACCGCCTCCTCACCCACTTCCGAAGGACCGGCCTGACCGCGTCCATTGTCCACTGACCGAGAACCGGCGGGCCCAGGTCCTCCGTTCACCGCCGTATTAGGGCGTCCTGCGTCATCCTCCTCATGCGTGCGACCTCCTTCGACGTCGGGGCGCTTACAAAATTAGATGTTAAACTTGATAACTAGTGGCTAAGTTATTTGTGGCTGACTTAGTAATTTAGAAGACAATGTAGATTTTTAGAGGCAAATAATGCCATTAAAAAGAAGCCTGTTTAATCAGCGCCCTTATTATTTTTCAGGGCTATGGTGAAAATGCTGGCCTGCTTAATGTATTAAGAGCTTCAGAAAAAGATTTTGATTATCTTTGTAGTGGACCCACACAAGGTTATAAGGTAAGGCCATAGACAAATAAGTTTTTTTAAAACTACCTTAATCAAAATTTAAAAAAAATATGCCAACTGCGAGTTGGACTCACGCGCAAAGGGTTTCGTACCATTGACTAGGTAAAATATTTAGACAAAATTTTATTATTTACTATTAAAGTAAATATACAATTAAGTATCTTGTGAATATTTCAAGTGCCTTCCTGTTACCATTTATTGATATCGAGCAAAAGTAGGCAAAAAATTGCGTTTTTGTATGGGAGCTCAACTTAAATGTTTATTTTATTTTAATTTTATTATTTATTATTAAAGTAAAAATACAACTGAGTATTTTGTGAATATTTAAAAATTAAGTGCCTACCTGTTGCCATTATTTATATCGCAGAACAAAGGGTAAAAAACTCGCGTTTGTTGTATGGGTGAAAATTAATATTTATTTTATTTTGTTTTTAGTTGTTTGTTGTTGTAGTGGCAACTGAAATACATAATTTGTGAACATTTCAACTGTCTAACTATCGCGGTTCTGGAGATACAGCCTGATGACAGACAGCGAAGTTTAGTAATAGGGTTTCGTTTTAGCTTTTGGGTACAGAACCCTAAAAATCATTAATAAATGTTTATACATGTTTTATCAATATGCATATCATTCAAATGTTACAAATTTAGTGCTGTTTTTTATAAATTCACCAAAATGTTAACATAGTTTGATAGCAAAAGAGGCCATACATGTATATATTTAAAGTATTTTATGATGTAGGACACATCCTTCTGTGTAGTAGTAGTTTTCTCAAAATTTGGAGCAGCATACCTGGGCATATCTTAATTTTACCTAGCGAAGTTAACACGAACATAAACTGCTCTCAAGTTGTGCTATGCGTTGTGTGTTTCGTATGCGCTTGTGTGTTGTGTTCTCTTGTGTGCGCTCAAGTAGTGTTGGGTAAGTTTTGTGGGATAAAAGTGTTCAGAGCTGACATTAGGAGTATGGTTAGAAACGTATTTACAAAGCTTCTGTTATTGATCCCATCAAAAGCTTGAGGAGTCGCATATAATCAGATGGGTTAAAAGCTTATTTTAACCCTAGTAGTGTAAAAAAATGTTAATTTTCTTTTCAGATCATACTACATAATCCAGCAGAATTTCCTAAATTATCTCAGCACTACTTCAGAATTCCACTAGAACGAGACGTTGTCGTTGCTGTAAAGCCCAAAATGATGACAACTTCTAATGGACTTAAGCCGTATAGTCCCGTTAGGTACCGTATTTTAATCAAGCTGACTTGAGCACACTTCATTGGGTGACAAGTGTTTTTTTTCGTCCAGTGACACACTAGTATATGTTGATGTCATTATCTAATGTTTCTACTGTCTAAAACAGTGCACCCGAGATAGACATTTAACTGAGGTAGGGTACAGCTGGAAATTTCCTGCTCAAATATGGAGCAGCCCGACTGGGCAAGTACCTCGACCTTACAGAAGATCACAACCAAATAATACTACTTTCAAGCAGTATTGTGTTCCTATTTTTGTGTAAGGTGGCAGAGCTCCTGGGGGAATCCCCCATTCGGGATAGGGTCAGCAAGTCTATAAGCTACGGTAATCGCTTATCATCAGGTGAACCGTACGCTTGTTTGCCGACCTAAATATTAAAAAAAAAAAACATACAGTTTAAGGCCAAGTTTATATTTGCTTTTTATCTGACTCCAAACATAGAAAAAAAATACATTTTTGTCTTCATTATTGACTCTAGAGTATACGACAGGAAATTTTTTAAGATATTTTCAAAAGAACCAAGGTTAAATTGCAAATATAGAAAATGTGCTGTCATGGGACACCAGGTAGGAACGAAGTTCCTTCGGATAGTATAGAAGCAACACAAATAATAATAATAATAATAATAATTCAAACTATTAAGTGAAATAAAAAAACATGTGTCTTTATTTATTTTTGTCAACAGTATAAAATTACACAAATAATTTAAAAAAGTTTACTAGTAATATTTTAGTTTTACAAACGTCATATTATACAGTCGTGTGACTGATATTACGTCACTTCCGTTATATATTTTTCTTACGGTTTTAGTATCACATTTTTTTCATTTCGGTCGCCCAGCCAAATGCCAAGCCTGCCGTAAGGAACTTCGTTCCAAAAATCAATTCTCTTTTATGTACTAACTACTATGAACCCATAATCTCCATTTAATTAATCAACACACCTAAATAATTTGGGTACGCTCTAATACAGCACCATAAATCTAAAAATTAATATTTGATTCTGATTACAGACGCCAATGGTATTTTTCAAGTGAGCGCTACCTAAATTTTTTTAAAGTATACACCCAAGCCAATTGTGAAACCGAATGCTTAACTAATTTTACTTACGCAAGATGCGGTTGCGTCCACTTCGGTATGCCACGTAAGTCCTTTATTGTCTTATAAACTTTTATAAATTTGTACATAATGACAGTAATAAAAATAGGTAGTTAAGTATCACATATCTGGTATCTGCGTTTGTAGATATTTATGTATCCATATCGCTTATATTTTTTCTTTAAATATACTTATCATATTAATACATATACTTATCATACATTATATTTAAATTCATATGGCTGATTCTACGTTCATCAGCATCATTGTTAACCGATGGACGTTCTTTGCTGGACATATGTAAGTCTCTTTTAAGATCTTATTTCACCTTTGGCGATCTAGCGCCGCTTGTATCCAAAGCTGGTGATGGTATTTTTTAATATGTTGTATGATACGTAGGTCTTTTTTTAGTAATTTAGAGATCCGCCTATTAATTTTATAACGACAAATAGTTTCATTCCTTGTCTCTCCTCCATAAGACTGGGAGTGTGATCAGAAATTTCACTGAGATAGTTCACAGCAGGAAATATCATGCTCAAAATCTAGAGAATCCCAACTAGGGAAGTACCTCAACCTTACTAAAGAACACAAATAAATAGTACTGCTTTTAAGCAGTGTTGTGTTCCTGTGGTGAGTAAGGTGACTAAAGCTCTGGGTAGGGGGGAGTAGAGGTAGGGTCACTTGCGATGCTTCTGGTGTTGTAGTTATCTATAAACTACGCTAATCGCTTACCACCAGGAGAGCCGCATTCTTGTTTGCCGACCTAGTTGAATAATAAATAAAGTTTCTTTTAAGGCTTAAAAGTACTTGGACCCGCGTACATAGATAATTTCCACCAACACGTTGTTTAACTCCTCCACAGAGAGGAAATTAGCTAGGCAATCGAAGCGGTTTTGCAGTTCTGGTTGAAAGTCTTTGGTGTTCTGGATATAAACAAAAGTAGGTCAGAACGTAGACTTAATCAAATTGGATCTTTCTAGTTTTACGTTTATATTAAATGTACCTCTAGCCAGACGGTGATCACTGCCGGTTTTCATTTTATTAATCACAAAACATAACTGAATATACGCTGCTTGGTTAACGTGATGATTTCAACTTCATTTTTCGTGGAACAATCGGGGCTCAGCCAAGTCCATTTCCGTTGAGGCTGCTTCTTGAAGAAGGAGATAATTATGAAGAGTCCCTCCTCTATGAAATGTTTTTTATTTTGATGAAAATAAACGTATCAAAGTTATTTGATTCAGAGCAGTCTTTACACATATAAACGTTTTGTGTCTGGCGAGTGAGACATTTTTAAAATAAACTTGGTTAAGTATTTAGGAGCATACAGTATTTAATGTTAATGTGTTGTTTATTAATATATAAATAAACAAATAATTTTATAAAAATGTCGTATAAGAAATTGATACGCCAATGTTTGGACGCTGTTGGCCACCAGCGGTAAACTCGTTTCATACGTGCACGAAATCGCGAAACTTAGGTTTCATTAACTTTGGCAAATAAATACGCCAAGTCGCCCTCCTGTACAAGTTGTCCCTAAAGAGGTGAGGATTTTGTCTTATACTCGTTCCGATAATAATATCGAATGAAACAATGATTTCAAAGTAAAATGAAATATTGCTTTAATTTATAATGTACCCATAACTTTTAAAGACAAAAATTTACTAAAATATGATATGACAAAGTTGTTCGTATTTTTTATAATTTTTTTTTTTAATTATCATTCTTTAATCAATTCAATTTTAGTCCGCAACTGCTTAATTCATTAAAAAATCTTTAAATAGTAAAAAAGTTAATTATAAATCTTTCTAACTTGATTAATTACTCGAAATAATATCCGTTCACTTAGAACAGTAAATTAAGTTGATTGTTATTCAAGATTTAAAAAATAAATCGTCACTACAAATACTCACAGATAGATCAAAATACTAAGATACTTAATTAGATGGAGTAATAATAGGCAGCTTCTGAAATATTTGCGAAGTTAAATCTAATTTACTTAAAACAAAAAATTTTTAAACATCAAAAGAACTAAAATTAAAAACGTTAACGTGTATATATTTCATTAAATCAAGTTAATGACAAAATACTTAAACGTAACGTACTTAAGCTTAACTTTTATTTTAGATGGTCCAGAAATGAAAGTGTGCTCCCTCGGTAAACGACAATGCATGAATGATGCACGAAGTAAGTAGAATATTAATAAAAGTTTGGTAAGTAATTAATTATCAGTAATTACCATAACATTGTATATATTACTGCATACCGCTGTACTGAGTATAGAAGATAATTATTATTACGAGAATAGAAAATCATAAATAACCTATCTACATAACATTTTTAATTTTAGTGGAATTAGTAACAGTTGAAATACAAAATAATCTGAAGGAAGCCACAAACGCTGATGACACTATCGGAGAGGCCCATCACATAGCCACAAATTGCAAATGTCTACCCGCATGCACTTCTATTGAGTATGAAGCTGAAACATCACAAGCTGATTTTAATGTCTATGCTCTCCTCAAAGCTATGAATAGTAGAATAACTGAAACAGGGTAAGAAATGTCTTAAGAAATGTCAAGTCTTAGAACTACGTGCTTGGTTATTGTGTATTTCGCAGTTTTGATACCGGCACTAATTCTAGTTAGTAAACACCTGCTACAGATTTTGCGATATGGTGAGAGTTTGTAGAAATCTTACAAGGTTAAAATACTTTACAGGGTTAAAAAAGGGAAAAAAAATTGTTTGGAAATCAGCTATTTTTGATGTTTAAGGTATAGGGCTTTGTTTTAAGACTACTAATCAAAAACCAGTCAATACGTACTAGTGGGAATTCACCCATACATTCTTTATGAAGGGGGTGAATTAGGGGTTGAAATATTTATATAATAAAAATGGTAAAGATGATAAGTAAGATGGTAAATTTTTATTCAATAAAAATGATAAAGATAATAAAGATGAAAAATGCACTCATTGCTGCAACTTTGTGTACAATTTCTGTAACTGCAATTGGTTAAGTGTCGCCCGACACTGTTCGTGCTTTTGATCTAGCTTTCTTGTACATGTCGACTATGATTCCTGATTTACATCCAATGTTCGGGATTCACGCCCATTTTATTTTATTTACAATTTTTAAACGTACAAAATTATATACATAATATATTTGTCATGGAAACTCACGTATAATGGGTGTGCTTACCCCTGTAAGAGATTTCTTTCAGCACACCCAAAAAGGAACGTATTTTTTCTTCTTTCTCTTATCGGTGCCTCTCCGACTAGCGAAGGTTGGCAGTCAGCTTCGCATACTCCGGTTTATTCTTCGCGAGGCGAAAGAGTTCGGTGCCGCTCGCGATGCCTGTCCAATCTCGGATGTCGCATAGCCGGGACTTTTTTCTGCGACCTACGCCTCGTTTTCCAGCAACTTTTCCCATCATGATGAGTTGTAACAGTTTGTATCTATCGTGCCTAAGCACTTGTCCCAGATATGCCACTTTTCTCATCTTGACGGTCTGCAAAAGTTCGCGTTTCTGATTGACGCGTCGCAGAACTTCAACGTTTGTGATCTTCTAAGTCCAGCTAATGGCTAGCATACGCCTATATGCCCACATCTTAAAAGCTTCTATTCGTTTCCTGAGGTCTTCTTTAATAGTCCATGCCTCACATCCGTATAGAAGTATGGGCCAGATGTAACAACGTAAAAGTCGAATACGCAAAGCGATCTTAAGGATCTTAAGGATATTTTTTCTGGTTATGTGCAAACTCTGTAATGATCTTCCTCCTGACATTCTTTGCGAGCTCCAATTTGAGTTTTCAAGCATCGAGTATGTAGACATCGTTTGCCTAAAGGCCAGCCACGCAAGCACAACTCCTCTAATATTGTAAATGTTCATAGACGACGGTAGCTATTTAGCATCAGGTGGTACAGTCTGCTCGTATGCCCCACATATTCTAAAAAAAAGCAGTTTTATTAGTTTCTATGCTGGTGGTTGTGTGGCCTAGGGCTACACAGGTAACTCTCAGTTTTTATTTGTTAACTTGGTCTCTACACTCTATAAATTCGATTTTATAACACAAACGTATCATGACAAAAATTTGTAACCATTACCGAGACTATTTTATTTATGTACTGACAGAACCGTACCAAGAATTGTCAATTCCTTGAGTGTCGCGAGTTGTTCTGTGCAGCTGTAAGCCCAGCAGCAATAGTAAACATAAAAACTTGTTAAATGTACAGAATTGAATCTTATACAGCTTTGTATTAAAATTTAACCTTATCAATTTTTATTTTATATTATTCATTGGCTTCAAATATGTTGTTGCTTGTTATAATTTCAGCTTTCTCTACACACAAATTAAGATTTTCTTCAAAGAAGCACAATTTATTAAAGTACGCCGTTCCGAGCTCTATGGACATACAGACTTTCTAGCGAACTGTGGAGGTTTACTCGGACTCTTCTTGGGTTTTTCTTTACTTAGTGTCGTTGAATTCATATATTTCTTTACGCTCAGGTAAATTCATTACTTACGTTACTTGCTTAAACCGATAGTTTTAATGTTTGTTAATTAATGTTTTTAATGCAAATTTTTCTATTTCAGAGTGTGTTGCATATTGTGGAGGCGTGGTAAAAATAAAAATACGTAAATATATTAGGAAGGATATTGAATGGCATGATAAAAAGTAAAAAAAAAAAACAGATTTTCATATAAGTTTTTTTTAAATTAGTTTCTCATTAATAATGCACATTGTCATAACGTCGTGTGTTTATTATTATTAAAGCCTATATTTGTCAACTAGAAAATAAATGCTGAGTTGTATTTTCAAAAAATCATTAATATTGTCTTTATGAATCAGAGATATGGCTATCTGTATCAGATATATGAATTTGTGCACTGTTGTAACAATGTATATGAGCTAGCTAAACATAACTGAGAGGTGGTAAACGTTTTTTAGATACCCATATTGTATAGATAGATATTGCCTACTATAACAAACTATATAAATTAAAATGTGTAACTCGTCACTAGATGGCTTGTTCTCAGTTACATTATGCTATTAAAGTTATATAAGAGAATGGATATACCTTTACGGCTAGCAATTGTCAATGAGAAAGGTACAAAAAGGGTACTAGAAGCGTACTATTGTATAATGCACTTCTGGTCGTACACTAGTCTCTAGCGCTTAGTTTAGCACGCTCTTTATTATGTGTTTTTGCTGTGCCTATTGACCGGTTTCTCTCAGATAGTCTAAGGTTCCATTCGTCTCTGTATTCACCTTGGTAGAATAAATGTTATGCCACGCAATGTCCCTCTTTATTGCCTTCCTTCCTATCCGTTGATCGTGTCATCGTGTCATCGCATTAACATCGTGTCGTCGCATTAACATCGTGTCGTCGCATCCTCATCGTTTCGTTGTGCCGCACTTGCAATCGCTGACTTCTATCCCCCTATATAGTTAAGCTATTTATTTATATTTTTCTTAAAAATCATCTTATCGCAATATAGTCATTTACTCGTAAGTTAATTTAAACCTCATCAAAGAAACGCTATCCCACTGTTAAAACTGCAAAATGTTATTTAACTAAAAATAAATGGAAAACCAATTTTTTTCATTTTGTAAAGCATCTACTTATCCGCTAGGCTCTATGTTGCATAGATTATATAGTGGTATTATATAGTGGTTACGTAATTTTAAGTAGATTTTCAATTCTTTAATTAGATTAATATATCAAATAATATTTAAAAAAAACGTATTCAATAATTTTACACGTGTTAAAAAAATTTAACCAAAACTTTTGTCATCAACGGCAAGAAAATTATTAACCCTTTACCGTTATTATTATTTTTTTGTACCTTAGTAATTGATTCGCACACTATTTTCAACAGCAAACAGCGTTAAAGTAGGCTATGAATGTCAAAAACATATAGATAAACATAAAACTGCGCATAATAGCAACAGCATAGATTTAACACATAATTCAATTTCATAAACCACCACTATAAGTTATCAAAATAGTGCTAACAAATACAATTTATTTTCATCTTCTTTTCAACTTACAATCCCATTAATTATGAACGGCGTAAAACACCATTAAAACGGCAAATGCATGCAGAAACTAATTCCAAAGCTCTTGGAGAATCTATGCCAAGAAAGGTCATTACAATCTCATAACCTAAAATCACCGAGTCAACCAAATAAGGCATTTTTATTATTTGGCGATAAGTTATGAGTATATATATCTTTCTACGAAATGAAACGGTCCAGTGGGATGACGAATTAGACATTTATTAAACGACAAACCATAAGCAATTGTTATAACTATCTACAAAAAAAAAACACCCACACACAGCGTTGCCTTAAACCTGGCCTGTAAACTCAATAACAATATGAATGTTCATAATGGTAGGAATAGGTAATAGTAATTATAATTAATAATTTCCTTTGGGGAATCATTGGAGAAAGCTCTACCTCATTTATTTTGCAATGGCATAAACTGGAACGTCTGTCTTAAAAAAATCATTTTTTAAACTAATGTAATAATAAGATTGAGACATCGTTTGAGTGTAAAGAAAATGACGACGCTTTGGCACAGCGGTCACAGCACCTAGCTATTGTACATGCGGTCGCGGATTCGATCCCTGCACGCGACAAAAATTTTTTAAGACGGAAGGAAATCTTTCGTTCTAATCGTTTATTTATTTAAAGAAACATCTTTATACAATAACATAATACTTAAATAATATCGAACAACGCATTTGAATTATAATTCGGCAATTGAGGCCTTTGTTGCTGGTCGTAGCCCCGCTGTTGTTGACACCATCCGCGCATTCCCTAGAGTTCCGTCTACCTTACTCACTTTAGAAACACAATTCCACTTGACAACAGTAGGTACTATTAAGGTCTGGTAAGGTTAAGGTACTGTAAGGTTAAGGTACTTCCCCATCCGGACTGCTCCAGATTTTAGGAAAGATATTTTTTGCTGTGTGCTAAGTAATAAAAACTAATATACATGACTAAAAAAGGCAGTGTTCGATATTATACTGGGGTCACTAGCGACTTACCGATCTCCGATGCAACACGTGAGCTGGCTCGGTCTGGGCAGATCACCGACTCGGCAGGTTCACAAATAGTTCCAATTCATGTGGCGAACATCACCATAGGGACACACCAGTTCGGATCTCCAGCGCAAGCTATAATATTTGTTAATCCTCGATCGAGTTAAACGGTAGGTAACAGTATTGTATGCGCTTGCGACAACGGTTCTTTCGGGACTGGCCATGCGCCCTCATTAGAGGGCGCGCAACACGGTGCGCTCGGATACAGTAATATATCGCTAAGCAACCCATTAACAATTAAAGAAAAAAATAATAATAAGAAATTGAAATTGTCCAATTTATGTTATCCTGTAAATGTACGAAAATACGAAATAAACAAAAGTTTTGACATTCGAACAAAGATCTTGTTTCGGTACGGAACAGGCAGTAAATTATTAAAATAAATTTAAAGTTTAAAAATTGAGTTAAATTTAAATAAATTCGAGGTTTTCTAGTACTAGTTTTAAATAACCGCCTACGCGAACAGAATCGTATTCATACCGAGTCGAAGTCACACACAACATATATATCATCAGTGCTACTGTAATAATGTGTAAAACAGCGTAACAGTCGTTAAATATTTCTGGTTTCGACGTTGTATTCAATAGCTTACTTAAACTTTTTTAATCTAATGTGTAAAATATATATTTCTTTTTTTTGTTATAATTTCTGTTGGTAATCTGTTGATTGAAATTATGTTGGTAAAGAAAATATTTTCCAAAGAAAAATTGGATTTAAAAGTAAATAAAATAAACGTTAACAACTTAATTGGCATTGTAGTAAAACAACCTATTGAAAGATACGCACTCTCAGCCGCCAAACTTTATTTTTAATTTACCTTCTTAAATACGTACTATATAATATTGCAAAAGCATTTATGTCAGTTACTCACTGAAAATGCTAATTCTTAAAACCATAATACTTAGGCATATCACATAAGCGTTTGTGTAAAATTTTAGTAATAGTTATGCGGAATCATGAAATCATGACTTTTTGAAGTTATATATCTTTAGGCGCGTATGGAAAAAATGATGAGAGTAAATTTTTAGGATGCACCACCCACACCGTCACGAAAAACCGTCACCCTGAAGTTAGCTAGTCAAGCTTAACGAAGAAGATGTTAGCAGTGTGAAGTTAGCTAGTCAACGAAAAAGATGTTAGCAGCGTGAAGTTACCTAGCCAATTCATGCTTGCATGGGTTAAGCTTCATATACAATAACAATAGTAAATTGGCCTGGACTGGCTTTAATAGAAGCAACAAGAGTGCTGGTTTATTTTTTGTCCTGAGAATCGATATAGCGATTCAGCGGGGAAATGCTGCTGTCATTCTGTACACCATTCCACGCGGACATGATTTATATCCAAACCATCTATATTTATTTTTATTTTATTTTATTTTATTTGGGAAACTTACAGCTAACATTAGCAATAATATAAATTATAACAACAGAAAGCCATTGACAAGTTTCCACGTGTAGCAATACCTTAACAATAGTGTTGTATTGGACAAGTAGAAAATGAAAAGATTAAACAATATTTATAAAATAAGTCATAAAGAAAAAATGATTGAGCAGATTGGTTAATTTTAAGTCTTTAGTCAAAGGTTTGACGTAAAAAGCGTTTATTTAGTAACTGTTTTAATTTAGCAGAAGTATTATGAACTTGATTTTGATTTGATGATCAATATCATACTCGCTTGAAATCAAGTTGAAAGACTTACAAGCACGAATAGTAAATGATTTTTTTCTATAATTTGTGGGTGCAAATGGTACGTGTAAAAGCACATATGTTTGTTCCCGTGTGTTTAATATGGTATATTTAATCCAACCATCAATTTGGAAATTGGTCTGTAGTTTTTCACTATATTTTTTTGACCTTATTTATTTATTTATTTATTTATTTATTTACACTTTCGCACACTAATACAAGGTTTTAACAGCATAACAAATGAAATATAAAAATAAAATTTGCATCAGCTGCAACAGGCGGCCTTATCGCTAATACAGCGATCTCTTCACCTTTCTTATGTATTGGCGTTACGAATGCAGATTTCCAAATAACGGGCACTGTCTGGCCTACAATGACAGTCTGAACAATAACGCTAGCAGGGTCTTTAAACTCTTTGCACAAGAAACTATAAATAATGGAGGAATCAGGTCCTGCTGATTTACTCAATTCTAAACACTTATGAAGTTCAAGTACCACCTTATCACATACTTCAATATTAGCTATATCTACGACGACCTCCGATGAAGGTGTAAGATCCGGAGACATTATATCACATGTAGAGACGGTTACCGAAAATTCGATTGAAAGTATTAAGCAAACTTATTGCATATTGACTCACCAGAACTCAACGAGTCACCACCATATGACATCACGGATGGGTATACTGACAATTGTTTTTTATTTTTAATGCATGACCAAAACGATTTCGGATTTTCAACAATAATGTTTTGAATTTTCGCAATGCAAGCTTGGTAACATTTTAGCGGTTAACAGGTTAGCGCAATTTTGGTGGAATGAATCTGGAACACTTACGGGAAGATGCTGGTAAAATTGACTGGTTGGGGGCTGTGGATGGTAGGTCAGTTAATGAGCAAATCGATATCTTCAACTCCTTACTCACTCAGCTGTACGACATTCATGCTCCTATTCGACGGATTCGCATTAAACATCTCCCTGCACCCTGGATTACTCCAGAAATCAAAACATTACAAGTGGGAAAAAACTTAGCAAAAGCAAAATATAGGTCAAATCCAACAGTTGAAAACCAATTCCGTTACAAAATAATCCGGAATCGCTGCAACAAACTCTGTAGAGATACTCATCGACGGCATATTTTCACATCTGTAACAGAAGACTGCAATACCTCTAGAATTTGGAAATTTTTAAAAACACTTGGAGTCGGCAAAGTACACAATCAAAATGCATTTTCAAATAATATTGACCTAAATTTATTAAATAATCACTTCTCCTCTTCAGATGCTATTGATAATGCTATCAAGTCCAATACCATTTCTCTTCTTTCTGCCAATGTAAACTCCACATTTTCCCCATTTTCATTTAGCCAATTAACCGAGGGTGATGTTAGGAGGAATATTTTAGCCATAAAGTCTGATGCTGTTGGTTCTGATAGCAGTAGCCGGAAAATGATTATCCCTGTTATTGATTATGTCACTCCTGTCTTAACATCCATTTTCAATAACTCAGTTGCGACTTTTCCTTCCCCATGGAAAGATGCCCAAATAATCCCACTTCCAAAAAAAAGAAATCCCTCTTCATGCAGTGATTACCGTCCTATTTCCATTGTCCCGTTCCTCTCTAAAGTTTTAGAACGAATTTTATACCATCAACTTGAATGTTTCTTTTGTTCAAACAACCTTCTAAATCGTTTTCAATCCGGCTTCAGAGCGGGTCATAGTACGACTACTGCTTTGGTCAAGATTAGCGATGACATCAGACAGGCTATGGACGGCCAGAAACTCACGGTTTTGACGTTACTAGACTTTAGTAATGCCTTCATCACGGTAGACTTTGACATTCTGCTGGCGGTTCTTAATTCCCTTAACTTATCTTCATCGGTAATTGGCTGGTTTCATAGGTATTTATACGGTCGCCGTCAGCGGGTTCGAGTTCAGGACTCATATTCTGATTGGCGGACCGTCAATGCCGGTGTACCTCAAGGAGGCGTTCTATCGCCTCTGCTATTTTCAGCTTTTATTAATAATGTAACTTCCCGTATTTCTTCTCTCTACCACTTGTATGCAGACGACCTATAGATTTATGCGCATTCTAGGTTAGATGATATTCACCATACAATTAACTCAATTAACTCCGACTTAAGTGAAATTGTTAATTGGAGTAACTCATTTGGTCTAAAAGTAAATCCTGTGAAAAGTCAAGCTATTATTATTGGCAGCCACCATTTGATTCGTCGTTTGGATCACTCTCTTTTGCCATCAGTTATATTTAACAACAATGTTATTCCTTATAGTTCTGAAGTAAAAAATCTAGGATTTTATTTTTGTGTTACCCACATTAGGAATTCTAAACATTTTTGAATATCATATCAAAAAAATAATTGGCTAGAGCGCCAACACGGTACGTCGGAGACGCGGGTTCAAACCCCGCTGGAGCGGTCAATTTTTGATATGATATTCAAAAATGTTTAAAAAATCTAGGTATTATTTTTGACCAAAATTTGACCTGGAATTCACAGATTATGGAAATTAGTCGTAAAATGTTTACTGCTATTAGTTCCATTCGTAGGTTACGAAATCTTTTGCCAATTCCCATCAAGATTGCGTTGGCACAATCCATCCTTCTTCCTATTCTCGACTATGCCGACACCTGTTACCTCGACCTCAGGGAAGATCAATTAAATAAACTCGAGCGTATTCAAAACCTTTCTATTCGCTTCATATTTGGACTTAGGAAATATGACCACATTTCTGAGTTTCGCAAAAAGCTCGGGTGGCTCCCAATTCGACTTCGCCGGAATACTCACATTCTTTCACTTCTCTACTGCGTACTGTTTAATCCAAAGACGCCTTCCTATTTAAAAGAGCGCTTTGAGCTACTATCAAATTGTCACGATCGGTCTCTACGATCGGATAATAATCTTATTCTTAAATTTCCTTCTCATGCTTCTTCTTTTTATACTAACTCTTTTTCGGTACAGGCTGTTCGGTTGTGGAATGCTTTACCCGTAAATATAAGGCGGGCACAATCACTAGACACTTTTAAAAGTTACTTAAAGAAACACTATTTAAACTGATGAGTCACGTTATAAGTTTATACATTTAATTTACTACAAATATTACTGACAATGACTTTAGCCGGTCCTTCCTCTCTTCTGTCGTATGTATATTTGTATTTTCATATTCTTTATATATTATGTTTATATATATTTGATATATATATATGTGTATGTATATGTGTATGTATGTGTGTATGTGTATATGTATATATGTATATATGTATATATGTATATATATGTATGTATATGTATATATATGTGTATGTGTATGTATGTATATTCACGTATTATATGTATATATTATGTATGTACACCTCCATGCCGTCTAATTCTTTAGTCATGTCCTTTTCATGCTAGAGGTTGTCTGGAAGAGATCGCTCTTTTAGCGATAAGACCGCCTTTTGTACATGTCTATATTTTCTTTTACGGTGTAAAATTTTTCTCTGATAGTGTACAATAAAGAGTATTTGTATTGTATTGTATTGTAACATTCTTTTTTTATAATCTTCGTACGTTCTCTTAGCAAAACAAATGTATTCAAATTAGTAATGTGTTTATATTTTTTATATTAATTAGTTCTTAAGGCGTGAATTGTAGATATGAAGAATATTGCAAGACTTTGAAATTAAACTACTTTATTATAGTAACGATACTTGGATTACTATTTCTGACCTCATCTGAATACTTTTAATAAAGCTAAATCATCTAATTCAATACAAGTAATCCCGCGACCAATAACTAGTACGGCCATTCTCCGATTAGCAAATTTTTCGTGTCCGGGCTTGTTTAAACCGTAATATCATCATATTCAATCATGCACTTTTTTATATATTTTAGATAGCATCCGTACCTAGCTGTAAAAGAAATATTGGCTTCTGTTTTAAGTAATTAAGACGAAATTAATTTAACTTATGTTCAAAAAACCTCTGTTCTCTAATTACCGTGGCGTGTCCGCACACCAATTTAATCTTAAAACTTGCTTGTAATTTTTATAGCGTATAGATTTACTTTGATCCATTCAACGTTTTAAACGATATTAAGCAGCGTGTATCGCATAACAAAATATCAACTCAATAGAACCAGTCTACAAATAATTATTATGAAGTAATCGTATGTCCAATGGAAACTTCTAATTACCGTAACATCTGCTGTTCTCGAGTGCACATCCCTAAATAAAAGTATTTGGCACATCACTACCGTACGCATCGCGTCTCCTCAGTGTGTACCGAGGTCCATCAGCAGTTGTATGACTCTCATGTTAGTGTACCGCCAATGAAGCACGTGAGTATATAATTACCGTAGCCTTGGTTAAAAACTTTTCTAATTACCGTTGTTCTTATTTTAATACTAGATTTTTAAGATAGACCCAAGTTGATCATGTAAATGAAGACAGTACTTTGGCCTCCGTACGTTGTAATAAGCTAGAATTTGTATACTGTGTCGGTTTTAAACATTTTTATGAAAATTTATCGTTTTCTAATTACCGTATACTAATTACCATATGTTTATAATTACCGTTGTATGAAAAAGTAATACTTGTTTACCGCGGTTTTCGTAGATTATTATTATTACTGTCCGTAAATATGTCTATATTCATCAAATTATTAGTTTATAAGATAGGAAAACCTAAAAAGACCAAAGAGGAAGTTAAAGAAAATAGAAGGCTTGCCGAGCGACAATGCCGAGAACGAATTAAAAATGCCCCTTTTTGTATTAGCAATCAAAAAAAAAAATAAAGGATAAAGAAGGGTACAATAAAAAAATAAAAAAATACTGCCTATCTGCGAAATGTCACCAAAAGCCGGAAGAAAACTCAAAAAAGAAGTAGAGAAAATTTCAGAGCTTACTATAAAAGACAAAAGGAAAAGGGAAAATTGAAAACTATCGAGGAAGAAGTGACCTTAGATATAGAGGTGCTTGATAACAATATAACAGATCCTCTTGAAACTTTGTCACACCACATCTCAATGATTTATGATACTCGCTGCGCTAAAAAGTACACTAAAAGAGTACAAATTGTCCCGAAAATCCCAAATCAAAAAAAGAAGATAATCAGCAAGACGAAATTTTTCTGCAGTCGACTTCTTTTGAAAAAGAATTAGTTCCCTTGAAAAAGACACCAAATTTTAAACCTTCTTTAACTACATCAACGCCGCGTCCATCTAGTGCTCTGTCATCATCTTCTACTGAAAGTATGTTATTTTATTATTAATTAATAATGAGCATTTGACCGAAAATAAAGATACAAGTGTGAATATTACGGAACGAGCGTCTTCCTTGTGTTCAACACCAACTTCACCAACTTCACCATCTTCAAAGATAACTGTCGAGAAACCGATACGTAAAAAAATCTCACTCTTATTGTTATTTAGAAGGCATGTATAGAAAACAAATAAAGAAATGTCATATTTGAGACAAAACAATAGAGCTAAGAAGAGCAAAAGAAAAGTACAGGAAGCAAGCATTAAGACTCCTCCCGGCCGATTACGGCCACGGCGACTGCATTCAACTCCGTTTTTGTCTTTGGTGTGCTCGCGCGTGGCTTATGTAGCCAATTTTTTGTGTAAAAGTCCTCGCACACTGCGGACACGCTAGCACACCGTTAACATAATTATAGCTAAAGGTCGCTGGTGGTCGAACCTTTAGTTCATCTCGCTTGGCGTCCAGCTCATAGAGCCGCCTATCCTCAAAGTTCTGGACGCTAGCTTTAACTAGCGCCCTCCACTCTGGCCGTCCGGCTGCCTGCTGCTCCCATTGCAGCGGGTCGATGCTGCAATTTTTCATATGTCGCTTGAGCATATCTTTGTACCTGAGGAGTTGACCGCCATGCTTACGCTTGCCTTCCTCAAGTTCCGAGTAGAAGATGCGCTTAGCGACTCTTTGCTCCGCCATACGCGACACGTGTCCGCACCACCGAAGCTGACGCCGCATAAGATAAGCCTCAATGCCATCCACATTGGCTCTTCGCAGCACTTCGGTGTTCCGTACACGATCAGACCATCGAATATTGAGTATTTTACGTAGACAATTGAGGTGGAATCGGTCGAGCGTTTGTATATGACGGCGGTACATGGTCCATGTTTCGGCAGAGTAAAGAATATTGGGCAGCACAACAGCCATGTAGACGGAGATCTTAGTCGCCAGCCTCAGATCATGGGAGCTGAAGACTTTCGCATCCAACTTGCCGAACGATGCAGCAGCAGCGCCGATTCTGCTGTTGATTTCCGCATCTAGGTCACATTTAGATGAAATTGTGCTTCCCAGATAACGGAACTTGTCAACCTGCTTCAGCTCCTCCCCACCGAGTTTTATAACCAGTGTCTCATGACCTTGTATGTCTAAAGACATTATTTCCGTCTTTTTGACACTGATTTTTAAACCGAATTTTCGGCACGACTCGTCGAAAACGGACATCAGCAGCTGCAGGCCGTCTGGGGACTCTGCAACAAAGCATAGGTCATCGGCGTACATCATTTCGGTGATCAGAGCATGCGACACTTTGGTGCGGGCCTTCAGTCGAGTCAGATTAAATATACCGCCGTCCGTACGGAAACGGATGCGGACCCCTTCAGAGGTTAATTGTATGACCTCCTGTACTACAGCTGCAAAGTACAGCGCGAATAGTGTGGGTGCTAAGACACATCCCTGTTTCACCCCACAGGTAACTGCGAAAAAATCGGACTGGTCATCGTTGACAGCGACACAGCACTCCATGTCGTCATGCAGAAGTCTCAGGAGCCTCACAAACCTCTCTGTACACCCGATCTTCGCAAGTACAATCCAGAGGGCTTCTCGAGGCACACTGTCAAAGGCCTTCTCAAGGTCAACGAAGCAGAGGTATAAATTACGACCTTGCTCTCTGCTCTTCTCCTGCAGTTGACGTACAGAGAAAATGGCTTCACACGTACCTCGTTCAGGTCGGAAGCCAAACTGGGTCTCGGGCAAAAGTTGTTCAGAAAGCTTCATAAGACGGTTAAGTAGTACACGGGCAAAAACCTTTCCGGGGACTGACAGAAGTGAAACACCACGGTACGAATCGCAATCGGACCTGTCACCCTTGTTCTTATATATGGCCCTTATGCGTGATACTTTAAAAGTAGATGGGACCTGTTCTTCTTTCCACATACGATCAAAGTGTTCCCAGATAGCCAATTGCAACTCATCACCACCGTGCTTAAGCAGTTCTCCTGGTATAAAGTCAATGCCCACCGCACGCCTATTTTGCTGTTGATTGATGGCAAGAGCAATCTCCTCACACGATAATGGCTTATCCAGCTCAGTAAATATTGGGAGTTGAGGTAACGAACGAATGTGTTCCAAGTCAGCAGCCCTGTCTACATTCAGCAGAGTGCTGAAGTGTGCCGCCCAACGTTCGAGTATTTCCCCTTTGCTTTTAAGAAGACCTTTGCCGCTAGCAGGCTTAATAAGTACTTTTGCAAAAGGGGTCGTACCTATTAGCTTTCGAACCTCACCATAAAACTCTCCAACCTGGTTAGTGTCAGCGAGCCACTGAATGTGATAAGCCTTCTCCCGCCACCATTTATCCTTTGTTTCCCGAGATAGTCGCCTAAGCTCCAGGTCACTTTGTCTGATCTCCTTAGCGCTCGCACATCGGTTTGCTCCACGGTGTTGTCGGAGAAGACGTCGGTGTTTGCCGATCGCCGCCATCAGGACTGCGTCATTCTCATCAAACCAGTCCTCGGACTTTCGGACTTTTTGACCTAAAGTAGATGTAGCGGTATCTAGAATATGAGAAGACAGGGCATTCCAGTCATAATCAACTCGGCGAACATCTTTGCTGAGAGATGGTAATCCAGCGGCCAAAGTGCGAGCATACTTTTCCCTCGTCACAGGATCCTTTAGCCCGTCCACGTTAAAACTCGCATAAGGCTTAGGTTTTCCAAATCGACGAGGATGCTGGAGTCGGAGACGCAGCTTAGTAACAACAAGCCTATGATCAGTCCAGCAGTGGGCACCACGCATTGCGCGGGTGACTTGGACCTGGGAAACATCTCGCTGCCGCACGATAGCGTAATCAATTAGATGCCAGTGTTTAGACCTTGGGTGCATCCAGGTGTTCTTATATTTAGCGGGAAGCCTGAACATTGTACTCGTGATGGCAAGTTGGAATTGTGCGCAGAGACTCAGTAATAGCTGTCCGTTGCTGTTCATGCACCCGACCCCATGCCTACCCAAAACCTTGGGCCATGCATCGTAGTCCCGTCCGACTCTGGCATTAAAATCACCCAACAGAAGAATCTGCTCTCTAGGCCTTACGCTTTTGATGCATTTTGCAAGTTCCTCATAAAACTTATCTTTAATATCATCAGACTTGTCTAAGGTAGGTGCATAGACGCTGATGACATTCAGATATTTGTCATTTCCAAGATGTAGACGCAGTGTGGTAACGCGATCCGAGATGTGAATAGGACACTCTTCGAGTTGCTTGACAAGCCTGTTTTTGATCGCAAATCCAACGCCTGACCGTCTCGGTTCTGAGACAGCGAGTCCTTTCCAAAAGAAAGTGTACCCGCCACCGTGTTCCACCAGTTCCCCTTCTTCCGCTAAATGTGTCTCGCTGAGGGCTGCCACATCTACATCGTAGCGAAGAAGTTCTCGGGCAACAATTGCGGTTTTCCGTTCTGGGCAGACATTTATATCGCGATCAAGGAGTGTACGCACGTTCCACGCGCCGAAAGTCATATTTGTTGTTTTTATATGCTGGTTGCGACGTCGACCGCGAATTTATCGATGCGGAGGCAGCCACGGCTGCTGCCGTCCTCAAGTGGTAGGGAGAGCAATTTTTAGGGCACCTTTTCTAGCCCCCTCCCAGGCTGAGCAGGGAAAGCAGTGCTTCCCTGAATAGGGCTGCTTTGTCACTCCAGGTGCTGCCGAACTCCCTCTGTCTCCCTATGTCAGAAGCAGAGCGACCACGATGTTTTAGAAACACCCCTGGAGCCGCCCATGTGCAGGTCTCAGACAAAGCCCGCTCTGCATCAAACTGGACCTCTCTACCTCGACCCATCGCCATGGGACTTTACGAAAATCGGAGTCCTTACTTCCGGAAGCAGTCAAGTGCGCAGGAGATATTTAGGTGCACAAACGTTTGCGCAAACGCAGGTGCACACACTCGTCTTCCCCCTTCTTTGTCCTGTGGAACGGAGAGACCGATACGACCGGAGAAGGGTTCCGATGATGTGTCTGGCCAATGGTAACTCTACGCCCTCTACCATCGCCCTAAGCCGTCCACCAGGCTTTGCTATCCCGCCGGGTCCACCTGTCTCGTTGCATATCTGCTGTGAGTTGCCTTCCCCACCGAGATAGTCTTTGTATGTCGAGCGGGAGGGAGCCGCTGCAAGGAAATCAGGAAGGAACGGTTTGGATCTTTGGAGTGGATAAGGGAAGGGATACTACTGCCTCGGATGAATGCGATTGAGACAGTAGCAGCTCGGGGAGCCGGGGTCGCGTACCCGTATAACATACCACAACTGCCGGGCAGGCCAATTGGGATGAGTATCCCCTGACTGGAATTGCATTAAGACTGAAATATAAAACACGCTACATCCAAAACCAAAACAAAGTCATGATAAAGAAATAGAACCAAAGTATTTACATAATAATAATATAGGGACTACTGTAGAGAAAACCAAACAAGACGTCCAAATTTTTGTAGAGCAAGATGAGAACAGTCGCATTTGTCCTGGCAAGAGACAATATATTTCAAGAAAAACGTGGTGTGAACTCATGTGTCTTGTCTTGCCCATAGTCACCACGCTGGGCAGGTGGATTGGAGACCGCAGGGCTGGCTTTGTTGCACCTAAGACGCTGCTGCCCGTCTTCGGCCTGTGTATTTCAAAACCAGTAGTTGGATGATTATCCCGCCATCGGTCGGTACTTCCAAGTTCCAGGGTGGTAGTGGAACTGTGTAATCCCTTAGTCACCTTTTACGATACTCACGGGAAGAGAGGGAGTGGCTATATTCTTACTGCCGTAACCACACAGCATATTTTCTAATTACCGTTACATTAAATATAAAAATTTTCTAATTACCATAAGCATAATTTTTTTAAGTCTCATTATCTAGAAAACTACAATTAACTGGTACATGCCAAATTAATTATTGAATTCGTATTTTTGATTTGTTTCATATTTTAATTTGTTTAAGTCAAATCAGTGAAAAATAAAAAACGTCACGGTAATTAGGCAAAGAACGCCGAATTGGAGAATGACCGAGTAATGATAGAACTCACAAGAAACTGCTTGAAGAGATAAAAATTCTAAGTGACTGTGTATTCCGTCTCACAATTTTTTTGATCGAAAAGCGGAAGAGATAAAGTTTCGTTAAATAACCACGTTAATTTTAAAAACATAGTGATGTTAAATGTCGCAAAGTACATATACTATATTATGGATGGAAGTTCCTCATTGCACTTTTGGGAATACATATTTTATACTAGCTGTGCCCGCGACTTGGTCCGCGTGGATTTTAACAAAAAAGTTATGGTTCAGTTCGCAGAGTTATAAAATAAATAACTTTCTAAAATAAAAATAGCCTTAGTTACTCCTTATTACATCAGCTATCTGCCAGTGAAAGTCCCGTCAAAATCGGACATCCCGTTTCAGAGTTTAGCCGGAATAAACAGACAGACAGACAGACAAAAATTGTAAAAAATGTTATTTTGGTATATGTACCGTGTATACATCCATATGCATTTAGTAAAAAACGGTTATTTTAATATTACACACAGACACTCCAATTTTATTTATTTGTATAGATAATTATTTTAATAATAACTCTAACCCGTTTAATTAACTTTAAAATACTTTTTTAAATTAACAGTTGTTCGTTGTCATCATGGAGCGACAGTCGCGGTACGTAATTATTTTCTTATTTTTAACCGACTTCCAAAAAAGGAGTAGGTTCTCAATTCGACTGTATTTTTTTATGTATGTTAGTTACTTCAGAACTTTTGACTGGGTGGACCGATTTCGACAAAAAACCTAAGGTGAAACCTAATTTTTTAACCTAAAGGTGGGTGTCATTTGGTCCCATTTAAATTTATTTATGATCTAACAACTACTTTTCGAGCTATATCTAATAATGTGTTTTTACTTGACGCTTTTTTCGTCGACCTACGTTATATTATACCACATAACTTTTTACTGGATGTACCGATTTTGATAATTCTTTTTTGTTGAAAAGGAGATATTCCTAGTTTGGTACCATGATAAGAAAACCAGGATTTGATGATGGGATCCCAGAGAAATCGAGGGAAACTCTCAAAAATCCGCAATAACTTTTTACTGGTTGTACCGATTTTGATAATTTTTAATTTAATCGAAAGCTGATGTTTATCATGTGGTCACATATTTTATCGAGATCTGACTTTTTGAGTAATCTTTGATAACGCGTAGTTACTTGACTATTTTTTCGTCGATCTACGTTGTATTACTCGTCGATGTAATTGAAATCGGTTTTTTTTTCGTTTGCGAGCAAACACAATTATTATGAAGTTTATTTCAATTTCAATTTCGAAAATAATTGTCTACTTAAACGAGAGTCCTCTATTTTACCAAGCAATCCTAAATTGATAGTTAATTAAATTTAAATAAACAATTATATAACATTTAAGTGTATAATGGATATCATTTACCGCTAGGCATCTAGGCACAAAAATAAAAATTTAAATAAAAAAGAATCATCAAAATCAGTACTCTCAGTCAATCGAATTGAGAACATCCTCCTATTATGAAAGTCGGTTAAAGAGTATCTAATAATGATTTTTCTCAAATTTTTTTAATGTTCTAGATCTAACAGCCTGGGAAATATACATATCTCGTATATTGGAAAAAATATGGAGCCAGCCACGACTGACAATGTTAAGATCAAAAGAAAAAAGCCTAGTTTAATTAAACAATGTTTGATAGATTATACTGCTAACACTAACCTTCATGGCTTAAAGTATGTTGGAGAAAAGGAACGAACTATAATGGAAAAGTAAATAATATTATATTTTACATACATAACATGACACAAAACGAATATCAACAAAATTACGATTACAATAATTATAAAAAGCTTACCTGTATACGAGTACACAATATACACAATTATTTTGGTCACCTTGGTAAATGAAGGTTTCTTTCCCACGCGCTGATGCAAAATCTAGCGCGCTGTTAAACTGCGGGTTGGCAGATAATATTCACCCAAAAGGTTTTCGAATTTTTCAAAGCGCGGTACGGAGATCCACAATGCCAAGGACCTAGATAGAACCATTATTTTTTTTTATAAATACGATTATTTAACCCCAGCGCGAAGCAATACCGTGTCCGTAAGTGTCAATAAAACTTTCAACCATTTTACCAGAATATCTTAAAAAATGCATTATTTTCAGAATTTTCTGGCTTCTCATGTTCACTTGCTGTATTGTGTTCTGTGCTGGTCTAATATGGAAGTTATGGATAAAATGGAATGATAACCCTGTTATTGTCAGCTTTGCAGAGACTTCGACACCAGTGTGGAAAGTAAGATTATAATATGTATTCATAGAAATTATTATTGTTTGTTCTTGGTCTAAATGTTATCTTGTATTAGAGTAGTAATATTTTTAAACAAATTTTATATACAGTAGATCTATGTATATGAACGTGGTGGAGCGTGTAGGTGCCGAAAACATTGACAGTTTTGCGGGTTTTGATTTCTGATAGGGAGGGATATTAGATTGTATTGGTATTAGATTTTCCACAAATGAATGATATTTTCATATGTAAGCTATCGAATAAAATATTCACTAAGAGCGTTTTCTATTAAAGGTAATCTGTAATAGCAGTTTGTCTTCAAAAATAATTACATTGATTTTTCTTTATTTGAGATCTAACAACTACTTTTCGAGTTATATCTAATAATGCGTTTTTACTTGACGCTTTTTTCGTCGACCTACGTTGTATTATACCGCATAACTTTTTACTGGATGAACCGATTTTAATATGTACGATTTTTATTTTTGTGTACCCACACATTAGGAGTTCTAAACATTTTTGAAAATTATATCAAAAATTGACCGCTCCAGCGGGATTCGAACCCGCGTCTCCGACCGATTTTGATAATTCTTTTTTTGTTGAAAAAGAGATATTTCTATTTTTGTATCATGATAAGGAAACCAGGATTTAATGATGGGATCCCAGAGAAATCGAGGGAAACTCTCGAAAATTCGCATAACTTTTTACTGGGTTTACCGATTTTGATAATTTTTAATTTAATCGAAAGCTGATGTTAATCATGTGGTCGCATTTAAACTTTATCGTGATCTGATAACTAATTTTTGAGTAATCTTTTATAACGCGTAGTTACTTGACCATTTTTTCGTCGATCTACGTTGTATTACTTGTCAATGTAATTGAAGTCGATTTTTTTTCGTATGCAAGCAAATACAATTTTTTTTTCAATTGTTTTTTTTTTATTGTTTTTTTTCAAATAATTTGCCAAAGAAGTTTCGCTTCTGACAAGTCTACTTGTTACGCACGCAATTTTTATTCCCTGATCCCTTGAGCCCTTTTAACCGACTTCGATAAAAAGAAGAAAGATCTTAAGTCAACTGTATTTTTATGTTAGTTACTGAAGGACTTTTTATCAGTTGTACAGATTTTGATGATTATTTTTTATTAGAAAGCTGGTGCTTATCAGATGAGTAGTTTCAAAGCTATCGCTAATAATGCTCTATTTAAAATTATGTAATCGTAATTAGTTTACATACGTCTTGGTTGATAAATTTTATAAAATATATGTTTACATTTTTGAAATTTGGTTTATATTCTTTAATTTTAACTAGTTTCAGTATAACCCATTATTTGCATTTTAGATTCCTTATCCAGCTGTAACATTGTGTCCAGAAATGAAAGTTATGCAAACAGTGTTCAATTATACTGAACATTACCATTTACAAGAAATAAATCCAAACGCAACAGAAGAACAGTAAGTACTCTTAAGTAAATATACAAATAAACAAAAAACAAATTAAGTCTTTATAATATTTGCTCAAATGTTAAACACGTTCCAGAATATTACTGATGATAATGTGTTTATTATTTTTCTTATTTTACAGACCTTTAATATTTAATTAATTATCTATTGTTTTATAAATAACTTGCTATTTTCATATTCGGACTCAGTAAAAATATGTTATTAAAATCATATAAAGAAAGAAAACTTGTTAAAAACTGTACTGTAAAAAGCAAATTTAATTACGTCAATTAAATAAAATAGTTAATTACGTACGTAACGATTTTATACTAATTTACTTACTAATAAATAATCCAAGGAATGTTATTTTAGAGACGATTTATTTAAAGATATAAGTCTAATCTGCAACAAAAACATTTCTCCGTGGATTCATGGAAGAAATTTTTCACTTGGAAACAAAACAGTAGAAAATATTAAAAAGGTATTTAAAACACTTAACAAGATACACCCAAAATGAATACAATAAAATAATTTTTAAGTAGAGTTTTAACCTTTTGACCACCGTAGTCACCTATACTTGACAAGGGCTCGCGAGTCCTGTGCGCCAGCGACGTCTATAGGTGACAAAAAACCCGGACCACAAAAATATTAAAAAAAATTATTAAAAAAATGTTTCTAGTATTTTAATTCAACATTTATGAAAATAGAATATCCCCGCAACATTTGAGTATAAAAAACAAGACTTTTAGAGCTACACGTACTGAGAAACATTGAAATAAAAACATGCATTCTTATTCCACGTAAATGATACGTCCCGAACGCCGAAGTCGTCTATAGTTGACCGCTAGGGATGTGACGCAAGAGGTATAAATAAATAATAAATAAATAAATATTTACAACATACACACACGGTCATCTCGATGGCTCCTAGGTATACTGAGTCAACTAACAACTTTTGATAATTTAATTTTTTAAGATATTAATAACATTTACTTGATTTCCTATCTACCTATGTAACAAAAAAATAAAGTTATTAAAAGTAGAGTTGACTCAGTATACTTAGGAGCCATCGATCTGTTCCTAAAGTAAGCAACTTAATGCTTGTGTTATAGGTAACAGCTGACTGGTATAGCTATTTTTTTTTTTTTGATAAGCATACGTATAAATAATTCAACTCAAACTTGTTACATTTTCTATAAATAATTTGATATTTGAATAAAACAAAAGGTAAAAAACATAAAACTATCATCAGCTAACACATAAATAGCAAATGAATAAAAAATCAAATAAACTAAAATCAATCAAATCGCCATAATAAATCTGATATCTCAAATCTGGCGCATCTCTAGCGCGTAGTCATTAATCCGTTCTCTACACGCCGTTGTCAAGTATAGACGACACGCTGATGACGTCATAAGCGAATAGCGAGAAAACTAGTGAAGTGCAAAACGAGCGATACCTTAGAACATCGTCACATTTTGGAAGGCGTCGATGATTTTAATAATATACAATTACCAATAAAAAAATATTTTTTTATTTTTTTCATTTTTTTATCTAAGGTTAAGAGCAAAGTTACGATTTTCTTTCTCATTCTCAAAATCATCTGGCAGCATCAATATCATCTCTAACCCCCACTCTCATAAAAGCTTTTTTTCTGAGACCCATGTCGTGTCGTGTGTCGTGAAATATTTGATTTGTAATATTGCTACTTACTCAGTACTGTTTTAGTACTATTTGCTACCTAAGCAAAAAAATATTTAACGCATGTAAATATTTCTTTTAAACTAAGGCTGGCATCGACCGCACCGATTATATTAATTTGCTTCATCGGATCAACTATTGAGTTGGGGAACAATGGAACACGGGACACTATGAAACAGTGTCGATAAAAATTTGAATTCTACACTAATTCGTGTGGTCATGCTTCGATCAATTACAGCGCGTCCTGCGTCAAACGAGGACGTAGTGAAATATGGCGGCGTGACAACGATGGAACTGTGAATAGAAAAATATTCCATTTTTAACCGACTTCCAAAAAAGGAGGACGTTCTCAATTCGACTGTATTTTTTTTATGTATGTTACTTCAGAACTTTTGACCGTGCGGACCGATTTCGACAATTTTTTTTAAATCGAAAGCTGTTGTGTATCATTTGGTCCCATTTAAATTTATTTGAGATCTAACAACTACTTTTCGAGTTATATCTAATAATGCGTTTTTACTTGACGCTTTTTTCGTCGACCTACGTTGTATTATACCGCATAACTTTCTACTGGATGTACCGATTTTGATAATCCTTTTTTATTTGGAGAAGAAGATATCCCTAGTTTGGTACCATGATAAGGAAATCAGGATCTGATGATGGGATCCCAGAGAAATCGAGGGACTCTTGAAAATCCGTAATAACTTTTTACTGGGTGTACCGATTTTGATAATTTTTAATTTTATCGAAAGCTGATATTTATCAATGTGGTCACATATAAATTTCATTGAGATCTGATATCTACTTTTTGAGTAATCTTTGATAACGCGTAGTTACTTGACTATTTTTTCGTCGATCTACGTTGTATTACTCGTCGATGTAATTGAAGTCGGTTTTTTTTCGTTTGCGAGCAAACACAATAATTCTTGTTCAAAAGTTGAGATTTCTTTTCAAAGTACTTTCTTTTTAATAAAAAAGTTTAAAGAATAGGTAAATGATATTTTTTTTTCATTAATCTTAATCATTTTGTCTATTTGAGACAATTGTGTGGAAAGTTCAAAAACTAACCTAACTTTTTATAAAACTCGTTTGAAACGTTGGCCTTATGGGGCACTATGGAACGGGGCACAGTGAATACTGTTCTAATGAACCTTAGATAATAAACTGTTATCTAATAAGATAATAATTGTGTTTGCAGGCAAACGAAAAAAACTAACTCAATTATATCGACAAGTAATACAACGTAGGTAGACGAAAAAATAGTCAAGTAAATACGCATTATCAAAGATCAATCAAAAAGTTGTAATCAGGTTTGGATGAAATTTAAATGTGACTACATGATAAACATCGGCTTTCGATTAAATTAAAAATCATCAAAATCGATGCACCCAGTAAAAGTTATGCAGATTTTCGAGATCTCATTATCAAATCCTGGTTTCCTTAGCATGGTACTACACCGGGGTTATCTTCTTTCCAACAAAAAAAGAATTATCAAAATCGGTTCATAAACGAAAAAGTTATCCCCGAACATAAATAAAAAAATATAAAATATATATCGAATCGGTCGAATTGAGTAACCTCCTCCTTTTTTGAAGACGGTTAAAAAATTACAAATTTGAATTCGGTTAATTTTTTTCTAAATTACTTTTCATGTATATATCGATTCGATTCGACATCGATATATAGCCTGCGACTTCCTTGCGTGCGACACAGCACGTTTCTAAAGAGAGTTTCAAAACCGTAGGCCAGCTGCGCCGTAGTCGTCCAGTCGTGACAATGACGTCATGGCGATAGAAAAGAGTGTTGTGCTTTACTACGATTATTTTTGTAATGTTTGTTTTTTATTTATGTTGTTGTAAGTATATATAACGAGTGCAAGATAACACAAGAAAAATATTAAAAAATAAACCTTCCTAGATTATATAAGCAGTCATTTATTGCATAAAAACCAGCAAAAACAAGTCACTGTGTGGTACTCGATAACGACTCTTGGCAGCACTATTTTTTTCGTAGATATTTTTGTTTATTTTATGCCTTGGCGTACAGGGCACGGGAATGGTTTTGAGGCGTGGCGGTCAAAAGGTTAAAAAGCTTTATCTGGGATTCGCTAAGAAATAATATAAATTTTACAACTTACACCTGTACTCAATTTCAGCTTTAACAACATTCTCATCATGCGAGGTAGCTATGTCTATTAAAACACTCTTGTATGTGATGGACAACACTCTCCCACTACCCCTACCACAGCAGAACCATCACCGAGACATTAGACTTGTTTATGCGTTTTTTCTTGTCCTTCCCATGACTATATGGCCAGTGCCAGTAGAATCGTCAAGTTCGCGTACTGGCTTCCGTGTATATAATTGATAACGTATTCTTAGTAGTAGTTCTCAGTTGCAATAGTTCTCATTGCAAGCTAACACTCCCTAGTGGTCATTTACTGATCCCAAGATATTGACATCGTAGGGCTAGGGCGTCAACTTCTAATCCATACAACACACTGTGTAATGACACACATAATATATCTGCCTAATACCTATTTAATTAACTAATAAATATTATTAAAATAACTTTTTATTGTATGATAAAAACAATATTATATATACATATTAAAACGTGGACACACACTGTACTTCATATATAATACTCGTATAAGTTTGGAGGAACACTGTTCGTTTTCGTGACGAATAAAAATAAAATAAAAAATATAGACGCGTGTTACAGCAGAGGCATCCCCGGGAACTCTGGCCACCTTACCTACTACAGGAACTCGACACTAACTGAGAGGAGTATTATTTAGCTGTGATCTTCTGTGAAGTCAAAGTTCCTCCCCATTCGAGCTGCTTCAGCAGGATATTTCCCATTATTCAATAGGCTTCACAGAAGAAATAAGTGTCATCCTTCAGAATGTACTTTCAGTCATTTTTAAACTTTACCACATGATTGCTCGTCCAATAATATTTTCAAAAATTGCAGAACTTCCAGTTAGGTATGCATGGTTATAGCACCTAATTGGCCACGTGCATAACACTTACGGACGGATGGACAGTCGTATTACCAACGATTTCTGATAATTGTCGGAAATCTCGACTTGCCTATTCGTTGACGCAGTTTATAGTTGCTCTGCTTTCTGCTTCGCGGAATGCGGGTTCGATTTCCGCCAGAGTCTGTGTATAATTTTTGTATTTATATATTTATATATATGTATGTATTATTTGTATTGTATGAATATTTATAAAGAAAAAAAACTAGAGTGATATTTAGGGCAAGACAAGGCAAAAAAACCATTTACCTCTAACAGAAGCTCCTTACCATAGGATTTAATCTTTCATCTTAATCTTATCTTTAAAAAGAGTATGCACCCAGACTTTACAAATGTTTTAAAAAGGTTCTGTTTTAGGTATCTCCAAAAATTTACGATATAATGGAGGGATTAATGTGGAAAGACGAACTTCGAAGCTTCTTGAATTTATTTTCACCAATACTTACAGAGGAGGGTTATTGTTATACATTTAATACTATAGGCGCGGACGAATTATTTCGGATTGAAAAGTAACTTTCTTTTTACGTTTTTATCTTTTTTTAATATTTGAAATAATTTTAGATAAATTGTTCTTTTTGTTTTTATTTTAAAGCCTCAACACTGACTACAATTATTATGATTCTTTGAATAAATCGCAGACTTGGACCTTAGAAAATGGATATTCGCCAAACACTCCGCTGGAAACTTATCCATACAGAGGCACTGTATGTATTGACTTTAAACATAAGTTAAAAGAGGTTAAATTTACTTCTGATCTATGAAAATTATTTTACATATATATACATATACATATTATGTAACACATTATTATTTTTACACACCATTTGAAACATACTCACACAGAGGGACTGTATGTGTAAGAAAATATAAATAATGTAACAATCTATACATTATGTATTTAAAATATAAATATTTTTAGGGCAATGGTGAAAATGCTGGCCTAGTTATTGTACTAAGAGCTTCAAAAAAGGATTTTGATTATCTTTGTAGTGGACCCACACAAGGTTTTAAGGTGAGCCATAGACAAAAAAGTTTCTTTCAAACAACCTAAATAATATAAAAAATCATCAATAAAAGTTTATAAATGAACTTCTGTTATTGAACCCATCAAAAGGTTGAGGAGTCGCATACAATCAGATGGACTATACGCTTATTTTTAACCCTAGTAGTGTAAAAAATGTCAATTTTCTTTACAGATCATACTACATAATCCAGCAGAATTTCCTAAATTATCTCAGCAATACTTCAGAATTCCACTAGAACGAGACGTTGTCGTTGCTGCAAAGCCCAAAATGATGACAACTTCTGATGGACTTAAACCGTATAGTCCCGTTAGGTACTGGACGTATTTTAATTTAGGTGACCCAAGCACACTTCATTGGGTGACAACAATTTTTTTTTCGCCCAGTGATACACTAGTTTAATACGTTGATGTCGTTTTCAATTGTTTCTTATGTCTAAAACAATACACCCGTGATAGAGATTTAACTGAGGTCCCTACAACAGATAATTTCCTATTTAAATATGGAGCAGCCCGACTGGGGAAGTACCTTGACCTTACAGAAGATCCCAGCTAAATGATACGGTTTCCAAGCAGTGTTGTAATCCTGTTGATGAGTAAGGTGACCAGAGCTTCTGAGGGGAATCGAGGATAGGGTCGGCAATGCGCTTGTAATGCTTCTGGTGTTGCAGACGTCTATAAGCTACGGTAATCGCTTATCACCTTGTAGGTGAGCTAGCTTTACGCTTGTTTGCCGACCCAAGTTTATATTTGTCTTTTTATCGACTATGGAGTACCCATACCACCAAAAACGTTTTAAAAATATTATCAATATGCACAATTGGACCTCTTACCTCTTTTAAAGGGTCCAATTGTAAATATAAAAAATCAATCCTCTTTTAAATACTAACTACTATGAACCCATCACTCACTTCAGCCTATCGCAGTCCACTGCTGGACATAGGCCTCCCCAAGTTCGCGCCACACATCCCGGTCTTCCGCAATCCTCATCCAGCCTACACCGGCAATCTTACGTAGATCGTCGGTCCAACGGGCCGGAGGACGTCCCACACTGCGTTTGCCAAGACGCGGTCTCCACTCTAGGACCCGTCTACTCCAACGGCCATCGGTCCTGCGACACAGATGACCAGCCCACTGCCACTTCAACTTGCTAATTCTGTGGGCTATGTCGGTTACTTTCGTTCTCTCGCGGATAGTCTCATTTCTAATCCTGTCTTTGAGAGAGACCCCAAGCGTAGCCCGTTCCATTGCACGTTGTGCGACTTTAAACTTGTGGACCAGTCCCTTGGTCAGTGTCCACGTCTCGGCTCCGTATGTTAACACAGGCAGGACGCATTGCTCGAAAACTTTTGTCTTCAAGCATTGCGGAATCTTCGAAGTGAAGACTCGACGGAGTCTGCCAAACGCCGCCCAGCCCAACCGAATCCTCCTATCGGCCTCCTTCTCGAAGTTGTTGCGGCCTAGTTGGATAGTATGGCCTAGGTAAATATAATCCTGAACAACTTCGAGAAGGGTACCATCGACCGATACCGGTATCGGTATGACTTGGTTGTTAAACATAACTTTCGTCTTATCCAAGTTCATACAGAGACTCGAGACAGAGAGAGAGAGGACTCGTTTAGGCCGGCCAGCATTTGGCCTAACTCATCCAGCGTCTCCGCAAAGATGACAATATCGTCGGCGAAACGAAGGTGAGAGATGAATTCACCGTTGACGTTGATGCCCCGTTCCCCCCAATCCAAGGTCTTAAAAACATCCTCTAGCGCAGTGGTAAACAGTTTCGGTGATATTACATCCCCCTGTCTTACCCCGCGCCGGAGGGAAATAGGTCTTGTTCTTTGGTCATTGACATGAACGGTCATCGTCGCCGCGTCTTACATAGATTTTAGTATCTCGATATATCGCCAGTCGATATGACATCTCTGCAGAGAGTCCAGGACAGCCCAGGTCTCGACGGAGTCGAAGGCTTTCTCGTAGTCCACAAATGCCATACACAGCGGTTGATTATATTCTTCCGTCTTTTGGATAATCTGCCGAACAGTATGGATGTGGTCCACGGTGCTGTAGCCATTTCGAAACCCAGCCTGCTCTGGTGGTTGGAATTCGTCGAGTCTTCTGGCGAGACGATTCGTAACAACCCTCGAAAACAGCTTATAGACGTGGCTCAGAAGTGAGATCGGTCTGTAATTCTTTAACAGAGACTTATCGCCTCTCTTAAAGAACAGCACCACCACACTCCCGGACCACGCCTCCGGCGTGGTACCTCGGTGGATGACGGCGTTAAATAGTCTTGCCAAGGCTTTCAGGACAGGTCGCCCTGCGGCTTTAAGGAGTTCAGTGGTAACTCCGTCATCCCCCGGGGCCCTCCCGTTTTTAAGCTGCCCGAGCGCTGCACCAATCTCATCCTCTTCGAAGTCCGGGATACACTCCGAATAATGGCGCAACAATGGTGCCCGTGGATCTTCGGTGTCCCAAGTCGCAGGCTTGCGTGCGCTCGACGAGTACAGCTGTCCATAAAAATTCTCAACCTCTTCTCGGACCTGAGGGCGAGAGCAGACGGTTCTGCCATCTGCTGTTTTAAGCTTCGCAAGAAGGCTTCTCCCCAATGGTCTTTGGAAAACTTTGGACCCCCTATTCTGCTCAATCAGAGTAGCAACCTCTCTCGTATTTGAGCAGCGGAGGTCCCGGCGAATAATTTTCCGTACCCTCTTGGAAAGAGCCCTCTGTTCTGGCGAAGCAGCCGGCAACTCGCGCCTCTGCCGCATCAGATCCAAGGCTTCGGGAGAAAGTTTGGACTGCTTCGTTGGCTTTGTTGGTGGAAAGTGCCTGCGACCCAGTGTACACACCGTCTTCACCACGTTGTCGGTTATCTCGTCCACGTCGCTAGTAGTTTCCAGCGAATCGAATCGGTTTTGGAGTTCCAACTGAAACTGCTCGGAGCCACATAGTATTTGGGGCAGCGTAGGTCGGATAGTAGATTTCATCAAGCGGGTCCGCTCCTTTCGGAGACATATATTCAGAGTGCCCCGTACTAGCCGGTGGTCGCTGCCGGTGTTAAACCTGTTAACCACTGAGACATCTCTGAATATATGCCTTTTATCCGCTATGATGAAATCTATCTCGTTCCTCGTCACAGTATCGGGGCTTTGCCATGTCCACCTCCTTTGGGGCTTCTTCTCAAAAAATGAGTTCATCAAGAAGAGCCCCTCCGATTCGAGGAAGTTGACAAGCGTCTGCCCCCTGTGATTCCTGTGCCCCAATCCGTGTGGTCCGATGCTCGATCCGTCGCGGCCTTGTACTCCCACTTTAGCATTGAAGTCTCCCATAACAACGCTGTAGAAGGTCGAAGTAGTGCCATGTATGGCCCTTGTAATATCTTCATACAAGGCTTCGACTTCATCGTCAGAGTGTGCCGAGGTCGGCGCATATACCTGTATCACTTTCAGGGAGTACCTGTCGGTGAGACTATGAACCCATAATCTCCATTTAATTATATTGTCCTCAACACACCTAACTAATTTGGGCACGCTCTAAGAACATCTAATGCACCATAAAGCTAAAAAGTTAATATCTGATTCTGATTACAGACGCCAATGCTATTTTTCAAATGAGCGCTACCTAAAATTTTTTAAAGTATACACGCAAGCCAATTGTGAAAGTGAATGCTTAACTAATTTTACCTACACAAAATGCGGTTGCGTCCACTTCGGTATGCCACGTGAGTCCTTTACTATCTTATAAATTTTGTGTACATAATGGCAGTAATATAAATAGGTAGTTAAAGTATCACATATATCTGGGATTTTGGGTTAGTAGATACATAGTAGTAATAAGAATTAGATTCAGATGGCTGATTTAACGCTCATTGTCAAGCGATGGACGTCCATGCTGGACATATGAACCAGGAGCCAGGTACAAATTAAGTCAATTATTTCCTCCGATTCGAAACTTCGTAAAATACACAAGGGATATTTTGAATATTCGCGCCTGGAGAAAAAAGTGATTTTAGTCTCCTCCCGCTTTAAAATTTGTCGGGTTATAGATTATCTGATATCTTGAAGGAAAAATGAAGTCAGCTAACCATATCATGGTGTACATACGTCAGCTGGCTGCTTGAACATAAAAAAATATATATTTTCAATAATAATAATAATATGCAGTGGTCTGGGTGTTTGTGCAGTCCTTGTGTTGGGTCTCCCCGCCGTGCCTCGGAGAGCACGTTAGGTCCTGGTTGTTATCATGTGCTCCTGATAGCGATGGTTACTTATATTAGGGAATATATCTGCCAACCCGCATTGGAGCAGCGTGGTGGATTAAGCTCTGATCCTTCCCCTACATGGGGACAGAGGCCTATGCCCAGTAGTGAGCTATTAAAGGCTGAAGCGTGAAGCGTAAAAGGAGGAGAAGTCGAAGAAGCTGTTAGAGCAGAAAGGCGACTAAGTGTGTTGGACTTAGTTGTATGGTCTATAGAGACAGAAGAGGTAAAGTGCTTATTTAACGCATTACGATCAAGTGAATTTGAAGTTAATTGATGTTTGGTTTTGCCAACTCCAAGCGACTTATGGAATTTCCAGATCTTCGCCGAGTCTGGTTCCTCTAATAAAGATTTGTGTATATGGCGTCTTTCTGCATCTCTACACGCCTTGTTGCAGCGATTCCGAAACATTCTGTATTTCTCTTTGTTTGATGAACTAGGATCATATTTAAATCGAGTATTAGCCTTTTTTTTAGGGCCTGCAGTGCTCTTATTTCAGCCGTGAGCCATGGAGCGGGAAAATGTTTGATACGTACTGGTTTTACAGGGGCATAAACATCGTACAACTGGGTTAGTAAGGAACCAAAAACGTTTAATATTTCATCCACCGCAGACATGCTTAATACCTCAGACAGTCACGTAAGCAATTCAAATCCATCCCCCCAAAACTGCGCTGCAGAAGAATTCTTGAGTTAGCCTTTGGTGGTCTAATTTTATAAGAGAGATATCATGGTAGGAAAATGCATCAGCTGGACATTGTATATGCTTATTAAGATGGTCTAAGGAAGAGACATGAATGAGGTCAAGAAGAGAAGGAGAACAATTAGGAAAGGAATGAGCGGTATTCAGAGGCAGGATATGCAAATTTGCAGAATTTACAATGGTTTCTCTGATTATTTTCAATGGTTTCCTCTCAAATAAAAATTTACCTTGTGTTAGTTTCTGTGCTACTATGGATGAAAATTAATATCAGCTGGCTGTATCTTGGTGGAAATTCCGTCAGCTGGTATCTTGATAGATGAAACAAAAATTTTTTTTTAGTCGTATTCTCTTACATTAAAATTTGTCGGACTATAGTTTACATAATATGTTGATGAAAAAATAAAGTAAGCTAACCATAACATGGTGGATTATACGTCAGCTGGTTGCTTGCACATGAAAAAAAAATTTTCAACGATTTCCTCTCAAATAAAATTTACCTGGTATTATATTATATGCTACTCTGAATGAAAATTAATGTCAGCTGGCAGTATCTCAGTGGAAAGTTCGTCAGCTGGTACACTTAAAACTTTTTGTTACGTCTTTTAAGGTAATTCATAATATAAATACCTAATGCATTTTACGAAGTTTCGATTGGAAGGAAACTGGTCATGAAAATCAGTCACTGGCTCCCGGACCAAAAGGTCACTTTCAAAATCTTCTTCCGCCTTTCGCGATCTAGCACCACTTGTATCCAAAGCTAGTGATGATATCTTTGATATGTTGTGTATTAAAGATACGTAGGCCTTGTTTTAGTGATTTAGAGATCCGCCTATTAATTCTATAACGACCAATATGGTTTCATACCTTGTCTGTCCTCCATAAGACTGGGAGTGTGTTCGGAAATTTCACTGAGGTAGGGCACAGCAGGAAATATAATACTCAAAATCAGATGCAGCTCTATTATTTTATTTATTGTTTTTATTTTATTTATTCAGAAAAACTTACAGCTATACATAACAAATTAAGAATAGGTACAATCAAAAACTAAAAGCCATTAAGAAAGTTTATACAATTAATAACTATAGAGTGCTATATTAATTAAGAGTTTGAGAATAAAAGAAAATTAAACTTAGGATGGTTTGAGAACTTAGCTGGATCATTAAGCTACTTAGACATTATTAGCTAACGGAAGAGAAATATTCTGTGGTCACCAATCGTCTAATAGAGTAAGGTTTAATCAGAAAAACATCAACATCACGATGATCGCGCAAAAAGTCATTAAATCGTGTATAGTAGATCTGCAAATAAAGGAGTTTCGACGATAATTACTATGACAAGGTGGGATATAAAATGGGGCAAAATTACGAACGAACCTAGTGGGTACATTAAATTTAATTATGATGTGTAAGTCTGGATTACCTATAATATTGTTGATAATTTTATTTAGATATACTAAATCAGAGACATTTCAACGAAGTCTCAGGGGAAGAAAATGGTATTTTTTACATCTGCTTTCATCGTCAACTAAATTATCACCATATTTATACTGTATCTTAAAAACCGTTTATGGATACATTCGATTTTATTTACATATGATTCTATTTACATACGTACTATATGTTGGGTTCCAGATTTCAGAACAATACTCAAGTATACTATGTATGTATGAGCAGTATAGAATTTTTACAGACTTAAGAGTCTTTTTTAACCGACTTCAACAAAGGAGGAGGTTACTCAATTCGGTCGGAGGAAACTCAATATATACATATACTAGCTGTGCCCGCGGCTTCGCCCGCGTTGAAATCAGTGAGTCACAAAGTGTTCCCGGCAAACTTCCAGTGAAACTCAAAATCTCATCAAAATCGGCTTAGTCGTTCCGTAAACCTTCCTTTTGAAGCCCTCTCTCCATTGGTAAAACTGCATGAAAAGCCGTTCAGCAAATTTTGAGGGAATCGATCACATACACTTTTGGGGACTTATTGTTATAATACACTAACTGTTGCCCGCGACTACGTTCGCGTGGTTATGAAGATATGCATTACTATCAAGATGCTTAAGCAGATTATTTTTTTATTTCAGTCACTTGAAATGTAATTCTTTAAAAGGCACAATTTAGTATAATTTATTAGTTATTTTTATAAAACTCTCTATACACCACATTTTTAGTTTTATTTTCAGGCTGCAGTATAAATAACCTAGCAGGCGAACTTATAGCTGCTGTATATGTTTCATACAAACTATCAACCCCAATCAAAGCCCCTTAGCGGTGGAATATCGCAAAATCCGTTCTTAGCGGACGTCTACTAACTATAATCTAATTTCAAATTTAATCTTTGTCCATCCTGGATGGATGGACCATCCAGCGGTTTTTGAGTTCTTGATATGAGTGAGTCGGTGACCTTGCTTTTTTATATATATAGATTACGATGCATTATTTGGACTCCTTTCCACCATCTATAGAGCATACATTTTAAATTTCGTCTCTTACTTTAAAAACATAGGCCTTTCATACAAACTTCCGACCCCCGTTTTATCCTCTTAGGTGTCGAGTTTCGTAATATTCGTTCTTAGCGGATGTTAACGTCCTATACAAAAGCTACTTGCCAAATTTCAAGTATGTAGGTGTTATAGTTTCGAAGATTTACATTATTTAGACACCTTCTCACTATCTATAAAGCACAAATTTTAAATTTCAAGTCTCTTACTTCAAAAACATAGGATTTTCATACAAACTTCCAATCCCCGTTTCACCCCCTTAGGGATCGAGTTTCGTAAAATCCGTTCTTAGCAGATGTCTACGTCCTATAAGGAGCCTACCTGCGAAATTTTAAGTTTGTAGGTGTTATAGTTTTGGAGATTTCGTGATGAGTAACCTTTCGCTTTTATATATATTATAGAATACATATATTTATTTATTTATTTATTTACACTTTCGCACACTAATACAAGGTTTTAACAGCATAACAAATGAAATATAAAAATAAAGTTTGCATCAGCTGCAACAGGCGGCCTTATCGCTATTACAGCGATCTCTTCCAGGCAACCTTTGGGCAGAGGACTAAATAAGAAGTGTGGGATAGGGCGCAAAAATGTTATGTAACATACATATGTACATAGTCACAAACGTACATGTACACCAAATACATTTACTTACATATACATACATTCAGATATATACATATACATATATACATACATACACATACATATACATACACATACATACACAAATACATATATATCAATAATAGGAAAAAAAAAAAAAAACCTGATAGATTTTAAATGACAGACAAAACATCATAGCATAAAGTACTCATTGAAATAAAATTGCTTGACATACATTAAGACGATAAATACATTTCTTTTGTGAGTTTTTTAAATGTCTCTAATGTTTGAGCATTTTTTATAGACAGTGGCAATGAGTTCCAAAGACGACAAGCTTCTACAGTAAAAGATTTAGAATAAAAGGATGTAGAATGTGCAGGGATCTTCAATATCCGGCTTTCTTCCGAACGGAGAGGCCGTTCGTGAGAATTACTGAGAAACTCAAATCGATTTTTTAAATAGTGCGGAGCAGAAGGATTGAAGAGGATAGTATAAAGAAGGGTCAATATGTGAGTATTCCTTCGAAGTCGTATAGGAAGCCACTTGAGTTTTTTTCGAAATTCAGAAACGTGGTCATATTTACGAAGTCCAAATATAAACCGAATACAGAGGTTTTGTAGGCGCTCAAGTTTATTTACTTGTTCCTCATTTAGATTAATAAAGCACGTATCGGCGTAATCAAGAATGGGAAGCAGAAGGGATTGCGCTATCTTTATTTTAGTGGAAATAGGGAGAAAGTTACGTAGCCTTTTTAGCAATTTTATCGAGGCAAACAATTTCCTACTTACTTCATTAACATGAGGAATCCAAGAAAGATATTTATCAAAAGTAACTCCCAAATTTTTAACCTTATCACTTATCGGTAAACAAACCCCATCAATTATTAATGGCGGTAATTGCGTCCAGTTGATACGGGAAATCAACTTCTGACTGCCGACGACAATAACCTGCGTTTTTATAGGATTAACCCTTAAACCATAAGACTTACTCCATCGTTGAATAGATGTAAGATCTTTATTCAACAAATTTATACATTGCGAGATTTCACTGAGATGAGATTGTGAGTAGATTTGAAGATCATCTGCGTACAAATGACAGAGAGAAGAGATGTGATTAGTGACAGATGAAATAAAAATCGAAAATAATAGAGGGGACAACACGCCACCTTGCGGCACGCCAGCTTTACTCATACACCAGTTGGAAGAATGACCATCGATGTGTATGCGCTGCCGACGATTGTGCAAGTAATTATGAAACCAGTCAATCACTTCAGGAGATATGTTAAGAGAACTAAGTGTGGCTAGTAGTAAATCAAAATCAACAGCATTAAAAGCATTACTGAAATCAAGTAAAATTAATACTGTGACGAGTTGATTGTCCATACCTAATCTGATGTCATCTGTAATTTTAACTAAAGCAGTAGTCGTACTATGACCATGCCGAAAACCAGATTGCATAGGATTGAAGAGGTTGTGTTGAAGAAGAAAAGGAGTCATTTGTTTGTAAATAAGTCGCTCAAGTACTTTTGAAAGGAAGGGAAGAATAGCTATAGGACGATAGTCAGAATAATTAGAGGGATTCAGCTTTTTTGGTAGAGGGATAATTTGAGCATCTTTCCACAGAGATGGAAAGGAGCAGGATTGGATAGAAAAGTTAAAGATTGATGTAATAATAGGAGCTACAACATCAATAATCGGCATGATCATTTTACGGCTTATGCTGTCAGCGCCAACAGAATTAGAGCTAATTTCTAAAATATTCCTCTTAACATCACGTACAGTGAACTGACTGAAAGTAAATGAGGGGAAAGTTGGAGTGGATGTAGCTGAAATTTGTGAAAGTGTATTTAATTTGATCGATCCATCAATAGAATCAGAAGTTAAGAAATGCTGATTAAGCTGATTGAAGTCTAATTTATTGGATTCGATGTTTTGTTTAGCTTTACCAACTCCAAGCGTTTGTAGAAATTTCCAGACTTTAGAAGGATCGACTTCCTCGGTCACGTGCTTGTGAATGTGGTGACGTCGTTTATCTCTGCATATTGTATTGCAACGATTTCTTATTTTTTTATATTTTTCTAAATTTTTTTCGTTAGGGTTTGCCCGATATTTAGCCTTCGCAATGTTTCTTCTATGTTGAATAGCTCTGATGTCATCGGTTAGCCAGGGTGCGGGTAGATGTTTGATGCGAACTGGGCGGATGGGAGCGTGGATGTTATAAAGATTAGTTAAAAGAGAGTTAAACGTAGTAACACGCTCATCAATTGTATCGGCAGTGAGAACCACCAACCAGTCGATTTTAACGGCATCTTCATGCAAGCGATCATGGTCGATTCCATCAAAATTACGCAGCATAAGGATCCTAGATTTTGGTTTTGGTGGTCGTAGTCTATACGATAAGTAGATAAGGTCATGGTAGGAAAAGGCAAGAGCATTACACTGACCATATTTTTCAACAAGGTCAGTGGAGGAGACAATAATTAAATCGAGAAGAGAGGGGTTACGATTTGGGAGACAGTGCGTGGCCGAAAGAGGTAATATATTTAAATTAGATGAAGTAATGAGAGAGTTGAGTTTTACAGATTTATAGTCATTTTTTAGTAAACACGTGTTAAAATCACCCATGAGGATGGTGTGATCGTATTGAGGAGAGAATTTTTCAAGAAGACTTTCTAGTTGTGAAAAGTAGTCAATAGAAACAGAAGGATTATAAAACACACATAGGAGAACCTTAGAGTGAGAAAAAGTAAGCTCTAAGAAAAGATGTTCTGCACTAGGACCGGATAAGGATGGTGATGTACTGATAATGTTAAAAGATATGTGGGAACGTAAATATATGGCAACACCTCCACCAGGCCTATTAATGCGATCATTTCTAATTAATTGAAAACCAGGTAAGGAATATGAAGTTGAGGGTAAACACGGTTTAAGCCACGTCTCGGATACAAGAATAGCGTGAAGATTTTTGTTACTAAATGAGGTTAAGAGGTCAGAGTAATGAGCAGGAATACTCTGTGCATTAATGTGGACAATGTTAAAATTTCTAGGAAGAGATGAAAAATGAGAGTTGAGCGATTCATTAAGGGAAGGGATACTCTGGAAACTATCGTCGGTACTTGCTTCAGACGATAAGGACGAGAGAGAGAGAAAAGCGTCATTACTATCAATGCTTGTCATTGCGAAATCCATCAAGAAAAATGTATATCAACTATAAGTAGTATAAATATAAGATATAATAAATAAATATATAATAATAATTATAAATACAGTAATATAAAAATGTAATATATATTAATAAATTATAGTTTACTTATATACAGATACAACAAATATATAATCAATCAAAATAACTACCTTATATTCAAGTCTTGCCCGCCAGCAGTGGAGAGAATATTACTTATCTACATATAAAATGAAAAAAAAAAAATACAAAACTAACATCTACTTACAAAACATCCAAAAATGTAAAGTATAGAACTATGCAAAAATATATATATACAAGAAAGAAAAAAAAAAAAAAATAGAAATCTGAATTACAAACTTTAAGTTTTTATACGAATTTAACTTAATTATTACAATTCTAACAGACATATAATACCTAATAATATTAGAACGAAGTAATTTTAAAACAATAAAACTTAAGACTAATGTTGGCTAAACCTTCCTTTTGTTTGTATCTATTTATATATATCCTATTCTTATGTTGCTATGTTAGAAACATTTTTAAAACAAAACACTATGATACAACATTTACGATATGCCATAGACAAAATAGACACTTTAGAATCCAGATCAATACTTTACAACAGGTGTCATTTTAAAGCACGTTGACAACTGTGAATGTAAATGTAAACAAATATCTATTTTAAACACCACTTTAACAGTATAATAGTATACTAAAACCTAATAGTAATTTATATAATTATATGATTTATGTATATTATATACATAATCATATCCAAAAGACAAACGTGAATTATAAATACCTATTTTAAACACCACTTTAACAATTATATTATATATATATATTATATATATATATATATATATATATATATATATATATGTCGGCATTAGCGCTGTCTTACGCAATTAGAAAGGAATTATTAAACAACAGATGCAACGATCGCGCCACCTAGCACATCGTTCGATAGTCACCTACCCTCATTTATTATATTACTCGAATTGTTCTGACGTGTATAAAACGAACGGTGTCACCTCGGCTAAGGCAGTCTTGGCTCTGGCTTGGCACGATACATTTGTTGTATCCTGCTAGTAGCTTAACCTAGACTCATTCGATAATTAATTTGTGCATACGAATTAATTGTTACATATTATGGCGGATAACTCGAGCAGTGAAGGTGAGCGTTGATGCACATCTCAAAGGAGATCTCCTTAAACCTACACCTGGGTCGCAAGTCCTAGGCACTGCTCTGAGTTACTCCCTATGCCACACGATAGATTGGATCGGATCGCATTACAATTTTGTTATAATCATTTTAAGTACTACCTACATAGTATTGTAAAGAGTGCGAGTATTACCTACGCCCGCGCCCTGCGAATATAGAAAAGGAGCTTCCAATCAGTCGAAAGACTACATATATATATATATATATATATATATATATATATATATATACTAGCTGACCTGGCGAACTTCGTATCACCTTATTTTTTTCTGAAATATAATAATAACATAATATATCAACATTTTTTTTTGAATATCATATCAAAAATTGACCGCTCCAGCGGGATTCGAACCCGCGTCTCCGACTGACCGTGTCGGCACGGCAAATGTTTAGAATTCCTAATGTGTGGGTAACACAAAAATAAAATCGTACATATTAAAAATAGCATGGTGTCGTCTCCTGTCAAAGATTTTCATTGTAATATGAAACTTTGAATAGTTACGGGTCTCTGTAAAGAACTCACTATAGACGGCGCCACGGTTCGCTTAAACCGAAAATAAAAATCATCATATCAAACATTTCGCTCTAGCGGGTACATCGTTCCATAGCTTAATTGGCTAGAGCGCCGATACGGTCAGTCGGAGACGCGGGTTCGAATCCCGCTGGAGCGGTCAATTTTTGATATGATATTCAAAAAAAATGTTTAGAATTCCTAATGTGTGGGTAACACAAAAAAAAAATCGTACATAATAATATATCAAAATAAAATATAGCCTATCTTTTAAGTTGGATCAAACTGCACACGGTGTGCAAATTTGACTAAAATCGGTTAAGTAGTTTAGGAGTCCATTGAGGACAAACATTGTGACTCGAGATTTATATATATTAAGATATATATATATATATATACATATATATATATATTTCATTAGATCAACTTAATAACAAAATACTTTAACGTAAGATACTTACGTGTAATTTTTATTTTAGATGGTCCAGAAATGAAAGTGTGCTCCCTCGGTAAACGACAATGCATGAATGATGCACGAAGTAAGTAAATCATTAATAAAATTTTGGTAAATAATCAATTATTAGTAATTATCATAACGTTGTATATTACTGCATACCCCTGTACGGGGACGGGGTATTACGAGAATAAATAACATAACATTTCTAATTTTAGTGGAATTAGTAACAGTTGAAATACAAAATAATTTGGAGGAAGCTACAAATGCTGATTATACTTTAGGAGAGGCCTATCGCGTAGCCATAAATTGCAAATGTCTACCCGCATGCACTTCTATAGAGTATGAAGCTGAAACATCACAAGCTGATTTTGATGTTGATGCCTTCTTCAAAGCTATGAATATTAACACCATCAACGAAGCAGAGTAAGTAACGGAAACATAAGCGGTTTAAAAACTTAACTTAATATTCGATTAGTGTATGTATATACATATATATGTGTGTGTGTGTGTGTGTGTGTGTGTGTGTATATAGACATTCCAATTGAAGCTCCTCTATTTTGGTAACCGTCTGTTGTGCAGTGTATGGTCTAGCGCTGTCCTGAAGCAGCAGTGGTCTAGAACGATTGACTAGCCTCGGTTGTTTGGCAGCTAGCTTTTCCATCATGGTTTGCAGTTGCTGGCAATAGACATCTACCGACACTAATTTTCGCTTGAGGCAGGATTTGGTTGGCTCGCCAGAGTTCAGCCATTGCGATGAGCGCTTCCGATTATCGTACATGATCCACTTTTCATCACATGTAATGATTCGATTTAAAATTCCTTCATTATTGTGCCGATTGAGTATGTAATGTAACGCAACAGTCTAAGCGCGTTTCTCGGTTTGCTTCTCTCAATTCGTGAGACACCCATTTTTCAAGCTTTTTTACTTTCCCAATTTGCTTCAAGTGGATTAAAACAGTTATATCACTAACACTGCAGCCTGCAGCTACGTGGTTTGTGATGGATCCGCTTCCGCAAGCATGTCGAAATTTCCAGAACGAAAAAGTTGGAACCAAAAACGCACTGTGATTTATTTTGCATCACCGCAGCTATATACATCATTAACCCTTCGAGCCGTTTCTGCAGCACTAGTGCCACGATGAAACTCGTACTAGTAAATAACACGATATTATAAGTTTTCCATTTTGTAAACTGAGTGAGGCAAAGATGCAAAACAAAAAAAAGAAAAAACAAATAAATTACGGTTTTCAAAACGCAGATGCATGAGTAAATAGCTGTATGAAATTGAATTTGGAATTCTTAACCAAACGATGTACGACAAAACACCAATTTCATATGTAAAAAAAGTATTTTATTGGTAACAAATAAAGATACAATTCACACTTTTATAATTAAGGTGGTATAAAGAAATGTGGTTACAATTACGCTTCAGCCTGTAATATCCCACTACTGGGCATAGGCCTCTTTCCCTATGTAGGAGAAGGATCAGAGCTTTACCCACCACGCTGCTCCAATGCGGGTTAGCGGATATATTCCCTACTATGAGTAACGATCGCTATCAGGTGTACGTGATAACAACCGGGACCGATGGCTTAACGTGCTCTCCGAGGCACGGTCGGGAGACCCACAAGGACTGCACAAACACCCAGACCATGGCAAATACCTGTGTGGCCAATACAAATGTTTGTCATGTGCGGGGATCGAACCCGCAACCGCCAGCGCAACAGGCACAATCCATAGCTGTGAGAATTGGCTGTGAGAACGTCCAATATTCGGGATTTACACCCATTTTTTCTGGTTACGTGCAAACTCTGGAATGACCTTCCTTCTAACATATTCTTTGCGGGCTTCAATTTGAGTTTTCAAGCATCGAGTATATAGACCTCGTTTGCCTAAAGGCCGGCAACGCAAGCGCTACTTCTCTAATACTGTAGATGTTCATAAACGATGGTAGCCATTTAGCGTCTGCTCATATGCTCCACATATTCTAAAAAAAGCAGTTTTATAAGTTTCTATGCTTTTGGTTGTGTGCTCTAGGGGCACACAGATAAAACTCAATTTTTATTTATTAACTTGATCTCTATACTCTGTAGCGCTTTTATAAGACAAACATGTATATCAAGACAAAAATTTGTTAACACCATTGAGTTCATTTTATTTATGTACTAACAGAACCTAACTAAGGATTGTTATTTCCTCAAGTGTCGCGAGGGTTAAAAATTGTTGTGTATAGTTGTAAGTCGTTCAGTTATTTACAGCTTCTTTTACAGCTTTGTAAGAAAATTTAACCTTATAAATTTTAATTTTATATTATTCATTAGCTTCAAATATGTTGTTGCTCTTTATGATTTCAGTATTCTCTACACACAAATTAAGATTTTCTTCAAAGAAGCACAATTTATTAAAGTGCGCCGTTCCGAGCTCTATGGACATACAGACTTTCTAGCGAACTGTGGAGGTTTACTCGGACTCTTCTTGGGTTTTTCTTTACTAAGTGTCGTTGAATTCATATATTTCTTTACGCTCAGGTTAATACCATTACTTATTTTACTTGCTTAAGCCAATAAAATTAATGTTTTTAATGGAAACATTTCTATTTCAGAGTATGTTGCATATTGTGGAGGAGTGGTAAAAATAAAAATACGTAAATATATTAAGAAGGATATTGAATGGGCATGATAAAAGTAAAAAAAAGAGATTTTCATATGAGTTTTTTTTTAATTAGATTCTCATTAATAATGCACATTGTTATAAAGTCGTGTTATTATTATTATTAAAGCTTATTTATTCGTATTTCAAAAAATATATTAATGTCTTTAAGAATCGGAGATATAACTGTATCAAATATATGAATTATGCACTGTTGTAACTATATATATGTAAGCTAGCTAAACATAATTGTGAGGTGACATAATTTTGACGCGGCAAACTTTTTTTGATACCCAATTATATTGCCTACTACAAACTTTATAAAATAAAATATGACAATGTGAAGTAACGTCCTCGTCACTAGATGGCTTGTCCTTGGTTACATCATGCTATTAGAGTTATACAGGAGGACGGACATACCTTCCCAGCTACCGATTGCCAATGAGAAAGGCACGAGAAGGGTACTATAGTAGCGCACTACTGTATAATGCACTTCTTGTGGTACACAAGCCTCTAGCACTTAGTTTGGCACCATCTTTATTGAGTGTCCTTGCTGTGCCTATTGACCGGTTTCTCTCAGGATAGTCCAGGTTCAATAAGTCTCTTTTGTATTCACCTTAATTATAATAAATATTATTTTACGCAATTTTGCTTTTTTATTGCCTTTCTCCCTGTTCGTTGTTTCTGTCATCATGTCATCGCATGATGTAATAAGAAATAACTTAGGCTACTGTTATTTTAGAAATTTATTTATTTTATAACTCTGGGAACTGAAGAATAGCTTTGTTTGTTTAATTCCACGTGGACGAAGTCGCGGGCACAGCTAGTTGTATAATATAGAAATTACGTAATTTTAAGTAGATGAATGTATTTGAAATTAGATTAATATATCAAAAAATTTAAAGATACATCTATACATCTATACAAATAAATAAAATTGGAGTGTCTGTTTGTAATATTAAAATACCCCTTATTACTAAATGCATTATGCATTTAGTAATAAGGATGCATTATGCATATGGATGCACGCTATCTACATATACCAAAATAGCATTTTTTACAATTATTGTCTGTCTGTCTGTCTGTTTCTTTTCGCGAGCACAACTAGTTTATTTATAAAGAACATGGATTTGCAACAACTACAAATTATTGTTCTTTTTATATATAAAAGTACAATCAACGAAATCGATTATACGATACGAGTATATACACAATACGATAGTCTACGGAATTAATACTAACTTCGATATCCTCATTTTTTTTTTTAAAAACATTCAGAACTTTCTAATTCAGCTCGACGACGTAAGACATTGCTGCTGTCTTAGCTAAATTGGATAAAGCAGACACGAAGAGCAAGACATTGTATTATTATACGAGTAGGTAAAGTAGCACTCAGTGAAACCTTTCGAAGACTTATACCACCTTCTGTCACTCAGTTGTGAAAAATTGAGGTATAATGGGGGAAGCAGAAGTTGCGAATCGTTTATTTTTAATGTAAAATTAACATCTTTAAATGCCCATGCCTTTTATTGAACATACATTATAATACCACAGGCGATTATTATTCAAATTACAAATCGCCAGTCTTGTGACTGCCTAGTAAAGCTAGGACGTGGTCCGACGCTGTTTGATTTTTTTTTATTATCACTACTATTTTTTTCTTTTATTTTTTTCTTTATGTATAAATACACTCACACTCTTACATGCATACAGAGATACACACATACCTACACAACAAAATATACTTACTCATATACATTTAATAATAAGTACCTGGGTGACCGAGCTCAGCTCGATACTTTTAGTAAATCGTGAACGATTAGTAGAAGAGAGAGTTAAAATGATTTGGTGCCGATTTGATTGAAGTGTTTTTTAACCGACTATAAAAAAGGAGGAGGTTACTCAATACGACCGTGTATACATATATATAATTTTTTTTAATGTGTGTTCAGGGGTAACTTCGTCGTTTATGAAAAGATTTTGATAATTATTTTTTTGTTGAAAAGGAGATATCCCTGGTGTGGTACCATGATAAGGAAACCAGGATCGGATAATGGGATGCCAGAGAAATCAAGGGAAACTCGAAAATCCGCATAACTTTTTACTGGGTGTACCGATTTTAATGATTTTTAATTTAATCGAAAGCCGATGTTTATCATGTGGTCACATTTAAATTTCATCGAGATGTGATTACAACTTTTGGAGTAATCTTTGATAATGCCTATTTCTTGACTATTTTTTCGTATACCTACGTTGTATTACTTGTTGATATAATAGAAGTCGTTTTTTATTTTCGTTTGCCTGCAAACACAAATATTAATAATAAATTAACGCATGATGTGTAACAAGGCAATGTATAAAACAAAAATAAAAAAATGACTTTAAATTAAAAATTGATACAAATTACACAATTACAAGATTTTTTTTTTATATTAAGTTATATCCACAGGTTTATAGTGCCCGTTGTTATTCCGATTTTTAGTTTGGTTAGTGATCGTTTACTTGGTACACTACTGCAGCTTACATTAAGAAAACTAATTATTCTATCTTAGTATCCCTTATGCAGACGTGAGTCCACCGACCAAAATTATGCTAACTTAATTGATATATTACCTGCGAAACCTGCGAAAAGACAGTTTTTTTAATGTTTTATTTTTCTTTTTGACGTGACAACGTCTTATAAATTGGTTTGCCGGGTGACACTTCAAGAAACTGCGTTACGCTCCGCTCACGTTATGCGCTCACAATGAAAGCGAGTGAGAGGCACGCGGGCATGGTTAGCCCGCCTAAGAGCGAGAGAGACAGACATAAAAAGTGAATGAAATTCAGTGCGAGATTCTTTGTATAAATTAATGTTTTAAATATAATTCTTTGTATAAATAAATGTTTTAAATTGTTAATATTATTTCATCCTTCTTCCTACTATACGAATGAATATTCACATTAAAATTATTTTACCACTCAAAGTCTTTGTCACGTAAAACTTTCGCCCGTATACCGAATTTACAGGCAACCAATTTTTTTTTATTATATTGAGCCTTATCTTAATTACAAGATTGAGAGTAATTGCTTCTTAAAATAGTGCTAGTAAATAAAGTCTCCAAAAGAGTCAGCAGGTTTTTCTCTCCAAATCCTTCAAACCCTTACACGTAACAATATTTATAAAATATGCATAATATTTTTTTTACCGACAATAATAAAATTAAATAAAAATAAATATAAAACATCAAAAATAAAAATAATTTAAAAAAATAATAATAAACTATAAATAATATTTTTCGATTTTACCGACATAATAATAAAAAATAGGAACTGCCTATTTAAATAAAAAATAACGAGTGCAATTAGAAATAAAAGAAAACATAATTCATAAAATAAAATATTCATATTTTATCATTATTTTTTTTTATTTTTTATTTTTTATATTTATTTATATTTTTTATTACCGTCAGTAAAAAAATATTATTCATATTTTATAAATATGTAATAATGTTAAATATGATTTCCAAAAAACACGATTTGTTGGAGCGCCTATTAGTTTTTGAGAAGCAATAACTCTCAATCTTGTAATTTTGTAATTTATATCAATTTTCCATTTACCGTCATTTTTTTTATTTTAGAATTTGCGTTTGTTGTACATCGTGCGTTAATTCACAATTAAAAAGGACTTCGTCCAAACCGGCAGGAAATCATTTTAACTCTCACTTCTACTAATTCTTCACGATTCACTAAAAATACCTATCTAAGCTCGGTCACCCAGGTACTTACTTAATTATACGAAATAATTAAACGAGTAAGAAAATAATAGAGCATACAATACAAATAGCTTTGATGTTTTGCAGCACAAAAAGGTATTTTCGCACTTACCCATAAAAAAATATGTTATCTAATTAAATTGACCAACAAATGCTATGTGACTGTCCTTTTTTTTAAGTTTTTTATTTGTTTTCGAAAAACAGAAGACGTAGGTACATGTTAAAAAATAAACACGGTAATTTAAAAAATATACATGAAGTTACATGTCGAAAAGTACATGCAATAGTTACTCATTGTACGCTTGGGAAAACATATTAATAAAACAAAGTAAAAAACCATTTAATTAGGCATCGGCACACCTTTTTAAATTACTTTAAATAGTAATTCGTTGTCATCATGGAGCGACAGTCGAGGTGTGTATCTATTACTTATGTATATTTTAGCCTACATACTCGTATAATATTTTCGTATTTGTAACCGACTACAAAAAAGAAGGAAGTTCTCAAATCGACTGCATTTAAATTATGTGTTTTACCTCAAAGCTTACGGCCCGCTGGACCAATAATTTACGTAAGATCAGGTGGATGACCTTACTTCGTGAGGTCTACGTCCAGCACTTGATTGCGATAGGCTGAAGTGATGATGATGATGATGATGGCTTCAATTAAAATTACAAATAAAATTTTTAAGTTGATTATTAATCTTTAAAGTCTTTTGTTTGCTTTAGCAGTAGTATTAATTCTGGCATAGAGGTAGTTCGTATTAAAATAATTAATTGTAAGTACTTAGAAAATTTAATTTCTGTTTATTGTTTTACATCTGTTACAACACGTCAGTGTGACTGGGGTAGTGTCTTTTCAATAGCGGCTAGGAAAACATTAATTGGAGGGGGACTTCAACGGACATCATTCCAATTGGTCCTAGAAAACAGATAATAGGGGTGTTCAATTACTGGATTTTTCTTTAGAGCAAGGTTTTGTGTCACTTAACAATGGAGATGCAACAAGAGTTAAATTAGTAAATGGCATTTTGCAGATGTCATCTCCAGATATAAAATTTGTGTCCTCTGATGTAGCTGTTAGCTTTGACTGGCGGGTAATTAATGAGAACCTCGGGAGTGACCATCTGGTTATTAAAGTTAAATTGAATTTTACTGACGAAATAGTGTATATTGAAAAACGTAATTTTACCAAAGCTAATTGGGAAACTCGGTAGATAGTTTCAACCGTTCCATTAATAGTATACAAGATTTATATGATTATTTTATCAACCAAATCAAATTTTCAGCTAACAAACACATATCTATAAGTAAAATTTTCATAAGTCCTATCAAAAATTTCAAACCTAAACATTACTAGTCACCAACGTTGTCAAAAGCGATTACCGAGCGTAGACTAGCTCTTAGTAGATTTAGAAAGAACCCTACTCCAGATAATCTTCGAAAATTAGAAGACAAAACTAAGCAAGCGAGAACAATGCTCTTCAAGGCTAAATCAAACAGCTGGAAAAAAAATGTACGGATATTAATGAGTCTACATCTGTAACAGATATGTAGAATAAAATGCGATGGTTTTAAAGGTTGTCAAAAAACTATTATTTCACCACCCAAAGAGAAACTGAACGAGTTGCTTCGACCCCTTACCCCCGATTATGCCTCGAATTGTCAGCCTTTTGTCCAATCCAATAACATTTTACTAGAGTCAAGTTTCACTATTCAAGAATTAGAGGCCTGTTTAAAAAAAGAAGGATACGGCTCCTGGTACTGATGGTATTACGTATTTCATGATTTTTAATTTACCATTGGCTGGTAAAAAAGCACTTCTAATAATATATAATGTTATATTTAATTCGGCTATTGTGCGAAAGTAATGGCGTACAATTTTGATAGTTCCCATTCCCAAATCACATAATGGCTTAAATTCAGAAATCAACTTAAGACCTATCTCACTTATATCGTGTTTGTGTAAAATATTTCATAACATGTTAGGAAAACGGTTAGGGTGGTTTATAGAAAACAAGTTGATTTTATCACCTTTTATTTGTGGTTTTAGAAAGACACAATCTTATTCAGACTGTTTGTCACGTCTTGTTTCTTACATTCAATTAGGCTTTACACGTGCAATATCAACAGTGGCGTATTGTATAGATTTTGAAAATGCATACAATAATATTTCGATAGATAAAATGGTTACGACATTGGATAAATTAGGAGTTGGTAAGAGAATATGCAACTACATCTGGTCATTTCTGAGCAACAGATAGCTAATGATCAAAGATAGTACAATGGATCAGTTAACTAGGTATACTAATAGGGATCTAGCCCAAGGCGACCCAATTTCTCCGTTACTTTTTAATATAGCAACTTTTAAAATATCTACTAAAATAAAAAATGTATGTGTTGCACAGTATGCAGATGACTTTATTTTTTACATTTGCCATAACGATTTAAAACACTGTGAAACAAAATTACAAAAAGCTTTGAACTCAGTTGTTAAAATGTTGGATAATATTGGTCTTCAATTATCTGGAATTAAATATAAGGTGTATATTTACTAGAAGTCGCTGTAGAGGAAAAGTTGAGTTAAAAATAAATATTGATGTTTTGCTATTGAATGAAAATATTAAATATTTAGGCCTCTGGCTAGATCGATCGTTGCGTTGGAGCAAACATATCAATGAGATTATTGAGAAAGCTGCAAAATTTTTAAATTTATTAAAAGTGGTGGTTGGGTCTGGTTGGGGTATACATCCAAGGCATATTCGATCCTTGTACTTGTCTTTGATTAGAAGCAGGATTGATTATCGCTGCTATTTTTACGATAACAGTGTAAAAACACATCTTTATAAAATTGACAAGGTTCAAAACCAGGCCCTTCGAATAATAGGTGGATTCGTTAGAAGTACTCCTATACATGTAATGGACAGTGAATTGTGTATTCAATCATTGTTTATTAGAGGATTGTATTTAGCATATAAAAATTGTATGAAACGTAGATCTTGGTTAAATAATACAACAATTAAACTTTTCGATGATTTAAGTTCCTCAAGATATGAGAGATACCGGCAAATATTAAAAACCCATCACTTTTATTAGTATATTGTAAATGTAAACAGGTCCAGATTCACTCCTCGAATCTATTAGAAATGTTTAAATTGAACTCATAGGTCAGTAGTATTGATTTAAGTAATGTCATAAAAACTAATTTGAATTGTATTTAATTATCTAAAAGAAGCTATGAAAACGCATCTTTGAAAATTAGTGTTGTGAAAGAATTATACGAAAAGTATTCTGGTTGGACACAAATATTTACAGATGGGTCGAGGAACGAAGCTGGACTTAGATGTGCTTATTGTAACCAGAAAGGGGATATTTTGGTCAATTTAAAATTTTATCAAATGTCTGTATAATGACGGCAGAACTCATTGCAGTTTCAGTGGCTTTAAAATATCTCAGTACACTGAATAAACAAAATATTGTCATATTCACGGATAGTAATAGTAAATAGTTTACAACATTTGGCTCGATGCGCATCTGGATATAGCAGAGGTGTATCGATAGCCTACACAATCGTAAACATTTTAAACGAAGTTCGGGTTAAGAATATAAATGTGAAGCTGAAGTGGGTTCCATTCAGTCAGAGATAGTGGGTTCCAGACAGTCAGCCTTCTCGTTGCCACTAAGACCTATATGCATAGGTCTTAGTGGTAATGAGAAGGCTGACTGTCTAGCAAAGATAGCTATAAATGAAGAATTGGAACTTCATGTTTTACCTACTTTTTCAGAAAGTTTGACCAAATTTAAAATTGATTGTCATCAAAAATTATAGACAAGAATATTTCGACCAAAGAAGTAAAAAAAAGTATATGGTACAAAATTATTCAAAATCAGCCCCGTTTACCTTGGTTTATAAAAGCAAGGATTGGTAGGAAGTACATCAGTACAGCATTCAAATTACGTTCAGGCCATTTTCCATCCAAAAAGTTTGCAAATTAAATGAAAAAAGCTGAAACCTCTTATTGTGACACATGCGGCTTGCTAGATGATGTACACCACATATTAAGTGAATGTGATAAATACGAAACGGAGAGAGAATCACTGATGAAACGTTTTAGTGTAAATAAATTTGATATGGGTACTTTTTTCTGTGTTAACAGAACCTTTGTCTGATGCAGCAAATTTGTTAGTTAATATGATCTTACATCATCAATGATTCTTTCTTCATTTCTTAGACATAGTGAGAATTAGGGTATGATGGGGCTGGCATGTCTGTGTAGACAAAAGTCCCTAAAAAAATACAGAATTTAAAAAATGTTGATTATTATTTTTAAAAGTGAAGCTACCGCCAATTTGGAATGTAACTATAGATTCTGCAGAAAAGAGTTGGCAAGAAACTCAGCAGTTATTCTTTTGAAAACAATATTTATACTGTGTTTTATAAACACTGCTCTCGCTTCTTACGACACACGGGAGGAGAGGGGGTGCCGGGTGGCTATATTCTTTACTGCCGTAACCACACAGCAGACCGTAACCACGCAGCAGATCATCGTTCTCGTATTTATACTGCGATTATTACTATTTATATACAACCATCAATATTTTTGTGAAAATACATAATATTTTATAATATAAAAATTAATCGCAAAATGTGTTGGTAAGCGCATAACTCAACAACACCGCGACCAATTATACCGATCCTTTTTTTAAATATTCGTTGAAATCCAAAGATGATTTTTACGGCGAGAAAAATTCGAATAATTTCCGGGTAAACCCTAAAAACAGCCCTTTCCTTTTTCCTATACAAACGTTTTCTAACTAAAATATAGATTCAATTTGAACTTTATTGCTATGCAATAAAGTTCATATTAAATTACAAGCACTCACTGTTGCCTAAGCAATGAAGTTGTGTTCCTAACGTCGAAGAGTCAATTTGTACTTTATTATCACTGCACAAAGTTCAAATTCAATCATATATATCAAAACAGTGTGCGTGTTCGCGTTGAAGGATCTAATGTCGTGTTCCGAAACTCAACAAAAGTGATAATATCGCGAACCCAACCAAATTAAATAGTCAAAAATTATAAGAGCTATATATAGATCATCATCATCATCGTCATCATCATCATTTCAGCCTATTGCATTCCACTGCTGGACATAGGCCACCACAAGATATCTAGACATAGATAATTAGTACTGATTTTTATTTTGGTTGGCATATTTCAAACCACTATAATAATGAAAATAAAACTGATTTTTGTTAATAATTATGGTTCACTTGATTAACAATAAAGCGATTACTTACTTTTAAATGCTTATATACGTTTTATTTCATTATTTTTTATTACAGATTCATGATTTTCTATGTATAGTATCGCAAACTTATCTATTCAGGTAGATTGTGCTATTGAAAATGAATAAAATCACTATAGCATGTACCCATAAACATTAAGCTGGCCATTGACGATCAGTTGTTCGCGTCAGTTTAACTGATCACTTTTTTTGCGTCAGTTAAACTGATCAGTTTTTCGCGGCAGTTGAAATATTTCCCCACTGACTGGCGTCACTCCGGCTCTTCAGTTTTCGACCACCCGGGCTGTTTAAAGGACGTGTAGGTACTACCTATTTTTGTCGAGAAAAAAATGGATTCTGATTCCGAAGAAGAAACATTAATTCTTAAAGCGGCTACTGTATGTTGCTATATACTGGTCTGCAATGGTCTATAATTAACCGACTTCCAAAAAAGGAGGAGGTTCTCAATTCGACTGTATTTTTTTTTTTTTTTTTTTTTTATGTATGTTACATCAGAACTTTTGACCGGGTGGACCGATTTCGACAAATTTTGTTTTAATCGAAAGGTGGTGTGTGCCAATTGGTCCCATTTAAATTTATTTGAGATCTAACAACTACTTTTCGAGTTATATCTAATAATGCGTTTTTACTTGACGCTTTTTTCGTCGACCTACGTTGTATTATACCGCATAACTTTCTACTGGATGTACTGATTTTGATAATTCTTTTTTTGTTGGAAAGGGGATATCCTTAGTTTGGTACCATGATAAGGAAACCAGGATCTGATGATTGGATTCCAGAGAAATCGAGGGAAACTCTCGAAAATCCGCAATAACTTTTTACTGTGTGTACCGATTTTGATAATTTTTAATTTAATCGTAAGATGATGTTTATCATGTGGTCACATATAAATTTTATTGAGATCTGATAACTACTTTTTGAGTAATCTTTGATAACGCGTAGTTGCTTGACTATTTTTTCGTCGATCTACGTTGTATTACTTGTCGATGTAATTGAAGTCGGTTTTTTTTTCGTTTGTGAGCAAACACAATTATTTTATATGAACAGTTTTTATTATTAGTTGTACCTCATCTGTAATAAGTATGACAATGGTCAATCGATCATGTACGGTGTCGTTAATGCCATTAATTATAAATGTATTTATATATTTCTAGATATTATCTCTATATATATAAAAGCGAACGGTCACTCATCACGAAATCTCCGAAACTATAACACCTACAGACTTGAAATTTGGCAAGTAGGTTTTGTATAGGACGTAAAAGATAAAACGGGGGTCGGAAGTTTGTATGAAAAGCCTATGTTTTTAAAGTAAGAGACGAAATTTAAAATGTATGCTCTATAGATTGTGAAAAGGAGTCCAAATAATGCATCGTAATCTATATATATATATAAAAGAGAAAGGTCACTGACTGACTCATCACGAGAACTCAAAAACCGCTGGATGGTCCATCCATCCAGGATGGACAAAGATGAAATTTAGCAGGAAGGTAGATTATAGTTAGTAAACGTCCGCTAAGAACGGATTTTTTGATATTCCACTGCTAAGGGCGTTTGATTGGGTTTGATAGTTTGTATGAAACATATACAGCAACTATAAGTTCGCCTGCTAGGTTATTTATACTGCAGCCTGAAAATAAAACTAAAAATGTGGTGTATAGAGAGGTTTTATAAAAATAACTAATTAATTATACTAAATTGTGCCTTTTAAAAAAATACTCAGCGTGATAAGAATTTCAAGTAACTGAAATAAAAAATAATTTGCTTAAATTCTTGATAGTAATGCATATCTTCATAACCACGCGAACGCAGTCGCGGGCAACAGTTAGTGTATTATAACAATAAGTCCCCAAAAGTGTATGTGATCGATTCCCTCAACATTTACTGAACGGCTTTTCATGCGGTTTTACCAATGGAGAGAGGGCTTCACGAGGAAGGTTTACGGAACGACTAAGCCGATTTTGATGAGATTTTGAGTTTCACTGGAAATTTGCCGGGAAAACTTTGTGACTCACTGATTTAAACGCGGGCGAAGCCGCGGGTACAGCTAGTAATTATATATAAATATATTGTTATATTGTGGAAAACCGGACACCCACGGGAAGATAGGGGGCGGCTATATATTTTATTGCCGTAACAACACAGATATTTTGTCCAAATGAAAGTCCAGTAATAAAATAAAAAATAAATAAAACAACTACCGCAGGTTAGCTGGAAGAGACTTCTTCTAGAGTTATCTCTACCGGTTTTCTACATATAAATTATATAATGTGTATAACGCCTGACTGAGCGCAGTAGTCAGCGGTAGTCGTCCGGGCTACATCTGACGCCCGTTAGCAATAGTTTTCATTCATTAGTTTTGATTCATTGCATATTGGAAAATTACTAAAATCGGAAACATCGACATTTTTTTATTGTCCGCTTAACTTAAACACGCCAATACGCCAACACGCCAACATGCCAAAACTCCAACACGCCAACACTCCAACACGCCAATACGCCAACACTCTAACACGCCAATACGCCAACACCCCAACATGCCAAAACCCCAACACGCCAACACGTCAACACGCCAACACTTCAATACGCCAATGCGCCAACACGCCAACACACCAATGTGCCAATACGCCAACAGTCCAACACGCCAACATGCCAACACGCCAATACGCCAACACGCCAACACGCCAATACGCCAATGCGCCAACACGCCAACACGCCAATTCGCCAATGCGCCAACACGCCAACACGCCAATGTGCCAACACACCAATGCGCCAACACGCCAATACGCTAACACGCCAATACGCCAATGCGCCAACATGCCAACATGCCAATGCGCCAACACGCCAACAGTCCAACACGCCAACATGCCAACACGCCAATACGCCAACAGGCCAACACGCCAATACGCCAATGCGCCAACACGCCAATACGCCAATGTGCCAATACGCCAACACGCCAATACGCCAACACGCCAACACGCTAACACGCCAATGCGCCAACACGCCAATGTGCCAATACGCCAACACGCCAACACGCAAATACGCTAACACGCCAATACGCCAACACGCCAACACGGCAACACGCCAACACGCCAACACGCCAATGGGCCAACACGCCAACACGCCAATGCGCCAACACGCCAACATGCCAACACGCCAATACGCCAACACGCCAACACGCCAATACGCCAATACGCCAATGCGCCAACATGACAGGACGCCAATAAAAATAACAAACCTGTTTAATAACGAACCGTTATTTATGATATTATATCTATCCAGATACGGAAGAAGCCACTTCGCCATCTAAGGACATCGTGGCAAGTTTGCCGGGAAAACTTTGTGACTCACTGATTTAAACGCGGGCGAAGCCGTGGGCAGCTAGTTTATATATATTTATAAAAAAATATTTATATCAGCCGGCAGTTACCTATAGCACAAGCATTACAATGCTTACTGTAGGAAGAGACGACCGTGTGTGTATGTTATGACTATAAAAAAAAATAGTAGATGTGTAAAATAAAACTTTTTGTCGGTGCTGTTTAATTTCATAATTTTCGTCCGTTTTCCACAAACATTCTGAATTTTTATCTTTTTCAATAAATTCTGTCATTATGACTCGTCTAGGGGACACCGACACCGACATTTTAAAAACAAAAACTACACTAGTGCACTCGCGGACGCTGCGAGCAAAATGACGCGATTGGTTGGAACGACGAAAAACTGATCAGTTAAACTGACGCGAAAAACTGATCGTCGATGCCCACCTTTAGACAAATAGATGAGTTTGTGTGTTGTAATAAGTTGTTGATTATTGTAGGTATATTTATGAAATCCCCATGACTTCCTTTGCATATCATTATCTTCACTATCCGAGCGAGGTACCAATAAGATGTTTTAAAAGTTATAGATACGCCATACTTGCTTTAAAATGTCAACGAAATATTTGGTAATTAGGTACCTCACTTGTCACGATCGGGCCAAATCGTCGCGATCGGGCACGACACGTCGCTCGTTCTGTGACGTAGACTTGTGCCATACTTGTAATTACATCATGTTGGGTAAGTAGATTGATTGGTTTAATGGCTTTCAGTTGTGCCAGTGGAACACAATTGATTCCACCAATGTCACGTAAATTGGAGAATACACGAAGGATCAATCGATCGTTGCGATTGAGATAACATTCTTCATATTAACTGCTTCACTGTCCCAGTGTCAAACATCATAATGGCCTGGCAAAAGCTTAAAAGTGGAAGCCATTTGTGGAGTCGTTAATGGCTATATTTGCCACACACCTCGAACTTTACGGTATATAAATCTACTAGCTGGTACCCGCGACTTCGTTTGTGAAGGATTAGTAAGTACTTCGAGTAGCTCATTATCTTCTCAATATCTATCTTTATACCAAAATTCATCGAAATTGGTTCTGTGACATAAAAATAATTTTTTTACTACCAAATGTGCATTAGAAATATTTTATCAATTTTTATTGTATTTATGCTTCACTGATTTGGCGATAATGGCTTACTCATAAAAAATAAATATATACTGTCGCGGACTTTTTTGTAAGATTAATGAAGATTAACATTTCTCTTATACATTATTATTTATATCCAAAAAGAGATTGATGATGATATTTTTGAAATCTCATAGACGGCGTTGCTTTAAAATTGTCTTGATACTACTTCTTCATCATCATCATCACAGCAGCCCCTCGCAGTCCAATACTGAGCATAGGCCTTCACAACTTCACGCCAAAAATGGCTCGAACTCGTGTGTTTTGCCCATAATCACCATGCTGGGCAGGCGGGTTGGTGACCGCAAGTGATACTACTTATATTCATTTAATTATGTTTATCGGCCTAAGTTACTTATATTGCGTGATTTTTATAGTGTGAAGCTAACTTATAGCATGGTTATTAACATAATAACAACAATATTCAAATATGCGTCGTTAGATTACACGTTGTTACAGAATCCGTTGAAGAAATAAAGGTTCACCGTTCCCCGTAGGTGATAGCGTGATAATACGTAGCCTATATGTTGACCAGACTTCTTAATAATATCCGTGCCAAATTTGAAGTAAATCCATGCAGTACTTGTTGAGTTTATCCCGGACATACATACAAACAAACAGAAAAACAGACAGACAAAAATTCTAAAAAGTATGTTTTTAGTTTCGGTATCGATCGTAGATCACACCCCAAGTATTTTTTTAAAAAAATATTCAATGTACAGTTTTGACTTTCCTACTATTTTAGCCTTTAGTTTCTAAACAGGCTCGTCAGTTGTTGAACATGACACGACACGACTTTGACATATTGACACGACACGATTTCTACAGAGCCTTAAAGATATTTATTTGAGGCATATATACTTCCCTACTATGAGTAATAATCGCTATGAGATGACTATTGTAGCAATCAGGACCAACAGCTTAACGTTCACTCCGAGACACTGTTTGGAGACATCCAGACGTGTACAGACATCCAGACCGGAAAGAAATATTCACACATATACTAATATTC